>NC_134915.1:6343070-6968070 GCF_051014615.1 Bombus vancouverensis nearcticus
CTAGGTTACTTGCACTCGGCCGTGCATCGTGGGGTCCCACAGGAATCAGTTTTAGGGTCGCTCTTCTAGGATCTGACCTACGTCACGATGCTCCGGAAGCCGATGGCCCCGGACACGGCGCTGACGTATTATACCGATGACACGGGGCGTGATCGCCACAACTAGAGGATTGGAGCTAGAGTTGGGACTGCGTCCCCCGAGAAGACTACAACCCTGTGGATCTGCACCAGGGACCATCACGGGACACCTTCAGCCAGGTATAACCTACGGTTGGAGGAAGCGGAAGTCGAGATGAGAATCTAGGTGAAGTATCTGGACCTCACCATTAGACAGACATATGGTGTATAGTAAAAAATATTGTTGAAATATTCGAGGGCATACACAAGTAAGAAACTTTTTGTGTGCTAACGGTGGGTACACGACCTATGCCATACCGGGCAAGCGAAGCGATTTCTTAAAAAGCTATTTTCTATCCGTGGCTTTCATTATGTTACGTCGGGCGACCCTCTACCTAGACCAGGCCATTCCCCGCGGGCCAGACGGGAACCAGATGTCCGCTCATCCTTGCTGCGTACCCTCAATAGTCTTACGGACCCATCATAAATCCCAGTAATTTGCTAGCTAAGGTCCTTCAGACCCAACAAACATCTTTTTCCTAAATTACTTTCTAAAGAGTATTATCTACTACGGCTTGACACGGGAAAGTTAGTTTTTCTCACGTACGATGCTTCCCACTAGCAACTTTCTATCGAGGGCGGCTAAGACCCTTCCTAGTCCATCAACCTACGTTTATCCAATCAGAAGCAACGTATACTGCCCTCACTTTCCTGACCAAAAATGTCATGAACAAATCCGATGGTCCCGTGCGCTAGACACACCCATCGCTAGCTTTCCTTCGACACAGCATCGTCACTGTACTTCACTTCTTCTACACCGCTAGAAAAGTCAACAACTAAGTACAAAAATCTAACGCCTAACGTCTAAATCTAAACACAACGCTAGAGGAGTATAATTCACATCAACTATCTAAGTCGGTTCTCGGGAATATCGAACATTCATTTCCTCTATTCAGCATCCTCTAGTGCTACGTCCACTAACATATTAAATTCAATTATAAGAGCCTTGCTCTAGTGTTTGTATATCTATCTTATCTTCGTGCGACAAGTTGTTATCTACGATTTATACTCAACAGCGTAACTTAAGTGTTGGAAATATATAATTTATAATTCTGTGAATCATAGTGTTATACTAACTGAATCACCCCTATTGTCTTAACCGAAATCAGGGGATCGATCAACTCGTGGTGTCGATTACTATAATCGTAACGGGAATTTACGACTCTCGTTGACGTCTCTGTTCGCGATTGCGTCTCCCCGCGATTGGTCGAAAATACACATTAGTTTAGCGTGTATGTATTTTTCCGTTCAAGTTTTATTACCGGTCTTAATAGCATCCACGAAGATACTGAGAACAATAGTCAACACCTCATGGTGTGCTAGAAACGAGGATATACACAAAGACTTAAAAATACCAACGGTCAAAGAAGAAATCGGCAGGTACGCAAAAAAATACAAGGAAAGAATGGCAACACATCCAAACCAACTGCTGCTGAAGCGAGCAAAACTCTCATAGAAAGAAGACTAAAAAGAAAACACCCCACTGATCTCACTAAAGAAATAAAATAGTCAAACTCGAAGATGGTATCCCGCTGGGGGTAGCCATCTACATGTTATTGAGCAATTAAACTAGAAAAATTTACCGAATGTCCAGCTGGACAAATTGTAAAGTACAAATTAAATAATAATAAAAAGAATAAGAAAAAACATGCGCTTGTATTAAAAATGTATAAATGGTTGAATTTGAGAAACTGCTTGATTTCTACCACTAATCTGCTGCAACAGGTTCTGTTATATTTTTGCTGACAATTTACTAACATAACCGAATATAATAGATCCTGTGTCAAGTCTGCAGACTTCTCGTACACAAAAACTGGTAACAGGTTTCCAACAGAATCTGCTAAAACAGATTTGGTTATCTGAATACTTATTTGCGTCGCGCCCTATACAACTCGTGGCACAGACAAACAAAAGAAGTAACATAAAGGACGTAGCGTCATGTGATATCAAGAATTCATTAAAATAACCCTTAATAATATATGCGAAACGATGTACATACTTGTTAAAATGTTAAAATATAAAAAGTGACGCATGTAGGCTGGAAGTTTTGTACTAAAAATTATATTTTCCTAACTACTTATTAAAATATATAGATTTTTAGAGAATTAATAAAATTTGCATGCAAAATGTAGTAAGGAAAACACATACATTTATTTATCAGTGCAAACGTTTTTGAAAGTGGAATTCATTGTTACGTCGATCAAGGTAGTATTATGTATTGTATCACCTGTACCTCACATAACATGCTCGATTCTCGACGCTTGCTAAGGAAAACCATCTGAAAATTGAGTCGCTTCGGTGCTTTTTTTTGTATATGAGTGTTGAGATCCAATTACGTGATCGTGAATGGTCATTCCCAAAAAGGGAACCTTGTAACGGGGATCAAGATCATATAATCGGGTCTCGTGATTCACATAACGAAACACCGAGCAGAGACACTCTGTTCGTTTCTATCTTTAAAGAACTAGAACTTCATTGTCTTCCATGTTGATTTCTCACGACTCAATTTTCGGACAGTTTTCTCTAGCAAGTGTCGAGATCTGTTTATACGATCTTGCTTATAATTACTAGAAAATTTATCAGTACCAATAAAATCACGCGTAAAGTAACCAGTAGTAAAATGTACTTACTTTTATGTTTATGTTTTCAATAAATGTTTCTAAAGTAATTATTTACAAAAGAAAAATTTCGTAGAAAGTTATATATCTATAAAAAAAGTATCGGTTATGAAAATTAATTTAATTTGTTTTCAATTATTTGAATCTGTATGCACATCTCTACATATATGTATATGACAACGATGTAACATACAGTAACAAAGAATCGATTATATTTATTCCTTGGAACTGAGAAGTAAAGTTTATATGTGTCATATTGACTTGTTTCTTTAATATAAATAGTTCATAAAGGTATTAGAATTAGTATTTGTTTTTAATGTTACGCGTTTATTCTGCTACAGTTTATCACAAATTAAATTAAAAATACAAGGATTTTAATGTATATCACTAAAATATTTTATTTGATTATAAGTAACGTTACATCTAAGAAATCAAAGTGTTGAACACTAACTTAATCTTTATTAACATTACAGATTGCAAGCATGGATTATGATGATTTCTTCTTCGAAGAAGATAAGATGTTGGTTTCATACAATTGATTATTTACTTATTGATATGTGTTACATTTCAATTTAAATATGCTTCCTTTTTCTTGTAAACTGCATGTTTGTATGCCACGGTACGGTGGAATAGTCTAGTGGATCAAACAGTACTATCTACAAGTAATATAACTGTAACAAATATTGTCGATGAATCTAAAGAATGTTTTGTTCCATTAACCACCGTGCCATCAGCTAATGTGCAATTGCATCAATTTACTACAATGGAAGATCGCATGTATGCATTTTTATGTTCCACTATCTTATCTTTCATTTAAATTTCTTTTACTAACATTTTCTATAATATATTTAAGAGATGTTACAAACTGTATATTTTCTGTTTCTTTTAATCATTATGGAACGTAGACCAGATGTAGAACTGGTCAGTCAAGATCAGTCTCTTCATCATCTACCCAATAATACGTAAGTTTTGATAATAATGTGTTTAATGCTAAAGTTATATTTTAATGTATTAATTGGTACTTAATTTGTTTATAGTGTTTCATAAAAATTAATAATATAATTCAGTATTTTTTAGTTTAATATTTCTAAACATTTAATTATTATCAGAACATTCAGGTAAGGATTTTTTTTGACTAGTTATTTGATACAGATTTGTATTTAAATTGTTTTATTCTTCCTTATCTATATATTAAGCTTTATTTTATGAAATGTCATACCTCTAAGCTTTTAAAATTATTTTGTATCTATTTATGCACATTGTTAGCTGTTAAAATATATTATAAACAATAATATAATAGATAGTTTTATGTTAATGTACAGCATACTTTATATATTTATATGCATTTATATAAGAAGTATTATTAATTTATTATTATTATTGTTATTATAATAAATATGTTTATAACTTATTTCATGCTAAGAATATGAGTATGGAAGTAAATTGTATCAAATAAGTATTATACAAGGATTTTATGTGAAACAATATATTGATGTATTCTTTTGTTACATTAATTTATACAGGGGTATGACCATAACTTCTGGAAATATTGTAATACAAAAAGATAGCAGTAATCTTATTGGCATAAGTATTGGAGGCGGAGCACCATTATGCCCCTGCTTGTATATTGTACAAATTTTTGACTATTCACCTGCTGCTATAGATGGTACTTTACAATCAGGAGATGAACTTGTAGCAGTAAATGGAGTATCAGTTAAAGGAAAGACAAAAGTAGAAGTTGCAAAAATGATACAATCTTGTGATTCTCAAGTCAGTATTAATTATAATAAATTACATGCCGATCCTAAACAAGGTCGTACTCTTGATATAGCTTTGAAAAAGGTATTTATTGTCCAAACTTATATATTTATTATAAATGGTTACATTATTTTAATCCTTAAATTAATTTTAGGTAAAACATAGATTAATTGAAGGAATGGGAAGTGCAACAGCAGATGCACTTGGATTATCACGTGCCATTCTTTGTAACGATGCACTCGTACAACGATTAATGGCATTGCAGCGCACAGAAAATTTGTATAGAGGTTTAGTTTCCCATGCTAATGCTACTTTACATAGTTTTTTTGATTTAATACAAATATACAAAGGTATTGTTATACATTTTTAAATAAATTATCAAATTCCAAAACTCATTTTTAAATTTAACTGTGTCAAAAATTATTCAATTTTGAGATTATATATATATACAAATATTACAATAATATTTTGCTTTAATATTTTAAGTATCATTATATTGCATATTTTAGTATTTGGTGATGCCTTTGCTGCAATAGGAGTAAGAGAACCACAACCACGAGCTAGTGAAGCTTTCAGACAATTTGGTGAACAACATAGACAAATGGAAAAATATGGAATAACGATTTTAAAAAATTTGAAACCTATATTAAATGATTTAGGCACATATCTTCACAAAGCTATTCCAGATACTCGATTAACCATAAGCAAATATGCTGATGCAAAATTTGAATATCTTTCTTATTGTCTGAAAATAAAAGAAATGGATGATGAGGAACAAAGTTACGCATCAATACAAGAACCTTTTTATCGAGTGGAAACAGGCAATTATGAATATCGTCTAATCTTAAGATGTCGACAAGAAGCTCGTGCAAAATTTGGTAAACTTAGATCAGATGTACTTGTAAAACTCGAATTATTAGACAATAAACATGTTCAAGATGTCGTATGGCAATTGCAAAAATTTGCAGCTGGTTTAGCAAAATATTATACTAATACACGAGATTTATTATCCTCTGCAATGTTATTTCCTGTTGAAGTTGATTTATCACATTCTGCATTCCAATATAAATCTACTGGTCCTCAAGTAATAACTGATGGAGAGGATGTAGATGAATTTGAACCTGAAGAAAAAGCAAATATAAATGAAGATTTACTTATAGATACACAAAACTTTCCACTAATAACATCAGAATCTAACAATATGTAGCAATGTGCTTCTTGCTTTCAAAGAATTTTATGAACTATTACGATATTTTATTAATATTTAAATATGAATGATATTATATATACAGTGAGCCTTTTCTAGTGTAACATACTTTTACTACTTTTAATGGAATTCTGCCCTAGTTTCATTCTTTTTCATAATACAAAAAAACGAAACCAAAGATTATTATTTAAAAAGAACCATATAATTCTAACAAATCTGTATAAAAGAAATATATATATATTGTATTATATATTTTTTTTCTTTTTTTGTTTCTTTTACTATTTTAAAAATATTTAAATTTAATTAAAATTGTCTTCATACATAAGTATTCATTGTAAGGTATAAAAATGTATTTGTTACATTCTAAACTATTATAATAAATGTATATTCTATGTCAAATGAATATTATTTTTGTAAAAATTATAAATATTTTAAAAATTTTTAATATTTATTATTTAAGTATGATCAAATTAAATTATACAAACACTTACTGAAATAGTTTAATATGAAAAAAATTTTCTATAACAATACTTATGCAAAAGTATAAAAATTGCAATATATAATGTATATCTATCATTATTACATATATATATTGCAGTATTAATTGATTTTAAACAATAAGATTCTGTACAATCTTTTGTACTAATATCTGTAAATACCACGAAACTATAATCATGAAACATATCTACACATTTCGACAATATTATGAAATGCTCAGAATAATTTTTAAAAACTATTTATGTTTATATTTATTCGAATACAAAATATTATCACAAACATAAAATAATATTAAATCTTTCTGCAATATATTTACATATTTTTTTAACTATTTTCTAAATGTAATAATTGTTTATTTAAAAAATCTCAGATTAGTATATATCTGTTTCATTAAAAAGTAAGGATTAAGTAAATCACAAATAATTATTTTATGTATTATAACTTAAGTTAAACTAATATGCTTATTAAACATTTACTTTATTTATTTATGCATTTATTCATATCTATTATGTAATTTTTTAATGTTTTTCGTCATTAATGTTTGTATTTAATTTTACTATGATGCTATTACATAGTAATACTGATACTACATATCATAATATTAAAATAGAAAACTCATTGATTTCTTTAGTAAAAATTTCATTTTAAAAAGATTTGTTAAAAAGAAGTTAAATTTATATTTTTGAAACGTTAAGTATCATAACTTTACATTTTTTCTGCAATATAGATTAGTAATGTATATTAAATTATTAAAAAATCAATTAAAATTTTTTAAACAAATGTACGAATTTAAGTATTAATTTCAAAATACTCATTCTAATTAAAACTAAATAAAACTAATTATATCTAAGATATTGTATATATATACATATATATTTTTAATAGCATAACTATAATATGATAAAGTTTATCAAGTAACTAGTAAGATAGTAATTAAGTTTAACATGGATATATGCAGCCAGAGATTCTCTCGAATACAGCATAAATGAATAGAACTAGGTAGAACTGACAATGGGGTTATTAACGGATCCTACGGCAGGATCTGGAAAAATAATAAAATTTTTATTGAAACGAGAACGACCACTTTGTTTCTTCTTATACATTAGCGGTATTGTTTGGATATTACTTCTTGCTTTGCCCATATTCAACGATAGTAAGTATGAAATTGTATTATCTAAATCAACAAAAAATTAGGTTATGTTATAAAGATAATCTAATAGAAAATATTAACATAAGTAATTAATATTATAAATATCAATTATTTTTATTATCTATATTTGCTACATAAATAAAATAGGATTTATATATAGATTATTTTAGTTTATTATCAGAATGACATCATACATATATTTTATAATATTATTTATACAATGTGTTTTGTATAATGGATCAAATATTTTTAAGGTGTATAATACTGATTGTATAATACTGATTAAAATAAGAAAAAATATGTCTTATTAATATGAATTTATAAAATAATTATGAAGATATTCAGTATTTTATGTCATCTGTTAAAGTTGTAAGTGGACTGCAGATTTTTATATATTTATAGGAAATTTGAAAATACAAGATTGCACAGAATACACATAAAATAAAAAAATATATAAATACCCAAAGTATCATGTTTTCTATAATACTTAATAGATAAAACAATTCTCTATTGAGAGTCTATCTTTTTAATTATATTGTAAAGAATATGAATGTACATAAAAATCTGCAATTTACTTACAAAAATATGCAATATAGAACTGAGATTATATTTCAGCATTTCAACATATTATAAATTATAGAATATATCTAAGAGTTATATATAATATAAATGTAAATAGAACATTTTTTTTAATATTTTTTGTTTTTACCTGAAGATTTTTGCATTCAAATAAAAAAAAGTTAAAAATATGGAATATATTATATAAAGAAGTAAAATAAAGGTCTGACTTTAAACAAACTGTTATTTTTGTTTTTTTCTGGTAGATAGAACTATTTATTTTAATGAACTATATTATATGTAAATTAATTCTTCCAATACAAAGTAGTAATAGTATTTATTGCATCATCCATACATTATTCAATATTTTTGAATACTATACATAATATCAATCTAACATATATATATATATATATAATATTAATATATAAATGTCCTAAATATGTGTATTTTTTAAACATGTAGATACCTATTTCTCTGAAAATGCTTTATTGCCAGGATTGGTTACGAAAGAAAGTAACTTGGCGCAAACAGCAAAACAGTATTATATACACTTAATCCATGAAATGAAACGATATCCCGATGTAATGCCATATGCTTGGTTAGCTGCAAAATTAAATCAGCTTCATTTGGATGTTTTTACACATAATTTCACATTAGTATATCCTTTTCAAGAGCAACAGGTAAATGAAAAAACGTATCATTTATTTTTATTAGGTAGTTTCTCAGATATTTCTTTAAATTAATTATTAAGTGAGTTATACTATCATCAAAGAAAGACAAAATTTTGAAAGATATAAAAGGTATTTCGTAAAGATATAAAGATTGGTACATTTATAGTTTACAGGCCAAAATATATATGGGATTATGAGAGCTCCAAGAGCAGCTAGTACAGAAGCAATTGTAGTTAGCGTCCCTTTTAGACCAATTAATAGTATTTATTTGGATACTGCACCTTCTATTGCTCTTCTTCTCGCATTTGCTAAATTTTGTAGAAGTAAGTATTTACAAAAAATATAATTAAATTGTTTTTTAATAATTCTGATAGTATTATCTTATAATAAAATGAGAAGTGTCTTTGTATTATGTACAAATAGGCTTGGATAACAGTTTTGAAGTATATAAATATCATACAAGAACATGAAAATAAATAGAAGTTTTAAAATCAATATGTGTAAAGATAAAAATGTAATTCTATATAAGGATTATGCTTATTTCTTATATAATATAATTACTTGTATTTATTTAGTTATATACTTTTATTTTATTAATAATGTATTAAAAACTTGATTTATAGAACAGAAATACTGGGCAAAGGATATTGTATTCCTAATAACAGAACATGAACAATTAGGAATACAAGCGTGGTTGGATGCATATCATGGAGTTACTAGTGGTAACGAAGGTATACTTGTATCTGGAGATCTTCCTGGTCGTGCTGGCTCCATTCAAACTGCTATTAATTTGGAATTACATTCAATGAAGATTACATCTATTGATGTTAAAGTATGTTTGTTTTATTAAATTTTAATTAACTAAAATTCTAGAGTAGAATTATTATTATATATTTTTATTTAATTTTAATTACCTAATAATCCTTTTCTATTCTGTAAGATTTGAACATGTGTAAATTTATGTACAAAAATATTTAAATAATTTATGTTGTATTTTATTTTAAAGCAAAAAAAAGATTAAGAGTCAATTTCATTGAATAAATTTATCGTCTCTCATTCATCTGTTTGTTAAACAAAATTAAAATTTTTATTTCAGCTGTATTGAAAGAAATGAAATGAAAAAATGAATGGATGTTTATAATACTTGAATATATCCAAAATGTTTCAATTTATGCAGTAATTATTATTTATTTGACAAATATTATTATTCTTAAATTGTAGATAATTTAAAGGAAATTTGTAAAAATATCATTTTGTCTAGAATCATATAAAGTTTCCTTTTTGTCTAGGTAGAAGGATTAAATGGTCGATTACCCAATTTAGATCTTTTTAATTTGGCACAAAATATGATAGCCAAGGAAGGAATTCGACAATCATTTCAAAGACGTTTTGATGTTAAATATAAAAATAAGTTTAACTATTGGTGGTATCATTTCAATACACTTCTGATGATGATTACAAGTCAAGCTACTGGAATTCCAACAGGAAATCATGGACTTTTCCATAGGTATTTAATAACTATAAAAAATCATGAAAGATTTATTGTTAGTTTGTTATTCCTAATACATATATATGATTCTATTTACAAATCTAAAAGTATTTTTTTCTATCTAGCATATTTCAAAACGTTTGTAATAACAGATTAAAATAACATTACTGAAATTAATGATGTTAATATGCATAGTATTAATTAATGTATAAACAAAAACCATCCTGTTTTATGTCTTATTTGGTTGGTCAGATTTACAAATTCTCTTGTGAGAAATACTGATTATTTTACTTTTCAATAAGGATTATTGTATTTTAATTATTATGGTTTTCTCATCATTTAATAATTTTCCTTTAATTAATATTATTATAGGTTCGGTATTGAAGCGATTACTTTGGAAGGTTTTGAAAAGCCTGGTCAACAAAATTCTAATGGAAATTTTTACCAAATTGGTCGTATTGTAGAAAGTATAGTACGATCGTTAAATAATTTATTAGAACGTTTTCACCAATCTTATTTTTTTTATCTGCTTCCATCAACAGATACTTATATTTCTATTGGTGAGTGAAAACTAATGTTTTATTTTTCGTTATTAAAAAATTTACAAGCTTAGAAAATAAAAAATCCATTGCAATATATAATTATATACAGAGTTAGTCTTTATATATTTAGTAATGAAATATAAATAATTATCATTGAAAAAATATTTTAGGACTTTATATAAGATCTTTAGTCTTAATTATTGCTGGGATATTTGTAAAAGCATTTTCTATTTGGCAAAGGCTTCAAGTATCCACTTCTGTAGAAGATAAGAAAAACACAGTTATTAAACAGTCAAAGGTTTGTTTTTTTAACTTTCTTTTTACATGTTTAACTAATAAATAACTTTAACTAATAAATAAGCTGAAAATTTAATATTTTATAGAATATAGATAAATATAGAATATTTGTTTAAGCCATAAATTGATATATTTTCTGCAATTATAACAAGTATTATATACTTATAACATATACTTTTTTTATAGGATGATGGATTTGACATTGGCATTATTATGTCAGAAATATTATGGAGCCATATTTGTGGTGTTGTAATTGCAACATCCCCATTCCCACTTACTTATTTTGGTAAAAAAGTAAATTCTCATACAGAAGACTCTATATATTTCGGTTTTGTTGCAATAACTATCTTAACATTAATATGGCCATTTTATTCTAGAAGGTAACTCATGTTAATTCATTAACTGATGCCATAATAAGGTATACTTAAATTAATTATTGTTACTTCTAGGCAAATGAAGTATAAAAATGCAGCTTTAGTTTGTGTGATTGCACTAGTAGAGTTGGGTACTGTATTAATGTGCATAGCAATGCATAATTTTTCTTTGGCACTTCTTATTGCTGTAATTTATGTACCTTTTGTATTTGTTCTACCAATAACACCAAAACAAAATCTCACCAAGTAAGTACATTTTAAACATTAAATTCTTTTTAGATCATATTTTTCAAAATATAAAATAAAACGTATTGTCCAATTTGATTTATATTAAAGTATTTGAAATATTATAGTTCACATAACTTATTAATTTACAAACTTTTTCCTAAATACAAAAAATTATTAATTACAAATTATTATTTCTTATTCTTTTATATCATAAAAACATTTTTAAAGGACTGGAATATTATTTAGAATTATTACAATTTATAATAAAATTATGTTGCAGATCGCGCAAAATGCTTTCTTTTATGTGGGTTTTTCTACATCCATTTATGATTGCAAGTTTATTCATAATGTCTTACACATACATATATTTTTTTTCTGATTCCCTCCCCTCAATTTTATTTCGAGGATATCGTGCTACAAAACAAGCATTTGTTTTTAGTATCATGGATTCAATGATTTATGGGAATTGGTTATATAATGTAACAGTTTCCACAATGTTTCCTATTTGGTTTATATTTTGGAACATTTTATGTTTTAATATAGTATGAATTCCTAATATGTGTAAATAGTTCTTTTTATAATAAAAATTATAATTATGAG
This sequence comes from Bombus vancouverensis nearcticus, assembly GCF_051014615.1. NCBI lineage: Eukaryota > Metazoa > Arthropoda > Insecta > Hymenoptera > Apidae > Bombus > Bombus vancouverensis. The sequence goes on from NC_134915.1 coordinate 6,355,240, forward strand.
AACTTATTATTATTATTATTATCTAAGGATTTTATGAAATACTGTATACTGTATAATAAAAAAAATTTGTTAGTATCACATTTCATCAATATGAAAAACTATTTATATTATTATTTATTCTTCTTAATTAAGACGCAATAGACAGTCACTGCCTACTATACATTGTATAGAATACTTATTTATAATATTTAGAAAGAAGTTGAATTTTTGAGATTCTAGATTTCCACATTTGTATTATTTTCACTGTAATGATAATAAATGTATAATTACACAAAAGTTTAAATAAAAATCTGAAGCTTATTTTCGATTTTGAATACTGTATAAATTTAATTTGTATAATGTATTCAACTTTTTATGTGATTATAAAATATTTTAATTAAATTATTGCATAATGAAAATAAATATCAAATAAAAAATGGGCTTACTTAAATAAAAACTTTACTATAGGGAACAAACAATTATTGACGTTTTTCGCAATCTTGTAATTTTCAACATGTAAAATACAAAGATAGAAAATATAAGTTCTAAAGTGTAGAATCTATTGGTGCAACAATTAAAACTGGGCATTTTTAGGTTCCACACACACGTTACTTTGACGCCATAATTACTAATTTGATAATCTATCAAAGATTATCAAAATGTATTGCATGTGATGCCTCGAAAAAATGGAGCTTATAACAGAAGATAACATCTTAATATAGTTACCACAAATATATTTATAAAAATGCCTTTATTTACATATGTTACGGGCGAAGTTCGCAGAAATGATACGGAATTGAGATGGGTGAGGGTCAGGTTATAGAAGAAGACTTGGAATCTCCGAGGAGGACGCGTGGGACCAGTGGCGATCCGAGCTGATCAACAAGGGAGGTGAACATCAGGGAGACATGGAGATGCCGCTGCGGCCTCCCGCTCACATACAGGATGACCCAGGCGCTCACTGGACACGGCGTATTCGGCGAGTACCTAAGAAAAATCGGACGGGAGACGACAGACATTTGTCACCACTGCGGAGAGGGCAGGGACGCAGCGCAGCACACGCTGATGTTTTGTTCGGCGTGGAAGCTGCCTCGTTACATTCTGCGGCACGCCATAGGAGAAAGATTGACCCCCTCAGCGATTGTAGAAGCGATGTTGAGAGGGTCACAGGAATACAAGGCCGTCCGCCTCTTCTGCAAGCGAGTTATGCTCGCGAAGGAGCGAGCAGAAAGGGAGAGAAAAACTTTCACCCTTGTAGGATAAGACGATGGAGGAGGATGGCAGTCAGGCGACCTAGAGCCGCTCCATCGCCGTCCCAACGGACCACGACTAGAAGGGGTGATAGCGCTAGGGACAATGGCGCCCCCTAACGCCAAATTCAATAATCAGGAATTATTAGGACTGGCTCGAACAAGAGGACGCGGGAAGGGGGTGCAACAGAAGTTAATTCATAAGAGGTTCCTGGAGTACTCCTGTCATACGCGCAGGATGGTTATCGTGGAGTTTTGGTCGGTAGGAGTCCGACACTACTCTGCTGTTACGCGATTATTAGAACAGCGGAGTGTCCATGAGGATTTCTCCACGTACAAAAAAAAAAGGTTGTAGAAGAAAAAGCTAAAGAAAGTCAGCAGAAAAAGATATTTCGAATATTTATTGACGCATGGAAGCATTTATAAAACCAATACATGTGAAAGTAGGAAACTTTCTTAAAGAAGAATTCAACTTGGATAAAGAATTATAAAACACCAATATATTCTGCCAATCTGATTCTTGTTACAAATTATAATTTACGAGAAACTTAAAATTAATAATATATATTATACAAAACATTTTTTTATGTTTCTTTAGTTTCTTGTCTATCTTTAGTTCTGGTTGTTCTTTTATTGATCAGCTGACCAATTAAAAATGTTATTATGCTGATCATCTTACCGGAACATTCAAACCTAGATGTAGGAGCGTTTTTTCAGAAGCACATTAGTATTAGCAACATCTTGATAGAGTCAACTGCAATGCTAACGAAACGTTGGAATTCTTTTCCTTTTGGACACAGCTCTTTCCTGGAAGCTTCATACAATGTTAGTCGAATCAGTGTTAAATGTATCAGTGCTAACTGTAATAGTGTGAATAGTGACAGTTGAGGCTATGATGGGTTTAAGGTTTGCTTAATATTTTCTCCGCTTTATTATATCTGGTCTCCAATTTACAGGATGCGTCTCTTCAGTCTAAAAATAATAATAATAAAAATAATATAACAATAATAAAATAATAAAATAATTACGTCTTTTTATCGAAATTATTGACATAATTAACATTTAAAAGATAGCTTTCTTACAGCAGTATCATCTTCTTTATATACTTTGATTGTTTTATCTGCTTCTGTTGTAATCATGCGAGTACCAGACATGTCAAATGTAATACTAAATACTCCAGCTTCACTATCCATTGAGCCCGGTTGAACGGGTGCTTGTAAACGTTGGAAATTATACCTTGAAATATATACGTATAGATATCGTAAATAATGCTGAACATCAGTTGAAAAAATACAATCTTTATATGAAATATTATATTTACCCTGTTCTCCAGTCCCAAAGATGCATAGTACCATTATCTGCTCCAGAAACTAATACGCCATCAGCATTAACAGCTAAACAATTAACTATTGCATTATGACCAGATAAATTCTGAATGAATTTTCCTTCTGGACATTTCCATTGCTTAATATTATCTGGAGATGCTGATGCGAACATATATCTAATGAACAATATAAATTAGATGAAGGAATTTACAATCTAAAGAAAAACAATCTAAACAATCTAAAGAAATACAGTATACATACAGTGATGGATGAAAAGTCACAGCTCTTATACTTTTCTTGTGATTTGTTAAAGTAGCTCTAGATTTTCCAGCAGCTAAATCCCATAATCGTATAGTGCAATCGTGACTCCCAGTGACAATCTAGTAAAAGAAAGAAATAAAAATATATATAGTTAAATATTTTTTTAAATATATATATCAAATTATTTGATGAATTGTTTGGTTTTGATACCTGTGGTTCAGCTGTTTGACAAATTACACTAGCAACTGTGTTAGTGTGACCAACAAGTGTATGTACATTTGCTTTGGTTCGCATATCCCATACTCTTGCAGTAGAATCTCTACCTGCAGTTACTAATACATCAATACTAGGATGTAATGCCATGGAATATACAGCTGATAAATGTCCATGATAATGTCTTATAACCTATAAAAACAGTAGAAATTGTAAAATATGAACTACTGAATATTAATTATTGAGTACATAAAGTAATAGTATATATAATTAAAACTATGTTGTAACCTTGTTGTACTCAAGATCCCAACACTTCACTTGCCGATCTTCTCCACAAGAAAATAAATATGGGTGTCTTTGAGAAAATGCAAGTCCACGAACACTGCTTATGTGACCAGTCAAAGAAACTTTCAATTTACCAGTTGCAAGATCCCATATCTGAAATTTTTAAAAGTATTATGTAATAATATAATTAAAATAAGGGCTACTAAGATCTACAAAATTTATGATCAAAATCAGTTTATAAAACTGTATAAAATGACATTGCAATATATTATATAATTTAATACAAATATTAAACGAAACAATAATCTTACTTTAATCACTCTATCTGCAGATCCTGTTGCAAACCATTCATTTCCTGGTTCAACAGCACAACACCTTACCCAACCAAGATGACCACTAATAACCCTATATAATTTCCATGGTGCATGCCACTTAGGTTTTGCCATAGATGGTGTCTTCTTCTGTGGTATGATCAATGACATATTAACTGAATTTCCTCCTGAATTCGTTTGCGTTGTTACTACCATATTGTTGTTTTGTATAGGATTATAAGGAACAACTGCAACATTATTATTTCCTCCAAAAGATTCATCTGATTCAACAATATCATTGTTATTAAATCAATAACATATATAAATATTATTATGATATAAGAAATACATATATATTTATAAATACCGCCTGGTGGAGGAGGATCTGTATTTTCATTTTCATTTTGTATTTTCATTATATTGTTAGTTTTGACACGTGCCAATACAGGACCATAAGAGTCTTTTGCTTTTACAGATTTTTTTATTTTTTGTCTATAAAACATTATTTTTATCATTTTATAATGTTCGTTTATATTATAAATACAAAATATACTTACAAGTTAGGATCTACAGGTGGTAAAGTACCTTGATTTAATAAAAACATATCATGTGTTCTCTTTAAAGATCGAAATACAAGGGTATGTACAGAATGCCTTTGTACATCCTATACAGGAAAATGTATATAATTTAGCAATTTCTTATTTAAAAATCATTATGTACTATAATTGTTTTTTTTTTTACCCGTAACATTACTTAAGGGGAAAATTTCTTTTTTCGGTTTGATAATTACGCAGTCTAAAAATGTGATTAACAGCTATTTTATAAAAAGTATAGTGCTTACCATTTTTATGAATGTAAATATTGCTTGAATTAATATAAACTTAAAAGTAAATACTGTAATTCACAGTCATGTAAACAAGTATACCCTATAGCATAAAGTATAGGGTCTATTATGTATGTATACCGAAAGCACGATTGCATATACAGCCTGGAAACTTTCATAGTGAAGGTACGGCTTTTAATGTTGGGAGATGTGCTTCACAAATCGGCCGTTAGTTATAGCGCTGAGATCGATTTGTTAAAGTTTTGCATTTAATGCCATCTTCGTCGTCCTTACCACTGAAAATAAAGAATATGAACTAAACTATATTTCACATATAATATTTTGCAATCTATTTGAAGTAAACATATACTATTTTACATTGTGATGTAGAAAAATGTTGTTAAAAAAAATGTAGATTAGATAATAAAGTTCAGTTGCAGTTCAGCTTGCAAGTACAGACATAAGGTTGCGCTGCATGACAAAACCTAAAAAATTAATTGAAGCGCCTTACTTGAGAACACTTGAAAAACGTTTTCCGGTCATTAAGAGTCTTATTCCCATCACAGGAAGTTTCATGTTGATTTTTCACGATTTAATCGTCGAATGGTTTTTTCTAGGCTCCAGTATATGAGTGTGGAGAACTGTTTATATGATCGCAGTTCGAAGTATACACTTGTGCTTTCTTTTACAGCTACGTTCTTTTTCGTTTTATTTTCTTTTTTATCGTTTCTTTTTCAGCTTCTTTTCATTTTATTTTTTATTCCTTTCCTTTTTTTTTTGTTCACTTTGTTGTACGATTATATTTCTTTAAAAAAATTGAATTTAGCTAAATTACCCGCTTCAAAGGAAGCGGCTATTGCCTGAGCCCGTGAGCACAGGCTCTTACAAATAAATAAGAACTGCGGTGTTCATCGAAAGCCGATGAAGTTATATGAAGGAGCAGAGCACGGAATTAGTCGATTTCGATGTTCTGTCAGTCGTGGGAAATGTAGACAGTATGCAGGATTAATTCATTTTTTGATGAAGTTCGCCTTCCTTTAAATAAAGCAATTAAGTAAGTTTTTAACTTATTTGCCTAATTTTAACGCATTATTCAAATTATTTAAAAAATTATTTTATTTTATTTAGATTAATGTACTGCTTTGTGCGAGATTTCTCATATGAGAATACCGCGCATGAACTATGCGACCCCACCTTAGGCAATGATTGTGCGCTACTGTCAACCATAACAATTGCCGCGTGGTTTCGCTGCTGTCGGGAGATAACAGTGGATAACTTTTCAAACATACAGGCAAAGAAACCGAAATTATGGGGAATTCCGGAATTTGGGTCTCCGATTACTGTTCTGGTACCTTATGTAACAGTTCGATATTTGAAAAGTGTTTATAGAAAACACTGTAAGTGCCAAAGTTGAAAAATTTTGCGTTTTCAAAAAAATGTTCTACATAGCGATAAGAATAGTAAGAAAAGTAGATAGTACAGAATTTAAGAACAATTTCCCTTTCTAAGTAGACATTAATATAGAAAATGGTGTCACTGATATATCTATCTGTCTTGGTATTATCTATCTGGCATAAACGTTTCTTTACAAATACTTTCATTCTATAGACACTCTTTTTCATAGATTTAGACTACATGTATAAGTTTTCTCTTACCTTTTGAAAAATTTGTTTTTTAGTAGTTGCAATTTTTTCTATAAGTATTCTTTATTTCCATATTTCTGTATAACCTATTTCTTTGTATTACTTCCATTTAAATATTGTTATTTTCATATTATTTAACTGATTGACGAAGCAAAATTCGGAAAGAGAAGATATAATTATGGCAGTTGAGAGTTGAAAATCATTGGGTTTTGGGTATGGTAGACATCCAAACAAACATATTATGGGATATTAACATATTATATATCATTATAGGATGATATTAGTGCAAAATCGTGAGGCAACAACATTCATTTTAATAATAAAGGAAATTGTAATTACTGGTAATGAAATCCACACAAACAGTTTTGAAAGTTATGCCAGGTTAGCTGCAGAGGGATACATATATAAAACAACCAATCAAAGCACGAAATTTGTAGATAAATGAAATTGAGTTTTATTTGTATTAGGTTTAAATTCGAAAATGATTAGTATTTAATATTTATTTTACGGTCGGTTATGTTAGTACAAACTAACTTTTGACGAATTTAACTACAGCTAGTAATGATAGCATTGAAGAATCCAATTAGCGATCGGTAAAACACTGGATAAGGGAGAGGTTGTTTCCATGACGATGAATTTGCCGATCGCTTATACGAATTTTTTTGGCTACGTTTTTATCATCACAACAGAATTGATTTAATGGTATCGTTGATAGAAGCGATCTGAAGACATTATAGTTTTGAATAAGATAAATGGAAATCTAGAGTATTTGAATGCTCATCTGTGTAGACCAATCAGATTATAGATAGAAGCAATATGCGTAGTAAAAGTAGCAAAGTAATGTGTAATATACCTCACGAACATATAAGTAGGTCTCAACACTTATATATCGAAGTCTAGAGAAAACAGTTAAAAAATTGAGATGTGACTAGTTGTGAAAAATCAACAGAAAAGACAAGATTCTCGTTCTGCGCATGCGTGGCATGCTCAGACGAAGACAGAGATACTCTACTCATCTTTGTCTATCTCGCAAGAACACAAACTTTGTTGATCGTCCACGTTGATCTTTCATGACTGAGCGCAACTCAATTTTTGGATGATTTTCCCTAGCAAGTGTCAAAACTTGTTTATGTGGTCGTCACATATCCTAAAAATACTCAGTTTCATATAGTTTTAACTTTTAAACCATTGGATTCGTCATTCTCATCTTAAAACTTGTATTTTCGGGTTCTATACGTCGAAAATTACAAAACTGCAAAAAAGGCAGTCAATAATTTTTTCTCCTAAAGTAAAGTTTAACTAAAAAATGAATTAGTATAAGAAATGTAACAATACACTGGAAACATAGAGTAATATTCATACAAATTATATAATGCCAATTTTAATTATTTCTTAGTATTACTGTTTGTGTAATTTAAAAGTGAATTTGTTTTATTAGTATACATAAATGCCGCCATCTTAACTGTTTCCATGGAAACCATGAAAACAAACTGTTGTACAAAAATCATAGAAATGATTCCGTAAAATTAAGTGTAAAACAAAACTTTTTGTGTGTATGTGTGTGTATATAGAACAATAAACAATGCAAGCTTCTCCTACTTGGGTTGATAAAGTCCAAGATAAATCTGAACAATGGTAAGTATAGAAATATATATCTTTGGCAATATATATGATTATAACTATGGAATAATTTAAGTTTGTTTCAAATAGTAAAAAATAAGGAGTAATTACATTTTTACGTTAATGCTTTAATTAATATTTTAAATAAATCCAAGATTTTACATATTTTTAAAAATTATATTAATAATTATATTTTTATAATTTATTATGTTTTGAATGTTATTTAATGTTGTATAATATATACATTTTTAAATTAATGATTTTTTTCTTCATAGAAACTAAAATCTTTTTACTAATGTTAATAATTACGTAAGATTAATTTTATGTCCTTTATAATTTACTTATTTCCAACTTTGTGATATAAATGTTTTATGTGACATAAGGATGATTTTATATTATTCACAGCAATAGTTACTAAAATATTTTTGCAATTTTATTTTCAGTATATATGATCTATGTTTTAATCCAGATGGAACTCAGTTAGTTATTGCTGCTGGACAACAAGTTCTTGTTTATGAAACTAATGAAGGTACTTTAATTCAACCATTAAAAGGTATGTAATGAAGCTTATGAATCCAAATAAAAGAGTTAATTTGATAAAATATAAGTTATATTTCTGTTTATACTTTATAGGGCATAAAGATATAGTTTATTGTGTATGTTATGCAAGAGATGGCAAAAAATTTGCATCAGGTAGTGCTGATAAAAGTGTTATTATCTGGACATCAAGATTAGAAGGCATACTTAAATATTCGTAAGTTATCTCTGTTTTATAAATAGCACAATTAAGATAGAAATAATATTTTTGATAATGTATTATAACCAAATCTTTCACTTTAATACAATACTACAGTTTATGAGATAGAGATTTAATGTGTTTGAATAAATTACTAACTAATAAAATCTATAAATGAAAAGATATGAGTTTGTTAGAAATCTTAAGTATAAATACATATCTTTATAGAAAATATTATGAAAAGTAAAATAGTCTTAAAATTTTATAATGATAGTTATATATAGTACATACATTAATGTCGTGTATGTTTACAATACTATATTTCAGACATAATGAAGCTGTTCAAGCTATGCAGTTCAATCCAGTATCACATCAACTTTTAAGTTGTTCTTTGTCAGACATAGCACTCTGGTCTCCAGAACAGAAAGCAGTTGTAAAGCATAAATCAAGAGGAAGAGTAAATTGTTGTGCTTGGACAAATGATGGTCAATATTTAGCAATTGGCTTGGCATCTGGCTATGTCTCTATTAGAAATAAAGTTTGTTTTCTTTGTTTAAAATCTATGTCCATTACACAATGTAAATAGTTTTATATATATCATATTGTTAATATAAAAGTGTATTAAATGTTATTCTATTATTTAAATACTGTTTAACTATTTATTTATTATTTATTGTATATATTTGTTTAGAACGCTCACGATTGAAAACATTTAAAAAGTTTAACTTCATGTAAATTGTATTGAATTTATTTTAATATTTTAGAATGGTGAAGAGCAAACACGAATTGATAGACAAAATGGAATACCTATTTGGAGCTTGTTGTGGAATCGTCAATGGTAAAAAGAATAATTACTTTACATAATAACTACTTGTATATATATTAACACTTTGACTGCCACGCTGAAATCACATGTTTCGCTCAGGGCGCAACGGGAGTATTTTTATTATTCAAAGCATATAATGGCAAAATAATAATAAATTGATGATGTAAGACAACATTCTTCCCGAATGGACCGTTTATCTTATTGGTGATCACAGGTGACCACCGTAGCGCCTTGGTAACAGTTGATAGCGACATATTATAACAAGCCTTCGTTTATTTCAACAAACCATTCGCATTCGTTATTTCGTCGTAAGCAAAATGTCCAGAATATATTGTTGAAACGTGTAGAAGATATTAGTAAACAGTATTATGATTATTTTTATGATTTCAAAAAAGATTATGTTTGTGATAAACCAATGGCAGTAGTAGATTACAACAGAGAAAAATGTGCTGTAGATTTATCAGATTAAATGATAGCATATTCTACATCACATAGAAGAACCCTCAAGTAGTATATAAAGTTGGCTTTAGAGTTATTGTTAAATACATCAATTTCAAACGCGATGATATTCTATAAACAAGCAACAAAAACGAAAATCAAGGTATCAGATTTTAGAATGGCACTCGCAATGCACCTTACACTATGTCATTCACCAGAGCCATCAAATATACTTATTCGACAAACATCGTGACACGAAATGCAGAAGAAAGAAGAGCAAGCGTACCTGGCATGAATATTTTGCAGAGAGTGCTATAAAAAAAATGTTAAACAGTTAGGATCAAAAATTGCTAAGAATCGGACCAAAAAGGTGACCACCTATTGTCCAAATTGTATTGATGAGCCACATTTATGTTTAAAGTGTTTTAACACAGTGCACTGTTAGATGCAAGATTTATTCTCATTTTTTTTTTTATTGATGTTCTAATAAAAATGTTTAATTGTTCAATGGGGAACTTTTTATTTCAAAGTATCTTCTATTTATCGGTTATATTCATAATGCCGTAACTGTCAATTTTCACTCAATTTTTACAATTGTAAGAAGTTAAAGCACTTTGGTCACCAATGACCACCGTGGCGTCACAGGAGAAACTGTGGCTGGTTATATATGACTAAGGTGGCAGTCAAAGTGTTGACGTCATGTATTAAATATTTCATAGATTTTCTGTAAAGGATTAGCAAATAACAAATTTTAGTAATGAGTTCTTTTATTATCCATAGGGAAGATTTAGCAGAGGTTCTCTGTATTGCAGAATGGAATGGAACCCTATCGTTTTATTCAATTTCAGGAAAATCATTGGGGAAAGATAGACAACTCAATTTTATGCCACTTAAAATGTGTAACTTTGCAGGAGATCAATATATTTTAATTTCTGGAAGTAATAGACAGTGTTTATTAATGACATATGATGGGATACAATTGATTAACATTGGTGGTACATTTTCCTCCTGGGTTTGGAGTTGTGCTGTACATCCAAATTCTACACATGTTGTATGAATAAAAATTTTTCATTTTTTATTCAGTCTTTAATTTTATAATTCTTATTTCTTTAAACTTATAATTGTATAATTTATTTTAATATTTACTTCAATATTTATAATTAATATGCTGTAGAAGTACTTACAAAGGAGCTACGTGTCTTTTTGTTTAGGCATTAGGTTGTCAAGATGGTACAATAACATATTTGCAGTTATCTTGGGATGTTATACATGGATTATATGGAGATAGATATGCATATAGAGAAAATATGACTGATGTAATAATACAAAATTTAATTACTAATCAAAAAGTTCGCATTAAGTGCAAAGATTTGGTAAGTATACGAAATATCTTGATAATAAATATAATTTTAGATACAAATTCGTTCTTTAATTTTTAAATTGAAATAGTGTACTAAAAATACTGATAAATAAGATACATTATATAAAATGTCTTATTTTATTTTTAGATATATCGTATTGCTGTGTATAGAAACAGATTAGCAGTTCAATTATCGGAACGTGTAATAATTTATGAACCATCAAATTCCAATGATGGAATGCATTATCGAATATATGAAAAATTAAATCAAACATTAAATTGTAATTTACTTGTTGTCACTACGAACAACTTAATTTTATGTACAGAAAGACAATTACAAAGTCTATCTTTCAATGGTACAATAGAAAGAGAATGGATACTTGATGGACTTATAACTTATATAAAAGTTGTTGGTGGACCAATTGGACAAGAGTGCCTTAATGTAGGTTCGTATTACAAAATTTGTGCAAATTTAAATAAAATATCTTTGTAAGAGATAAGGAAAAATGAAAATTTAACAAAAAATGAATTAATTATACTTAATATGATTATAATAATATTAATTATATAGTTCTATTGAAATTATTAATTTATTGAGAATCAGCTAGTTTGCATAAACTTAGTCATGTGTTAATGACAATTTAGTTATTTTTTTTTTATATTAATATTTAGCATTAATGATTTGTTTATTACTTTTGATTAACAAAATAAAAATAAAATATATAATGAACTCATATTTTCATGTTTTTTAGGTTTAAATACTGGCTATATAGTGAAAATATATTTAGATAATCCTTTCCCAGCATATATAATAAAAGTTGAGGGTTCTGTAAGATGCCTCGATATCAGTTCATTAAAGGAAAAAATTGCTGTTGTTAGTGATCATGGAGTCCTTTCTGTATTTGATTTATATACAGAGGAAAAACTGCAAGAATTTCAAAATGTAAATAGTGTGACATTTAATAATAGTTTTGAAGATATAATGTGTTTCTCTAGTGGAGAATATTTAGCAATTAAAGTAGGCGATTTTGCGGAATATAGACAAAAATTTTCGGGACTTGTCATGGGTCACAATGAATCAAAAGTGTATTGTTTAAATGGTTCTTCTATTGTCACATTAGAGGTAAATTTGTGCTTTGGTATATATACAACAAATATGTTATTAAGTAATGAAGTTTAAGTCATAAAATGCTAAGTGTAATATAACATAATTTATGATTATGATAATTTATGATGATAACTAAAATATTATTGTCTGTATATAGGTACCCTTATCATTGTTTATGTATCAATATATTGATATTGGTCTTTTTTCTAATGCTTACAACATGGCATGTCTTGGAGTAGCAGATTCTGACTGGTTTGCTTTAGGAACAGCTGCTTTAGAAAATTTGGAATTAAATATTGCATACTCTTCCTTTGCTAGAATAAAAAATTTAAAATATATAGAAGTTTTATCTGAAGTGGAAGAAAAACTTAAATCTGGAGAATGGGGAAGAGAAGCATGCATGGCTACTGCTGCAGCTGCTATGGGAAAACTGAAAGATGCTGCAAAACTTTTCCAAAAAGCTGGTTTACAACAATATGCATTAACTATGTACTCTGATCTACGTATGTTTGATATTGCACAAGAATTTATTGTTAGTGGAAATAATCAGGTTAGTGAAGAAATCATTTATTTAAATTTTCATATTAGTTTTATACAGGGTATTCTATGTCATTATTACCATGTAATTTCATGATCATTGTCTAATTTTATAAAAAATTTATGCACATGCTTTAGCGTGTATCTTAATCATTAAGGATTAAAAATGATATATGTAGTATCGTGGAAAAAAGGCCTGTGGCGGCACTCGATAGCAAATACCACCACTCGGCACTAACTAGTGTCGGATGATGACAGCGCAGTGGTTAGCGCCTTAGGTTACGAACCCGGGTTCGAATTCAGGCGATCGGAGTCCGATTTTTCTTTCACGATATCAAAAATGAGAAGAAAAGCGGCCGTACCCAGCAGCGACATCTACAGCCTAAGCATTCACGATATTACATATATATGTATATTGTTTACAAAGATAAATATTTTATGTTTGGATTTTTCAATAAATTCATATTTTTATTTTAATATAATGCAAAATATAGTAACAAACTATACATAAATGACAAAAAAGGTATGCGCACAGGTACAAATTTTATTACAGATATGACATTACATTACAGTATGTAATGCTTTGTGATAATACGTTACAAGATGCTATATATGTTACAATGACATTTATATTAAAATCAGAAATAATAAGAATAAAAATTTTGTTCCAGGATCGTACAATTTTACTTCGTAAACGAGCAGAATGGGCTAAAAGTCTTGGAGAACCTCGTGCTGCGGCAGAAATGTTTCTTTCAGCTGGAGATGTTGATCGCGCCATAAATATAATCGCAGAGTATGGCTGGATTGACATGTTAATTAAAGTTGGCAGACAACTTGATAAAGCAGATAGAGATAATTTAACTGTAATTGCTAAAAAATTAAAAAAGCTGGGTGCAACTCATGGTGCAGCAGAAATTTTTAATCGCTTAGGAGATGATCCTGATGTAGCGGATGTTTTAGTAGAAGCTCAAGCTTGGCCAGAAGCATTTGAATTAGCTGAGAGAAATCCCAAACTGAAAGCTAGAATATATGGACCATATGCTAGATGGTTGGCAGAAACTGGACATTTTTCTGAAGCACAAAAGGGTAATTTTACTCAAATTTCTTTATTTGAATAAAATGTAATTGGAATATACAAAGAAAACTTGAAATTTAAAAAGAAAATAATTGACGATTTTTTGTGCGAAATAATAATAAAATTGATGGTATATTAAAACATTCATTAAATTCTGCAGCATTTCAAATAGCTGGGCAATCAGACGAATCTGTGATGGTTTTAATAATGTTGGCTAGAAATGCAGTTACTGAAAAAAGATTTCGCGATGCATCTTACTTTTATTGGCTTCTTTCTCAAATCAGCTTAAATCTTAATAAAACTGTGCATGAATTACAAACAATGTTTCTTCAATATTATGAAAAGGCTGAAATCTATTATGCATATCACGAAGTACATAAATATGTAGTAAGTAATTTATGTATTACTTTACAATACATTAATAACTGTAATTAATATTAAAAATTCATAATGTGTGTGTGGGTGTGTGTCAAAAATCACTGATATTACATTAAAATACTAAATACATATAACTAGGTAATTATTTTTTTTTTTTTTAGGAAGAACCATTTACATCATTAATGCCAGAAGCTCTTTTTAATATTGCGCGATTTCTTCTAACTAAAACAGAAAATATTCAAATAGAAGGAGTTTCAAGATTCACCATAATATACACATTGCTAAAACAAGCTTCTTTGCTTGATGCTAATAAACTAACTATGCAATTACTTGAGAAATTACGAAAAACAAAAATTCCAGTAAATCAACTTAGCCAATTAGAAATTTCAAATTTAAATGCTCGAGCATCTTCTTATAGAGATCCTGAAGAACTTTTACCTCTTTGCTATAAATGTTCGACCTTTAATCCCCTGTTGCCATCAAATAATCAGGGACAATGTGTGCAATGTGGTCTAAAATTTCAGTATTCTTTCGTAATGTTTGGTAAGTACTACTTTTAAGAAATTTTAATCATCTTTTAGCTTTGCTTTCAAAGTACAAGAATCAACGAAACAATGTTTCATTACAATAAATTTACTATTAAAATCAATATATTTAAAGAAAATATAACATTTGCAAACATTTTCAAACCAAATATACATTTTTATAAATATACTTCATTTAATGTTTATAAAAAATATGTAGTCAGTACAAAATTATAATTCATCAAAAATATATAAATCTTAAATATAAAAATTGTGATTTTTATATTTTAAGCATATTAACTATTATATAGTATTTGCTTCTTTGATTGTCTTTTTTATCAGAAAATGTTTAAAACATATTAAAAATAGTGACATGTTATATTGTACCATATTGTATATATTATATTAGCAGTATTATAATAATTACAGTAGTTAATATAATAATATATTTCTTCATTTCGACTTGACAACCAAGAAAAGACTTGGTTCACAATATTTTTACACTATTTACAGTAATTATTGAAGCTATAAAAAGATTGTAATATGTGTGTATATATATACAAAAATTGCAGAAATTTTACCATTGGTCGAATTTGAACTAGAAGAAAATATTTCTGATGAAGAAGCAGAAAAATTAATAAATGACTCATTATCATCATCCGATGATATTACAACTACAAATCAATTTTCTGTCACCTCTGAAATTGATCTTTTTACAGCACGATTAATGAAATACGAGGTATTTTCAAATGCATATGTAACAGTAATTAATATATAATTCTACAACTTAAGGGGCAATTAATAAAATTAAAGTCAATAATACGGTGATGAATAATATTTTTGACATTTAATAACATATTTAAAAATGTTATAATTATATAAATATATAAAAAAAATATAATTGTAAGATATAATTATAAAATATAAGTAAAATGAATTTAATTTAGTTAATTACTTATTTTAGGAAAAATCTAGTTCTTCTACTATAATCGTGGGAAGAAATGTCTTAAAAAGTATGGATCCATGTACAGTATTAATTATTAAATGGCCAAAACCATTTAAAACAAAGTATTTTAAAAATCTCTTACCTGATTTACAAATTACATTTTGTAAATCTTGTTTAAAGGTATGTGAAATTTAACGTTATGTATATTTATTATATTTATGTTATGTATGTATACATGGTAAATTTATATAAATTAAGTTATACATGTTTTTATAGTCAAATAAGAATAAATAATAAAAATTTGTAATACTGCGGAACATTTTAGATTAAGGTATCATATAGTAAATATAAGATATATAGACTTAAAAGAAATGTAATAATTGCTTATCATTCTTTTTAGTTATTTCATTCGGATGACTATGAACTGGCTTTATTAAGACATGGATATTGTCCATTTTGCAGAACAGTAAATAAAATTTCCAATTAGTGCTTTTTGTTAATCTAGATACGTTTATATAAGTACAATATTATTTTTACTGTAATAAATTATTACCATTATAAATTAAATTTAACTTAAGTTAAAGTAATTTAATGTACGTAATTTGTATTAACCCCATTGCAGACGAATGTCATTGCGATTTTGCTAACATACTCGTATACTTTAAATTCGGCAATTATATATTTCTGATAACAGAATTGTACATTATACAGGGTTGATTATTCAAGACGAGCCATCTAAGTAATTTTTTCAATTCTGGAGATAAAATGAAATGTTTGAAACAAAAATTTTGTGATCGCGATAATGATTTCGACAAAGCTTGTTTACGTTTTGAATTGATTGAGTATGATTTTGTTAACAAAGCCGAGAATATGTTCCAGAAGCGTTCACCAATTTTCATTTTTCACTCATTATTACATCCGTGATCTTGAATGACCACGACCATTGAAATAGTTTTGAGAAGGATTATAACCGTAAAAGTTCAAATATACATAGTCCCACTTAAAAAAATGAAAGTGACTTTTAAATTTCCTAATTTCCACCTGATGAAAAGTTTAGTTCATTATGTAATGACTCCCCTCGGAACCAAACAACTTTTGTTTCAAACATTTCTCTTTATGTTCAAAATTGAAAAAATTATTCAGATGACCTGGTTTAAGTGACTCATCCTGTATAAACTTATTAAATCGCACAGTTACTTCGTTATGAGATTATAACGATATTGTATCGTTCGGTTTGTACCGAGATCTGTACCTTTATTTATTCTATTCGCTTTTTTTAAATATTTTTGCACATATCTATAATTAATTATATTTAATGAAATTTCTTAGAAATTAGGATTAATATTGTATGAAGAGTCTGTCTGAATTTAATTAATTCTAAGTATAAGATATTATATATGTAACAAATTTATCATATTATCGATGAACATATCTTTAGCCAAATTTTATGTGTAATGGATATCTCGATAATCCAGTTATATAAACACGAATAGTAGGTAGTAAGTTGGTTTTCATTTGCACGCTAATTGTTCTGATTTCTTGAGTACCGTTAAACGAAATCTTCAGAAGAATTGAGAGTATTTCGAACAGATACAAATTGAAAGATGTTGCGTGTAGCTTACTTTACGATCTTCCTTTTTGTAAATATCGTTAGTTATAAATTGGATAATGATGATATCACGGAAATTCCAAATTCAATGTCTCGCGGAAGGTGTAAGTAATAGAAAAATGAATGAAATTGTATTTAAAGATGACGAAGGTACAAAATAAAAATAATAAAAATTATAAAATTCAATTAATATTTTATGGTAGTTATATTTATTTTTGCTATATAATATAACATAAACATTTATATTATGTATGAAAATGATAAATTACTAAATCGATTTTTAAACAGTCTTCCCGCTATTCAGTGTTATTCGATTTGCAAACTCGCAATGCCTTGCTAGCAACAATTTAAATGGTACCTGCTTTACCAGAAGAGAATGCCGTAATTATGGTGGAATACCATCTGGCAGTTGTGCAAATGGCCATGGTATTTGCTGTGTTTGTAAGTAATTAAAATATTCAAACAATTTTTTATGAAATTTGAATAGTGAGTTCATTTAAATTTAATGTTTACAGTTCAAAAGACATGTGGTTCCACAACAAATGTAAATAATACATATTTCACAAATCCAGAATATCCAACAACTTATGAAAGGCAAGGACGATGCACAATAACAGTACAACGTTGCAATTCAAATATATGCCAAGTGAGCTAATAAAATATGCTAAAAACTTTAAGTTCATCATAATAATTATTTCGCTGAATTAAACGTTGATCGAGTTAAAGGATATAAACTTTGCTAGAAAATTGAATTAGCATATACTTTTTTTCTTTTTCTATTTCTGTAAAAAGTTATAATATGATTCATGTTTAATTTGTAATATCCTAAATTGGTTTTAGTTACGTTTGGATTTCTTGGAATTTAATCTTGCTTCACCGAATTCTAGTGGAATTTGTGACCTTGATCTCCTTTTAGTTTCTTCATCTGGAAGCAGAATACCTCGAATTTGTGGAGAAAATGCAAATCAACATGGTAATAAATAAAATTATTGACACAATAATTACATACAAATATCAAATTATATGTAATCGTAAATAAATATGTCATAATTAGAATTTTACAATATAAATTGTATAAATATTTAATATATAATATACTTAATGTGAAATAAAATAATTAACATTTGCAGAAACACTTTACCCGGATAAATGAAAAATTAATTTATGATTTTTGAATAGTAAAATAGCTTCCTATATTTAAACAAAATAATTTAGAAAATATAGATAAAAATTTAATAAAATTATATTTGGTTGAATTATATTTATATTCATTGATAATACATATACATATATTTCATGAACTATTGAGTTGCAGGGGTATATTTATATGATTTATATCTTCTATGTTCAGAATCGCACTTTAAATTAATTGGTAAATCTATGTCCATATGAAACTATGTATTTGTATTATGTATTTGTAAATACATTCAATTATTAATAACACTTATAATAACTTAACACTAATCAACCCTTTTGTTGATTTTAATTTTTCAGTGTATGTGGATTTCAATGATGATACTCCTATTATGATATCAATTGATACTAATACTGGATATCCTACAGATCGTCGTTGGAATATAAGAATTCAACAATTACCCTGTGATGCAACATATAAGGGTATGTACATTTTAAACATATTTTATATTGCCTTTTTTTAAATAGGTATATATTTCATAATTAACAATTAAAAATTGACATTTAAGTACATTAATATTTAAAAAAGATTTTAACTTAAAATAATTTTAGCCTTTTATTTATAAAAGTTATATCATTTTTTTAGCTTATAAAAAGTAAGATATTGAGAATATGTTATTGCTATCTTAAGATAGAAGTAACCAATGATATCTAGTACTAAACTACTTCTAACTAATAACTTGATTATAGAATTCTTCTTACAGCCCCAAATGGATGTTTACAGTATTATGATAGTGTCACAGGTACCGTAACAAGTTTTAATTACGGCACAACACAAAATCCAAGAGGTATTATAACTATAATAATAATAATAATTTACAGAAATTAGTTATTTTCTAAAAATAACTATATACATTACCACTTACTTAAAACATATACAAATGTACATGACTGTAATATATACAGTAATATGCCAGAAAGCACAAGAAAAATACAGTATATACAGTAATGTGCCAGTTGCAAATTACAACTACATAATAATTAAATATTTAAGTATTTAGGACCAGAATTTTAAAAAATCTAATTTATATTTTACAGTAAAATTTTTTATATACATTTATGAATATATAAATTATATACCTATAATAACTACTGTATATCAAAAGTTCAACAAATTGTATTTTTTGAGTTTTATATTATCAAATTTTTTAATATTTTGTCTAAAAAAAAAGTATTCTTATGGATATTAATAAAAATTAATTAATAGAAGATACTTATTATTCATGGAAATGCCATTTAATTATTAACAATAATTAAATAGTAAAAAATAATAAAAGTTATAAAACTTAGGTAATAAAAATTATTTTAGAACCACCAATAGGTACACGACAAATCGCAAATACGAATTATGGTGTATGTGTAAGAATGGCACAAGGATATTGTGCCATTGAATGGTCTCAAACAAATTCAAATTCATTTACCGTTTCTGGAGATACTGGTGCATTTGACTCTACTTTAATAGGTAACATGATGTCCTAATTAGTTACTTACATAGTCATAATATTTATGTTAAAAATGTTAATATATTATTATCATTATAATATCATATATTAATATATCATACAAAACATTTTCAAATTTTATTAGCATTGTAATGAGACATAACTATTATGATTATATCAGTAAAATTTGAAAATGTATATAGAAATTACAAAATATTTATTGTAAGCATATGTTTGTCAAAAATATTATTACTATATAAGCCATAATATTTCCTGAGATCATCTTTAACACTAATTATATGTTTAATATGCTATATATTATTTTCCTACTAAAAATTATGTTCGCAATGTCTTTTAACTTCTATAAACATCTTCGGATTGGTTGCAAATTTGATTAATGTACTTATGATACTCGTGCCTCATTATAATACTAATGAAAACACATTATACTTATTAAATGTTGCAAAATAATTTGTTACTTCCAAAAACAATCGTTTCTTAAATGAAAACAAATCATTATTTTAATATTATTAATTAGTATAATTATTTGTAAATAAATAGGTACTCAATATGCAGCAGAACAAGGAACCAATTGCACTAAAGATTTTGTTATTATTCCACATCCATTTCAAAATGGTGTTGCAGTCGGTACAGAACGATTTTGTGGTAATGGCTTTATAACAAAAACATGTAAGTACATATTTACTATATCTATAATTTTCTTTTTAACCAAACATAAAATACTTAATATAAATAACTTGCATAGTTCTGTGTCTGTTTATAATGTATCACATATATATATGCACAAAATTTACATACATATGTGCACTATATGATTCTATTATAATAGCTTCTTTTATTTTAGCTTTCTCCAAGCCATTTGTATTATATGTTGTCACAGATGGTGATGAAGTTGGAGAAGTGGAAAATAAAGGATTCTCATTAATGTATCGTCAGCTACCCTGTGTAGCTTAAATAAAAAGCATGTTCTTATTTCACATATACATATGACATATACACTATAATGATAATATTATAGGATATAATAATTTTTATTTGGTTTGGAGGACTTTCTTTTTCATTTGCTACCCTTTCCTACGATTATCACAGTCAGTAAAATACTAAGAGTTTGAAGAATCATGTGTACTATTTCTTGCTAATTATCGAATTGTAAATATTGTACCATTGTTATATTATATCATTATTGGATTTTATGTTAAAATATAGGTATATTTAATTTTATCGTTATATTTTATGTTATTATTCTTCTCATATGTTGAACTGAACTGTTATTATTCATATGTTCTTTAATTTCTACATAATTACAAATTTATTGTTTATAATACAATCTCTCTTGTGTCTTTTTATTGTAGTGATACCAATATAAAAGAGCATAAAATATAATTTTATTCTATCTAGTATTCTTTAATGATCAAAATGAATTATGAAAAAATAATCACAAACAAATGATAATAGAACTGTAATGTAAACAATAAGATAATAAAAATGTAAACAATACAAATCAATATGTTTTATTTATATTATTTAGTCATTAAATATTTGCTTCCTGAATGAGTTTCTACTTCCTTTGTCATAGCATTATACCATGTGCTAAGGTTTGTATTATCTAAAGCATCTTTAAAAGCACTGCATCCTTCTATGCTCTTCAAAACTCCATATACAGCAAGATCTGATAAATTAGGCTTTTCTCCTCCCATAAATGTACCACCATGTTTATTAATAGCGTTTAACCATTTGTTGATTTCATCATATAAAGATTGTCGAACATCTTGTTTTAAATGATGTCTTTTTTTTAATCGTTTTGATATAAGCCACATAGCTGTTGCACCTACATTTATCATAATTAATCTTTCCCATGTTGGAAAATATTCTTCCCATTTACCAACCTAGTTGATTAAAAAAGTATCTTTTCATTCTACCTTTTTTTTTAACCCCTTGCCATACTTGGAAGAATCTGGGCCCAAACGTTGACCCGAATGGTCGAGAAAGGAGCCGAAGTGGCTGAGAGTGTCGGAAAACATGATATCGTGCGACTGAGTGCGTAGATAGCCATGCCCGTGTTTAGAAAAAAGACACCATTCAAGACATTTACACTAGGCCTGAGATTAAGATCACGAGTCTGACCTGTGATATTCAAGTTTAGTTCAAAATTCTCATCACGACTCAGACTTGTAAAAGTATGGCAAGGGGTTAATTTATACATTAATGCTAAAATTATTATATTATCTTGCTTGGTTATATAGTGTGTTATGATGCTTAAGTGCTATTAAACTACTTACTTTAGAAAACCAATTGAAAGTTTTATAGGCTTCATCAAGTGTTCTATACACATTTGGTGATAGTGTGTGCACAAATTCATCATCAACCCATTTTCTCCACTTACGCTCTTCCCTAGAACAATATGTTACTCAAAATATAAAACGTAAATAAATATTAGTAACATAAAATATAAGTATTAGTATTGTAATTTTAATGCCACTAATAACTATTCTTTCTACAATGGAACTTACATGATCTTATCCATAATTTTATTTGCAGGTAAATTATCTTGATACATTAAGAAGTATTTATTCATAATTTCATATTTCAATCTTCCATTTTCATCATGCATTGCTATGCTTGGATAATATTCTATTAAATCATTAATTTTTTGGGATCTCTCTTTCAAATATGATGCTAGTAGAGAAATAATCATTGAACTATCATTTAAAGGTTGATATCCTGAATCTACTTGTGCTAAAAGTATTGGTACTTTTTTATAAGATGACCAAGATATTTCTTTCCGTAATACAGGATCAACTTCCACAATTTCATAAGATATTCCATAGTAATCCAAGAAAACTCTGACCTAAAGTGGTTTTATACTTACAATTATCACAATTTATGAAAACAATAATTTATTATTTCTAAAAAAATGTGATTAAAATTTAGCTACTATATTTTACACTTATATTTTCATTTGAAAAATATACATGCTGCTAATTATATCTTTATCATACTATTAATTCAGTACTTACTAAATAAATGATACATATGAATATTTTACCTTGCAACAAAAAGGACATGTCTGATATTGATAAAGAGTTAATTTTAATTCAGTAGTGTCCACTGGAAAAATAATCTGCAATAAAAATAAAATAAGAAAGTATTTTGATGTATGAAAAACAAATTAATCCAATGTTAAGCTTTGAATTAAATAAGCATGAATTAATATGTAAACACAAAATACTTCTCTAGAAACTGGTATTGGTGGTTTTTCTTTAAGTATTTTAATTTTTTCTTCTTTTCCTTGAAGGTGATATGTTTTTGAAGCTTCCATATCTTTATACCAAGAATATCCTGTGGTAATAGCTATACCAACAGGAAATCCTATAGAAATTCCTACTAGACTTGCTTTAAATACAGTTCTTAGCATTGAAGATTGTTGAGATGCTGATAAAATACTTTCATTTCGTTTTGGATATCTTTTAATAACATTTTTTGCATAATATAAATTTTGTGGAAATCTTGACAGTCTTTGCAATATAGACATTATGAAGTCTTATTATATACACAGATTAAAATAAATTAATTATTTTAAATATGTTACTCTTAAATAAATTATTTTGCTCCTCTCAGTAATATGACAATTACAAAAAAGGTTATGCATTAAAATTACAAAATATATGACTTTCGTAATAAACTTTATAGATCACGCGTTATTCACATTTAATTTTCGTTCTAATACGAAATTTAATAAATAATCTAATAAAATTATAAGAAAATATCCAGCACAAATTTGTATTTTTATTTATTGTTTACTATTCCACTAAATGTATAATTAATAACACTTATCTTTTGCATTAGCTCTGATAAACAGTTTATTAACTTTATAAAGAGTTTATTCTTTAGAAGATAGGGATTTAATATTACACATTTATAAATTACAATTTATAGGAAAAAAATTTATATTTCATATTCGATCTTTAATAAACTCATTTTAATTTATTTGTAGAATAGATGCAATAATATCAACAGGTTAATTGAGTAAAACGTTTTTTCCACCGGTATTGTTGATAATTGATTTTTATTTATGTACTATTGAATTTGTATCATGAACAAATTTTAAAGGTTATGTAATTTATATTATACTTCTGTACTATATATTTTGCGCAGGCGTGACAAACGCGTAACAGTTAAATAAAGTATGTAAATTACAGTCGGTAATTTACATATTGTCTGTGAATAAAAGAAACCGAAAATTTAATGTTAAATATTGAATCGAATAGCATCTTCAAATATAAATGATACCTGGTGACACACATGTACATTTGTGCTCGCATATATTATATAGCTTGTCAATAGTTGTCAACTAATATCTAAAGCTTCGTAGCTGAACTAGATGTTTGAAAAAAAAATGAAGTTGTGATTTTATAATGTAATTTTGCTTTAGCTATTAGGAACGAATAATATCTATTAATCTCGAAAGTATAAATACATATATATAATATATATATTACATATCTGTGTATTTATAATTAAAACAGTACAAACAAACTTAACCTCAAAGTTAGGTAAAAGCATCAAATTAGGAGAGATATTCAACATGGTAATTAAAATTAATATTTAACTGTACTTTTACTTTATTATTATCCTTATAAATTATTAGTACTTTAATATAACTATCAGAGGTGGTATATACTATAAATGAAAAAATAAAATAATTTAATACCTTTGATATAACATTTCCATTATTTGATTGTTATATATACCTTTTGTATATTTTACATTTGATATGGTTAAATTTGCAATAAAAAAAATAATAATAAATTTTCAGCATGGCAGAGTAAAAGTTCAAACAACTGCAGAACAGGAAGCATTGAAGAAGAAGGAAAGAGCTGAAAAACTTTCACGTTATAGAATTGGCATGAGTATTGTGTTTAAGAAAGTAATTTCACAAATATATCACTTAATATATATTATAGTGCTAATTGTGTTTATATAATCTCATATAGTTAAATAATAAGCAGCCGAATTAAAAAATAAAATACAGAAAAAGTAATTTAGTTAAATTTATTAAAATGTAACTATTTATTGTTATATATTACAGAGAAACGATAAGATTTATGATGAAGAATTGATGACGGTTACTGAACGTATGGTAAAGCAAAATCCAGATATTTATACTTTATGGAATATTCGTAGAGAAGCATTTACAAATAATGATTGGTAATTATGTGGTAGCAATAATTTTAATATTTTTTTAATGATTAATAGCTATTTGAACTCTTTAGTATTAAATAATAAGTACATCTTATTTGATATTTTATTAATATAATTTTTTATGTATAACGTATTATACATAATACAGTGATACTATAAATATATATGTATTAATCCCTTAAGATTCATGAAGAAAAATTTTTCTAACACAGAATAATAAATATATATATTTAAATTCAAATATTATATAAGTAACAAATTTATTAAATTTTAAATTTAACAATTATGAGTAAAAATTAACATCAAAATGAACGTTATATGACATGTAATATAACTACAAACAGGGATGAAAATCTTTTGGAGGAGTATTATCAAAATGAATTAAGACTTACTGAAGATTGTTTAAAACAAAATCCTAAATCTTATTGGGTATGGTATCAACGAATATGGATTATGAATCATTTAGTAAACTGTGATTGGAAAAGGGAACTAATGTTATGCACCAAGTATTTAAATTTAGATGACAGAAATTGTAAGTTACTAATGTTATTAAATTTTTTATTTTTATTATTTACAAAATAGTAAAATATACAAATATTATTTTTGGTCTATTTTAGTTCATTGTTGGAATTATAGGGAATTTGTTGTACAAAAAGCACAAATTTCTCCTGAAGAAGAATTTGAATTTGCTACCTCAAAGATTCTAAATAATTTCTCGAATTATTCTTCCTGGCATTACAGAAGTTTATTGTTATCAAAAATATTTCATAATTCTGACCAAAACAATATTAATGAAAAAAAGAAACAAGGTAATGCTTTTATGGAATATTAATAGCGTTTGTAAAATATGTTTGTTTTGACACTATTTTGTAATATGTATAGCAAAATTACCATTTCCCTTTTAGAATTAGATTTGGTCATGAATGCCACATTCACAGATCCTAGTGATACTAGTGCTTGGTTCTACCAAAGATGGTTATTAGATACCCATGAATGCCTTCCTATTCTTTCTCAAGCCTTAATACAAGATAATAATGTGATCCTTTTTGCTAATAAAAATATACTAGCCGAGTCAATATGTCTACAAATAAATAATGAAAATGAGAACGTTCAATGGAAATCTTTATATGAAACAAAGATTTCGAAATTGTGGTTTGGAAAATTTAAAAAACAGTTAAATGAAGCAAAGAATGTTCAGATAGAAATTGAAGGAATACTTTATCCTTTACTCTGTGTTAATCAGAAATGGATATATAGAAAAAGGAAATATAAATCCTGTTCTAATAAAGATCAATTACTAGAACAATTATCAAGTTACAAACAACTTGTAGAAATGGAACCTAATAATAAGTGGGGTTATTTAACCAGTATTCTTTTAATGAGGAAAATCGATTTTATACAGTTTTATGAAAATATTTTAACAAATTTGAATGTTCTTGTTAATATTGATTCTCTTCGGTCCAATTATTATAAAGATTTGCGTAAGTATATTTAACGAATAAATTATAAAAATTTAATGATATATATACAAAATGTTTCATCCTTAACCAAACAGCTACATATTTCTTTTAACTCTAATGATACTAGAAAATATTTAAGATATAATGTGAATGGTTCCAAAAAAGAAATATTTTAGAAAAGAAATTTCATTTTAAGATAATTTTTACCAAGTTTTTCGAAAGTCACTTTTATTTTTTGGCAGGAAATTTACTCTATACATATATTGTCTATCATATAGTCTCAAAGTGATCTTGAATATTGATAAAATAAAATCCTGAGACAATGTTTGGGTATGTCTTAATACAAGTGCTCAGAATGATGTTAATCAGTAGTGATGCACTTTGTAAAAGGAGAAGTTGTGTCTGACACGATAGCAGCACAAGTTGCAATTATACAAAGATAAAGAAGATATTTAGGGGTCTGGTTAAGGTTGAAACACTCTGCAGAACTTATTTCTAGGTTATTTAAGGTTAAGTAAGTTTATATTATTGCTGAATATATAAATTTAAAAAAATTTGAAAAATTTTATATAAATGTTACAGTTGCTAACTTTAATTTGTAGAATTTAAGTTTGATAAAATTGATTGTCCTTATTGGAGAATTGATTTTAAAATTAATGACTTTTATAAATGCTATAAAATTAGATATAGAATTAATATAGAAAATATTATATAAAATAGAAAAATATATAAAATATATAAAATATTATAATAATTAATTATTTGTTAGTTCAATTTAGAAATTAATGAATTTTTTTCAGGGAGCAAATACATAATTGAATACAAAATTTCTGAATTATGGAATATAGAAGAAGATCAAGAAACAGAAATAGAAATTGATCTTTCTGGATTAAATTTAACCACACTCAGTAATAACGAATATCTCAGTTTCTTTGAGCAAATAAATCTTAGTGCAAATTATTTATCACATTCCTTAAATCAATTATCTTTACTCCAAAGTTGTAAAAAATTGTCACTTTCAAGCAATCAAATGGAAAATTTAAAAGAGTTTCCTATGTTACAGAATCTTGAAGTTTTATCATTAAGAAATAATAAACTAAATAATTTAGAAGAAATATTACAATTACTAACGAAACATAAATTAAAGTTACTTGATTTAAGAGAAAATCCAATCTGTAATCTTAAAGAATTAGAAAATAGTATTATACAAATCAATCCAGATTTACAACTATATGTAGAGTGATTTTCATAATACACATATTGATAATAAGATATTGTCCAGCATAGGTATATAAATAAAAATTTAATATTTGGTTATACGGGAAGAATAAAAATACTTATTTATTATTTTTTTGTATTATATTACACCTTTTCTTATAAATTTGTATAATTAGTTTCTCAATTTAAATAACTTAATGTATATTATATATTTTCATTCAATACAATATTCAATAAATAGAGTAATATATAAAATATATGACTTTAATTACTTTCGTTACTGTTCACAATTTAAAAAAATCAGAAATATCTGAATTCTACATTGCATAAAAAGGTAATTAAGATAACAGAAGAAAGCTTATTTCCTTAATGAAACTATGTAATGTCCTTGTTATAAATTCTTTAAGTATACAAATTTGTATTTTGAATCAATATATAGTTTCATAAATAATATATACATTTTCTGTTTTAATTAAATTTAAACTACTTTTAATGTTTTCTTAATTATTACCTGCCTCTCATTTTCCCAATTTAATTTATCTTACGTTGTCAAATTGATACATTGTCAAAAAGTTAATGTAATTAAAAAATAAATAGATAAAATTACAAATTCCTTTACATAAAGATAAAGTTTTTGTATACCCTGAGACTTAAGACTATCCACATTGTTCACAAACAATAAAATGATTTGCAGGACATCTTGATTTTTTATATTTATTGTAACTTGTGAAATTGATACAAATAATAGATGAAAGATAATATTATGACTTGCTTTGTAAACAATAGTAACCCTATACAAAAGATTTTTTATGTGTATATTATATACATGTATATATTATATACATATTAAAACAATTCTTAAGTTTAAATAATACATTGTAGTTATTATTGAATAATTAATCTGTTTTGAAGGACAAGTATTTACTTATATAAAATGAAATGAACTTTATAATAAAATTAACGAATGATTAAAAATTACTATTTTATCCAATAATTTAAAATTGAGGAATGCGATTTAGATTCTGTGAATTTTATATTTTCAAAAGTTTTGAAAGTTTTGAAAATATTGAATTTGTATACTACTCCCGATTTGCTTTTATTATAAAATTTTAGAAAATATTATGTGCTAGTACTTGTTCATAAAATATAAATATATATAATATGGTACTCATGAATGTTGCTTAATGAAACTTACTTTTATAAGGACAAGTAGTTTTTTCCGCGCGTAATAATAAATTTAGTAAAATCAAAAATGCATTATCAAATGAAACAAATCTATTACATTAAATATTTTTACTTTCATTGAGGTTTGATACAATAAAATAATATTAGAACTGTTCGATTCGTTTATATGAAATTAAGCAAATAAATCTATAATTTTTTCTATGTTGTTTCAAATGAATAATTGCTGTATCTTTCTTTTCATCTGATACATTTATAGTATTTAATTTTCTATTTTATTTAATATAATATACGACATAACATAAGCGTTTCTATAAAGTACTATATAAGCAATAAAACATAAGCCAATGTCAATAAAAATTATATTGATAGCTGTGATTATGAATAATTACTTATACGATTATACATATGTATATACGTATAATAAAGTAATATTAAAGTAATGATAACTTTATAATACTAAAAATTGTTATTCCTGAATGCACAGAATTGTTATTGCTATTATATATGTATAACTCTTTCTCTCTTTATTCGGCATTTATAATTTTTAATTTGCCGCTTATATCAGAACCAATCAATAAGAAATAAAATGGTTCTAGTAGAAAACGTACCATTACTGAACGCAACTTACATTATTGTTTGGATTACCATTCGATTTATTTATTCTCTGACACTTGATATAGCAAACAATATGGCTTATCATTGTTAAAATTTTACCGAGCGGACTTTCTGTTAAAAGATTTCGAATCTCTTAGGGATACAATGAATTATTTCGAAATAATTTTATCATCTTGTTTTTTCGCTGTTAGTATGCATACCTGATACTTATGATATTCCGTGTAGGTGAAGGTGAGCGTATATATGTATGTAAACGTGATACGTATGTGCACATTGAATCATTATTTCTCATAACCTTTTTATGAATACGAAATATAGCAGATGCAATTAGACAATCTTTAAAAGATGTGGGTAAATCCATACATCTTGTAGCCGGCAAGCGGCGAAGATACTAGACGCATACTATGTTCAATGGAGTGGACTGTATTCTTGTGATTTTTCGCTTGAAGTAGATTTTACCGTATCTTCGATTTGCGAGAAAATTTTTATTCCGAGTCTAGTTAAGTGTGTAATCTCTACAGCGTATATCATATCATGGCCTCGTCAAATAGAAGAATTCAAATCGGCTCTGCTTGGTTTCAAACAAAGATTAACCTAAGACCACAGCGTCGAGGTATCCATCACGTTACCGAGGAAATCTTAAGAAGAATTCCTGAACTCTGCGAATTTTCAGTCGGACTTTGTCATATACAAAGTAAGTGAGTTTCTTTAATAAAAAGTAATTCCATCATAACATTATAGTACAGAAAAAAAACTATTACAATTTTTTAGACAAAGCATTGATAAATTTTATATTTTTTTTCAAGTAAAAGTTCAATTTTAATGTATTTCATATCTCTGGAAAATAATATTTATATTGCGTAGTATATGTATACATATTTGCTAATATACATATCCACATGTATACTAATATAACATGTAATAGTATATATATAATACTATATTATATATATATATATATATAATGTTTATGTATGTATGTACAAAGCAATAAACATTTATTTACAAATATTTTTATTTTTACTAATTTGGATTACAATCCAAGAGAAAATTAAATCATATACTAAAATCTATTAAAAAGAAGAATACGAAATATTCTTTTTTATTACTGATAACCTTTAATGATATATATAAACTAGATAAGATAAAAAAAACGTAGAAAAGTATGTTAATATTAGATACTATTAATTACCATGGTAAAATTAGAAAATGTATACATTTTTCTACATTTTAACAAATTGTTAAAACAATAACATTTTGTTAAAAATTCTACATTATTATTATTATTGTGGAAATAAAAATGATATATTTATAGGTAATGTATTGAGTAAATTAATTATATTAACCAGACGAAGTAATAAAATGTTCATGGAACTAATATAAGTATTATAAAGATATTTTCCTATAGCATAAATAGTTTCCATTATTTTTTAGTTCTTCACACATCAGCAAGTTTAGCACTAAATGAAAATTGGGATCCAGATGTTAGAGATGATGTAGAAATGATGCTTAATAAAATAGTTCCTGAAGGTTTGGCCTATAGACACAGTTGTGAAGGACCAGATGATATGGTAAGTTTATGAAATATCTTTTATTATTCCTGAAATTAAATTATGCTGTGCATTATATATATAGATCTGTGAATTTTTGTTGTAGTTTATAAATATTATGTTAATAAAATAATGCAATTAAATATAAGAGAAAACAATATGCTGATAATTATATTTTTTTTAATAGCAAATCATTTTAAAACGAAAGTTCAGCTTTTTTCTTTTTAATTATAAACATAGTAATTTTATAAAAATAGACTTATAAATTTATACATAGATATAATTATATTATTTATAGCCAGCGCATGTAAAGGCATGTTTTCTGGGCTCTTCATTGAGTATTCCAATTACTGATGGCAAATTGACTTTGGGTACGTGGCAAGGAATTTGGTTGTGTGAACATCGTAATGATGCTGGAAGTCGCAAAGTAGCTATTACATTGACGGGTTGTCTCAGGGATCCTGCACGTAGTCCTTTGAGCCCTGTTAGTCCTATTGCTTCTACTAGCAGCTAGGACCACTCACACCCCCAAAGGCGTAGCAAACGTCAGCTGCGCATATCTACATCCAGTGATTCAAGCTAGCAGCTGCTTAATCTTAGACAAATTCTAAGAATATAATTCAGAAAAGAGTGTATGGATACTTCAAAAATATATAAATATTACATTTTCTTATATCCACTCATTATCACAAATTTCCAGCATTTTTTATAATGGCATAACTTGTAAAATCATAAAAATAATTGACAATATTTATTAATGTTCTTATGCTTATCTCATATATCTTATATTTTTTTATACATATAAATATAATATATTTATTACTTATATTTCAATAAATACATAAATATTTAGTAAATATACATTTTATGATTTTATTTAGATTATATAGAGACATTTCTCTTTAAACTGAGTTAACAGTAACTATCCAAAAATGTGGTTCATTGAATATATAATGTTGTTCAGTACTTATAAACTGCCAAGGCAATTGTATATTATATGCATTCAGAAATAAATATAAACGAATTACAAGTATCCTGCACTCTTCATCGCTCTTAGAAAATTAATGTAATGCATTCCGATATAATGCGTCCAATACTCCGAATTTAATTACATAGCTTTATTTAAATAATTCTTTTGTAAAAAAAAAGATTAATAAAGAAAATGGCATTAATAATTGCTCAGCTGAGACCTTACATCACTTTTTATAATATGTAAGAAAATCTCAGCTTGAGTATGTGCAATATGTTATAACTTTCTAACTCACTGCTTATCATAGGGTAGGCATTTTTAATGACGTTTCCAATGCATTTGGGGGTGTATATAGGTTACAATCAACACTTCTTTGCTGTGCTAATATATTTCTGCTAGAGATATCCACATAAGTTATATTAATAGTAACAACATGTGGGCAACAAGTCAGTATGAAAGTAGACAGTTAAGAGAATCATCAAACTATGCAAATAATGATTTAGACTTACTACATTGTTAGGTATTTACTGATAAAAATATTCTAGAAACTTAAATAATCTAATTAAAACATAAAATGTCATCTAGAAATGTAGCACTGCAAAGAGTTGTAATAAAAATTATCTACAATGTTACTAAAATAACCAAAGCTTATCATGGGAGCTTGTTAATGTATCTAATGTACTGTAAAGCAAGCAGTCGATGTTAGTTGTTAATCTTTCTCATATATAGTATAAATGGTCGTCCATTATGATTAATGAATATGCTTTAATGTGAAGTATCCAATGCAATTCATATAGCTTACATATTAACAGCTCAAAAATATAAAACTATCAAAAATTATGATAAATTTTTAGCAAGTTATACATTTTTTTCTCATAAAGAAATATATGGAACGAGTTGGTATACTTCATCATATAACATTAAAAATTTGAAATTCATCTGTGAATTTAATTCTAATTTTGTTAATATGCTCAACAATCCAAATTATTAAATATGTAAAATTCATAGCAATTTGCTATTAATCAATTCACCTACCAAGTTCATTTCATAAATTAAATGATTGAAAATTATTATATTTGCAAGATAATTACCGTAAACAATAATACACTATATATATATTTTATAATATATTAATATATATAAATATAATTAATTTCATCTTAACATTTGAAGATAATCATTTAATTTTTTCTGGCAAAATAGTAATCATTGCTTAAACTATAGTTAAAGAAGTGCATATATATTTGTTTTAAAGTATGTATATTTCTTTTCAGTTGACACATATCCAAATTTTTAATATTATATAAAACACATGTATAGTGATTATCTCATAATCGTTGTTATTATAACAAATCTACAAATTTGACGAATTTATACATTTTCAAATCATTGGTTTCAATTTTTAAAATAAAAAATTTAAGCTGTATATTTATCACATGTCTTATAAAAGAAATTAATAACTATATAACTAAAGTTAAACTTTTACTAAGCAATTATAAGCAGCATTTATAAAATGTTACTTTCCACTTATACGTGCAACATATTAAGTTAGTATGATTTCCCATTTCCTAAGAAAAGTTGTTTTGTATTGTTACGAAAGAAAATGTTAAAAACATTGACATAATATAATTGTGTGTACAATTTGCAAAGTTGTGTTCTAAGATTTGTTTGGTATTTTCCTATCTATATAAAAAAATACTTATAATAAATCTTTAATTTACTAATGAATAATTTTTGATTATGTCTATATTTTGCAGTGTAATGTTATATAGTGGATGATTTAATGAAAGTGTTAACAAAAAGTGTTAATATAATTTTGTGTAAATATTTCATACATTTACATTTTTTCAAACTGTTTTGTGATTAGTTTCAAGGTAATTAAAAAGGTTTAGTATTTATAATATTATTATAATAGCATAATTAGCATCAAAATTTAAACTTAATATTTGGAAAAATAAAAAATTGTATTTGCATATTTAATTGAAAATCAGATGTTTTTATGCCTTGATTATGAGATAAACAACATTCGATATAATCACAGTTTTCTAAATATTTAAGTTATTCGATATTTATAAAATTTTCTAGATATATGAAATATTAGTTTTTATTTAGCTGGATATAGTGGACCTATAATAACAAATTATAGAAAACTAATACATTAGGATTATACAGTATATAATAAATACTATTATACATTAAATTTAACGTTATTAAATGTACATATAAAATTATATTTTTAAGTGAAGGGTATAGTGAGAACACCATATTATGAGCGAATGTAATGAAGTTTAAATGCAAATATGATAATTGTATAATATCCCTAAAATGTAGTAATATATAAAATTGTTTATATAAAATAAATACAATGACTTCTTATGCAGCTTGAAAAAAGTTTCATTATAATATAAAAGAAAAAAATACAATTTTACAAAGTTGAATTTTACTACATCTCATTTTTATACCAAGTTGTTTACTCAAAGAATTAAAGAAATAAAAATACCAATTTGTATAACATTATATTCAAAACATAGTAAGTTTCAACATACGTACTATTAATATTTCTAAATTGTATTTAATATAAAAAGTGAAAATCACAATTAAAATTTTCGTACAAAATACAATTATGAAATAGATGAATGATGATATGAAACCTTATTGTTGTAAAAATAATATATTATGTTAATTTTTCCATTATGTGCAGTTAGAAATAAAAAGTAACAAAGATTAATTCATTACAATGTACAAACCAATCATTAGCAATGAATTCATTTCTTGTATATATATAGTCAATTAATACATTTTGATTATAGTAAGAAGATAACAATATAATGGGATTAGTGATATGTATTATACAATTATATATATATTACATATAGTAGTTACAAATAATTCTCTGCTATTTAGTATCTCTCACAAACATAGTTTTAGTATTATTTTAAATCTGTTTTATGACAATGTACATATCTTTTTCATAAAATGCTAATTTATATTGTTTTTGAGAAAGGGTTAATTTGTTTGCATAATATTTAATCATATTTATTTAAGAAGTGGTATCTAAAATATAAATTTAAAAATTGTTTTCAATGCAAATTGTGACAAACGATTTATAAAATTAAATAATTAAATAAAAGTATGTAGATATGTAGATATCTGCGGATGCCTATGTGTATGTTACATACAATAAAATTATAGCACTCTATAAAAAATTTAAAATTTGGAATAGTAAATATGAATTACTCATATTGGTAAATGTACTGTAATACATGTAATAGAAGAAAAAATCATTTACTCACTTTATATTTACTTTTATTTTTTATATTTTTCACTTATATTTTGCATGCAAATTTACTTTATTTTCATTGTATTTTCCTTAAATAATCCAAAGTGGAATACTATTTTAAGAGTAGAAAAATTTCTTTGGTAAAGATGTATGAAACTGTACCTTGGGAATTTGTATGGAAGTATATATTAATATTTTATTATACATAATACTATATATATTTACAATTTTATTATTTTACATACTTTCATATTTTTATTTTTGATTAAACTTCTTATAAATTTATAAAATGTGGTATAAAAATATATTGATCCAGGCTTCTTATATTTTAATGACTCTAATATATTGTAAATCTTAATTATTATTTGTATTTTATTTATATAATAATTATTTATAACAATATATTAAAAACAGTTTGTGTTATACATATCATGATATTTAAAAATTACAATGCTCAAAGTATAGTTGAAACGTAATGATAAAGATCATTTGTATTTATATTTTGAAATTATGTGTTCATTATCATTAAACAGAAGTTAAAATGATACATTTTCAAACACTTATATAGCATATGATGATGATACACATTATTATCATGAATGTTAATATATATATTAGTGATGTAGAAAACAAATCCTGAACATAACTTGATATGTGCCATTAACGATGAAAATATCCTTGATATAAAATCGATATTGTTTTATTTTATTTTCACAACTAAAACAAATATTTCGTTTCAAATAAAAATTATTAAACTTTAGAGAGGGAACATTTCTAAATTAGTTCGTAAAAAATCCAATAAAAATTAAATTAAATGGATGAAATGTGTTAAGAAATTTTCATATTACATTTAGCACAAAAATAAAATAGTCTAATTGTTGAAGTTATACATTAAAGTTTTAAAAATATGAAGTTTAATTAATTTGAGGACTAAAAATGTGTTCGTTAGTATGTGGTAAAAGCTTACCATCCGGTTTATTGTTATCAGATTCATTAAATTCTTTGTAATTTTCAGGTATTGGGTGTGGTCCTGGATGTCTTAAATCATTTGCTTTATCTTGAACTTCTTTAAATGATGCTTTAATATTATCTAGTGCATTACCTAATCCTGTTTTAATTTGATTAAATTCTTGTGTCACCAATGAGAGTCTTCCCAATAGATAATTTAAATTATCATCAACTTCGGTCATGCGTTTTGTTATTTCGCTTACCTGTAGGAATACACGCATATAAGTATCTAAAGTAATATATTAAGCATTTTTTTTATTCAATATCAATTCTTACTTTAGTTTCCATTCCACCCATGGTAGAAGTTGTACCATTAACATATTTTTCATTTTGCTTATGTAATTTGTCTAATGCTTTTGCACTTTCTGTCATTTGTTGATACATGACATTTATTTGTCGCCACACCTTTTATTTAAAAAAAATTTAATACAAATAAATTTGATAAATATAATATATTTAATGCTCAATAATAGTTTTTTAGAAAAATATATTTTTAATCATTACCTGATTCATTTCTTGTTCCATCTTAGTAGTTAAATTTGCTAAAGCTCCATTTTGATTGTCCATAATATCATTTGATATGCCATCAAATCTTTGATTTAGAGTATTATTAATATTTGTACCTTGTGCTTTCACTAAATCTCCTACCTCTAGAAGAATTTGATGCACACCATATTCAACTCTTCTTTTAGTATCTAGGACATGATCAGCCATTGATACTATTACAGATTGCCCTTTTTCAAGATCATTTAATTCTTGATTTACATGTTCAGCATTATTTGCCAAGTCCATTCTAAAACCTCCGAAATACTCAATAAGATTTTATTATTATTGAATTGTTATATTTAGAAAGATAATATTAACTAATTAGTAATTTATATATGATATTCTTGCGCAAAATACATAGTATTTACATACATAATACATTTTTATTCAGAGGAATATAACTGTTAATAATGCTTGTACTGTTCAATTTAAAGAATACAATTATAAATACAAATATTTTGAAAATATAAGATTAAGGAAATTATTATGTGTATAAAAAGTTATTTTATGTTGACACATAGTGATGATGCTTAAAATTTTATATAAAAATGTTGAATTATAGTTAATAATCAAGTGAAAAGAATAAGCAAGATAATAATATAAATTATATTTTGGGAATGTCATAAATAAATTACAATTTTAAAATAATTGAACTAAAATGTGTCAGAAGTACGTTATTACATAACAATACCTAAGTGCTCCTATATTATCTTTTGTTTCATCTTTACTTTCTGTTAATTTATTTTCAATGTTATTAAGTCCTTTAGTAATAATATCTTTTAATGTATGCTTAGCTTCTTGCAAAAGTGTTTGAGTTTCATTATGTAGAGTTTGCATTTCAGTAATCCTAAATAAAATTTAATATTCATTAATTCTTATTTCCAAAGAAAAGTTTTAAATCAAATTATACATAATATCGATTTACAATTATGATTAATTCATAATTATTCATAAAAATTGGAAATAAAATTATGTTAATACAAATGCAAATGAACTTAGTGCACTGACAAACCTTTTAGTTTGTATATTCAATGTTAAAAAAATTTTCTTTTATGTTTCATAACAACATATTGTTGACAAGAGTAGTGATACATACTGTGGTAATTCCTTAATTTGATCAGAAGTATCATCTAAATGTTTCTTTATAGAAGGTAGCATTCTTGTATAATTATCAATATTTAAGATGGCATCAAATTGTGGTTCTTGTAATTTCTTTTTTATGTTTTGTGATTGTTCTTTAATTTTTTCCAGTGAAACTTCGAGATCACTAAGCCTTGTACCAATATCTTGGATCTACAGAGCATATGATTTTAATAAGTTTTTAAATGAAAATTTAAACATGTTATTTACCTCAGTCAATAATGCTTGTGTTGTTCCTGATTGAACATTTGTGGCTTCTTTTAATTTTATTGCTTCAGATTTTAAAAGCGACTCTGTTTTTGAAATTCTCTCCATTAACAATAATTCTGTATTATTTAATTTTGAAATAATATGAGCGTGATTATCTAGTGGAGGTAATGTAGTATCTGGTCTATTATTTACTTCTGATACTTTATTTTCAATATCTGTAAGCCATCCCTCTAAACGACTTTCTAAATCTTCTAAACCATCAACAGTCTTTTGCATTTGTATTCTTTCTCGTTCATCTCTCTAAATGAAATAGGAACAAATTTTTCTTTATATTATAACATATTATATTATATATATATTATATGTACATTATATACAATAATACATGTATGTATTATTGCAAAAATATATAAAGTTTTGCTGTATAAATGTGAGTTTTTAAAAAAGTTGCACATTATAAACTTTTTCAAAAGTTAATATGATAAATATACGTAAATTTAAAGTAGTTTTTCTCTAATATTGGTTACTTAGAACTACTTTGTTAATTATCAAATACCTGAGAGATTAACTGTTCTATTCCCATTACTTTTTCATCAAGTTTTGTCAATTGTAATTTTAAGGAATCGATAGTTGACATACGTTTTGTCAATACTGTAATTGCTTTTTTTAATTGTTCTCCCAGCTGACGTTCTCGTGCCTCATGCCTTTCTAATTTTTCAGTATTTTCTCGCATCATGTGTACTAAACTTAACATTGCATCTTTAATATCTTCATGTCTAAAAATTATATTACATTAACTATATTGTAATAACAGAAGCTTAACAAAAATTTATGATGGATAACAAGATGATATTTGACTTTCCATTTTTACGTAACTGTTGTTAATATAAAATCATATATAAAATAACTACTTTAATTATATTAATTGAATAATGAAAGAACTTACGTAATTTCTCTAGCATTGTTCAGATCTATACAAAGTAACTGCAGAAATAGTATTAACATATATTTCATTTTCAATTATTGTTAATTAATGTCTTGGGTTTAAAAGAATTGTCTGAAATAAAAAATATTAATTTTATTCCATGATACTGAGTGTGTATATCTTTCTTGAATATTTTTAATTATTTTCTTTTCATTGTTTTCTTACATTTTTTAAATAATTTGAAAATTATGTCATTGCTATAGCTACAAAAGTATATGCTATGTAACTGAAATGCTTCCTTTGATCAATTAATTGAATGTGCTGTTATTGAGATAAGAAGTTAAGAGGTCATTACTGATGACTCTTTGATGGATAAAGTAAACCATCCTTGTTAATAAATTATCACAATAATAAAAGCTTTTATAGTTAATGAATAAAATCATTGTGTTTGAATAACAACTATCAAAAATAATTCCCTTTAATGTATAGTTTTAAATACATTTAATCATATAAATAATTCAAATTATGCGTATTTAAATTAATATGTGTATGATATACGAGCGTGTGTACATGTATATACGTGTGAGCGCGTGTACATACATATATATGTGTGCACATACACGCAATAGTGTGAATAAAGAAAGAAAGAATAAATTCAAATATATAAACATTTGTGTTTTTTTTACATTCTATACTTTTCGTCCTAATATTTTGTATAACTAAGTAATATATATGATAATCTTAACTCCATATTTTGTAGTTTTCAGGCGAATATACTTTTCTTTACTGTATGTTACAAAGAGTTCAAATTTTAGCTATTTATAGATCTACAGATGCACATCAAGTGCCGTTTGATGGAGCCATATGGTTCACATAAAACCATCTGTTCCTAGTGTAACAAAATCTAACTTTTGTAGTAGTATACTTGTAAATATTATAATAAAGATCTTACATATAATATATATCATTTAATATATAAACATAATACAGTTTGTTAAATGTTTTCTAATAAATGACTACCTACTTTATCCGTCATGAGAATCGTAATTATATTTTTATTTAAATAATGAAATATGTTCTTACTATTAATATAATTTTATTTTGATACAATCATAACACAATAAAATATTCCGTTTTATATGGTTTTCCTAATATATTTCACTTTCTTATTGTTTCCGAACAAATCATTTTTCTATTTCTATCGAATTGCATCTTATAAAATATTTATATTATAATAGTTTCAAAATGATATTAAATATTTCATAAAGAAAATATTTGTAATTGTTGAATATGAATATGCTTATATGTACATGATATTAATCTTATATGTTAAACACTAAACAACGATATATATGTTTTACTTATAACAAGAAAATTTATATTATAATTTTTACAATACTGTACTTATTTTGTAATATTATTTACTTCAATTATATAAGTAATTTACCACTTATAAGATTGAAAATATCATAATGCTAATAATTAATTTCAAAGTAATTTCCAGCGTACCATTTTAAGTCATGATTATAGTTAGTGTACACTGACCACCATTTTAAAACATAAATTAAGATCTAATGATTCAAAATGAAAACAGTTCAATGTACACTAATGAAGCCGTCATCTTTATATATATTTCAGTCATGTATCATTTTACTAATACAGCAATAAATAATAAAAGAAATGTTCTTGTTTTTAATCATAAACAATAATAAAGAAAATGTTGAACTTTCATAACAAAGTTGTTGAAGTAGTAATTTTAACAAAATATGATAATAACTTTTACAAATGTATATTAACATTTATTTAGAAGGAAGTATTTTTTATAACATTTAACGAAAAGGGGCATAAATTAAGTGAATAACACAAATATGTTCGTTAAATAAATAATACAATATTTGTAATTACTAAAAGATAGAAAATAAATATATGTTATTAATAAACATAAAATATAATATAATAAACTACAGAAAGACAATCTGAATATTTACTTACATAAGTAATATTTGTACTCTAATCCTTTGTGTATAACAATCAACGTGTAAAGAAGAACGTACTGTTTCTCATTCGATCAGCGAACAAGTGATTATGGTATCATTAGGTAAGTCCACATTTGGATTTTTAAAAAACTGAACTCAAGGTATATGCTATTTAGTAGCGACATATAGCGGTCGTTTTTGGTACTTAGCAAGATGCAACTTTTAATACTAATAATAAATATGTATATATATACTGAATTTTAATGCAATTGCATTTCATGACTTTAACATTTAAAATTAAAATATTTTCATAACATATAAAATTTCATTTTATAAATTTATAATATCTATAAATAAAGAAGATGCTAAGTAGAAAGCTCTTATAACCTATATTAACTTATCAATACATATTTCGTATTTTAACTCTATCTAGTGCATTGTTAAAGTCTTTTCTATTTTATTAGAATATGAGAAAAAAGATATAGAAAAACTTTTTAAAATATGTAATAATGTTTAAAATGTTATTTCAACTTTGTGAATAAAATTTAAAATTGACATTTCTGACAATTTTCAATGTGCATTTATTTTATGTTTGTATAATAATATGTTGTAACATAATGTATCATATGAGTGTAACAGAAAAATGAAATAATATTGTTAGAAATTCAATAAGCTGTAACTTGGTTCTTTCACCATTCACCATTCATATTGCAAAAATTATTATTTATCTTTAGCAGAATGGAATTAGTTGTAACTATTACAAAAAAAGAACTTTTTTCTAATTTTACACTTTCCATTTTAATAATTTAAAATTCGATGAAACAATTTATATTGCTACATATTATAATTTAACAATATGATGTGTTGTAGATTAAAACTAAATTAACAATTCATATTTAATCAGCAAGTAAATATGAAATTTTCTCTGTCTGAAATGAGTATAAAATCTTAAGAATTTCCATTCTACAAGATGCCATCTATTAACTGCATGTTCATTTTGTTCGTGAATGTGAAATGCTACTTTTCATTTCGTGGGTTATATTATGTTGTAAATAATGATAATTTTCCTATATAAATTTATCATTATCTGTGAGATGATTAATTATTACATAGTTAGTGGTTAACTTTATGTAATCGTATAAAAATGTACAAACTTTTAATAACACGAGTTACGGAACGAATATCTCCACATGGTGTTTTCTTCATACCGAAGCAAGTAATAACGATGCAGCGATCAATGCGTCTATGCTCCTTCTGTAACTTTTACCACGGAAATATATCAAAATGTATGTTTACATTGTATATAATTCAGTTTTATGAATAATTTATATATATAAGTATTTTATTACTTTTTGTCTGCCGGCTACAAAATGAGATTGAAGTAATTTATATATGTACATATTTTAGGGTTTGTATCATTTAAAGTTTCAATTTTTGAGATTATTAAGTTATTACATGATCAGGTTATAGTATAATATTTTAAAATATTTATCAATTATAATTTCATTATTAAAATGTTATGTAATTTTTATTATTTTCCCATTTCAATGATATTTACATAATAAACGAATTAACCTGAAAAATCTCGTGCTGCTTTTCACACATGATTGCGTTTCTATTAGACCTAAGCGTTTTATGAAATTTTATTATGATAGATATAGAAAAATTTTTAATGTGTTACTTAACATAATAAATTTATCATTAGCATATCATTTTCTGCGAAAGTTGATTTTAAGATAGCCACTTTGAGCGCTGTTATTTGATATGACATATTTACGATGGCGGGCAAAAAAATGTTTAAAATTCATACTTGTGTACAATATGTATATTACATTAATAATAACTTTGCATTAAATATTTTTTACCATATTGATAACAGTCATCTCTTATATGGACAAACGCCATCATGCATAAGTATTTGAACATTTCCAAATTATTATAAATATATAAAATATATTTCAAATAGAACTTTATACTAATTTTCGCTTCTGATCTTACCTCGGACTACCATATATAGTTATTAGATGTGGATGAAAACGATAGTTGATATTAATTAGTATAAATAAAAATGTATCAATTGAAGATGCCCAAGAATTGCTTGTGCATTAATACCTAAGTTAAATGACTTTAAGTATACCTGTTCAATGTTGGGATTTTTAAATGATTAGAATATGTATTTGCAACCACACTCTAAAAGTTTATATAGATTTTATAAAATGCCAGCTGTTTATTAAAAATGAATATGAAACTTGATTGGCGCAGATATATTCTTTGTTTCAATATCAATTTAGCAGAACATTTGATCCCAATTATGGCAAGAAGTAAAGAATTAACAGTAGAGCAACAATCTTCTGTCATAATATTGAAAATATAATAAGAATATCAATGTTTTAATTGGACTACATTAAATGTTTAAGTACTTATACATGGGAGTGTATATATTATATCTATTTATAACTGTTTTTGTCAAAATTAATTGTATTTTCTAAAAATATGGTGTTTTGTGTACCGATTATCCATTAAATTTTCTTTTGTTCTTTACTGTAACAATCGAAGCTTGAACTACAAGCTATAAAGCACTCAAGAAAATTTGCATATCATTTGGAAATGATTTTCCTAACAAATATATAATATATAGTAGTTTCAAAAATTGATCGTGGAAATGAAAGATCAAAAGTAAAATCGAATAGTATTCATGACGTTTGTTATGAAGTTTCATAATAAAGATACACAAAAAATTGTATTTATACAAAGTAAAAGGTACATATATTAGGGGATTTAATTCATAATGCAAAGCAATGTAAATATGAATAAAGTGAAAATCATTTTGATAAATAATTTTAAAACTTAGTTGGGAAACTAATATAATTTTTTATTGGAATTATCTGTTTTTAACAGTGCAACATTATATGACTAAGAAAATAATAATGTATAATTGGAAATAATGTATATAGGAATAATATAATAAACAAGAAGTCCTAGAGTTTGACAGTTTAATTTTGTCAGCATATTGTATATTGTGACAACTAGTAAAAAATGTCATATACAAATAAGCCACCTTTACCACATAAACCACATAAATCTTTTTAAAAAATTACAAGTATAAAAATAAGAAATTTGTTATAATAAGTATTTGACATAATAAATTTATTTATTAACAAATAGATATTATCTTAAATATATGCCATGTAATATTTAATGTAAATATGTATTATATGTATAAGA
Source organism: Bombus vancouverensis nearcticus (assembly GCF_051014615.1). NCBI lineage: Eukaryota > Metazoa > Arthropoda > Insecta > Hymenoptera > Apidae > Bombus > Bombus vancouverensis. The sequence continues at coordinate 6,399,654 of NC_134915.1, forward strand.
TATTAGATATGAATTTGGTGTTTCACATTCACATACATTTTTTAATTATTCATGTTTACAAGCTTATAACTGTAATGTACATTCATTTTATTTATAGCTATCAAATACCAGCAAGTTCGTATTTATGGTACAACAACAGTAGATATATCGAGTCATTCACCAATAAAGAAAGGAAAAAAGCAAAGAACAAAAAAATATGCCAAATTATTAGCAGGTAAAATTTGATATTATATTTACATAAATGTGTTTCACATATTGACATAAATTATTCTGCAATATTGTACCTTTTTATTATAGTAACAAATAAAACAGCAAGTACTAAGAGGACTGAAATAGAAAAGTTGACAGCATCTGATTTACCCATGCTTGTTGATAATCCTGACATCACTACAGATAATTCATGTGAAAGTAAAGATGTTACACTTAATCAGCTCTTTGATTCAAAATATATGAATGAAAATTATCATGATTTTTGTGATACTGAAATTTATTTAAATATTGTAAGTTACAGTAATTTATTCCTAATTGATTGTGTTAAATTATTTGCTTTACTTTAAATATTAAAATATTAAACAGAATATTAAACATAATTATTTAGAAATTAAAGTATATGTAAATTTGGATCTCAATAAAAAAAAATAAGTTGTTATTTTTATAAGAAGTTTAGTTCATAAACAATAATTTATTTCTGTAAATAAAAATATTAATCCATAGTGTCAAGCACAATATTATTGTGATACACCAGAAATCAGTTTTTCTAAATTACAACTTAAAAAGTATTTTACAGTTGAAAATTGAATTTTTAAAAAATTCTTCAAACATAATGTTACATTATTTAAGTATTATAACATAACAAGATTATACATTTATTTACTTTATAACTCATTAATAGGAAAATAATGTAGATATAGTTACTGAAAATGAAATGAAAGATAATTTGAATATTGGTAATGAAATCAAGAATAATATGCTTCAAAAAGATTCCACATTTCATTCTATTAAACAGACCAAATTGAAAGATCAGAAGTTGGAGAATGTGTTAAAGTTAAGCACGTATGTATTATAAGAATGAAATTATGTGATTTTGAAATATTTGTTTTCATATTATACCATCAATTTGATAGCTCTATTTTTATCAATATCTTTCCTTTGTGATTTTGTACATGTGTAGAGTCATGCAGCATGTAGATTATTACTTATTAAAACCATTACTAAACATTACAACACATTACAAACAATATGATATGAGATTTTCTTAGTTTATTATAAAATTTAATTTTTGTTACTGTACTAAACTTTATAGTTATCATTTTATTTTGAAAATGATCATATTGAAATTGTCTTGAGCAGAAATATAAACAATTTTTAATAATATAAAATTTTCATGATATATTTTTCTCTTTTAATTCTTACTTTAACTTTTGTTGAATATTGTAACTTTATAAAATATTTATTATTATTATTTACTAAATTTTGTTTTGCACATATAATTAGTATTGTATTATTTTGTAACTTTAATTAAAAATAATTTTTACTAACAAAACTGTTTCTCTTAGAGGTAATGCACATAAGAAGATGGAAATATGTAAAACTGAAAACAAGTCTAGAGTAAAAAATTATGTTGAAAGTTTATTAGCACATATACAAGTTTATTTAAGTTGTGGATTGTTAAACAGAGCAAACAAAACCTTAATGAAATGTAGGAAATATGTTAAAAATAATTTGGAATGTAATGAAATTATTAAGCTTTACAATATACTTTTGGAAGCTTATGCTTTCAGAAGACAAATAGGAAAAGTTTTAGAGTTATATGATATGATAAAAAATGATTCTTTAACACCAACACCCCAAACTTATGGATATATATTTGATGCTTTGGGAAATGAGACTGTAGATAAAAAACAAATTGGTAATTATATATACATATTTTATTGCATATAAATTTTTAATATGATTGAATTTGCATGTATAAAGGAAAATATACTATAATAATCTATTTCATTTGCAGAATTACTCAAAAAATTAAATGTTGAAATGAATAATTACAATATATCTTTCGATGATATCTTTAGTAAGTCATACTTTAAAATTAGTCAGCAAAAAAATATATTAAAGGCAATTAGGATATTAATACCAGACTTTGAACCAGCATACGCTACATTAAATAGAAACTATAGATGTAAACTTGTAGAAAAAATTCAAATGGCAAGTAGCTGTGAAAGTCCAGCAAAAGGAATATTAACAATAAAACAACTAAAAGATTTGTTAGAAACACAGCTTCAAACTGAATTAAAAATTGAAACACAGATACCAAGTATTAAAGTATGCAAGGAAAATATAAACACTAATCTGGTAAGATATTATTATGCAATATTCTATTGCCTAATATTTCAAATATATATTAATTTTTATACTTAAAAATTACACTTGCTTTTATAAATACAAATGCTTTTTATAAATCTTCAAGATTTGATATAGTACTAATGGTTTCTTTATCGTATATCAGGAAACAAAAATTATGGAACTAGAAAATTATTGGAAAGATGCAGCATTGGCAGCTTTTGAAAGGAATTTGAAGTGCTTAAAACAAAAGGAGTGTCAATCTGATAATGTTCTGACGATTTTGTATCCATTTTTAGAAGTTTTGGATAAAGAATACTACATAGATGCTATATTACGTGAAATTAGACAATTAGCTGCAGGATCAGAAACTTTTAGTTCATCTCTTAAATCATTATACGTTGCATTGGGAAAATACATTTATAGGAAGTATGAGGTATGAAACTATTTATATGTCGGAGAAGTGTCAGGAATAGGGTTGTGGGCGTTTGCTAGATCTTCATTGGAATTGGCCATCGCTGTGTTATAACGACGGTACGGCCTGGTAATACGAGTATGGATACTACCGATTCGACAATCAACCGCGGTGGTTGGGCACTGGCGATACTAGTGATGTTGGTCTTAGGTTCGATAACGAATCCACGGTCAACGGGAGCATAGATATACTTGCTCACACAATACTCACAGCTCGTAAGGCGCTACTCTCTTTGTCGAGGAGATCGCAAGAAAGAATGAATTTTCGTCCCGATGATGCCACCGAGAAAAACTATGATGGGGTGTGTCTAAGGACACGAGATCATCGGATTCGTTGAGTATAGCCGTCGTTCAGCAAGTAAGGGAAATTGACGTCGCTGTCAATTGGTCAATTTGGGACAAAGACTGCCTGTCCGTTTGAAAAATCTTAATTACCGAAAAAACCCAGGTTTTATAGCGGGTCCTCGGGCTAACTGGACTTGTACTATGTAAGTGCCTCAACATCTGGTATTCATTGTCCGAAGGAACCGTTGGCATGTTTCACTGTCAGGCACCTCTATGGGTATTTCCTTTAATGAGGGTCATAATATCACTCCACACCTTTGTTAGACGAAGCGCCCGTCCCGTTGACCGCGGCTACGTTCGGCGGCTGATGGTCGCCTTGAGCCCAAGTTTATTATCACAAATCGCAACCAAGTACAATTGGGCAAAATTGTTTTTTTTTTTTATTTATTAAAATTACAATCAATTCTCGCATTGAGAATTTTCAGTAATTTTTCTGGCGTGGCGCAGTGACATGGCTGATTAAATTGGGCAGAATGACGGCAAATTGTTTAATTATAACTGTAAGCTTTAATTACAATTTTACGGATTTTCCCGAAGTTCCAGAGGGAAGGCTCCGGTGTCCTTTCATCTCCGACATATATAAATTATATTTATACATTTGTTGATAAAATATTTGTGTACTTTGTCATTATAATATTCATACACATACACTCAATTTTTATAATCTTAATTTATAGATTGAAATAAAGAAACAAACTGGAGTGTTAGATAAAATTATTAATATTTATTCAAAATACCTTGAATGGTACTTACATCCTGAAAAAATGCCACATTTAAATAATATGAATAATCGTACTGTATGGGAATATTTTGAGTATAAGGAAACAAAATATGGTACACCTTTAAATTTTACCTCTGTAAATTGGCCTATGAATGTAATAATAAATATTGGCAAATTTTTGTATCATATTATCTTGAATGATATTATGCTTAAACCTGACATTTTAAAAGAACAAGATTTAAAATATTCAATCCCTGCATTTTATACATTGTTTAGGAACAAAGGAAGTTATTTATCAGAACAGGTTTGTATGGAATATTATTAATTAAATATTGGAATATTCAAAGTTTTATAGTACCCAATATTTTCAGCTAGTTTTATGGGGAAGGTTATTGAACTCATTAATATCTGAGAGTTTTAGAGAAAAAATTAAATATTATTTAAATATTTTTAATACATAAAATTTATTTTTATGTTACAGATTAAACCACATCCTCTGGTATCAAAGTTATATAGAAAGGTACATTTAAAAACATTAACATTTGAATCACTTCTTCTACCTTCTTATAGTCCACCAAGTCCATGGGTTTCAATACATTTAGGAGGATATCTTATAACGAAAACTGATTTTATAAGAACCTCAAGTGATTTTGTAAGCTTGCAATTTTTATTTATTTTTTAAGTATATATATATTATACAACAATATATATATTATTTTCAACATTATACTATATAAGAGAAATGTATACTATTTATATTTTTTATTTAGGGTTGCTTATGGCATAAATTTGAAAATACAGAACCAGAACAGTTATTTCCTATATTTGATTCATTGAATCAGCTTAGTTCTATTCCATGGAAAATTAATACTGCTATACTCGATATTGTAATTAAGGTAATTCTGATATTAGAATAATTGTCTAATAGCTCTTATTGATAATGAATACAAATTATAATTATTATAAATAATTTCCATTTGTATGTGTTTCTTAATTAGATTTTTCAAGATGGTGGTTCTGTAGAATTAAATGTTCCTCAATCAGTTTCTGTACTAACTCCACCAGGTCCAATAAAAAAAAATGCTACTGTTGAAGAGAAACAAAAAGCAGCAATAGCAATAGCTCAATATAATCAAAAGAAGTATGATATGTATTCGTTGTGGTGTGATGCTCTTTATAAGTTATCCATCGCCAATCATGTATGTTTTTTATCTTTTCAAATATATTAATTTTGTATTGATAAGCAAATTACTGTTAAATTAGATATGAAGTATATATTAGACTATTTTTAATTCCTTTATAATTCTTATAACTAAATACGTAATTTTATATATTTATACCATTCTATATAGTGAATTCTTTATTTTTTTAAAGTTTAGAAACAAAATATTTTGGCTCCCACATAATTTGGATTTTAGAGGAAGAGTTTACCCAGTACCTCCTTATTTAAATCATTTATCATCTGATTTGGGCCGGTCTTTACTTTTATTTGGAAAGGGAAAACCTTTAGGTCCAAATGGATTAGATTGGTTGAAATTACATGTTATTAATTTAACTAACTTTAAGAAAGCAGGTTCTGTTAAAGAACGGCTTGAATATGCAAATCAGAATATGGATAATATACTTGACAGTGCTACTAAACCTTTAACAGTAAGTTTTTATTTCAAATAAAAGGATTGCTTTTTATTTTAATATATTAAAGGACAAGATGAAATGGCTACATAAGAAATTCATAATTACATGTTTATACTAAATAAACCTACACAGTTTTTTTAAATTAGGATACTTGAAATAATTTTAAATAGAACTGGTATTTATATTGTAAAGGGTAAAATGTGGTGGAAACAATCAGAGGAACCATGGCAAACTTTAGCTGGGTGCATGGAAATAGCAAATGCATTAAAAACACCAAATGTAGAAGAATATGTGTCTACGTTTCCAGTACATCAAGATGGCAGTTGTAATGGACTTCAACATTATGCAGCACTTGGTAAAGATAAAATTGGTGCGGAAAGTGTTAATTTACATCCATTTGATACCCCAAAAGATGTATATTCTGAAGTTGTGTCAATTGTAAGTTTACTGTATTACACAAAATTGTAGCTTGCAATATATATATGTAAATATTTTTGGAAAGAAAAATATTCAGTTACATTTTAGATTGAAACACAACGACAAATTGATGCAAAAAATAATGTTAAAATTGCACAAATATTGGAAGGATATGTAAAAAGAAAAGTTATAAAGCAAACTGTGATGACAACAGTATATGGTGTAACAAAATATGGTGCAAAACATCAAATAGCAAAACAGTTAAAAGGTAAATTTCATTTTTCAATGTATGCAGAATATTTGGACAAAAAAGAAAAGATTTAAGGTATATTGTTACGAACCAAAAAGAGATGAAAATTTATTTTAATATTCATATTTCGTGTAGATATGGAAAACTTTCCAAAGGAACATATTTGGTCTGCTAGTACATATTTAACTGAAAGCACATTTCACAGTTTAAGAAAAATGTTTAAAAGTGCAAGAGAAATTCAAGATTGGTTCACAGAATGTGCTCAAATTATTTCTTCTATTTGTTGTGAAAATGTGGAGTGGGTTACTCCATTAGGTCTTCCTATTATACAACCTTATATGAAACAAAAATCTTTAAATAACTATATTAATGATAATAGGTTAGTACAAGTATATAATTTTGTAAATACATCAATTTACTTTTAGTATCTAATATTGTAATGTTCAAAAGTAACATTTTTGGAAATGTTTATAGGAAACCTGATAGGATAAAACAACGAAATGCATTTGCACCAAACTTTATACACTCTCTAGATTCCACTCACATGATGCTTACTGGGCTAAATTGTAATAAAAATAATATTACTTTTGTCTCAGTACATGATTGTTTTTGGACTCATTCTTGTACCATAGATGCTATGAATAAAGTAAGTAAACTACTAAGTAAAGTAATTTACTGCACCATCCATACATTTCAATGTTTTTGAATATAATACATAGTATAAATCTAATAGTACTCCAACAGTCCACAAAATATAAAGTAAATTATAAACAAATGTAAAATGAATATAAATTGGATATTCAAATGTTTTTCATATTTTCTTATAGATACATAATTATTTTTTATAGATATGCAGAGAACAATTTGTTGCTCTTCATTCTGAACCCATCCTTGAAGATTTAGCTATATTTTTTGTGAAACGATATTTACCAATTTATAAGTAAGTAATATTTACAAAAATATATATTTCTAGTAAAAATATAGATTTATAATTTACAATGCAATACAATATAAATTAATGTACTGACAGTATTATATTTAAATATTATATAATGTTAATCTAATAAAACGTATATTTTAATTTGAGTATAATATAATTTCAGACAATTAAAGTGTAAAAATAAGCCTGACATTGAAACAATACGCAGATGTTTAACTAATGTACCATCAAAAGGTACTTTTGATATTAATAATGTTTTGTCGTCTGTATACTTCTTTAATTAAATTTTTACAAGTCTTAGAACATTTTATGTAAATTAATGATAAAAATAAATTACTCAAATATAATGTAGTTTTTATATCCCTTACTTTATATGTATTCAATTCGTAATTTATGCCTAAGTCATTATATTTTAATATTCATAAAATAGTTCTTTATTGATTTCAAATAATACATTATGCCAACTGAAGGTTGAAGATTAAATCTATTAAAATAACGATGTTTTACAGATATAGATAGATAGAGATACTTTAGATAAAAATTTTAATATTTAGAATACATATACCTTTTATATACATTTTTTATTTTTTTAAAGTGGTGTTACTTATACAGAGCATTTCTGAAATTATGGTACATGCAGTCGGATGGTGATTCTACATGCAAAGATAAGTCGAAAAAGAAAAAAGAACACTTTTTCGTTTAAGACCTCGTTCTCGAGAAAAATGAGTTTGAAATCCCATCAGATATCCGTATATTAACTGGATGCTTTAAATTATGAACTTCTACTTCTGTATTATTAAATATGGACAATGCCACGATTTGCTTCCTGTTATTGTTGTTATTTTATTTCCGAAATATCGATATTACTTTCCTTTATTCTGTATTTAATCTGCATTTTGAATGATTTTATAAATAAGAATAAGATTAGTACTTTTTAAGAATCATTTTATTAATTAAGTACTTAATGGTTTAAAAACTCATTTTTTTTCATAAGTAAAACTTTAAATGAAAAAACGTTTTTCTTCGATTTATTTTTGTATGTAGAAACACCACGCTTGTATATTTCAGAGACACTCTGTACATATTTATATTTATAATTCGTATAAAATTTAAAATAAATAAATTTAAAATACAAATATCATACTTTTAAAGTAGTGTTATAAAATAAGTGATTTCTAAACTTATATCACATTTGGATAAAATCTTTCGCTTTTTTTTTAAGATTATGAAATATAGGTATATTATAGGTATGGTTGCCATCCACAATATAAGCGACAAAGATTCATAGGATCATGGGCTTCTTGTATAAGTCTTTCAACTTGACCAGATACACTAGATGCTAATCCTTCTTCAGTGCCTTGTAGTTTTTGCTCTATTCTCAAAAGAGCTCTTTCTGCTGTCTTATTAGTTGCTCTAGAACCTATCAATAATAAATATTTTTAAAATATTTTTCTGTAGTACGAATATGATACAATGAATATGTAACATATTATATTACATTATTCATATATTTTCAATAAAATATTAAATTTTATTCGTAGAATATTATTAATTTATGCGATTACTATAAAAAGTATAATACAAGAAAAGAAAATATGAAAGCATAAATTATATTTACACTGATTATTTTCGACTAATTTTGATGATGTTCCGCCGCTTTGAATGTTACGTGCTTCAGCGGGTGTTATAGTCCATTTAAATAATGGATCATATAAAAGAACTTGAAGCAATGTTATAATTATTTGTCTTTGATCACGTAATACGGTTAATGTTTTCTCACAGCAATGTCTCATTGTTCCCTCTACGCCAGATACACCCATACCGTCCTCAATATTTTGTGTAAGTCGAAATGGAATGGTTTCAGGAACTGGTAATACCTTTCCTTGTTCAAATGCTATGCCTATTATATTCAATAACAAAAAAATTGAAGTATTCATAAATTACATTATTAACCCTTTGCACTTGAGAGGCGAATTTCAATCACCACGGCATTCCGTGTTGCAACTCCAGTGGCGAGCGAGAGGCGATAGTCCCTGTTTATGCTAGATTTCGATATCTCCAATTGATGAGAGTGCAATATTGGTTCGTAAATTGGTTCCTTAGCTCTTTGTGTTCTTTGTTAGGAAGTGTAAAGTGTTAGACTTTAAAATGGAGATAAAATATTTAATCCCATATCCCTTCGAAACTATGGTTCAACTATGGTATTGAAACAACGTCTCCAACATTGGTTCGGATTCGACGATCGTGGCAAAAGTATTATAGTTTAGAAACCCTAAAAAAGTGGTTTTCGGAAGTGAAATTAGCTCAAATGAAGATGAACTTGATTTTGAATTGTTGAAAAATGAGATTAATTATATCATCTTGGTGAATGCTTTATAAGTTATCATACAACAAAATACAGAAATTAATATTACAAAATCATATTTTCAAAGATGTAAATATAGATAAATTATTAGAATATAATGTTTTTGCAAGTTAATTTGTATATGAAATCATTTTACACTAGCTGTAAGACACGCGTCACGTATACGCTAAATCATCCGGAGTAGCTGCTACGCCCAGCCGAAAAAGTCCTCGAGTGCAAAGGGTTAATAATAGCACTAATAATACAATGTTGCTAATATTACTACTAGTTTAAAAAATTACGTGATCATATTTACCAAAATCAATATGAATTACTTCAGCAGTTATTTGATCAATTAAGATATTACTTAAATGTCTATCTCCTAATCCTAAAATATATCCTGCCATTGATGTTGTTGCTATACTGTGAAAATATAGTAAGTATAATTTAATGAATATAATAAATTCAAGAGTAATTACTATATATAAATATTATTACCTGCGTGTATACGCTAATCTGCGTTCAAACCACGTTTCAGGTGATGGATATCTTTCAATAAAAAAATAATGCATCACTGGATGCATATGTGCACAACAATCCATAAATACTTTCAACTTTACATTAGTTGATGATTTTCCCACTGTCTAGAAATAAAATTTACATTATATTTCCATACTATAATATTCTATATACTGTAAGGTATCGCATAGCCATTATAAAATTCATACTGCAAATAATAATCAAAATAAGAACAATACATATCGGTTGTAAAATTAAATCTTATTTGAATATAATCTTACTGCTAGTTTGTCTCTACAATAATTTGCTTTATAATCCTTTGGATAGTATTTCTCGTGAAGTCCTTGAATGGTACCTGAACCTACCAATATAGTTACGATAGGTATTGTTTTATCACACCATTCAAGTATTCCTGATCTTTGTGTTAATGGCACAACCTAGAAAAGTAATAGAAGAAACATAAGTATAGGACATATAAGATTATAATTACATTAACATATAAAATAGATATTTAATATATCTAAAATAATTTGTATCACTAATTAATCATATATCAATATTAAAGATAAAGGAGATGCTGCAAGAGTAATTAATTCAAGTACAGAAGTAGGAAAGGAGCAGAAGAAAATGATAAAAAGAAAAAAAGGGAAGCTCTTATTTTGGAATGTGGCAGGAGTGGAGAGAAAAAATAAGGATTTTTAGGGATATATCGAAAAATTTGTTTTTATAGGGTCAGCAGAGACATAAGAGGACAAAAGCTGATAAAGAATACAGGACATATTATCTAAGGGATTTGAAAGGAAAGGAAGAATTTATTTATTTTATAAAGGAAGAAAAATGGAAGTCGGAGGTGTAGAAGGGTGAGTTAGATAGTTTAATGTAAGCTAAGTCCATCTCATGGCCGGTGATACTGAAAAACGTTAAATAAATAAGAAAAATAATAATAATTAATTTAATGATGACAAATTCTTGAAATATAAATAATTTGTTAATATTACCTTGTAAGTTCTAATTGTTAATTTTCTACGTTTAGTATCTTTATGAGATTTTAACAATATATTCATTACATTAAACACTTGTTGCATTACAGCATCTTGTCGTAAATCATCTCTTCCCTAAAAGTATATTTAAATAATTAAAAGTATATAGTATTCTTTCTCTCTCTCTCTGTCTTTCGATAGTATCAAAAATAAATGTTTTTTTATCCAGTATTGAACATATTATGTAATGCACTCAATAATATACCTTTATTAATTCATGTCTATATATGCCATCTGTACCAATACAAGTTAATTTTTTTGGAGTATTTATACCTCCAACAGTTTCATATGATTCTGTATATCTAGCAATGCCAATCACATTGTTGTAATTTCTGGATGGTCGTACATCAATTGTTAACGTTAGCACAAATATGTTTTCAAAATTTTTAATCCTTAAAATTTTTTGATTTCTTGGTATTTTAATTTCATAACCCGCTAGAAATGGAAATTCTATGATGAAGTATTCTACAATTAGAACTAAGTTTAAGATGTGCTATTACACATAATGTCTGTTTATATGTTTGATATATGTATAATTATATTTTCATTAAAAATACTTCTACTTACATCTTCTATCTACTTACATTTATTTGAGGTAGTTGAAAGATTAGCCAACATAACTAAAGCATGTGATAACTTTTCCATTTCTTGTATAATTAAATTTATATCTGATTCTTTTATTTCTTGTAACAATTTTTGTGTTCCAAGAACTCTTGGTTCTAGTGTTCTACTTTTTCTAGCTGTATTATAATCATAATCACCATATAAATTTTTTAATGCTAACAAAACTGGTAATGTATGATGTGGATGTTCTAAAGCACAACGTTGCATAATGTTATATATTTTTTCAGAAAACTCATTAAATTCATCATTCATATGCGCAGCTAATTGTGGCACAAGTGGAATAAATTTAAAAGATGGTAATCTGTTAAGATTTTCTTGCAATAAATCATTGACTTCCTTTTGATGTATATTGTCTAACCAAAGCGCAATTATTCTAAATATTAACAAATTATAATTTTCGCTGTGCTGTAGTGTTATTAAATAATACCTGTATAAAGCAATATAATAATGTTTATTTATAGATATTAAGTAAGATAATATCAATTTTAACATAATTAACATATATTAAAATATATTAATAGTAAATGAAATATAAATATACTTTACTGATATGTAAAAAACAGAAATTATAGAGCTCTTTTATGAACTTTGCAGAAATATGGAACTTACTTTAATGCTAAAATCAAATAATTATCTTTTTCTTTTTGTATATGTTCCAGTTCTGCAACATCATTCGTATTTTGTCTTTGGTTTAAAATCATTACACTTCTAATATCTTTATCTTCACTAATTGAATGTTTATTAATTCCTTTATAGGAATATGTAATACATTCTTTTAGATTTTCAAACTGAGGAGATTTCATATATGAACTAATTTGCTGATACTGATTATCAGCAAAACGAGCTAAAGCAACTTGTGTATCATGTAAATCTTTAATTGTATCAGTATTTTGTGTACTAATTGATGTGTTTATATCTATAGATTTTAAGTAATATTTTTCTATCACAGTCTGAAAGATAATAAATAACAATATACATTATTTTTTTATTATGTATGTATATGTATATAATATATTGTAGTGAGAGATGTATATAAGATATTGTAGTGAAATAAAATATTGTATTAAAGCTTAGTACATGTATAATAAATAATAATAGAATAGATAAAGCTGATAATAAGATACTAAGTAATCTTAAAAATTTCATACCTTAATTTACTTTTATTTCATGATACATACCTGGGGATTTTCTGATTTTGTTTCAGCCATCCAATCTCCATAAACTCTTAATATTTGTGCTCGTAATTTTGCATCTAAAGTTTCCTTTTGCATTAAGTTACGTAAAAGAAATCGTCCAACATCTAAATCTTTCCTAACTAGTGCTAATAAAGATTCTTGATAAAGTAATTGATCTTGAATTTTTGATGGTATACCCTTTTGTTTTATTAAGATATCTTCATAAAAAAATTAAAATATGAATAAAATACATATATTTTATAATTGAATACTTAATATAATGTTATAATAATCTTAATTATATATACCTAATGAACGTGTAGCAATATGCAAGTTATCTTTATCTGCTGCTATTTTTGATATTTGCAAATATGTATTAAAAAGCGCACTTTTAATATTTACGTTATTAATTAAAGTATCATTTATTTGAAACATAACAGTTCTTTGAGTTAAAATCGGTTCAATATATTGAAATTCATAAAAATTTGCAATATCCTGCTGTTGCCATTTATGTAAGATTTTTTCATATTCGCCTTGTTTAGCAAAGCTTAACTCTTCAATTTCATTAATTAATTGCAATTGCATTAACTTTTCATATATAGTTTTACTACTTTCTACAAATAATCAATTGTTAAATAGATAATACTTTTTCAAAGTCAGAAAGTTTAATAATTCTTACCTAGATTAATGTTCTTAAGTGCTTTGATAATATTTATACGAGCATTTTGAATTGCATTCTGTATAGCTGTCTCATTACCTTCATGAAAATATTTTAATGCTTCATAATGATAAAAGTGATAATCATGTTCAGTTATTTCTAATTTTAAATTACAGCTATTTTGTGGATATAAAGCTTGATTTGTCTCACAAATATCCCAATTGCTAAGTCGCCAAGCACATTCATACTGAATGTCTTTATCTATTTTTACACCATTATTTGACATAGTAGATATAAAATTACTAAGTAAATAATGAAGACCAGACTGATATAATCCATTTGCCATTTCTGAAATGTATAATAAATTACATATAATTTGAAGTTATTATAATGAAAATATAATTTTCTTTTTAATAAATTACGATTTATTGAAACTTTATGATCATTATAAATAAATTTTGTATACTTTAAAATAACAAATTTCTAATTAATATAAACATATAACAATTTCAAAATATTTTGTTTTATATGTACATAGTTTTAATGTCACATCAACTGCAAGGTGTTAAAATCTTGTTAATAAATGCTGTGCTAAAATTAATTTAAAATTATAATAAGCTCTCAAATAAATATGTAATTTTGTAATACTCACCCTTAATTACTGACATATTCCCAGAAGAAAGTTCAACATCTTGTGCAGGCATTACTTTATCCCATTTATTGGTATGTATATAATGTTGAATACGAGTAGAATGATCATGCAAATGTGAAGAACCAGTGCCATTAATTGCATCAAAATCACCTATCTTAGCGTAAGAATCTCTAAGTATATTTTGTATCACTTTCCCTTGTTCAGCTGATTTTTCATAGACATAATCAATTTTTGAGATATTAGTAAAGTTATTATAATCATTTAAAATAGTTTCACAAGACATTTCTGCATATAATATTGCAGTAAAAAATGCTGAACAATATTTGGCAGCTTTTGCAATACATATATAATTAAATTCTAAATCATTGTTTGGAACTTGCATTCTAATATAGTTCACAATATTCAACATACAACGTACAATACAATGATCACAATTTGTAAATTTATGTGAAGGAATGCTTGTTTTTATTGTAAAATCAAAATGATATTCAAAAAATGTATTAATACACAAAGATATGGTACTCATAAACCGTTTATCTATATGAATTATCAAAAAAATAATTCTTGGTAAAATTATTTCACAAAAATCAGTACTTAACATACAAATGGGGATTAAATTTTCAGAATAAAATCCTGTAAAACACTCTAAAACATTACATGTTAATACTATAATCCAATTAGCATATGAGCCATCGGATTGAGTTGTCCAAAAGGTATTATCCGACTTTATAATATCATTAGTTTTTGTGTAGTTTATAGCAATGTTGCTCATTTTTGAGTTTTTGTTCTTTATAAATGGCTGAATATAATTTAAAGGTAATACTGCCTGTGATTCATCCAAAACAGTTTTTAGATTGTTCATGTATTCAGCATCTAACAACTTTTGCCCCCAAGAAGATGAAAGTACAACATCCAGTATATTAGCACTAATTTTTCGAAACTCAATATCACTTTGAAATAAAAATTGTACCATTGTTATTATTATTTTATATGATAATATCTCTATTAAATCAGAAGATTCTTTAACATGACTTTTCTCAAAATATATCATTGATGTCAAATCAGTTGGTCCTAATTCGCCTAAACATTTTACAGCTTCAATTGAAACATTTATATCAGATGATGCTGTTAATTTTATGAGTTTGTATATCAATTGATGCAATATGCTTGAGGTACAATCTTCAAAAAAACCATGAAATGTTTCAAGTTTATCATATAGTTCTCGTAATTCTTCTTTTCTTGTAGATAATTGTATTCGTAAATGAACAATATCTTCTATGCTATAATGTATATTTTTATCAGTCACTGTACGCAAAAAATGTTTTACTTCTTGTTCCAAACTATAAATTTCCTTTGCTTTATATTTCAAATCATTATGTATCTTTCGTATTTCTAAAAATATAGGAACATTTGGAAATGAATTTAATTTCTCTATTGCATCAGATAATATTTCCTTTTGATCAATTATTAGGAACTGAAGTATTTTTAGAGCTATAGGTATCTTCCCTGCTTGTGCTATAGGAATTAAAGTTATGACAGTGAAATTCAAAATTTCTTTGATTTCTTCAACTCTTACACACAAAACATGTTTTATAAATTTGTAAAAATATTTACATCCTAGTTTACAAAGGGTATTATCAAATAATTTAATTATGTGAAGTAAACTGTAACCAATATCTTTTATGATATACATAGACAATGTATTGAAATATTCTTCTTTCAATTCTTTAATAATCAATGAACAAAAGAATATGTACTGATGAAAAGCTTTTATCTTATGTTCCTCAAATTTCTTTTTATAGATATTATTAATTAAATGTGATAATATTTTTTGTAATACTCTTGGGCAATTATAAACTAAATAGTATTGTACAGACATTTTTGGTATAATAAAGTTTTCTTCTATGTACTTTAAACAAATAAGCATTGTTTTGTTTTTAAAATGAGGAGGATCTGATATTGCAAACGATATTCTTTCTCCCAATATTTCTTCAAGGTAATCTTCATCGTGTAATCTTTCAATAAGAAATATTAATATTTCTTCAAATTTTTCTTTAAACAAGTTAGAGAACTTCCTCATTTCAGCAAATTCATCTTGATTTGATTTTAATTTATAAAATATTTTTCCTACTAATGTTTTTGATCTATTTCCATTATTTTCATTAATGCAATATAATAGCCATGATAAAATTTGTGGAAAAATATTTTCAATGAGTTGTTTAAATGATAAGTTAATATAATTGCAAAAGGAAATGACACTAGAAAGTTCTAGATTTTGAAATTTAATAAATGCTATTGTATTACTATATATTTTATAAAATTGTTCTTCTGATTTACATTGTGTTAAATTCCAAGGAAATAATTGTGATGAATATTTGGAATTAAACCAGTATGTCATTAAATAACTTAAATTTTCTTCCACGATGTTTGAATAATTGATTTGATTTGCCATAATACTTATTGATTTTGAAATTATTTGAGTTTCTACCCTTTTGTCAATGCTAAACCGTAACATTGTTAGTAATGCACGACACTGAAATGTTCCATTGGTAGATATTATAGCAGCAAGCATTAGTGAAATACTTGCTGTTGTAATTTCCTTCTCGTCTGTTTTTATTTCGTCATCTGTTTTATTGTTAATGGCTAATTCATTTATTGATTTTTCTATTTTTGTAAATAATGTTTCTTTCCATTCGAAATTAATATTCTTTAAAGAATATATCTTTTGTATACACTTAATTATTTGCACTTGTGCAAGAAATGAATTACTAATAAGGGATGATAAAATTCCTTCAAATATTGGCATTTGGTTCAAAGTATGACATGTAGTATAACAAAAATGGGAAGGACTAATATAAATAATTTCTGAGAGACATTTAATAAATTCTTTATGAGCAAGGACACCATATCTTTTTTCAGATCGCAGCTTATTAAATCGAACAATAATATTCATCAAATTATCTAACTTGTAATTGTAAACTAAGGCATAATTAAAGAAATATGGTAAAACATTTAATATATAACGTGTAATTGTTTCATCTTTATAGCATTCGTG
Source organism: Bombus vancouverensis nearcticus (assembly GCF_051014615.1). Taxonomy (NCBI): domain Eukaryota; kingdom Metazoa; phylum Arthropoda; class Insecta; order Hymenoptera; family Apidae; genus Bombus; species Bombus vancouverensis. The sequence goes on from NC_134915.1 coordinate 6,416,843, forward strand.
ATATAACTGCAACAAATTTTTCAATGGTAGTTCATTGTGATTTTTCCATAACTCTTCTTTATCATATTTTGATAGAGATTTTAAAACTGTTATAGCCATCATAAAATCAACTGTATGTGAAAGATCGTACATATCAATTTTAAGCAAGTTATCCATAAGCTTTATTTGAATTTCACATTTTTTTTGTTTTAAGTTCATACAACAGAATAATGCTAAAGCTTTTGTTGTTTGTATTCTTATTGTACCTTTGTCACAAAAGTTACATGGCTTTGTTTGTATGACTTCTCTACCAAAATATTTATGACTATTTAGTCTAGACTCATAGCCATCATAATAATCACGATTAGTTTTATAATCGGAAATTTCATTGTCCTCAATATTCATTAAACTAAATATGTTTTTTAGCATATTCAATGTTGCAGATGTAACAATTATTTTTGCTATATCAGTATCATATGATGTTCCATACAATGTATTAAGTGCTTTTGTTACGTTAAATAGATAATTATATTTACTTCTTGATGGATTGGTTATTTTTTCCAATGAACTATAAGCAATGTCTATATAATTTTTCAATGCTTGTATCAAAGATAAATCTTCGATATTTTTAGATACCATATTCAATTCTCTCATCATTGATAAAACTTTTGCTACAACCGCAATCTTTATTATAATTATATGAAGAGCATTATTTCCATCTTCAATAATAACATGTAAACTGTTTATTAAATAAGTTACAATATCTTCCATAAACAGTACATATCTATTTACTTCTGGCTTTTGTTCTGCATTTTCTACCTTTTCTTCAGTGAATACATTTTTTTTATACTTTAGTAACAAATAATAATGTTCAATGTCTTCATAAAATAACTTAGTATTTTGTTCAATTTTTGAACAATCACATATGTCATTAATATCATATTCATTGAATTTTATTTGTTTCTGATGTTTTGACTTTAATGTTATGCCAATAAGTAATAAGCACAGTTCATCAATTCTTATCTGTGTCGCCATTTCGTGCCAAGGAATATTTAATATCCATTTTATAAGACATGACCTAACAGAATTTGTATTCATTGCTGGTGAATATACATTTATATTAAATACTTTCATATTAGTAGGCAAAGGCAAATGTTCACAGATTACTATTAATGTACGAAGACTCATAATAGACCACTTAATAACATTTGTCAAATATAGCTTTAAAAGTGCATTTGGATTTGTTATTTTATTATGTATTATAAAAAGCTGTGTGAGTTTATGAGTTGATATTTCATTCTGATTTATGTTTAATGATCTAAAACAATAAGTTACTATAGACACACAAACATAAAATCAATATTTTAAAAGAGTGTAAAATAATATAAAATAAATGTATATGACCTAAAATCTGAAATAAATAAATAATACCTTAATAAAATATCCCATATTTGGTCCCAATAAATATTTGAATTTTCTATATCCATTATAGAACATAATTTTTCATTCATTAACAAAACAGCAGCTAGTTCAAATAAATTATTTATGATCTTTTCTTTTTTAAGAGATAATGTAAAAAGATCCACTAAAACTTTTAAAAATGTTGGAAAATCTCCTGATTTTAAACATTCAGGATATTGCTTAAACAATGTTGTTAAGACCTGTATCATGGGCCAAGCTTCTTCTGGATTATTGTCAATAATCATATCAACCGGTCCATTTATTTTGACAGCAATTCGTCTGCGTTTTGCTGGTTGTATATAATCATAATTATTGAATGATGTTTTCTCAGTGATCAAATCTGGATTTTCCATTACTTGTTTAAAAACTAAAACATATTTATTTTTAGATTAATAATTAATAAAATATATTTATTTTACATATTCTTTATTTTAAAAAAGTTACAAATATATTACCTTCAATTGCAAACCAAAGGAAGCTCTGTGAAAGTATATCAGCTTTAAAATCTTTCAAAATCATTAGATACATACTTTTAAGAGAATTGTACCATTTTCCCCAATCATAAGCATAAGCACCATCACAAGTTTTACATACTCCTTTGGGATGATGAATTTTTACAAAAAATAGTAAAAGTTTATATTTTTCGATACAACTGTCTAATCTGATTATATTCGGTAAAATATTTTCACTAAAATGACACAGTGTAATTCTATATTCTACTGCAATTTGTTGACATATTGTATATGTAACTTTGTAACTAGATTCAGCTAAAATTTCTCCATTTTTTTCTACATCAAGGAAAATACTTTCTAAAATTGGAAAAAGTTATAGCATGTTTTATTATGATGTTAAATTAATAATTTATATATATATAAATTAGTTAAATTATAGATAATATATAGTTGTTGATTTTAACACGGAATTTTAGAATAAATTTTAATTAAAAACATTGTTTTAAAAATTTCATTACATACCTAAAAATAATAGTATTTCTTTTACATTTAAAAATAAATTTGTATGCAAACAACCATACTCAATGATCATTTGCAATGTATCTAAAACAATTCTTTTACTTGTAGGAGAAGACATATATTTATATAAATTTAAACACATTTTTAACAATTCCTTCCACTGTTCATGAGTCATGTTCACCTGATATATTCTAAATGGTAGTATATAAGAATTTAGCACATTTATATAAGTATCATGATAATATTCGTATATATGTGTCCCTAAAATTTGTAAAATTAAAGGCATTATATCTTCACATTTTAAAAGTGGTACTTTATGACAATTTGCATGTCGAAATGTATTTTTCACAAGTGTGCATGTATAATTTCGTTCAGTTATTGCTGCTTTATTAGAAGAATCTTTATTAGCAAGTCTATCTGCTTCCTTGAATAAAAATAAAAATGGTTATAACATTATGTAAAATTACTTCTAACAAATTTCATTTTAATTATATTCTATAGCATAAAAATATATTTACATTTAATACTATCCTATGGACACTATGTATTATATATGACCAATCTACAATACTTTGTGTTCTTTCCTTTGTATTTTTACAAATTTCTAGTATTGCATCTTCATTTTCATATAATTCTAATAATTCCTGAACACACATCTAAAACGAAAAGTATAATTAACATTTAGTACAATGAATAGTATTATCCTTCACACAATGAAAGATTATTATTATTGAAAAATGTCTAGAACATTAATAATTGTTAATTAATGTAACCTTTCTTAACTAGAAATTGTCCCAAAATGATAAAGTTTAAAATTAAGTGATATAAAACAAACATTAGTAGGTACATATGTATACATACCTTTTTACTTGCAACTTTCTTACTATCTGCATTTCTTAATATTTCTTGTACTCTTTCCAAATATCTTGACATTTTTATTCCAATTCTTGATATTTACTTATATTATATTACATACTCCTGACAAGAAAATTCGTCAAGTTACATATGTATGTATATATATAAATTTTATATATACATATATACAACAATTGATAGTACTGACAATACTATATTAGCTATTAAAAGATGTTTAACCGAAATAATACTTACTTTTCATTCTCAAATAATCAAATCTACGAAACTATCATTCTACTGGTTACTCTTTGATAAACCTTTTCTAGTAAAAGTACTAGATGAACGATAAAATTCACTAAACTAATTATATAGATGATATAACTGTGAATATTCGAATCAAAGTAAACTTATGTATAATAGGCATCTTTTCAAACATACTTACTTATACAAAATACAAAATAAGTTAATTCTAAAAATTGTAAAGTCATATTTCTATATATGTTGAGAAAATTACTATATACAACGTGACCCGTAATTCAGCTCAAAGACAAAAATCTAGAATGATAATATTGCGCTGGGAGCTCCATTTTTGAGAAAATTGAGTTTTTAAATGTATGAAGTATGCATAAATTTGCTTAATTCCCAGCTAAACAAGAGTAGATAATCGATAGGAAGTTATTCTACATGTGAAAATAAGTAGAAATGTAGAATAATGTAGAATAAAGATTTTTCGTTTGAAGTTTCATTTTCGAAAAAATTAAATTTGAGATTTGCGTAGTATACGTGTACCGGTCTAATTCTTGACTAACATATCCAAAATCTATTTTTTCCAAAACGAAGCCTTAAATTTTATTCTTCATTTTCAATTTTTTTCGTATGTAGAGTAATCCCCTGTCGATTGTCTATTCCTGTGCAGTCAAGAATTGGTCAAATTCATCCATACTTTACAAATTTCCAAACTTGTTTTTGTCAAAAAACGAAGTCTCCAACGCGATTCTATTATCCTTGATTTTTATCTCATTTTGAGGCATAGAATCTCCCTGACTCCATTCTGTATATATAGGGTACATACATTCTATAATTTTATTAAATAAATATATATTAAGCATGATGTTGAATTTAAACGTAATTAATGCAAAAAGATTATTAAATACGTAACATTACAAATTATTAATAGCATTATTTTCATATGACTTTTTATTATATGTATTTATATATATTTATCTATACTACAAAAATCGTTTACTGGTATAATATCATTATTTAATATGACGTAGTAATAACAAACAGCTGATATACAAATGTTAACAAACAACATGTAACAAGAAGATTTTATTAAATTTATTTAAAAGAATTTTTAAGTATAACATACAACATATTAAGAAAACATAATGGTAGATATTCATGTATTTACATGATTTATATTATTCATTTTTTTAAATCTTTATAAAAATGTAAAAAAGTATATTACAAACGTTAATTATTGTATTTTTTTTTATCTTTGCGATTTTAGTTAATGATTATATATGTACATTCTCTCATGCGATTTTTTTCGAGAAAATTAGGATATTATAGTATATGCGATGAAGAATAAGAATATATGTAATTTAATGTATTTTAATGTTTAATAATATGATATGTTTAAATATAATTTATATTCGGAAAAGATAATCAACATAATATTATCCGAATTCAATGCTTAAATTAATAATTTATATAATTAATAACTACTCCTATTATTATTTATATATATTCAATATTTCTAAAAATTGTAAATATTGCCAAAAAAATGTTGTGTACAACTAAAAAAAATGAGTGAAGATCACATTAAAAATTACAGTTTTTTATACATAGTTAAATTATCTTGCTTAGTATTATATACTTGTGAAGTATAACATATTCAATAAAATTACGTTTCTTATAAATTGTCAAAAATAAGATCGAATATTTTTTTATTTTTAATGTACGTATAATGCGTTTTGTTATTTCTTATTCTCAGTAATCCTAAGTAAATAAAAAATATTTTATACATTTCTATATATTTTATATTTTAAATATTTGAAGTGCAATGTGAAAATACCTTTTATTGAATACATTGAATCAACTATAGAATTAAAATTGAAAGTTATTAAGAAGTTATTAAGAAGTTATTACGATATTAAATTTGCTTAACGATCTTAAAATTTCGAATTATTTTAGAACTTCAGAAAATAAAGGAACACGGAACTACAAAGGTATTTATTCATAATATCTATTGCGTTGGTATATACGTGTATGATGATGGTCGTTCCCATAAGCCAATTCCGCTCCAATTTAGTTTAAGCATTGGACAGAGTTCAACTATCACCCTTTATGAATAATGGGTCAACTGTTGGTTGAATTCCATTTAATATTTTTGAGATAAGTTTACGTAATCGTATCCGCGAATTCGTTTAATAACGAATGAATATAAGCAATTAAATAATTATTATGTAGCAAAGTTGCTATTACAGTTTTATTTCCTTTTGTTTCCATGATTTCTTATTTCTTTCGGTATATATACATTATTATAATGTTATACGCCTATAATATACATCATTATTACATTGCGGATTTTTATGCATTTGTGGGATTCGAAATTTGAAAGTGAGAAATTATACAGAATGCACATAATATTAGAAAACGCTTATATAAAATATATAAAATACCCAAAGTATAATGCTTTCTATGATACCGAATAGGCAAAACAATTTTTTAGCAAAACTCTACTTTTTCAATTATATATTTTCTAAAATATGAATCTGCATAAAAATCTGCAGTCTAATTATTATCTTGTGACTAGATATTTACGATTTCTTTCATACGAGACATGAAACAAAAAAAAATAAGAAATATTTATTCTATTAGAATTTCGCGAATATGATTATATCGGCACAGTATGTATAGGTAGTGGACGATCAGCGATAAGGGAGTTGTCGATGTTGTTTCTTAAATATCGATCCGGAAATATTTCTGAACATACGATATTAATGTATGGAAGAATGCGATGCGAAGTAAAGTTACTAAATAGTATTTAATGAATTTTGTGTAAGATTCCAGCCTTGTACATATATGTATATACATTATCGGTAATGATGATGCTCGTTTCTTGGGATGAAAGCAAAACGACACGTATATATAGTGTACATCTAACGTTGACTCGGATAAAATCAGCCTTTGTAAACAGATTATAGCTCATAATCGTCCGTGGAGGGTCGTCTTACGAATGGCCTGGCAACATAATTCTTCCATTACGAAAGTTCCAGAGGCACCGAGTGCCAATTGATTGAAATAATCTATGTATTTCAACTACACGTGATGTAATTGAACAGTTCACAGACCCGCTAACAATCATAATTTAAAGCGCAAAACGTGTTAATACCTTATTTTATAAATTTGTGCAATTTATGTATAGTATGTATATATACATATGTACATACATGACATATATACATGACATATACTTCAATTATATTACTCTGTGAAAATACAGTAATTTTACCATAGTTTACCGTAAATTATAAGTAGAATTATTTTATATAAATGGTGCGTTTGTAGTTAATAATCGTATCAAGTAATTTATAAAGAAGCACTTACATGTAGAGCATCTGTAACAATGCAAAACTTTCTTATGACAAAGAAAGTATTTTTTAATAAATATTTGTAATGGACGGTAAAGTTATAGTTTATTTAATAATTTACAAAAAATTGTAGCTTTACATATCTAGAATGTATGAAAGGATGTATATAATAAGTGAAATTTTTAATTGATATGTATGACAATTTATATTCGATAAATATTAATTCTCATGTTTTTTTAGAATATATTGTGCAATGTGCTTTATACACATGTAAGTGCATAACCAATATGCATACAAATTTTGATATATAGAAATACGATTAATATAAATAAAAATAAAATATTAAGTTTCATTATGTTAAATAAGCCAATGTATAAATATAATACTTCATTAAATTTTTTCAGCAAATATACACATTAATTGAATAATATACATAATAGCAAATAAAAATATAAAAGTAAATATTGACAAAATTAAATAATTATAGTAGCTATATATACATATATACATATGTAAATTTTTGTTTCATACATACATTATTATATCATTGTTATCAATTTTATTTAGAGCAATAACTCATAATCTTATGTAGTTTTAATTTAAATATTTATTCTACCTGGGATATTCTATTAACTATTGAAACGTATACATAAATTTATATAATATTACATATTATTTGTATTCGAAATGTTCTATGATCATCCGAATGTCATGAATTTTATAGCCTCTTTTCATTTAAAGGAACGATTCATGAATTTATAAAACGGAAGAATAATTGGCGTATTAACGATAAAAAATAATCACGTTAGTTGAAATAACGGACGTTTTCATAACGCAGGAGCGATACAAACTCGGTTGAACGTAGAACCTAAAACAAGAACTTGATAGAAAAAAGAAAAACGTAGAACTTGGAGAAAACATATATACACGCACACGAACGATTCGAACATCGAGATATTTATCCAGGAGATAAGGTTAAAACACAGAATGTGGTTGTAAGGTGGTATAAGGAACAAAAAAGTAAGGAAGACGAGAGAATAAGAAGTTGCAAACTAAGCGTATGTTTAGTTTATGCGAGATTAGTTAGCTTGATAAAAACCGAGCGGTAATCAAATATAATAGGTGCCAGTTATACAGGGTGGAAGGGGGCTGCCACGACATTTCTTTTAAAGCGCATGCTTGCGCTAACTCTCGACATTTACGTTTCAGCTACGAACACGACGTTTTGGATATTCACCTTCGAGTATCATTTACGTTCGCTTTGCCTACGAATTTCTTCCTTTATTTTCTTTATCGCGGATATATAAATATACATATACATATATCACTTGTTGCATGGTGATTTATAAAAAGCGATTATACATCGATTGTTAATTTATATATATATATATATATATATCTTTTGATATTAAATCTAGAGTATAATCCTTCAATCAATCTATAATCCTTGAACCAATATTCCTGTGGAAGTACATTTTTTGTGAATTTGCCGCAAAGCTAATTCAAGACTATTATCATCAGTGTAAAAGATTTAAATAACAACTAAAATGGCTTTGAAAATTCGCGTTGAATCGCCGAAGGTGAAATACACAGAAGACTATATCGAAGCACAGTACGAGTATCAAACAACGAATGTTACGGAAGACAACAGTGGAAATTATACAGTAAGCATACCTAGAATATTATGATATAATATACCTCTTACTTTTTTCTTATAATTCTTTCTTTCTATTTAAAAAAATATTCCTTTTTATTACAATAGTTGCCAAATTATTAAAACAGAACATTATGAGAAAAAAATTATAGAATAAGAAAAATGATTTTCTATATTTTATATAATAAATCCGATCAATAATGTTTAGCAGATTGTTACTAAATTAAAGAGATTATAATCGACTTTAATTTTAAGCAAAAAAATTATTTTTGTAAAGTATATGGAAGATATAAAAAGAATTTCAAAACTGTTGAAATGATGTGTATTAACTTATTCATACTTGTTCTTTTCCTTTCTCAAAAAAAAAAAATATTTTATACAAAGCAATTCTTCATTATGAAAATTCATTTCTCAAAGGACTTTATGATGAATTATTATATTCTAAAAATGTTCATTTCATAATAGTTTTATACATTAAATGATAAGATGTGGTAAGATGTAGCATAGTAGTAAGAAAAGCTTCGAAAATACCCGCCCTTAGTGATATTTACTCATTCCTTATTGTAATTATTATGCATACGCAATGAAACATCAACTATAGAATTTCACTATGCATTTAATATATGAAAATAACAATACACATAAAAAAAAGATCTTATATCTTAATATTGTTTTTAGACGTCCCTTTTAAACTATAAATTTCGTAAAAACTATATAAATAAATTGATGTAACAAAATGAGAAAAGATGATAACGATTATTAAACAAAGTGTAAATAAGCTTATTTGTAAATTTTTTTATCAAGAAAACGGCTCTGATATTTAATTTGATCAATACATTTAAGGTTGAAAGGTTTTTTTTAGAAAAATTGTATAAATATTCAATTTACAAATTTTGTATTAAAAAATTCTTTTTTAGGGGGAAGGAACAAATATAATAATTAAAAAAAATGAACAGCTGCTCAAACCCTATGATTTTAATTTTGGAAATGAATTTTTCAATTTTTGAAAAAAATAAAGGTTCCTGTATTGTACACCACTCGTGTACTAGTAGAAAAAACCTTGGATACAAATATTAACAATTGCTACGTGTAATATTATTTATTTTAAATGTCTGAAAGTAATATATTACAGAATATAAACATGCATTTATTGTAATAGGTAACACCTGTAACAACAAACCTATTAATTAGAACACAACTGAAAGTTCCAAAACTTGGGTTAATGTTGGTAGGATGGGGTGGAAATAATGGTACCACTATTACCGCAGCATTATTAGCAAATAAACTTAGGTTGACATGGGAAACAAAGAATGGCATTCAAAAAGCAAATTGGTAATTATGATAATTTAATAATAATATAAAAAATTTTTTAATTCTTCTTCTTAAGTGAAATAATGTACTTATATAAAGCTTTTATTTAAATTTTAGGTATGGTTCCTTAACTCAAGCATCTACCATCAGATTAGGCAAAGGAAACAAAGAAGAGGTATATGTTCCGATGTCTTGGATGCTTCCAATGGTAAATCCAGATGATATTGAAATTGATGGTTGGGATATTTCAAATATGAACTTAGCTGATGCTATGCAACGTGCGGAAGTTTTAGACATTAATTTACAAAAGCAATTAGTACCACACATGGTGCATATGAAACCAAAAAAAAGCATATATTATCCTGACTTTATTGCATCCAATCAGGTAATTCTTTCAATTAAATTTTTCTTTTTCCTTAAATATTTATCTATTATTTACTTGGATTTTAAGAAGAAATCTATATTATATTTTTTAACTTTTAGGAAAAAAGAGCAAATAATATTATTTATGGTACAAAATTCGAACAATTGGAACAGCTTAGAAAAGACATTGCAGAATTTAAAACTACAAAGAATTTGGATCAAGTGATTATATTATGGACTGCTAACACAGAACGATTTTCAGAGATAATTCCAGGTGTAAATGATACAGCAGAAAATTTATTAAATGCTATTAATGAAGGTCATTCAGAAATTAGTCCAAGTACAGTGTTTGCTGTTGCAGCTGCTTTGGAAGGAGTGAGTAAAATATATTTAGTATTATATTATTTTTAAATTGAAATTATTAATATTCTTTTTATTATTAATAGCAAAATTTGTTAATATTGTGTATATGTTACTGCTTCAGTGTACATATATAAATGGATCACCTCAAAATACTTTCGTACCAGGAGCAATGGAATTAGCAGAGCAGCATAAAACATTCATTAGTGGCGATGATTTTAAATCTGGGCAAACAAAATTGAAATCTGTACTTGTAGATTTTCTAGTCTCAGCTGGTATTAAGCCAGTATCAATTGTTAGTTATAACCATCTTGGAAATAATGATGGTTATAATTTATCTGCTCCTCAACAATTTCGCTCAAAAGAGGTATTTTGTTGAAAAAGAAAAAATCTAATTTTGTATAATATATATTTATAATATTAATATTCTAATATAATTCTGTTTTTAGATTTCAAAAAGCAATGTTGTAGATGATATGGTACAATCAAATAAAATTCTTTACCAACCTGGAGAAAAGCCAGATCATTGTGTTGTTATTAAATATGTTCCATATGTCGGTATGTATTAAAAAATATATATATTTATTCTATTAGATATTATATATTATTTACTATCCATTTATTATTCAGAATACAGGATTGTTATTTAATTCTTTATTAGGTGATAGTAAACGGGCGATGGATGAATATACATCAGAAATATTACTTGGAGGACACAATACAATTGTAATACACAATACATGTGAAGATTCTTTATTGGCTAGCCCAATTATTTTGGATCTGGTCCTTTTAGCAGAAATTTGTTCGCGTATTACATTCAAAGTAGCTAATACCAAAAATGACTTCACTGGATTTCACAGTGTACTTTCCATACTTTCATATCTTTGCAAAGCACCATTAGTTCCTCAAGGAACACCAATTGTAAATGCATTGTTCAGACAACGATCAGCAATCGAAAATATCTTAAGAGCCTGTCTTGCATTACCTCCCGAAAATAATATTTTACTTGAACACAAAGTTAATTTCAAAAACCAAATATGAATTTAAAGGGAAGATATTACATGTTTTAAAGTAAGGGTATTATTTGCAAAAGGGAAGCAAACAGTATTATCAAAGAATAATTTAAGAAAACAGTAAAAAATTCAATGTTCCAAAACCTGTACTGCTTACAAAATGAAATCTGTTAGTATCTGAACAATACTTTTATATATCTACATAAATCTTTATTACAAGATTTGTATTATTAGATGCAAAGTGTAATCATTATTGTTGATTAATGACAAATGCTATAAAAGTTTTATAAAAACCATAGATTCTAAACCTATAAATCATGGTATTTGATACATGAGAATGTTTGCATTCATGACATTCTACAATGTACAATTGTTATATATATTTTTTAAACACAACAAATTAAAAATATCATTTTGAGTAATAAAAAAGTTATTTTTAAATGAAGATGGGGTTTAATTTCATATACAAAACTTAGTGTAGTTATATCTAAAAATTTCTGTCAGTAATTTACTGTTTATGTCTTTGTTTTTTGTAGCTTAATGTTCAATTTCACTGTTAGAAATATTGTGATTTTTTTTTATGTTATAAAGTATTTAGTAGAAAAGATAACAATGTTGATATGACTCTTCACTGTAAAAATACCCTTATTGTTCTCAGATATACATATATTATGTTTATAAATGAAGAATCAGTGTTAATAATACATTTACCAATCTGTTTATGTGTTATAATGCATTTAAGAATAAATAGTCATGAAAAAATACACACAATTTATTTATTTAAATTTTCTCATGGTATCAGAGTTTTTTAACTTGTCTTTTAACATTACAACTACCAAATAAATACTTTTTATATGATAATAATATTTTATTTTTCCAGCTTTCCAACCATATAAAGAGACTCAGTTTACAATCCTTATTCTTATTTATATAGGATTATTAGAGGATTATATATATATGTGATCTTTTTTGTTATATTAACACGTTCGTCGCCACATCGCACATATTCTTGCGACGGGTATACTTCCGTGGGGGCCCCGTCACCAACGTATGGTGACGCTCTTCTTGTTCGAGTTAACACGTTTGTCGCCCAGTGTGTTTCGGCTATGTTTCCTGCGGGGCCCAAATCCGACCGTGGCTTCCTCAATATTCGAACTCGATGAAATTCTATTTATAATTTTTTTTCTAAAATTCACTACTTCGTCATCACTACTCTCTTCACTTTCAAATATATTTTCACACTGTTTACTGAACATTTTGAGGATAAAAAAAATCGCTGATGTACGTCTCACAAGTATGCTTCTCGACTAAATCAAAGATCTGAGATATCTGCCATGAGATCCCTCGGAATACTCTAGCTGGAAAGTTTATCGCTTTTTCCATTTCAGAACTAAATATATTTGTCGGAAATGAAAGAACATCGGGATTTCCCATCTGGAATGTTGGGAAAAACTCCAATACCCTTAGTCCAGACTTTTACTATAGCTACACTTAAGTAATAAAAATAAGAAATAGTTTTAATGTTCCAATCTGGCCTTATGACGATGGGTTCGGGCTCGAAGTGACATAGCGGGTCACTGGACGTAGTCACGGTCGGATTTGGACCCCGCAGGAAACATAGCCGAAACACGCTGGGCGACGAATGTGTTAATTATTTTTCTTTATTTTTAATCTTTAAATTTTTGTGGTTAATTATTTCAATTTTATCAACAATTCTTCCTACGAATGAATAGGATTTTTCTTGTTTATGTAAATTTAATATGTATAACTTTTTAAAAAAATTATTGCTTTTTGTATTTTATTTTTCATATTTGAATTTTTCTTTATTTTTTGCTAACTCTGTTTGTTAATTATATACAACGATGTGCAAAAATTTCAGATCAAGATAGATTTTTGCTTTATATTTCAAAAATGATATTTTAAAGAATTTTAAGTATCATTATACAACTATATAACAATGTTTATGTGTTATACCATTTTGTTTTACTTATATCTTTGTACCTAATATTGTTTAATATTTTTTTAGATATTGCTTTTAGAATATATATAAAGTTATTAAAAATTCATTCTGGCCAGAAATTGTTGTATATTATTGTATGTACAATAATTGATCAATATGAATCGTCGACTTTTCCCCAACACAATACATATATTTACGTAGGTTAAGGTTAAATTTAAAATCACGAAATAAAAAACCGAAATTTTCTGGGGTTTTTGTTACATAGAAGTTAGATTTAGGTTTAGTTCTAAAATAAAATTAAATATATTTATAATTGGCTGCAAAATATTTTTTGTGACATTTTGCTTACCTTATATTACAGCTTAAAAAAGATCAGAAATACTGACCAAATTGCTCGCTATGATCCAGAAGTTTTGGGTTTGAGTTTTATTTTTCTCTCAGTACATTTTTACAGAGAAAGAATTATACGAATGAACATAGAATGATCTAATTTTCGATATAAAATAAAGAATATATTTAGCAATCAATTATGAAGAAATAATAAATATTCACGATTTTTCTACATGAATGTAATTCGACTGCTTGATTTAAAACTCATTTGATAGAAATAATTTTTCAAAGCTTCTTTTTTTTTATAATAATAATTTTATAATAATTTTTATATCGTTTCTTACCTTTCTACGTACAACTTTTCTTAAGATTTTTACATGTAATTTTTACAGTATTATATTAAAATAAAAAAATGTTTGAAGCTTTAACTAAGTAAATTAAAATATAGAAAATTCATATGCAAAATAAGGGATAATTTAAATAAATGGGAAATAAATTCAATCTAGAGAATTATAAAGGTATTTTTAAATCGTTTAAATTAATAATTATCTTTGACATAAAGCATTAATGTACATGATAATACATCAAAAATTATTACATGCGACATTTTCCATGACAAATTAAAAGATATTTGGGTATAAAGACGTTTCAATAAAATACTTAATAATTTACAATGAATTACAAGCAGACTGCAGATTTTTCTGCATTTATAAAAAATTTAAAAATATAAAATTATACGGAATGCACATAATATAAAAAAATATAAAATCCAAAATACAATGCTTTTTATAATATCTGATATGTAAAATAATTTTTTACCGAGGTTTTGCTTTTTTAATTACATCCCTAAAAATATGCGTTTGCATAAAAATGCACAGCCTAATTATATCAAAAATATTTTACTTTTAAAAAAAGAAAAAACGTGAAATTTTTTATGTAGTCAATTGAATTGTTCGCGGTTTCATACTAAGCAAATGCGCAGTACACTACCTGCACATAAAAAAGTATTTTTGCTAAATTGAATTAAAATGGCAAAAATTTTACTTACCTGTTCTATATTTTATCTTAATATACTTGATATTGTATGCTAATTATTAAATTGAATTTTTCTCATTTAATATTTTGTATAGGAAAGATAGAATAATAGAATCGCGGCCATTACAAACATAAGCAACGTCACAGCTTCGGTAAAGGAATTCAGAAGACGACAGTTGAACGTGGCATAAATTTCCCTTCCAAAGTGCGCATAGATTAATCGATTCTTTTCATGAAACTTGCATCTCTCGGATCGTAATCTATGACGGGTCTCCGTAATATGTTACAGAGTAATGTATACGAAAATATTCTATGGCTATTGAAAGCTAGTCATGAATTTCGGAACTGTAGAATGTCTGTTGCGTAGGCCGAAAATAACATAACGCCACAGGCGCCATTAAGTTGCGCCATCTGGATATCATTACGAAGAAATTATATTAGTCAAAGTTTGGAAAGACTTTTGAATTACATTATTACTCTTCCCGATAACGAGTATTATAAGGTAAAATTAACGAATTTAAAAATTGGTATAATACACACCGGTTACGTTTATGTTATGTTTAAATGTAGGAGTATATACTCCTTATGATTATATTCACTTAACCTCAATTTTGAATGAAAAATGAATACCTGTGATTATGAAAATGTAATTTTATATTTGTCTTATGGTGATAATAAAAAAAAACAATCTTTTTTGAAAGAGGGGATCGAAGGTACTTTCAATTTCGCAAGAGAAAACATAAACTTCAAGAGTTTGAAAATATCAATAACTACAGCGTTCTATAAGTAACGACAATATATATTAGTTAGTTGAACTAATTTTTACTAACTTTTTATAAATTAACAAACTTATAATAATGGGATGTGCTATGTGTAATTTCGTACAAAATTAAAGAAGAAATAATAGTATCATAAACACAACATGCACAAGTAGTGTTATAGAAAGGATAATTTTCATTTTTACATAAAAGGTAAATCAGATATGTTTATTTATGTTATTTTGTATGAACTGTTACAAATGTATATATTTGATTTGATTAACTTATCGCTTTTTTTTTTAGATTATATAAACTTTGCAAATACACATCTAAAATACGATGGGAAAACTTTAAATGAATAGGTCAAAGATGCAGCACACTGAAGTTAAAAACAAGGATCATAATTATAGTGAAGTAAAATTACATAGTATTCAGCATACTGCTAGTAATATCCTAAATGTATGTGACAGTGATGTTAAAACAACATGTAAATCAAACAAAACTGGATTAGTATCGAATAAAGAAATATTCGGTCAGATTAAAGATATTAATGAATTAAAAAAAATTACACCACGTGTAAAATTGTTGACTCATGATGCAAATAGTTTAAATGAATTAACTAAAATTTCTTTGCACAATAAAATATCTGCGCAAAAGAAACTATCAATATCAGAACAAGCAAAACAGGAATTAAAAAAGTATTGTAGGACTTGTGCCGGTTTGAAACTTCCATTAGTTGATATTTTTAGTGAAAAAGGTAATCAAATGAGATTAAGTCAACAAATTAAGCATTTAGAAGAAATAAATCCATATGATAGTTTATCAACTCAAATGTGTATGGATTGTATCTGTGACTTAAAAATGAGTTATAAGTTTTTTATGCAAATTAAAAAAGCAGAAGTTAAATTAAGATCTATTCACATTACTCTCACAGATACAGCGACAAAAAATGCAGAATTAAATAAAATGCAGCCTGTAGAAAGTTTCGAAAAACAGATGGAAAATGCTGTTGAGTGTAATACAAAAAATCCATCTACAAGTAAAGAATATACTTCCGTACCAAAAATATCTACAATTTTTTCATTAAAAGATAATGAAGATATTGTAAAAGATAAGAAGCTTTGTACAGATTATAAAGAATCAGAAAGTAAGGTTGAACCTGGAATTTTTGAAGACACCACTGTCTTACAAAATAGTGATGATAATGAATCAATAGAAGAATTTGATCCAGATGATCCTCCTTTTCAACCTGATAGTTCTGATGTTGCAGAATCTGATGATGAAGTAGAAATACCAAGTGCAAAAAGACGACATATTCAACAGAAAGAAAATACAAAACAATGTTCACAATCAACTATTGTTTCTGATAATAATCCAATTTCAGATAATAAAAGTACTGAAATTAACCAAACAACGTATAATTATGAATGTATGAGAACATACATTAAAGTAGGGGACACAGAATGTAATAATCAGTCTACTGAACCACGCAGCGTCAATAATTCTGAAAGTACAAAAGAATGTTCAAAACAACCAAACATATTAAAACGCAGGTTATTATTACAGTCTAAAAAAGAATCTACAGAAGAAACTGATGAAAATATTTACCAGACAAATATTTCTGATAAAAGTCATAAAGACTTAAAAGTACAAAAACTCGATGTAAACAATTCTTTGAACCTTAACAGTAATCAAGAAGATGGCATCATGTATGTTACTGTGAAAGGATCTAAACCGAATGAAATATTGTTAGTAAAAGTTAAGAAAATGGATAAACCATTAGAGAAAAAAGAAGATAAATCTACAGGGAAAAAGAATTTTGATATTAAACCAATGGATAAGATTTTAAAACGATATGAAACATTAGTTACAAAAGAAAAAGATTTATTTCCAGAACGAACAAAAAAGTTAGAAATAAGAGAGCAGATTATAGAAGAACAAATAGAAGAATACAAGAAAAAGCGAGAAAAAGTATTAGGTGGACATGCCAATATTGTTGCACCTCCAAAATTTGAGGAATCTCGTTATTTTAAGCGTAATGAAAGTCAAGATAATCAAAGATCTTTTACACATATAGAAAATGATTCTGCTGTAAACATACAGTTTAATAAAGATGATAGTGAATTTAATGCAACTATTACAATTGAAGATGATGCTATGGAAATTGCAGAATCAGCCAAAGAAAAGTCAACAAATGAAAAAGCGTATGTAAATACTGAAGAATATTTATCACATTTAGCAAAGCTTAAATTGAAATGGGAAGAAGCAAAAAAGAAGAAAGAATATCTTCAAAAAGAACTTGATGAATCTTATACAGAAGGAAATATTGAAAAGTTAGCAAGAATTTTAGGGGAAAAAAAAAAAAATTTGCAAGACTTTCAAGATTATTTAAAACAACGTAAAATTGTAATTACAAGATTAAAAGATGAGGATATTATTTCTCTTTATGAAGACAGAAATAATGCAGTCCTTAAAAACAACTTACCTGACTTAATAGATGAAAGTCAACCAGCAGATTATATTCCAGAAGAACATTATTTAGAATGTGATTATTGTCCAGAAACATTTGCTTCTAAAGAAGTTCTTGAAGAACATTTGAGATCACATGACTATAAAATTATGCATTTTTGTGAAGATTGCATGGAAGAATTTCCAACAAATAAAGCAAAACGAAATCATAATGTGATTTGTATAAAAAAATTACTATGTAAATATTGTGACATGATGTTAGATTCAAAAGGAAAAAAGCGTCAGCATGAACAAAAACATTGTGATAGTATGTATGGACAATTATGTGATGTATGTGGTGAAAAGTTTAAACATCAAGGAACATTGGATCAACATGTCAAAACACAACACATGAATTGGGAGAAAATATATCAATGTACAAAGTGTCCTAAAAAGTTTGCATTCAAACAAAAACTTAGCTTTCATTTGAAATCTGTACACACAACTTTAAGAGCCTATTTGTGTGAGGACTGTGGAGCTGATTTTAAAAATCCTGCAAGTCTTAGACATCATAGAATACGTAAACATCAACCTGTAAGTAATAAGAGAGAATGCCCAGTTTGCCATAAATTAGTACCGTTTTATAGCCTTTCTAAACACATGCATACTCATAAAGCATATACTATTCAGTGTCCACACTGTGACAAAATGTTTAAAAATAGTTCAACTTTAAAGCAACATGTAAGAATTCATGAAGATCAACGTCAATATCGATGTGATACTTGTGGTGTTGGATTTAATAGAAGAGATGGTTTAAGGTTACACATGAGAGTACATGAGAAGACCGATAGTAGGGGATTAAAAGAATGTTCATGTCAAGTATGTGGTGAAAAGTTTCCAAATCATTCAACACTTGTTATACATAGGAACCGAGTTCATAAGGATGGTAGACAATACACTTGTCATATATGTAATAGATCAATGATTTCAACTAGATCATTAGAGTGGCATATGTCTCATATACACAATGAAACACTTCCTGGTGTAAAGGAAGGAATAGATGGGGCACCAGAAAAAAGAAGGGCATCATGTTATCGTTGTAGTAAGACATTCAAAACAGAAATGATTTTGAGAACGCATATTAAAAACACACATATGGAGAAAGATCCTATGAAATGTTTAGATTGTGAATTAACATTTATTTCCGAAGTGAGGTTAAGACATCATATGATGGTCACACATAACAGATTAGAAGGAACTATACCGTGCCCACATTGTCCAAAGAGATTTGTGAATCAAATCAGATTAAAAACTCATTTGGTATCTCATTCTGAAGATAGGCCACACACTTGTGAAATCTGTGGGTTTAAATTGAAAACTAAGATACAGTTGGTTAAACATCAACAAAATAGGCACAGCGATGAAAGACCTTTACAGTGTAGATATTGTCCTTGGAGATGTAAACAAGTTAGTGCACTTGTATGTCATGAAAGAACTCATACAAATGAACGACCATATTCTTGCAGTGTATGTAGGCAACGTTTTAAATATTTAGGTGATAAAAATAAACATGAAAGACGACATGAAAGCTTAGGAGGATCTGGATTTAAAAGGATAATACTTAGTCGAAATAGTAAACCTAAACTATTAGAAGATTCTTCTTGTTCTGAACACGAAAGTTTAAATAATATAAAGTGTCAAGTTCCTGAAAGTGAATATCACGAACAGACAGATCAACAATTTGAAGAAGAACAAATAGTTAAGTTTGAAGAAGAACAAATAGTTAAATTTGAAGAAGAACAGATTAAATTTGAAGAACAAGAAATAACAGAAGAATATGAACAAGTATATGAACAGGTAAACATAATTTTATAGTTCTATATTATTTTTTATTACATTAGATTCTTATTTTTTATATACATGTTATTTCTCAGGAATATGAAGAGACATCCAGAGAAGCTTCTGATGCAGCAGAAGTTATAATGAATATGGAAGACACAACAGTTTACACAGAAGAAGTAACTGCGGATAACATTGAACCTACAGAAATTATGGCAGATGAAATAATGACAAATGAAATATTACAATCAGGTGCTGTAGTTCACTTGCAACAAGAAGATGATTCAGGGAAAATACAAGTGATTCCAGTGATGTTATCTTTACCTGATTTATCCGATGCAAATACAGAGGTCAATTTAGCTACTGCATCCATTATGTATAATAATTAAATTCAATTTCGCATTTTATATTTGCGATATGCTTTGTATAAAGAAATAATTTTTAAAGTTTTATTGTGGTAATTATACATTTAAAAAAGAACTGTTTATTTGGTATAAATAAGTAGGGGCTAAATCACATTCCTATAGACCCAATTTCAGCATGTTCTAAAATGTGTATTTCCTTTTAGTATACATATATAGATTTCACTACACTAGAATATTATGTACCTAAAGGTCAAAATAGCTATATGCTATCGAAATAATAGTTTTGTAAAATTAATTTACTGTGTGAAAATACTTATTAAAATCAATTTAAAACTGTAAAAAGGATAATATAACAAATTTTATCTCTTCTTAGTGCTTTACAATACAAAATTTTTGTTTAACTATAAATAATAAATAAAAATATCTGTAGTATGATATAAAGTATTTTGTACAAATCTAAAAGATGAATAAGTATTTTACTTGATAATACAAACTTTCAAGATTAATAAAATTGATGTTGCTCATAACCACATGTCTATATATAAATTGTTCGTAATACAAATTCATTTATTTTTTGTTTTCTGCTTATTAATACTTTATTTTCTATTTATTGGTATTATTTCGTAAGTTCTCCATTTCTTAATTTATAAAAGGACCAGCAATATTTTTATTAAGAAAAATCATGCGTTTTATAGTTATAAATTATAGTAAATTAAGAAAACATTATCAAATGATTTTTTCCAGTAATATTTCTACATTATTTTATATACAAACATTTTGTTAAATAATCGTATTTTTAAAGCACACAATCATCAACAATCTTTAATGACACAATCCGTCTTCAATTTTTTTGATTTTCATGGACTACTGGAATACTGTCACTTTCACTTCTCTTTAAACTACTCATTCGAACCACTTGGCCTTTTACACATTTATCAGATTAAAAAGAACTTAATTTAATTCAAAAGAATATCTGAAGAATACGGTTTATCAACCACTATATGAAGTGTTTTAATAGTATTATTAATTTTTTTTGCAAGATATTTTTTCCTTCATTATGATTTAAGTAAAATTCTATCCTTAATTCTTTTAAGTTTCTATTTATCCTAAAAAAGTATAAGAATAATTGATATAATAAAATGGATTATCTTTCTCTTAATTATTACATATACATAATTATTCATATTATATTATGAACTTACTTGTCGGTTATTGTTCTTATTGGTTTAATCTTCTTCATTTATATGGACTAATTGGAGCAGTATCAGTTCCATCACTATTTGAACTAGAATTATTAGAATCATTTAGCCTTAACCTCTTGTATGATCTAAGACATTCATCAGGTTTGTTATAAGGATTATCTATTTCCGTAATCTATTCACTAATTTATTTATCTGTTCCTTGGAAATGGATAACATCATGACCAAAATTTTTGGTATCTTCATAATTCTTTGATAAAATATAAGATTTTAATTAATTTTAAGATTTTTATTAGTTAATGCAACATGTAATTTAGATCTGAACTGCCCTTCTGCTTTTAAGACTAATTTGACTTATTATAGTTAATTTAATTCGCGTTTTAGAGCAGTTGATCCATCGGAAATTCCAATAGATTAATATTCGCTCAGACGTAATGGAAGCTCCGTTTTGTTAGCCTCAACCAGCATTTGCTCTTATAAAAGTAATTTTTGGATAAATTCCTTTAATGGAAATAAAAGTTTCTTTTACTGTGCTGCGCTCTTTCTCAAGTTCATCCGCTTCCGCAATTAAATTTTCTTCTTCTCACAGTTCTTTTCCCGAGTTTAGAATTTATCATTTATTTTCTGTGTTTCAGATTAATATCTTTTGTAACTGGTTTATTCTCTTGCACGGGTGTATGTTTAGTTATAGATCTTCTAATAGCATTGCATTTTCGTTCATTCGCGACATAATTTCTTATTCCAAATTCGTTTTTATCTGAAATAGATCTTTCTAGCTGAATTATCAAAACGTACTTCTTATTGCTTAATTATTTACTTGTCTTGTTTCACCTGCATCTCTAAAATACATTTCACCATTTCAATTCTCATCAGGAAGTTGTTATGCAACAGCTTCTTGACGAAGATTTTTCCAATATATGATATATATTTCTAACATAACTTTGTATGTTTAAAACAGAAATTATATTATAGAATTATATATATTGTGCAATGAATGCTCAAGTGTTAATTCAAATATATTTTAAATATAAGTAATGTTTACTTATATTGTAAGTATATTGTAGATTTTTATGCATTTGTATAAAATTTGGTAGTGCAAAATTGTACAAAATGGTCATACTGTGAAAAAATGTGTAAAATATTCAAAAATGTTTTCTATAACATTTGATAGATAACACAATTTTTCACCAAGTTTCTACTCCTTTAATTATGTTCTCAAAAATATGAATTTGCATAAAAATCCATATTCTAGTTAAAAGTAATGTTTGCCTTGTTTTATAACAATACTTTCTTATATTATGGTAAATTAGACATTTTTAGTAATAAAATTTTGTTTCTTTATTGTTTCAAAATTATAAGTGAAATTTATTATATCTATATACGATTTTTATATATTTTTATATACATTTCATTACGATCATTTGTGATATATCGCATAATTATTTAAACTTTTACGATAAGCGTAGTTTTACTTATCGTACAATTACAATAAGTTATGTACTCGAATATCTCATCTTGTACAATTTTAACTTTTATTTATTTTCCTATATCATCAAATTTTTATTTGTAAATTAAACTAATATTTCATGGTGATAATAAAAGAATTTGAGCGTTAGATACTTTTGTACATAAAACATTTGCAAGTGTTTGTATATTTTTATCATACATAAATAGTTGTTAAATTTACATTTAAATTATACAAATTTCTTTTTGGACATGATATAATATACACTTCTTAAAATAGATACAATGAAAGATCATACTTGTATCATATATATTTTTATAAAATTTTTGTGAAAAATGTAATTGAATTTTATATTTACATAAAATAAAATTAAGGGATATACATATATATATACATACATTTTAAGAATAAATGCAAAAAGATATTAACTTATCTAAAACAGATAAATGCAGAAATCGCTGTGCTGTACAATTAAAATGTACAAATATATAAATGTATAATAATATTAATACTACATCAGGTATTAATATTCTTTACTCATTTTTTTCCAATATTTGAAACACTAATTTTACTCTATAAACACTTCATTCTAAAGTGTTAATAATTTCTAGCGATTTTTGCACTAAATATTTACTTTTCTAGGTTTTGATAATATTGTGCAAGAACAAACCATGCTTTAGGTGACATAAAACCATCAGGTGGATTTTCACCTGCTTTTGCTAAACCTATAACAAATATTTTAAATATTAAACTTGTGTTTTTTTAATAAATCAAATTTTTCACGTTTTAATATTATATAAAATTATATATATTGTGATATTTTATAAGTTATAAAAATATGTAATACACAGATAAGAGTATATTATACATACAACGCATTTTCGTCCCTGATATAAATTCAAAATCTTCTTTTCGTTTCTCATCAAAGAAGGACATTTTTTTATATTTTTTATCATATGCTGCAACTTTAAACGGTATGATTTCTAGCGATTGTAAGCCTCGAGCTAGTAAGAGAACTCGGGCTCCATGAGTAGGATCATAAAGATTCCCATCAGGTGTTGCATTTTTGTTAGGATGTAATATGCCAGCAGGATCTCTTCCAACGATATAAAAGTTAGCACCAGCGTTCATTCTTGCCTTTGCATGCCATTGTACCTAATAATGTATAAAATGAACATGAAATGAAATAACACTAGAAGGATTCTAATATGTCATTAGAATATAGTATGTATTTCTTAGAGTCGATGAAATCTTGAAACCTTATAACAGTAATGCAAAATTTTTGAGTAAAATATTTAAAAACTTGTTATAAGGTTCCTTTATTCTAGTTCTTACTTTTAGTTTCGTTTTACATATATTAGAACATTTTATAAATAATAACATTTTTCGGTAATTAACATATCTATAAGTAATTAATTAGTCATATATTTTCCTTTGTTTTCTAGAACTCTTTGCCATTTTTTATTAAGCCTTTTATTCTTCTTTTTCTATCCTGACAACTTCTTGCATCAAATTCAATTTTTAGAAGAACTGCATTATTTATGAGATGACCTAATATAATATAAAAAGTAAACATATATGATGGCTACTTCAATTACTAGGTTTAAACTATAACTATATGAAATATGAACTTTACGTAGCACAAGTAGAAATAAACTTATAAACATAGTATTCATCACAAGATCAATAATGTAACTATGTTTATAGATGAAAAATCACTAATTTTGACAACATTTGCTACTAAAGATTAAAATGTAATATAGAAAAAACTATTATAGACACTATTTATATTATATATGCCTGTCATATTTTATTTTCATTATAATTATGTAACAAATGAAAATACGTTCATAATCAAAATTTACCTCAACTGGTCCAGCATACATCATAGGGCTTGGAAAAATTGCTAATAATGTTGAATTAGGATCTAAAACCCCTTCACTAAGTACAGCTTCATGTTGCAGAATCCTTGTCTGTAGTGGTACATCATCATCCTTCGTCCAACCACCTAGAGGATGTAACAATAAAATAGGATTTTTAAATCCTCTTTCTTCTAATAAACGTTTTTTAGTGTCCTAGAAATACAAATATAACATATTTATACATAAAATATTTTACATAAATTCTGTCGTAAATAATAAATAAATAAATGAACTTACTTGCATTAATAATGCATGACCCATATGTACAGGATTTCGAAGCTGGAATGCAAAGACAGCGTCAGCCTTCATCTTTTTGCATTTTGTTCTAATTTCATTTGGTGTAAGTCTGTATTGATCCAAACCATCATGCCATTTAATTCTCTCAATAACTTCTATATCACCACCTACTAACCAATCTCCAGATTCATGAATCATCTTTACATATGGGTGGCCTAAATTGTTAGTACCAAATTGCCAACCACATCTTTCTTCTTTTCTGTGATAATAAAATTCAGGCCTACGTAATATTGCTAGAGCTTTGTTTTTGTATCTCAATGTAAAAGACGAAAGTCCACTCAAACGTTCTTTATCTTTTGTATGTATTGCAAGGACTATTGGAACAGATTGATTAATTTCTCTGTCACCTTCACGGAGGCATTTTAGATGTTGAGTCTAAAAATATTTTATGCTTCTAATAACAACAAGAATTAAGTTTTTAACAGCATTGTTGTATTTCATGTTAATATATATGTATGTTGTATATACCTGGAGATATTGGTGTTCTCTCATGAAACCGGTAAGAGGTGCAGCCCAACCTTCTGCTAAAACCTGGAGCCATTGTACATCAATTTCATTAATTTCTAAGTTCTGAAGCGTAGCAGCTTCTGTTTTGGCAAAAGATATTCGTGATTCTGGAATGAATAACTCCCGTATTGGCATTGCAGGTTTTTGAAGTACAGGTATAATATGCTGTTTCTCCAGAAGATCAATAACAGTTGCAGCTGATTCCTCTGGAGTACAGTTTTCAGTGACTACCACTAAATCAGGATTTACTGGTCTTTCATACATTTGGTCTATTCCAGTAAAGCCTTTGATCGCTCCTTGACGTGCCTTTTTATATAATCCTTTGGTATCCCTTGCTTCACATACAGTAAGAGGTGTATCAACAAAAACTTCAAAAAATGGAAGATCAGACATTTTATGAATTTGTCTTGCCATTTGTCTATCCTCTTCAAATGGTGATACAAAACTACATAAACAAATTTGTCCACTATCAGCAAATAATTTAGCTACTTCTGCAACCCTCCTTATGTTTTCTTTTCTATCTTCCTTGGTAAAGCCAAGATTGTGGTTTAAACCACTCCTTACGTTATCTCCATCAAGTCCATAAGCAGCAATTCCGTGATCAATTAAAATTGCCTCAACTTGAAAAGCTATTGAAGTTTTCCCAGCACCAGAAAGGCCTGTTAACCAAACTGTACAGCCTCGAAAACCTCTTATACTTCCCATTGCTTGTCCACGTTTTGCTCTTGATACATGATGTGCTTGCTCCAATACATTGCTACAACTCTAATAAAAAAGATTCTTTATATAAGATTGATAAAGTTTATTAAAAGGCATTAAGATGAAATGTATTTCATCAAGGTTTATACGTACCGTCATCAGACGTTTATTTGGGATTTCGTTTGACATAACTGTTTTAACGCGATCGCGATGAGACTGGTCAACAATTAGCACTGAAACTTTAATATAACCACCAAATGAGATACGATATATGAATATGGATAAAGGTATAAGAAAGTGTGAGAATGTTTGAAGATTAAAGGTATTGAAATGAATGTTTTGAAGGTACCGAAGTGAGTGTTTGAAAAGCAACGATATGAATAACATTGACAGTAGCGTTTGACGACTGACGACTGAGGACAACTTGTCCGAAAGATTATCGTAAGACATCTTGTATAAGATATATTAGCGTAAAACACGCGAATTGGTTGTTCAAATATTTTCAGAATTTGCAAGGGGGTTAGTCAATTTTACATAATTAGATATTTCACTTTTAGGGGGTGGAAGTGACCACCCCAACCGTCGAACCATCAAACTAACCGTACTTTCGCTCTCAGGCTTAGAATGTATGGTACGTAACATATCCTACTGAGAAATTTATAATATCCTACACGAGAAATTTCACAAGTCTCAGTCAGTGACCGTAGCAAGGAATAAACCCTTATAAATCATTCTGACTCGGACAATACATATTGGATATAAAAAGTGAAAAGGGAAAATCCCATTTCCATGGCTATTGCAGGCAAATGTTAATCTTTAAACCGATGGAAGAAGTATTCTGTGGCTTCATAAAGCTATTGTTGTTAGGAATCAAAATGTAAAATATAGCAGTAAAAGTAAAGATGAAATTCTGATACGTTGGATGGAATGCAGTATGCGATAAAATCGCGAATGAATATTAGCTGGTACAGTACCTTTATTATGTCTTTACTAGTTTTAATTTTGTATATAGGGCCTTTTTGTCACTATTATCATTCGCAGCTAGAAATATTTGGATGACAGTTGAATTATTTCGATGGGTGCACATATTGATATCATTAATTTTTTTGTTGGTGAAGAAAGGATAAACGTAAAACGGTATTCTTATGTTTACGTCATTTTTGTCTTCCATACATTAAATTTGACAAATTAAAGTTAAGATATCTCCTAATTTAATGGTTTTTTTAGTATAAATAGAATATTCTTGCGAAAGGAATGATGAATTGCGTCGATTACTGGATTAAAAAAATACATGATTTCATTTAAAAAATCAAAGTTGACCATCCTAAGCCCTTGTCGCGTCCATCCATAAAAAAAACTAATAGCATCAGAACATGCACCCTTCGAAACCATCCCATCAAATCATTTCCCGCTGCAAATAATAATAATGACAAAAATCAAGATGGTAATTTCAGGTGAGACTCCCTGTATTTATGTATGCACTTATATACTATACGTGGCAAATCGATCAAGTGAAAGATATAATTTTAATAAGTATTTAATAAAAAATAATTATCTTTTAATTGTCAAAGTATCAAATTTTAATTGTATTATAATAATTACACGTTTTCAAACAGTCGTCATTAACAGGAAATATTTATAACTAACAATGAAAAATATATACCCTGACAGCAATGCACAGAACGAACCACGCTGTAACGTGGCTGTAAGCTAAGCTGTAACCTGCAAGGCTGTAATCTGTAACGGTACTACATACGCTACTATGCTATATACATATCTATAAAACCAGTTTGAGATACTAGCGCTTCAACAGATGGTGCATCAATTAATAATTTTAATATATACTATACTATTTCTTAATCATATGTAACACAGAATAATTCTTGTTCATTATTATTTTAAACAATGTATTGGAATTATTGGAAGTTTCATGTAACTTTATAAAATGTGAAATTATGTGACAATATTTCATAATTAAACTGTAGATATTTATGAACACGGCTAAAGAAATAGGCTTTAAATGGAAATTCGTTTTTATTATTAAAAATTATAATGAGTACTCTACTTTGCATATCTTATATATTTTTGTATATTGTGCGTACTCTTTGTACCTTTAAATTTTCCGTAAGTGTACAAAAATCTGCAAAAACTCTGATTATTACCTATATTTTTACTAGTTCTGTCTAGGAAAATATTAAATAGGCAGAAACATATTATCAATAGCACTTTATTATGTACCCAACATTTTATTCAAAAATAAATGCTTAAAACCTCATAAAAATTAAATGTGAAATACAGTTAAATATAACATGCAAGTAAAAATCTATTGAAACAGGATTTTAAAGATAACATTAAATGTAGATTATAATCTATATTATAGTGATTGTAAGTTTTTTATTTTAATGTTATATCTTATTTTATTAGACATTTTATCTATTATGTGTTCTATATACATGTGTAATATGTTTGTATGATTAGGAGAATGATATACTTTTACATTAATATTTCATACATTTCTTGGATTACATTTCATAGTTGCAGAATACATAGGTTGTTCAATTGGTGCAAAAATGTCATCTATATAATATCACAATGTATATTTTGATTTGCTATCATGAAAATTTGTACAGATTAAAAACAAAGAAGTTCCAATATAAAAGAATATCTGAAGAATAAGATTTAACGTTCATTGCATGAAGTGTCTCAATAATATTGTTAATTTCTCCTGCAAAATATTCATTTCTTCTTTCATTATGTTCTAAATAAGATCATATACTTAATCCTTTCAAGCATTTATTCAGCCTACGAAAATACAAAAAAAATTGATATAATAAAATAGATTGTTTCTTTCTTAACAATTACATATACATAATTATTTATATTATATTATGAAAAACTGTAAATTTTTAATATTACTTACTTATTTTTTGATATAGCATCATTTTTATCTTTTAAAGATAATATATCTCTATATATACAATATATATATATAACTATAGTTGAAACACATAAATCTTATGTACAAGTATTTTCATTTTTATTGCAATTTTTATCATCTTGGAAAATGTATTAGATATTATTTTCTCCATTCTATTACCTCTTTAATTTTATTATGGTTATAATATATTTCTATATATTTATTCCTTATATTATATATTCCTTGTATTATATTCTATATATTATTTCCTTTCTATATATTATTCCACAGGGTGGTTGGTAACTGGTGGTACAAGCGGAAAAGGGGTGATTCTACGCGAAAAAAGAAGTCGAAAATATAGAATAAGAATTTTTTTTTAATTTTTTTTTAATTTTTCCATCGAGACAACGATCTACAGTGAGATCCGTTATAACGAGACGTGATAAAGTGCACGCGTACCGAGCGAAAATTCAAAGTCGATTTTCTCGAAAACAAAGCCTCAAACGACAAATTTTTATTCTATATTTTCGATTTCTTTTTTCGCGTAAAATCACCCCCTTTCCGCTTGTACCACCAGTTACCAATCACCCTGTATAATGAAAATAGACATATAAAAGCATTTATTATTGAAAGTAAATTTCTGTCTTTTATATGTCTTGCTGCTATAATACTGTTTGTGTTATACCTCCTATTCATAGGTCACAAGGATATAAACAGTCACTTTAGTAAACAAGTATGAGATAAAGTTACTTTTTTTTTCTTTAAAGGACACATGCACAAAACTTAATTATTTGTCTATGTAAAAGTATTATTTATATAATTTTTTATACAATTAATTTGTCAGACTTAACTTATTAAGAAAATATAAACTATTGAATAAAATAGATTCAGCATTATACATAACATCATGTTTAATATATTTTTGTTTATACATTTAGGTCACTACTTAATTTATAAAACAAATTTATTTACACACAATATTACATCCATTATTTTCATATCATTTTTTTTTATTCTTTATTTCCCACAACCCATTCCTAACAAATCTTTGTGCTGCATCCTTGTTTACACGAGGCATAAATGTGTTCTTGTCATTAATTTGTTTTGCACGTGTCATAGACCTCTTTAAACGGTCATTTTCTGACTTTATTTGATGCTTTGCTGGGTCAATTCCTAATTAGATACATATAAAATGAATACAATAAAAATCATACAATAATTTATTTTATTTGAAATTATTGTACAATTATACTGCTTTTATTAGTACTTTACCTTCTGCACGCAAATACATCCAAAACACACTATTTAGGCAGTAAGACATCAATAGATTATACTGTATTTTATCTGTATCAGAAAGTTTTTCATATACTGCTGGATTTGTAGCATATTTAATTGTATCTTGAATTTTCGTCGTTGCATCACGGTATTGTTTAACTTTTGCAATAAGATCTATGTCATGCGATAGTTCTTCAAAATCTGCATCCATATTTATCTAAGGAGGTTATAATTTTTCCTTATGTACATACACCATAAAAATTTTATAAGGTAAATAAACTATAACAAAAGTCAAGCTAAAAAATACTTATCCTTTATTCTCAGTCTCAAGCTAGATGTTTAACATGGTTAGAATTTCAAGTTATGCGATAATATCACGGATAATACTAACCTGACTCGCTTTATAATCATATACTTGTTACGATACATACACGTGTGTTGTACATACAGATATATATTACCTAGAATTCATATATTTATTATAAATCTTTTGTTAACTAGAATTGCGGTAGAAATAAGATAGTTAAATTGCCTATACACATTCAAAATTGTAATAGATATAAATTTAAATGTAATAAAAATATAATGAAATAATAATAAATATTTATTATAAATCTATATAGTTTATAATTGATTAATCACTTAGAGTTACAACAATTCCCTAACTTAATTTTCCTATTATTTAAAAGATTAGTATGTTATTTAAATATGCCAAGAATGTAACAAATAAATTCTTTAAGCTCTGGGGAATTACAGTTCCAAAATATACTTGACATCTTCTTTGCAAGTACATAATTCATGGAGAATCAAACAGCGAAACAGCTGATTCGTTTTACTGTAGAGCACATGTCGTGGTAGAACGTTATAATATTACGTTATTTTTCATGCAAAGTAATGAGGTTTTAACAAAAATCTAAATACTTGCGTCTTAAGAGAAACATATTATATGTATTTATTTGAAGGTGCGATGAAAAAGAAAGGATTGTAAGTTGTTTTTAAAGAAATTTTTGTCTAAGAAAAATGGCTGACCGTGATAGCGCATCTGAAAGCGACTCAAGCTCGATCGACGGAGGTCCGATAATGATGCCACCGTCTCCTGTAACTAGAGAACAACTTCAAAAAAGGATTGAGTCGTTACAACAGCATAATCGTGTTCTTAAAGTCGAGCTAGAAACATATAAATTAAGAGTAAAAGCGTTACAAGAAGAGAATCGTGGTCTTCGGCAAGCCTCTGTCATTATAGTAAGTTTCTTCTATATTTTTGCTAAATAAATAATGTCTATTAATTTGATAATTACATATGTTATTTAGTACAGAATATTTTTTGAAAATATATATTTTACTTTTGGATACTCAAAATATTTAATTTTAGGTTAAATTAGAAACATTTTCTCAATATAAACTGTTTTTTATATAGTATTATTTCATTTTATAATCTATTTTATGTAGTCATAATTTTTCATACATTCATTTTATATGATTTTGTTCCAATCTTCTGTTTCTGTATAGTTTCTCATAATTTTTTGTATTCAATGTATTAAAATGCATATAAAATTTAAATCTATAAAATGATTTCAGCTTTATATAATTTTACTACTATAATAAAAATTAGATATAAAAGTCTTTTCTTAGAGTAAAATGATTTCTTGATTATAAAATAAACTACTTCTGCATTAAAAAAAGTTATACATTATTTTTAATTTATGTATTTAAACAATATTTGTTGTTTTTATATTATTTATATTATTTGTTTGAAATCTAATAATTGGATAATAGAAGTAATATTTGCATAGTTAATACATTAACGAAATTGTTTATAAAATCATAATTACAAATATATTTTTCAAATTAGAGAGGTTTAAAATGAATTATTCAACTATTGAACTTCATAATAACTTTGTTATAGTTGATGGAATTTGATAACAATTTTCAATCTTTAATTATGCACATTTTCTATTGGCATTTTGATCTTTTTTTATTGGATATTATAGCAAGCTAAAGCTGAGCAGGAGGAGGAATTTATAAGTAATACGTTATTAAAAAAAATCCAAGCACTTAAGAAAGAGAAAGAAACATTGGCGCATCATTATGAACAAGAAGAAGAATGTTTAACTAATGATTTGTCAAGAAAATTGAATCAATTGCGCCAAGAAAAATGTCGATTAGAACAAACTTTAGAACAAGAACAAGAATGTCTTGTGAACAAATTAATGAGGAAAATAGAAAAACTTGAAGCTGAGACACTTGCGAAACAAAGTAATCTAGAGCAGTTGCGTAGAGAAAAAGTAGAACTGGAAAACACACTTGAACAGGAGCAAGAAGCATTAGTAAATAAATTATGGAAAAGAATGGATAAATTGGAAGCAGAGAAGCGAATGCTGCAAATAAAATTAGATCAACCTGTATCAGATCCTGCTTCACCAAGAGAAATCAATAATGGTGATACTGCTACTAGTTTAAGTGCACATATTCAAACTCTAAGGAGTGAAGTAGCCAGACTAAGACATACTTTGTTCATCTCACAACAAGAACGTAAGAATTTTTATCATATAATTAGATTTATTTGTAGTAACAAATATATTTTAAAATAAGTTTTTATAAATATAATATTTTTATTACATCTAGAATTACATAAATTAATTTGATTATTGGAAAGAAAAGTAAAAATAGTGACACGAAATAATTTGATTGATGTATTTATATTTTGTTATTAGCTTCACGTTTAATATAATATTATGCTGTAACAGCAATACTGTATTATAGATAATTAGAACCTTGCAATTCTCTTATACAGTGCTTAAGATATTAATAAATACAAAATTAGAAGTAGCAAACTAAAAAAAAAGAATTAAGAGAGAATAGAAAAGAAAGATTGTAATAGAATAATAATTGTAATTAAAGGAAATAATTCATAATATAAAGTAATTATGCATATATACATATTTGAAATGATAATAGATATCATATACGAAATCATTAAGTTTGTAATAATGTTGTGAATTAATTAGTAATACTAAAATCATTTAATTTTTTTGTTTTTGTTAACTAACATTGTTGGATCTGTTTGTATTTTTGTATTAGATACAGAGAAGATGCAACGATATGTAAACGAAGAGAAACAAATTCGTGAAGAAAATTTAAGACTTCAAAGAAAATTACAGCTGGAAGTAGAACGTCGCGAAGCTTTATGTAGACATCTTTCCGAGTCAGAGTCCAGGTAAATAATACTATATAGATTGTACAAATGTTTTAGTTTTATTACAAATTCATCTATTTGTTAGTTTGGAAATGGAAGAAGAACGGCACTACAATGAAATTGTGATGTCTGGTGGAAATATAAGAAATCGTACTGTTTCTAGCCCAGTGCCGTACAATCCTTCACCTAGTTCCTCTAGACCACTAAGTCCAGGTATAATATCCTTGTTTTATATAAAAATAAAGTAAATTTTCGACTTTTATGTTTCAATATTACGTGATCCCATATTTATTATTTGTATAAATTTATTTTATTAACATATCAATATTATTTGTGAATAGGTTCATCAACCAGAGAGGGATTCAACACAAATCGATGTTATGCTTGTGGTCAACCTACTACAATTCCATTTGCAAGTTCATCACCACCTTCCACTGTAAGTTACATTTTATAGTGGTTAATTAGTCAAATAATCAAATAGTACTAAGTAATGTATAAATGTAATTTATGTGTATGAAACATTTAAAAATGACATTAATCTGAAATATTATATTATATTGAAACAGGGTCACATTGTAACATCATCCAATAGACGCACATCAGATAGATTTATTAAACCTGCAATTCCACCAACTATTGTAAGTCCAAGTGGTCCGCCAATTGCCGCTAACACAGCTACAAACGCAACTAGCGGGTCACCAATGGATATTACTAAAACATAAGTCAGTTGAATTCATCTAATAACAAATATTTCATCGTGTATTCGTATAAAGTACTTTTTTGTTGATGCATTTTTGCTATGTGATTGTATGACATACTCAAAAGTTATTTTAAAAAGAGTTTCAGTTTTCAATATTTTAATCATTTCATTTTACAATCATAGTATAGCGCGCATGAATTAATTACAGAATATTCATAAAAATAAATAGTCTATAAATTGCTCTATACTTGATATCAAATCGCTTAAATCTTTCTTGAAACATAAAATAGTATTTATATAAAAAAAAAATATTAATATAAATCACATATGAAATTCTGAGCTGCTTCAAATAGACTAACAAAATGAAAATTAAAGGAAAAATCGCTCTTCTAATTTCCTTTGTGTGTATTTTATTATTATTATTAACTCAATGCTTCTTTTTTAAATCTTTGAAATAGTAATACAAGAGGAATATTTTTTAATTTAAGTACTTAGGTAATAGAAATAAATACTTCTGTAATGGTTACTATGTAACTTATTTAAATTTTAATATTTTTTTCTTATAATGTTAATTTTTTTGTAACATTATATGGCATAATATAATAGATAATAATATAATTTTGTTCAAGTTGCACAATCATAATTTCGTATGATTAATACTTATAATGAAACTAGAAGAGCGATAATATATTTAAAATTAATATGCCTTAAAAAATATGCAATTATGATTAAAAAAAGACAGTTAACGAAAAAAAAAAGAATAAATAAAGTTATAAAATGGAAACTTTTTAAATTCTTTTTTCCAAAGAATATTGGACTTTGTATTATTTTAAATATGATTGGTTTAATATTTTGTATACAATCACATAATGTGAGTATTTCATACGTAAGCATTTGTATGCTGTGTTTCAAATCGACGAAACTAATATTGTGAAATAACATCTACATGACATTGTTGCATTTAAATGCAATCATATTTAAAATGAAAAGATTATTATTATCAAATATGTTTCAAATATTTTATTGTGTTAGCAATGTTCCAAGTATTAATTGCATATTTCTATTTTTCAAATAATAATTATTTAATTCGATTTGTCAGACATGCCATTATTTCATGCATGTAATATTTGTTCCATTTTAAAACAATAATATATAAATATTGTTTTCTTTTTTTGACGATATTTGTGTGTTAGTCAAATATTAAATTAGTATATTTTGCTCTTTAATCACAAAATTTACCATTTTGTAACATATGTCATGTATAATATATTTTCAATTGATATTTATATGAATGTGATAAAGTAAAGCATAATAATCTTGTGCTACATTTTATAATAATTTGAACATTATTATTTACTATTGGTGCTCAAAATGTCACGAGATTTTTCAATTTGTTATTAACAATATGTTATGGACAACATTTTTGTTCTTTGTCCAGTAATAAAGTAAAAGATATACAATTCAGCTTTTTAGTTTAAAAAAAGGGAAAAAAAAGAAAAAAGGAAAAAAAGAAATAAATTTAGCCTTCGCATTATAGAATTTCTTCTATGATACAATTTATATGTGTAATATTTGGGTATCATATGTGTCGCAATGTTAAAGCATAAAATCATTAAAAAAGATGCAAATTGATATCAGAAAAGAAGTTAACTTAAAATCGTAAGAATACTGATGATTAAACGGTAAATATTTAACTATAGTAATAATAATAAAAATTAATACTTTTTTTAAGCTTTATAAAATAATGTTTCTTGAATACTCTACATATGAATAAAACGTTGCTACATTATATGGAATATAGATGTATTAATTGTCATATACATATAATGAAATTTTGTTAAAACAAGAAATTATTACTTATTAATAGTTATATACAGATATATTTCATTATTACATATTATGTACTTTACTTAAGCTTTCACGAAATACAGTCACTTTTTTGCTATTATTTTTGTAAAATTTATTGTTATCCTTATTTAAAATAAATACTATATTCATAATTTACTAAAATAGATTAAGGATTTACTATAGTATTCGGATTGTAAAATTTGTGGTTGGAATGTATCATTTCGGGAGTATTTTGAATCGCTAAAACCGAGAATATTGTTTATTTTCCGCGTATATGAATGATTTAAAAAATTTATCCTGATGAACATTTGTCTGACAAAGGGCAGAACTTTAGAAATCCACGTAAACAGTTGCTGTGAGACAACCGGAAAATAAAAGGTAACCTAAACCTAATTTACTACTTCAGATGCATACAGAGTAAGCCGTACAGTATTAAGAACACCAAATTTTAAAAAACGTTTCATCAAAATCCATGAGAACGCCAACAAGTTGATCGAAAATTTTTAGGCCTTATTTTCGTGAAAAACGAGCTTCATTTTCATCTTTAGCGACCTTAGAAATTTCTAAAAAGTAACATCCTAATCAAATATTTTACAGTCCCAACGCTATAATAGAATCTATTTTAAAATATGACATTTATTTAAATGTTTTAACAAACACGATATATTTAGTGAACATTGTACAATTATTCATACAGCACATTAAGGAAGAAGTAAAAATTGTATGTACATTTTTAAAGTTGTTTCTATCTATACATTGACAGCTTGAGAGCTAAATTGTTTGTCATGTATGCTTATGCACAGCGAATAATAATTTATGTGAAAAATTTTTATTTTGTCATCTTATAACATCTAATTTTTATATAGTACTACAGATGATATTATGTTATATCATTTCTTTTATAGGTAGCTACAACTAATCTTGCAATTATTAACCACATAAGCAAAGAAATTGAATCTTCATGATAACAAGGCCAGCTTAATAAACTTTGTATTGGCCATAGCATGCCTTTTGGCAAAATTATTACAGGTTTATTTCTGTATAGACACAGCAGAATCAACATTAATAAACCCTGAAAATATGTTATGAATTACTAAGTATGTTATATTATAATAAATATAAGCAAACACTTACGTTTAATATACGAAAACCATATGTTACAGATATTTGTACCTTCATTCTGGAAGACAGTCTTTCATTTGCTAAATAATAAGTACATTACGATTAAAAGTGTTTTATAAAATGAACTTGACAATAAATAGCGCAAATGCAAAATTTATACAGAACAGAAATTCGATGAGATGTAACTATTTTTATTTGTTTTTGTATTCAAATAATTATAAATTAAAGATTTTTAATTGTTAACTTAAATTATTGCATAAAAAAATTATAAAATATAAATCTAATTTATTTCTTAATAATTGTATTAATTGTACCATTATTTTACCTTTTTCTTTTAATGTACTTTCTAATTTATTATATTTACGCTGAAGTTTTGCATATTTTGAAAATTCATCTACTATAGATATCCCAATCATTTCTTGCTTCAAATTAATTAAATCATTTCGTAATTCTATATCATGTTTGTTTACTGTATATAAACGAGATGTAATCTGCAAACGAATGACAATTTACAACAAATGTAATTAACAAATGTAATATGTAAACAATGTCCAGATACTTACATATTTTATTAAAGATGGGAAAATATGTTCTAAAAGGCAACTTACAGTTGATATTATAAGTAAATTCATTTTATATTTTCAATAGGATAAATTTCATATTTCGCAATATATTTTATCGGATATTAATCAAAATATAGCGTAAAATGTTATTTCTCGACTTTTAATGAAAGAGGCTTTAGAGGTTATAACATTTTCCAATTGCTTATGTCAACCTAAACATATGAAAAGATAAGTACTTAATAGATGGTCAGCACACGCTCGTGGGACAGCATAATTATACTAGGGAATTGACTGCAAGTTCTAAAGTTTTTTCTGGTTGGTATGTTAGCTAGAGTATTAATATATTATTGGTTTACCATTGTAACAGCACATAGTAGTATAAAGAAATAATGTCTTATTTCTACCTATATATATAATCTCTGTTTCTTTTATGAACACACACAATCTACACATATGATGCTTCGTAAAGAGTAAAGCATGCGGTGTGGTTAAATATGGATTTGTCGACAAATTATTTGGAAGATTTAGATGATACCGATAAAGATGTATCAGAGTCTCATAATAAACTTCTTGAAGCTGTATCACAGCTTGATAAAGGCCAAAGGTATGCATTTATGAATAAAGTTAATATATAATAATTATAATACATAATTTCTATTATTTTTGATGGAAAAAGATATATGAAGGTATAAAAAAATAAGTATTTTATATTAATATAAATATAATACAATATAAAATGAGATAACATTTAATACATTTCTGAAATATGTCCTTAAATTTTTCATAGAGTAAAAAAGGCAGAACGAAGTGAACCTACGTTAGAAGTATCAGAATTTCATTTGGTAAAAAGTGGAGTATCTGATCAAGATGCGGTTCATGTATACGATTTAGCTAGAACTTTAGGGAAAAAAGGTCATCATCATGAAATTATCAGAAATTTACAAGCTATAAGGAAAAAAGTTCAAGTTTTACCAAAACCATTGGAAAAACCAGCAGCAGACAGGGTAAGAACTACTTTATTATGTCAAATATTCATAAATAATATGTATATAACTGTTTAAATATAGTTATTGTTATTTATATTTTAGATAAAGAGAATAGTTGGTTTTAAAAATACAAAACAAGAATTAAAAAAATGGAACGCTGTAATAACAAGGAACAGGACAGCAGAATCGCTTCATTTTCCTTTAAATCAGTCATCAATGCAATTTGAGCCATCTACGGAATTTGTTAAAAGATTTAGACTTCAATCAGATTTAGAGAAAGAACTTGCTGCACTAGAACCACAGAAAGAGAACCTTGAACAAAAACATGATGAATTTTCTTTAACATTGAAGGAAGTTATTATGAAAAGAAAAGAAGCTGCTAGAATCAGAGCACAACAGGTTTGTGCTAGAGTACTAAAGTGCTAATGTTAAAATAATTTAGCTATTGTTTATATGTAGTACATATATTTAATTCTTCTTTCTTTTTTTTTAGTCTTATAGAGAAGCAAAGGCTCATCGCCAAAATAAAATTAAAAGTAAAAAATTTCACCGTATTCAAAGAAAAGAAAAAATAAAATTGCAATTGAGAGAGTTTGAAGAATTGCAGAAAACTAATCCAGAAGCTGCATTGGAAAAACTTGAACAACTAGATAGAACTAGAGCAGAAGAGCGAATGACACTAAGGCATAAAAATACAGGGAAGTGGGCTAAATCTAAGCAAATTATGGCAAAATATGATAAAGAAGTAAGTATAGCATATACTGTAAAACAGTTAATTAGTTAATATACATAGAATAGAATAGTGTATTTAAAAAGATTAAATATTAATTGATTTTGGATTTAACACAATGTTGATATAACTATCTTTTATTGTTTATTAAATAATAATATAATTGTAAATATTTATTTTCTTAAAATTATTGAGGACAAACTATATGTTTTTGTGAATATTATCTTTTATATATATAAAAATGTATTTTTTCTTCAATATAATATAGTATTAATAACTTACTCTTAATGTTATTAGGCTCGACAAGAACTTGCACAACAATTATCAGTTGGTCGAGAATTAACTCAGAAATTAAGAAAATCAAATGATAGTGAAGAAGAAGATGCAGGTGATGATACATTTGTACAAAAGCCTTTAGTTAATGATAAAGAAAATCCTTGGGTAGGGAATATCAAAACTGAATCAGAAATCAATGAATTTGTTAAAAGTTATCGTAAATATTGGGATGATCAAAATAAGAAGTTAGAAAATAAATTAGAAAATAAACAAACGGATAATTCATTAAAGGATACACAACCTAATGGTATTTTAAATGGTATGTTTACAAAAGTGATAGTATTATCAATAATATAAGTGATAGAATTATCAAAAATCTGTATTTTTTATTATTAAAATCTATTACACAGGCAAAGATACTGACGTTGGTATAGACTTTCCTGAAACTCGAAACAATGAAAAGATACAAGAAGTTGTGAATTTTAGTGAGCAGACGATTTCATTAGCAGATACTAGTTTGAAAGGTATGTTTGCAGATGTAATTCTAATAAGTAGAAGCTACAAATTTTATTAATGAATATTTCTTTTTCAGATAACAATAGTAATAATAAGCAATCACTTGAAATTGACAGTCACAATGAAAATTTAACAATAACAGAATTTAATGTTGAAAATACAATGAATAATTCACATAACAAAATTACACAAAAGAGCATATTAGATAGCAATAAAAAATCTAATAAAATAAATTCAAATAACGTTATAGCCACATCTAGTTGGATAGTGGAATCTATAGAAAATACTAATGTGGAAAGCGTCATTAATTCTTTGACATCTAATATAACAAATAGTGAAAAAATAACTAAAATATTTGATTTTATGGAAGAAAAGATTCAAGATCAGATTAAATTGAAACTTGAACGTGTTACTCAGAATTATGACAAAGTAAAAGTTAAGAAGAAAAGAAAATCTAGAAACATTGAATTTGAAGAAGATAATTTCGATGGCCTTGAAATGCAAGAGAAAAAACAAAAACCTACTTTAGATTTAGGTTTAGATGAAAGTGTTGACAAAAATAATTCAGAAGCGGATACTGCATTAGAAAAAGTTAAAAAAATAAGACATGATAACACTTTATCTATAGATAAATCAAATACTTCTTCTAAAGCAGAAATAGATCCAAATAAATACATAAACGTGAAACCTAAGCATCTACATACAGATGTCCCAAATGATATTACCGGAGGTAATGATGTTTTAGATGACAGTGAAGATGAAGAAAAAAAACGTAATGTAGTAAGTGAAGCATTTGCAGATGATGATGTCATAGAAGAGTTTAGGAGAGAAAAAGAAGAAGAGGTAAGTTAAAAAAATTGATATTATGGTATTTTATCCAGAATCTTCCATAAATTATAATATCAAATCTATGTACAGGTGAAAAAGTGTCAACCTCAGGATATCGATTTAACTTTACCTGGATGGGGAAGTTGGGGTGGAAAAAATATTAAAATTTCAGGACGCAAAAAGAGACGTTTTATTTTAAAGGTACCTAAAGATTTACCTCGAAAAGATGAAAATAAAGATGATGTGATAATATTTGAAGAAGATAATCCTAAAATAAAGGAACATCAGGTTAATGAATTGCCATATCCATTTTCAAGCGTTAATGATTATGAAGCTAGCATCAGAATGCCAATTGGAAGAAATTTTGTGTCTGAAAATTCTCACAGAAAACTAATTGATCCCCCTATTAAAACAAGTATGGGGAGGATTATTGAACCAATGACTGAAGATGTTTTAGTTAAAGCAGGTGATAAAAGGAATCGAAAATTTATTCCTAAGAAAATAAATAAAAAAAAGAAGATAAGACAAATAAAAACAAATAAACAAACAATAAAATAAATCAGAAAAAATTATATTGTAAAAAAATCTTTCAAACAGAATCATTCTTTTTAAAATGTGTAGTATAAAATGTATGTAATATAATAATTTTATATTTCCTCCTTTTGCCTATTATTGATTGTTGGTCAGTTAAATGAACAAATAAATAAGTTGGATAAATAAAATTAGATATTGATAATGAAATATATACAGTGTAAAATGAATTTTTATTACATTTTACAATCAAGCGGAATTTATATAAAAAACAGTTATCGGACTATATAATTCTTAAAATTAATAGAATTAGAAATTATTAATATATTTTATTTTTTGTGAAATACTTGCACTTTTATATATACACTATCATACATACGTATTTGGACATTTTAAAATTATTGCAAATATATAAAATGCACTTCAAATAAAGCTTTCTAATCTAATTTTTATCTGTGATCTTATCTCAAGCATAGTTAATAGATATTGGTAATAGTTAGTATTAATTAGCATAAATTAAAAAGCAGTAATTGAAGGTGAAAATTGCTTCTAAGGAAATATTTAATTTAAATGACTTTAAATGTATCTATTCAATCTTGAGAACCTAAATCGATTGAAATATGTCCCTCTAATCACATTCTAAAAGTTTATATAAATTTTGTATTTATTAATGATAGATACAATACTTGATTGATGCAGGTATATGTATGCCTTTTTTAGTTTCAATTTAGCAGAATATATAATATAGAATATACATAATATAGATATAATATATAATATACATAATATAGAATATTGAATCCCAATTATGGCAAGAAATAAAGAATTAACAGTAGAGAAACGTTCTTCTATCATAATGTTGAAAGTTTAATAAAAATATCAATGTTTTGACTGGACTGTATTAAGTATCGAAATACTTATCGCAGTGTTTATATAAGTAAAAGTGTAATACATATATATATGTAATATATATATATAATATATAATAAATTCAAATTTTATGTGTTGCAAATAGAAGAATGAATAGAGATATATTTTAAATATAATCGGTTGATGCGCATGCGCCAAAAAGTAGTTTGTGATTGGCAGAACGGTGGATATACGCATCCAATAGAGATAGTAGGTAAGAAAGAGCATCGTACAAAGGAGTAGGAAAAAGATGGGAACTACCATATTGCGCACGCAAACGAGAGTGAGAGAGATAGAAACCACCGCCAATATGATTACTCGATCACTTGTTCTCAGTAGTAAAGCAAAGTTCGGTGAGACTGTTCGTTTATCATACATTTGGAGCGAAACACAAACTCAAGAAGGAAATTTTGTTTGTTTTCACATATATCGTAGTTGTGAATAAAATTTTGTGCCTCCAAAGGATGGCAGCCACCAAAAACAACAGCACCGATAGTGTGCAATTTTTCGAAGGAGTGGAGAAACTCCTTGAGATTTGGTTCACAAGCAGCAGCAGCATAAACAGAAAGCAGGGCGATCTTAGGCAGATTCCTCAGTGAGTTGAAACATGCTATCTCTCTCATTTTTAATCAACTGTTTCCTCTAGTCGTAGTAATCTTTTAAATTTAATCATATAATTTTATGTAAAATTTCATCGTAACTTATTATATTCCACGTAATATCAATTTTGTATAATACGGTTTAATAAAAATATTCAAATTTTTAGTTATATTCGAACGTCAATTTATTTACGAAAGCGTAATGCCATTCGAGGTATTATAAATATTAAAAATTGATCAATGACATATAATTTTATTTGAAATAAATGTTTTGATAAAATAAAACCGGCCTGGCAACCATGACCATATCGCCGGTACTTTGTGATATAGTGTTCTGGTCATAATCGTTAGTACGCTTAACCTAACACTCATTTGAGAATTAGTTTCTCACGTGTGTTAATATTTTGGACAGGAAAATAGAAAACTATTAATTTATAACATTTCTTCTTTTACTTTCTTTGACTTTGATTAAATTGTTGAATATCGCAGTCGGTGTTTGACTTAAAAAAAATGATTTGTTGGAGAAATATTCGGCGCACTACATTGAATACATTGAATTTTACAGTAGTATATATATGTCGTGTTTTTTGGCGAAGATCGATGCGCCCACCTTCTCTTCTCGTTCCAGTAATACCGACCGCTTAAAGCGAGGCTACGAGACTCTGATATGTATATACATCGCTTTATCTCCTTATTTTAAATTGAATATAAATAGACATAAGCACCGATGCGATTTTCCTTTTTTCTGGTACTTTACTAGCATTTAGAGTAAATCATTGGTTGAAAAAAACGCTAATTTGAAGGTGTTAATTTTTACGTTGACCATAAACATTTTCTTAACTTTTTAAATCGAATATAAATTAATGTAACACATAATGACATAAGCTTTTTTCAACATTAATGCAGAATATACAAATCATGTACAACAATTAGTATAGGTAGATAATCGAAAATTGTGGTACTATCATATTATTACAGGAAATTGTAATATTTTAAAGTATAATTAAAATTTAATCTAGGGAAGAATTATATTGCTTGATATATAGTATTATTATGTAATTTGTAATACATGTCTATTGTCTTAGAATATATTGCATGATAGTGATTTATTTAATTAAATAATTTAGTGAACATGCGATGATAGGCTTGATGGGGTGGTATCTACTGGTTGATCAATTTTTAACAGGAAATAAATGCAACTTACATGAAGAAGTATGATAATTAGAATATTATTCTTAATAGTAATTGTATTATTTTTTACTTTTTATTTTTTACTTTGTTAACATTTTATTAGTACTTTTGAGAAACGCACGTTATATAGTTATTTACAATACATTTGTATAATTTATGTAATATTTGTATATAAATATATTTTCACTTAATTGAGAATCAAACTATGTCAAATAAATATTATCAAAATATTTCAAATTTTCAATTTAATAAACCGTGTATAAGAAGAAATAGACAGAAATTGCAGGAATATGAAATGTTATTATCAATTTCGAAACTTATGCAATAATTGCATTTTTGTATTACT
Organism: Bombus vancouverensis nearcticus; assembly: GCF_051014615.1. NCBI lineage: Eukaryota > Metazoa > Arthropoda > Insecta > Hymenoptera > Apidae > Bombus > Bombus vancouverensis. Next base: position 6,461,766 of record NC_134915.1, read on the forward strand.
TAACGTGTAAATTATAAAAAATTTCATATTGTATGTATAAATTCTATTAAATAATTGATAAATGTTTTATAACATAAAATATAATAGTTATCCTTTTATTGATAATCGTGAATATAAATATAATACTCACATTCATTACGCACGTTTTGTATATAGTTATTCTATATCTACATGAGAAGAGTTTACAGCTATGCACAGACAGTGTGAGACAGACCCGCAAGGCTGCCTCACCTCATATGTAGCTACCTCGCTCGAGTTACCTCGTGCTGTACCGTAGACGTAGAACGTAGAGTGCGTAACGCAGGGTGAGTAGCAGTTACGTTTTAGACGAAGTCGTTTCAACACACGTTCAAACGAAGGAACTGTGAGGCACCTTTGATCTCACCAAAAAACCAACCATCGTTTGCTTGTTCCGAGGCAGCCTCGCCGTAAGATACATTTCGGTACGAGGCAGGTACTTAAACGCCTCGCACTGTATGTACATAGCTTAAGAGACTTATATTTTGCATTCAATGAGAAGCTACTATGAAAGCCTTTAACAGAAAAATATCTCAAGTTAATTATTATCACTTTGTAAAAAAATAGTATAAAAAATATGTGAAAATAGTTTATACATGAAAAAAGAAATGAATGTTGCAAAAAAAAGAGTAAAACGCTCTAGCGTAAGTAGCACATACAAGCGCAGTAGCGTAATACAAAGTGAATGTTATTTAATTTATATAATTTATATATAAATAATATATAAAATATACATTATTTTACGAGGAAATGAAAGTGGAAGGAGTATTTGTTAGGACGTTACAGCAACACTCGGCAGCATTATAATTTCCTCAGAGAGAAAATAAAACTAATTATTTATAACTTTAACTTTATGTTGTTATAAAAGTTTAAATATTAATATAATCTAAATTTCCAAATAAATTTTGATCGAAATAATAAATTAAAAAGAAACTAATATTTTATTGGTAAATTGTGTAGTAAAAACTTCAATGTTTGTTTATTTTATATTCGATGAACTCGTACTTGCTGTTATATCTATAAATTAGAAAATTAAACATTTATCTATTTTTTGTATTTCGAAATGTTTGAAAAGCATAAAAGTGTCAGATTTTGAAGTTCTGTGTAATAAATTTTATGTTTGTAGAAATATATCGTCATTATTGACGTTATATTCTTTTAAATTATTTTTCTACTTATTTTTTCTAGTGTTGTTTTCTAGTTTATCTTTTCCAAATACATGTATTTGTTCGATAATCTGTATTAATTCTGCAAGTACAATAATGTAATTATTATTATTATAACTATTATTGTTATTTTTATTATTTAATTATTAATTTTAATTTCTAATATTTGTATCTACGTTAGCAAACATTGCTTCTTGACGACTACTGTATTTATTAATATCACATTAATTTTCGACGTGCTTTACTACATGATTTTACACTTATATGAAATATTAAAGGATTTCGTTATACACGTTATATATTTATCTCTTGTAGTAATGCATAAGAACACAAGGCAGTAGAACAACTATAAATTTTTATAATTAGACGAACTAAACGTGTTGGCAAGCACAAACGGAAAATATGCAGAAGCGTATATTACAGTACAGTATATGCAGAGCGTTTTACTCTTTGTTCCTTGTTTTGCATACGAAATCTTTCATTTCGTACTTACAAATTGTTACAAAGAATATTACAGTTTTAATTTCCTCAAATTTGCTGTAAATAAAGTAAATTATGGAAAGCTTTTTACTTCGTCAGGAAGACAATTAATTTCTCAAAATTAATTATCTCTTTATTTGTTTCATCTTAACATTTTAATATTCGAACGTTTCTATTATCGCCACATTTCACACAACAACATTCATAAATATGTATATTGAAACATATTAAGTAAATAAAATAAGATTAAGAGGGAGATATATGTCTTTGAAAACAGGAACAGATTTAAGAAAACAAATATAAGTAAATTTGAAGTTAAACGAATAGTCATATATAGAAATATACCTTGCTTCCACATTCAGTAAAATGCAACATCATCAACATTCAGTTACTTCAATTACTTTACTTTACATTTTGTAACAAAATAAAAATTTGTAACATCTGTAACATTTTATAGCGGATTAAATAAATAGTTTATTTTAAATATTATCCAAGCTCCATGCTATTCATATTCGCTTGTTAAATGCAATGTTTGATATCATTTTTCACTTTGATTTAATAATAAAACGTTTATCTCAAATATACACATGTATGGATATACAAAAATCCAAAAATATACGTTGTACTGTAATACAGTTAATTTACTCATTTTATAATTTAATGACATAGAATGATTAGAAATCATATTTGTCCAGAGGCATTTTATGCATTGCATATTAAGCTAAATATTCTGACGTAATTAATAAACTAAATGCAAATATTACGTAAATATAGATACAAGTAAAAAATTGTTTCGAATAAATTGAAATGTCTAGAGATAATTAAGAGATTCATAGAAATATTTGATTTTTTGGGCAACCGAAATAAGTGTAAAATATCAAAAGATAGAATTCAAGGAGAAAACTATTTTATTATTTCTCAATACCTGCATAGCACATGTATTTTAATAGTATTTATCATTTGAATGCTAGTTGTGTAAAATGTGACGGTAATAGAAACATTTGAACATTAAAATATTTTGAGTGAAATGAAACGAATAAAGAAATAATTATTTCAAGAAATTCATGCCCTCTCTATTATTTAGCCCCGTTCAGTTTGAAATTAGCCAAGTTCAAGTATACTTGACAAATTTCCAAACTCGATTTTCTCGAAACAAAATATCATGTTAAAAAATTTTATTCTATACTTTCGACCATGAAGTGGAAGCACTATTGAGTGTTATCCACGCGCATACGATACCCACATTATCATATTATACATATCATAATTTGTTGGTTGGCTCAATAGAGTTAGTTGTAAGTGTAATATATATATATTAAAAAATTTTTTTCGACTTATGTTTCCACGTAGAATCACCCTATTGCCGATTGTATCACGATTGTTGAGACACATTGTATATTGTATTGACGTATTATATCAAATATCATTATGGGAAAATTATACAATTTTTCATGTTCTTAGAATTCCGTCTAAGAATTTCCTCTAACAATTTTCTCTAACTATTATTAATCTCGTATACGAATTAAATTTCCATCGATTCGCACAGCTATCCTTATCTTCTCACGTATGTAAATATCATCATTATAATTTCTGCATCATTTATATTCGAATTGTAAATGAACTGATATTATTACCAGATTCTTACCGTTATGACTATTTCATGCATGTTATAAAAATTATAACTGGTTAATACCGCACTTTACCTTTTCTTTTTGTATTGCTAATCCGTGAATGACAAAATTGTTAATTGATTCTCTATGATAAAATGTTAATTAAGTAATATGCTAGCTTACTCCGTAAAATAATTCAGATATATATATTTTTATTCTCTATTTAACACCAAAATGTGAAATTGATTATTTTTCTGAATACGAGATTTACCTTGTACGTATTTTGTATTTGTATTTATTGCATCATCCGTATATTATACAATGTTTTTCGCATATACCTTTTGGAGCATATATAGTTGAAATTAATGGATTAACTATATAAATGTTCACAAGAAGCAGTCGATTGAATATTGAATAATCATGAATAATTATTAATAATATTGAATTATTGTTTATGAATGATACTCAACTCCTTATGAATATACATTTCTTTACGTATTACTCTTTAAAATAACTAACACGACAGATAATAAAAGGAAATACTTAATAAACGATATTTAAGATTCATTTCCATATAAATTTATATTGATCAAAGATAAAATTTTATTTCAGATGGAAGTGGCAATCGTTACTAAAAATCGTTCGTTGTGAGATTATCAGCATTTGTCGCACCGAGCATGTGGATGCTTATGTTCTCAGGTAAACTATATATAAACACTTCATATCTTTCTTACATGTTTAGTTTAAAAATTTACACTTACGCACTCTTAAAATATTGTATATCGCTGCATGTGGGTTATTAGTAGATTTTGGATTTTTACGCATTTATACAAAATTTTTAAGTGCAAGAATGAACAGAATGTACGCAATAAGCATAAACATATAAAATAGCCAAAATATTATACACGTTATAATATTTAATAAATAAAACGATTGTCTATATCCAAGTTTCAATTTTTTAATCGTGCGCATAAAAATATGAATTTATATAAATATCCGCATTCTACTTATTAGTAATTTATAACAGTTGAATCAGTTAATCATATGAATCAGATATAATCACAGTGTTTTATTTTACTCTTCGATGACAAATATCTGCAAGAATGTGGAAGATGCGAAAAAATATTTTAGACAAAGGTTGTAGCATATCAAGGTAAACAGATGATGCTGATATTGACTTTGTGATAATCTTGAGGAGTCCTATGAAGGTTAACTTCAAATTTTTAAACAGAATCTTATATAAATAGAAAGATAAACTCTATTTATAGTCCCACTGACTAAGAAATGGAACTTCGTTTTACTAAATTTTCTCGTCACTCATCTTTCTATTTAAATTAATATTTAATAAAAATTAATTCTTGTAAATATTACAAACTTATTTCTATATGCATTGCTGCATAAAATTATCCAAACACTTTTCTATTTTTCATAAAATATAACGTAATGAAAAACTGCGAGATAAAAAGACCTCTGACTAATTCTATTCTTTATGATCGTGTATAAAAACATTGATTTTTAAGAACTAATGTTGTAAGAAAATTGGTGTTCATAATAACGTTGTAAAATTGTTTTATTGTTTAAGAAGCTCTTTATGTAAGCTATATAAATCGAATAGAAAAAGTTCTAAACAGGATTTAACATCTTTTATTTCAAATAAAAATGATGAATAAGTAAATCAAATAATTACTCCAAATAAAATAATTTGAAAATAAAGTTGTTTGCAAATAAATTCCAAAACTGCAGATGAATAAATCCATAAATTTCAGACATATCATTTCCAAATTATTTATTTACCAAATATTTGATCATTACAAATAATGATAGAAAATAAAGGAAAGCAAATAATTGTTTTTCGTGTATAAGAAATATATTTATTGATATGACACATTCATCTTAGAAACAACGGAATACTGAATTATTTCATCAACCAGCGCGAAAATAAAAGATACGAAAAGGAATATACTTAGACTTATACATAAAAATTTTGCATAATACTAGACTAGAATATTCACTGTTTTATTATAGATAGAGAATACTCCTAACATCCAACAATATTCCAAACAAAAGAATACAGGGAAAGAAACAACATAGATCGATATTTAATTTTGTTTAAATTATATTGTAAGAAATTAACATACTTTTTGATATAATCTGAATAAAGAATTTGACGCAATCTAACGGGCATTTCATATGTTACAAACCAATATATAGCAGAAAGAAATCGATATCGAAATTGATTTGAATACTGATATTTGAAACCGATAGTACGTCGAAGGGTAAGTCTTGTATTTAATTTAGTACTATTATGAATTGATTAAGATGTCCGAATATTTAAGGGCGATAGTATCATTTATTATTTATTTATTTGTTATATATATGTAGTTCTTACCTGTTGGCTTAGGACTTCTAGCTTTTATTTATATTTTTTCTTATTTTCTATGTTTACCTTTCTTCATTCATTTTTCTCTACCTATACTTTCATTCATACTATATACTTTACGTCTATAAATTACGTATTTTAGATTTTCACTGGTTACATGTGGAGACATTACATGACATTTATTTATATATGATTTTTGAGTTTAACATTTGTCCTGCTCCTGCGTTTTTGAAAAACTTTCTGCGTTTTACAGTAGCTATATGAAATTGAGGTATACAACGTACTTTTCATTTTTTACAGTTTAATGCGTCATATATATATATATATTGAATTGATGATATATATATATATATCTCACATAACGCCTATCATACTATTTAAATTCTTTCACTCTCTCTTTCCGCCATACTTCCTATTTAATTTCTTCCCGGAGTTTAATATTGCTTTTGTTTCTCTTTCTTCTTATTGCCGTTAACCCCTTTGTTTTTCCCTCTCTTTCCTTGCTTTCTCTCTCCCTGCCTCCCTCCCTCCCTCATCCTTTTTTTATCTTTCTTAGTGTCTCTATTTCCTCGAACCTGTCCCATTGCCCCTAATACCATTTCCACGTCTTCCATAAAGCTTGATTCAGACACGATCAGTACAGTAGGGAAATAGCAGGTAAAGTCGAATTTACACTGTTCGCTTTAGAGGATCACTGTGGATGAAACGAGGCTGAATCGCAATCATCCGTTGTGATCTTTCCCAAAGTAAACAGTGTAAATTGCTACGTGCCTACTGTACTGGAGCGTATCTGAACTAGTCTTAAGAGCAATAATGAAATTACATTGTAGAATATGTATTCATTAAATTCTAACTTCACGGACTAGAAATTGTTTTAAAAGAAATCGGACTTGGTTTACAAAAATATCTTGAATATCCATATCCTCATCCATCATTCATATGTATTCCTTTGCACACTACGTCATTAAAGAGTCTACTTTTGTACTTACATAACATAATCTCTAATGTAAATCTTTTTCAATTACCTCCCATCTTGCAAAATTTCTTCCACATCTAAATTCATTCTTTCCATGGCTACACAATGTTCAACTAAATGTTTTATCGACCCTATCGCGGTTTCTCATATTACACATCTTATCTTCGCAGAAACGGTGATATATACAATATACATGCATATTTCCGTTGTCTTTTGTTTTACTTTTCGGTCTACTTTCCCTCAACCATTTCCTTATCTTGTCACATGGTTTATACCTTTCAATATCTTACCTAGACTATACCAAATAGGAACTTACATTTTTAATGCGTCGCTTTTGTCAACGAGACAAAATTTTTTAAATATTAGTTTCGAAAGACTACTGTCATTCTAGATTTGTTGAAATATTTGCAGGTCTACTATATTGTTTATTTTCAAGGTTAATATCGTCAAAAGATTTAGACAAGATTTAGATTTAGAAAATCATGAGTAGTATGACCAATATCATGTGTTGCTGTGACCACAGAATGATTAATTGATTGTAAATTTAAATTCATAAAAGGAAGTGATTCGAATTTCGTATGTATCCAGTGTACTGTGTGAGATAAAGAATTCATGAAACAAGAAAGCATTCGCAATTTGACATTTTGTTTGACTTAAATTAATAGACAAACAATATTTAACTATTAATGAATATAAAGTCTTATAGTCAATATAAAGTCTTCATATACCCTAGAACAGGGTCATTTTATATTTTATATTTAGTAAGTGTGAAGTAACAATTTAATAACTTTTGTAGCAAAATTGTACAAAAATATTCGAACAGATCAAAAGAAATAATTGTGTTTATACAGTCTTTTTATTTAAAACTACAGTTGATATTTTCTGGAAATCGTGTTCTGTTTTTAATTATAAATTAATTTTTAGCTTACTTCGCTTAAAATAAACTATATTTACTACTCTTATGTAGCTCTTATATAAGTCCTATACATATATTATACGTTGCTCCTACATAATTACTCGTGTGTGCATTGAGTATACTTCTACCGTTGCGATAAAATTTTATTTTAATAAAAATAGCCTTGTTATAGAGTATATGAAAACTTTCGTGACTGACTGTATGTACATTGTAAATATTGGTTGATAGAATCTAAAGGAGTTATCTTAAACATTCAAGCAGACATTTCCATATGAAGATTATAGAACATAATAAGTAGAGTAAAGACATAATTGAAAAAACAGGAAAGTTCAAAGATCTAAATCTTTTAAAAGTAGCTAACAAGACGAAATATTGTAAAAGCTAAAAGTACAATTTTTAAAAGAAATAATGTTTTAATATCATGATAAGCAATATTTTGAAAATTTTAAAGAAGATGAAAGAACGCATGTTCAGCCCCCCAAACGAAATAAAAAAACAATTTTAAAATAACATTGATATTGAAAGTGTACTGAATTTTAAAATTGTTTCTTTATAAAAAATAGAACATGTGATTTAATACATGTGAGTCGTTGCATTGTGTTGAATGCAGAAACGTCCATATATAATATATGTATGTGTACATACATACAACATGCATATATTAACAGCTTGCAGCCTGTTGTCTGAACACAAACCATTATATTGAGAATTAACTCAGTCATGTTTTTATAATTTGTAATGTTTAAATCTTAATCAATCACAAAAAGGTTGTATTATCTCAGTTTAAAGTAAAACTTCTATAAACCATTCCTTATATATCATAATACATATGATACTTTTTCCATTAGTTCTATTACCGAACCAGTTGTATTTTGTTAACTTTGGAAAATATCTTGAAAGCTCAGAAAATAATAATAATATATTATTATTATTAATTTGTTATTAGCACAAGGTGGCACAAAGGTCATTTATCCGTTTAAAGGTTGTATAACTTCCTTTTTATTGTATATATGTAAATTTTTGTTTCAGATTTATAAAGTTTGTTTTTTGAAAATTTATAATGGAAATGTTCACAGTGGAACAACGAGCAAAAATAATTGGATTTTATTTTCAAATTCAGTGTTCCATTGTTCTAACGCTATTCTAATGGGAGATGAGCCCCATTTTCAGCTCAATGGGTATGTTAAACAGAACACCAGGTTTTCGGATAAGTGAAAACCCAAGAGCTATTCATCAACGTAGGTTGTATTCTATAAAGATTACTGTTTAGTGTAATGTCACGAAGAGTAATCAATCCCTATTTTCTAATTACTTTTTATTCGTTGCTCCATTGTGAATTCTTCCATTGTAAATTTCCGAAAGGCTTTAAAAACCTGAAACAAAAGTTTAGAAATACACAGTAAAAAAAGTTATGCGACTTATCGTTACAATTCCATGTGAAACGATTTCTTAAAACATTAAAAATTTGTTTTGTTTATTGAAATAGAGGCAAAATTGAAATATAACAATTTCAAGGATGGCAACAAAATTAAATCAATCCATAGATATAAGTATCATGTAAGAACCTTTTTAAACAATTGTATATCAGGTAATACGAATGTCGGCAACCTGTGAGCTTCGAAAGTTTCTATCTCAGGGATGGTTCGCTTAAAGGCCAAAAGTAAATGATGTTTTCAAAACGTTTTAGTATTCGTTATAAACATATGGAATAGAAAATATCGATTTCCGATGGAAAAATTCAAAGTTTCTTCAAGGTCATAGGAAAATCGAATAAATGTGAGTTGCTTCTAGTGATATTCTACACTTGCTATCTGAAACATTTTTGTGTATTCTCCATATCTTTTAAGGAAATTTGGAGTAATTAAAATGTTAAAATATACAGGAATTAAAGCGTTAAAAATAACTACAGGAGTGCTTAATAATAGTCAGTAATGAGAGATAATAGGAATAGAAAATAAGAAAAATCTTTGCACTGAGATAAGGTCGTAACAGGCAAAAGTCGATAAGCGACTATTTTATCATACTAAACTACTTTATTATCATTATTATCATTATTATCATTATTATTATTACTATTATAATTATTATTGTTATTGTTGTTGGAATTACTATTATAAGTGATAATAGAAGTGTTTAATTTACGTTTTTAACACATTTAAAACTGGAATCCAAAATTTATCTTTTTACAATAAAATCTGAAACTTGGTGAGCTTACAGTACTCATTTAGAGGGGTAAAAAAATGATTAATCAATATTATATTTGTGAGTAATTTAAATAGATGTAAAATAGCACGTTAAATAGAAGTAAATAAGTCAATTTAGAGATATGTATTTACATATACTGATTAAAGAGATCCAGGAGAATATATCATACTACAGCTAAAGATTATCACTAATATCAACGAAGGTGTACAATTTTATTTCTGATTCTTTTTAAATAAATGCTTAGTTGATGTTTTCCTTGCACTCGAACATAACACTTCTAAAGTTACGTTTTTGACTTTCAAGTATTTAAATTATGAATTGACGTGCCATATCTACATATTATTATCTACATATTTGAAAGTGATTGTCCAAAAAGTGTCTTTCTTTTACAGACATGCCTTTTACAACGATGCATCTTTATACATGAAACCTAATTTGTCGAACGTTGTGATCTTTATTTTGATAGAACAAAATGGGTCATACGTAATTCGATAAAATAATATAAAATGGAAAATATTGTGCATCCATTATTTCCTCATAAAACGAAAGAAACTTTTCGGACAACCTAATATTTCTAAATATTGTTGCCTTGTTCTATTTATTTATGTAATCCAACTACATTGTTCATTTTGGACGAGTAAATCGTGCTTATAAACTATTTTTATAGAAAGGTACAAAATTACATGTTAAACTAAAAACATTAATCTTGCAGTAAAAACAATTCTTGATTAAATATTTTTTTATTCTTCTTGATGAATATGGTATAAGACCATAAAGTAATAGATTTTTTACTTTTAAATATCCTGTATATTAAGTTTTTATTGAAGAAACAAAGCTCCTAATCATATATCTGTACTTTTAATTTTAAATAAAGTGTACTAAGCGCATATTAAAATATAGCAAATGTAAAATTTAATCGTTAGAATGAAAGGGAGAGAAAAGAAATAAAATATTGGAGAACAAAGGAAAGCGGAAGCAATGTTCATCATCAAACATATTTTGCAAGCAATGAGATAAATTGTAAACTCTTATTAACTTTCTTGCTTGAGATGATAAGACCTTTAAAATAGCATGCGAATTCTTTCAAGATTATCAAGCTGTAGTTTTGGAATGCACGTAGAGTACAAAATATAAAATCTCCGTACAATGAAATGAAAAGAACAAATTTTATGATACTTATCAATTATAATATTATAATATAGAATTAGTGAAACACTGTGTACGCAGTAGTTTTTAAAACAAGAAATACGTAAAATATAATAATAATAATTATTATTAGTATTTGTTTATTGTAGTGAGACTTAAAGCATAGTATAATCTATATTATAGATATGCATATTTAATATAATTTTGAAAAATATTAACAATATGATAAGTATATAAAGTACAAAATAATAAAATATAGTATATAAAAGTATAATATATGTCGGAGATGAAAGAACACCGGAGCCTTTGGAATTTTGGATAATCCCGCAACATTGTAACCTAGAGTCTACTATAGCTGTAATTGAACAATTGTAGTTATTCAACCCGATTGTAATTGTTCGAGAGTCGTGATAATGAGCTTGGGCTCGAGGCGACAGTCAGTCGCCGAACGTAGCCGCGGTCACGGGATGAACGCTTTGTCTAACAAAGGTATGGAGTAATTCTATAGCTCTCCTTAAAAGAAATATTCGTGGCGACACGCGACAGTAAACATTCCAACGGTTTCTGTCCTGTGGCTCGCCACACGCAGACCCTATTCTTCGAGTAAGATGATTGCCAGATGTCGATGCGTCTCCGCAGTACATGTTCGGCTAGCTCGAGGGCCCGTTATAAATCTTAAGGTTTAGTTAACTAAAGTCCTTCAAACAGACAAACAGTCTTTGTCCCAACTACGGGAAGATAGGGGAGACATATTTTTCAACGAGCGGCGTCTCCCACTAGCAACTTTCCCTCGAGGGCGGCTAGCATCTTTTTCTAACCACCGATATGGAGATTGACCAATTAGCAACGCCAATTTCCCTTACTTTCTGAACGAAGGCTTTTCTCGACGAATCCGATGATCTCGTGTCCTTAGACACACCCCATTATAGTTTTCCTCTGTGGCATGATCGGGACGGGAAAGACATTCTTTCTCGCGATCTCATTGATGAAAGGAGTAACTCTTTACGACCAGTGAATATTACGCGTCCGACTTAGATTTTGTGAGTACGTTCATCTATCATCCCGTCGACCGCGGATTCGTTATTGAACCTAGGATCATTGTCATTAGTTTCTCGAGCACCTAACTACCGCGGTTACTTGTCCGGTTCTATAATAATCGTATTTGCACTAGTCAATGTCTTCTCCATTGCATAACGACAACGTGTAACCCAAACGAAGATTCGTTTCACGCCCCTAACCCTAATTCTAATGTAAACCCGACATATATATATAATAGTTTATAACACCTTTTCTTTTTTCGAAATAAATGTGAATTTAAATAGTTTCAAAAGTATCTTTATCAATTTGATCAATATCTACGTTTCTTTTTTCTTAAATGTGTTAATTATTAATTATCTCTGTATTTGCTTGGATATATAAACAAATTATTCTTTAATCTTCGTAGATTATGCATACCGTTTGTTGAAAGTACGATTAAGAAATCGTTTCTACACATTTATTTAAACTATATCGCCTCAACGAAAAGTCAATTATCCAGCAAAATATTTAACAATAGATAAGATAATAATTTTTATTAGTTCCTATATCAATTAGAAGATTTGTTTTATCAAGAAATCGCTAGAGAAATCGAAACACTGTTGTGATATTACGTGTCAATGATTATATCGAAATCGAAACGCGCGCGAAGGTGTGGAACATAAAATCTATCAACTGATAAATAATAGTATAAAGTTTTGTACTGAACAAGAAAAAATAAACGAAATATCTATTTTTGATAGAGGAATATAAATTCCAAAGCTGTAAAATCTCAAATATTTTAATTACTACGCGGAAGTTTTGCTAAATAACAAATAACTCGCAAACCAAAAATAGTATGAAAATATCGTTATGTAATTTCGTCTCTTTAGTAACATTTGGCACAGGTAATAGGTTCATTTATTGCTTGAAAGGTGAAGTTCAGCCTTCGTGGAGATAAAATTTAAATTCCCAAATTTAGATTCAAGTATTTACAAAGTCTTATTTTTATGTGTCTAAATTGCCCGAATGTTTTTAATTATAATCGAAATATTTTCCTCCAATTTGTATGACTTTCTGTCAAGTTTCGGATTCCGTCAAAAAAAGATAACTGGGTCATTTTCGTATTTCTGCAACATTTCGAAAGTGTTCGGTTAAAAAGTGCTATATCGACTTGAATAAGTGTTGATTCATCTGTCCAATCTGGAAAGTACGCCGCGCGCGCAAGAATTTTCCAACCCAAGTTAAGGATTCGAATTACACGCAGCCTAGCGTTATTGTCATTATGCTCATTGTTGTTTTGTGAAATTATTGTCACCAATCGATCATGGAGTTGGCATTTCAGGCAGATCAATAAGAACCAAACAATTGCACAAAAAGGCGGGAAATGGTATTGCTGAAAAGTAATCATATATTAACGTTTGAAAAACAGACTAAAATTTTTGCATGTATTTAATACACACTAGCATTTTAAAGCAATCAATAAAAATATCTATCTTCGTAAAAACCTTTTCAAGCAATAGGCAGATCGAACAAAACAATTGAGAAGTTAACTCATTATGTACTAAGTAGTGAAATAACGCGTAAATGTTATATAAACATTATAATAAAACATAAATAAATTAACTTACATATTGTTTTATTAAGTTATCAAAAAATGTGTTAGAAGAATAAAGCCTATACACAGGCCCATTGCAGAAACCAGGGATACAAAGAAAGTATCATAGTACCTACTAGAAGTACTATAATTTTCTCCAAACTTTATGAAATTATTGCGAAGATCTCTTCTTTTTTAAATTTATGTTGAGTCAAGGAAAAGATGTAATTTATATTATTAAGCATTTAACAAAACAGCTATAAAAGAAAGAAACACTTTATAAAATCAGAGAAACCAATGAAAATTAGACTAGGAAAGAATAAATAGCTTTTTTTCATTTATCTTTTTTTTCAGCAACAGAAATATTAACCCTAAGATCCTAGAATTTCTATACTTATCTATTTGTATTTTATACTTATTACTTATTATATATTTGTTAATCTTATTTTGATCTAAATCAACAGAAAGATTTTTAATGTTTCAAGCAAATGTTTAGCATAAAATTAAAACAAAAAATCATTTATACCAATAGCAGTTTTTTCATATTTTGCTCAAACTTGAGATGCTCTAAGATAACAGAAAAATATGATTGGATTGGTAATGACGAAAAGAACACGGTGGAGTTAAATAAATCCTTGGAATTCTATTTCATAATAATACTATAAAAAACAGAATTCAATAATGTAAATTAAGCGGGAAAGGAAATTCTTCTCGCTCGTTTTAACAAAGAAAAAGATTTAATAGATATATGTATATGTATAGCAAAGAGCTGAAATGAAAAATCATATATATCGATGACGATTATTTCGCTTTTCCTTCAGATTTAAGAAATTTTCATTTTAATTAAAATTTAATGTCGCATCAACAATGAGGTTATATTAGCGACACTATATTAACGATAAAAATATAATTGGGTCAAAATGAAAATGAATCAAAGAATGTAATAGGATTAAATATGTAGTGAATTTCATAGTAAAATATGTTCTTGAAAAGGAAATATATGAAATAAAGTATTTGTTTATTAATAAATTAATTATTGATAACATTTTTAAGTCGAGGAAAATCATCGAGTAAACGAATATTATCACAGTTTTCAATGCTGATTCTTTAAACATATCATTTTTAAATTACAACTTTTTAGAGACAAAATTGTTCATGACAAAAAATTTGTTTCATGTTTTCTTATTTTTTATTTACGTCTTTTTACATTTCGGTATAACAATATTTTTAATACAATTTTACTTTTAATATCTTATGAATTATTACTTCGTTATTTCGTTAATATATCACCTGCTTTATTAATATTTAATATTTTACATTATTTATAATTTTAAACATTAATTGATGCAAAATAATCGAAGTTATATAATTATTTCCATTCTTTTATGTTAATTTGGGAAGATATTACACATATTTTTATTTATTTTGAATACTGATAAAAATCATTCATCTTGGAATAAGATAAATACTAAAAATAGGTAATTATTAGAATATCTTGAGTACTGTTATTTTATTTGGTGTGTATTGTATTAGTGATGAATATACATTGCTGTTTGGAATATCTAATCTAATCTAATCATTCCTCATAGTTAATTACATATACCAGATGTATCTTAATCTAGCTCCTATGGAGATGCACTTTAAATTATCAGTTTTATTTTTTCATGTAAATATTAATAGGATTGTATTTGCATAAATACGATATTGGAAGTGTTTTTGATTAATATTTCTTCAATATTTATTTTAATATTACTCAAATTATATATTATTTAAAATATATTTCATTTACTATTCATTTATTTCTACTTTTCGGTCCAATAGCTTTGAAAAAGAAACTTGGTTGGTTTAGTTTACAGAAAACTGAAACTAAATCAAAACTAAAACAAAATATATTTCATATCAATGTGATTATTTCACATAGCAAGTACACATATTTGTTAGCGTGTTCTATAGATAAACTTAAGTTTTAGTTAGGATTTCATTGTTAAAATATAAACAAATTTTATTTAGCCTTATGTAGTTTATTTTTAACTTGTTTAAATATGTTTATTTTTCATTCATAAATATTTTAAAACAGTATTTAATAGTACTTAATATTTAGGAGGGAAAATGCAAAAAGTAATCATAAATTAATTATTAATATAATATCAACGACTATGTTATATTTCCCATTATTTCCTCGAATGTTACATAATAAAAAAAAATAATATATATGCTCACATAATATATGATAGTACTATGTAAGATCAATTGAAAGTTGTTCATCTATGTTGGAAGCGGTGATAAAATTTTGGCCACATTTTTAATTTAGTTCCACCACGCATTCTAAAATTATGTACGAATTTCATTTATGTTCAGTTGTCTTGCTTGTAAGTTCGTTAATTTTATTTAAAGCAATGATTAATAACAATGAAAAATTTTCAAAAATTTTCTGGTGTATCCTGATTTGTATACAGGGTCATTGGTAACTGGTGGTACAAGCAGAAAGGGGGTGATTCTACGCGAAAAAAGAAGTCGAAAATATAGAATAACAATTTTTCGTTTGAGGCTTTGTTTTCGAGAAAATCGACTTTGAATTTTCGCTCGGTACGCGTGCACTTATCACGTCTCATTATAACGGATCTCACTGTAGATCGTTGTCTCGATGGAAAAATTAAAAAAAAAAAATTTTTTTATTCTATATGTCGGAGAAGGAAAGACAGCGGGATTTCCCGTCCGGAATGTTGGGACAAACCCCAATACACTAGTCCAGACTTTTACTATAGCCGCCCTTAAGTAATAAAAATAAGAAATAGTCTTAATGTTCCAATCTGACTTTATGACGATGGGTTTGGGCTCGAAGTGACATGGCAGGTCACCGGACGTAGCCACGGTCACGGGAGGGACATGTACCTGACCTCGTGATGGGTGTGTCGGAAATAGGCTTCGTTGTTAATTGGTTAAACGAAGGCTGGTGGACTAGGAAGGGTCTTAACTGCCCTCGATAGAAAGTTGTTATTAGCAAGCATCGTACGCGGGAAAACCCAACTTTCCTTTGTCAAGCCGTAGTAAACAATATTCTTTAGAAGGTGATTTAGAAAAGATATTTGTTCGGTATGCAGGACCTTACCAAGCAAATTAATGCGATTTATGACGGGGCTTAAGGTTATTGAGGGTACGCCGTAAGAAGGAGCGGACGTTTGGTGTCCGTCTGGCCCGCGGTGTATTACCTGGGCCAGGTAAAGAGTCGCCCGGCGTAATACCCTGTATATCCGTTGGAATTCAACGTAATGAAATGTTCCCTTCTTTCATTGCTCTTGGTAAATTTTTATTTATTTTACTGCGAATAAAATCCTATTGGTTTTACTTTATTTGTCCGCGCGAATTTGATCCAATATGAGATTAAAAAATTGAGGAAAAATATTGTCAATTTAAAAAATATTTTTTCTTATACGTTCCTGTTGCAAAATTTGCAGATGTACATTTATAAATACAAAGTAAGTCCATATTATCGTGCGTTTATTTTCCTGCGTTTATAAAAAAAACACGTGATTCGCACAAATCACTTTATGACTTTATGATGCAAAGAATTTTCTCACTTTTGCAAACAGAAGAGATTTCTAACGCTTTAAGAAGACGTTTAACATACTATTAAAACGATAAATCGCAAGAATTTTCTTCAAAATCGAGATATATACCTTTTATCATTAGAAAAATGTAATTGGTTCGAAACTGACCGAATGTGAGTTAATAACCAATTATAATCAATATGAGAGGGAATTAATAACGAATACTAAAGATAATATGTACAAAAAATAATATTCTAGATTAAAATTTAACATTGCCTTTTTTGAAATTTTTGTAGCCATATGAAGGTACATATTATTAAATGATATAAAACTTAGTACACTTCGATCCAATTAATTAGTATGTAAATGCTAATAATAAATACAATGGTATGTCCATACTTTTTTTAGCCATTACATATGCGTTAATCACGTACTCTTTGGGTACTCAAAAGGACAATAGCAGCATAATTGCATACAATGTGTTTTTCCAATATCTTGACTTGAACTTTTGATTTTAGTTTCACATATATTTATTATTTCTCTGGTCGTTATTAAGTTTGCAAATTTTGATAATGGAATGGAGCTCGTACAAGATTTTAAGAACTACATACATTATATTAAATTTAATCGTATGGCGACTCACTGTAATTCTCCTTAAAAGACAACATAAAATATTTATTTATACTTAATACAACTTGATACAATATGATAGCAGATTTTTTAGCTTCGCAAATTCTTCGATCAATTCATCAGTGACATTTATTACGAACGAAGAACATATAAATTATATCATTGGATTAAATGGAATTGTACTTGAACTTGTAGTTTGATCATTTAGTTCTCTTTCTTAGTCATCAATATCTTTTCTGCGATCCATCCTATTACTATGTATTGCTATCTACAAGTTCTATACACTTTTACTTACATACGTGTAATTGCATGTGTATGTAGTGAGCACGTGTATCTAATGCGTGCATGCATGATATACAATATACGTACGTATATGTAAAGACTATTACGATTTTATACAACACGCTATGTTTTAGCTTACATAACACATATTACTTTTGCTATCACCTTTTATTTCTCATATATTTTTTATACGTTTTTATTTTTAGCAATAATATTGATGTTAACAATAATATTGAGTCTGTCTGGCATTAAACCAAAAATATCATTAGATTCAATAAATATGTAATTATTAATTGTTTTGGACCAACATAAATATAATTTTAATGCTGTTAGAGTTAGTAGAAAAAATGCAAATGTTAAACATAAAGTAGCTATTGCCGGAATACGTGACACCACCGTCTGCATGGAGAAGCTAACGAGACACGTCTCTATCGTTAAGCTATGTGCAGATAGTGCGAGGCAAACCCGCGAGGCTGCCTCGTTCCGAGACGTGTCTCAGGGCGAACCAACAATTGTCGACTTTTTGGCGAGATCAAAGGTATCCTGCAGGCACAATTGTGCTAATTGAATTACACCGTAATTTAATTGCGTGATTTAATCACATTGTACTTCAATTACATAATAATTCAATTACGTTGTAATCCCTATTGCTAATTACTGTAATCATGAGTGTAATTGAAGTATGATGTAATTCAAATACAATGTAACTGAATTACAGCTGAAAACTTTAAAAAGATGAAATAAATGTTTATGTATATTCATCACGGATAATAATGTTTTTCTGTTTGAAACCCTTACGTGGCTTCTTCCTTCTTCTTATTATCTTTTAAGTTTAATTAGCTCTTAATTCATAATTTTCATTCAATTACATTGTACTTCGTAATTGTATTTCAATTACAATTAAGAGTTGCATAAATTGGTAATTTGATTGTAAATCTGCACAATTCTGCTCACAGCTCTTTACTCGCTTCGTTTGGATGCGTATTGAACGACTTTGTCGAAAGCGTAACTGCTCTCTCTGCCTCACTTGCTTGCCTCGCATACTATATCTACGTGACAGCACGAGGAAACTCGAGCGTGGTGAAACAGCCTCGCGGGTCTGCCTCGCATTGTTTGTGCATAGCTTTAGACTTTAGACTATGAGTGATGCCATGTCCATGAAATTAGTGGCTACCGATAATATTGATGATTAATTATGATTAGATTGCGGATTCTTATGTAAATTCATATTTTTATGAATATAATTATTTCATTTTATGAATATAAAATGAATAAAAAAGGTAGAATCTCAATAGAGAATTTTGATATTTCTTCATATCATGCGGAAGAATTCATTACGTTTAAATTAAATTTGTAAAATTTTTTATTTTTTAATGATATACATATCTTATTTGGCCAAGTGTTATTTTGAAATAGCTATGTATCAGTTTATAAGCAAATGATATTTCTTTGAACTATTATTATTTATTATATAATTTTAATATTTTTTATCAAAATTAATGAAATAATTTTTTATTTTGTCTAATATTCCGTATTTGAATAAATGTTCCCTGAAGTAATATTCTGACTCTATTATAGTAATATTGTCATCTACGTCAGAAATACTGATTTGTTTATAATCTGAGATATGCATTATTCAAGGATAATTGAAATTAAAATAGGAGCAAATGATTTAAAATTCAAATTATTTATTAATCTTATTTGAGAGGTAATAATAAAATAATTATCTTATTTAAAATTGTACTGTATTGTATTCGTTTATTATATTGAGTCTTATGCCCACTAAAGTACCCTTTTTTTGTATGTGCTCGTCTCTTACATTTTCTCTCTATTTCCTAGAACTAAATCTGTCATCCCTATTTATCTATGATATTTATAATAACTATAATATTATTTTCTATGTACGTGCCAATCTTTGGTGTTTCGTTCCTGTTTGTTCTTCTTTGATTTCTCTATTCATTCATGCATAAAGTCACTTCAGATTCAACTTCATTCTTTCCTTTATGAAGTTTGCCACTTCCTATAATTGTTTTTCGTTTGTTATTGCTACTATTTCTGTCCATTCCTTATTTCTTAGTATCTTAATTCAAATAAAAAATTATTTTAAAATAATTTAGTTGATCTTAACACAAAATAAACTTGCTTTTCTTGTGCTGTTTCTAAAATAAAAGTAAGGAAGTACTTAAACTAATTTAAATTATTATTTTTTATCTTTATTTGAAATAACATTTGCTCAAGCCTGAGTACTAGGTAAGCACGGTATATACGATGTCTACACAATTTTATTTTTCAAATTTACATCTGATAATCGTTTATCAAATTCGCCAGACAGACAAATGAACAACTTCATATATAAAAATACATTATTAGTAAATTTACTTAATATATATGCTTATTATGAATGAACATTTTTTTAATTCTTGTATTGTCTACGATAATCTTATCATTGACACAAGCAGGTGAAGTTTTTAATGGACATATATATTTTGATTAATAACTAAAGATTATCATTTGTAATATTTCTTTCGATAAAATTTCTATTGTTCATTATTACATTTTCAATTTACATATTTGGCAAGATTTGATTAAATACACATCTTTTGTTCAAGTATTAAATATATGTATACACCATTTTAACCAGTAAAAGTTGGCAATTTTTTACTATTGATAGTTATTGATAAACTATTCCCTTTCTTTTTATTTCAGATTTTAGGTCACATGCACCTTTTAAACATATAAACAACCACTATGTACTAGCGAATTATAAGTTTATTACTTCTGATGGTTTGAGATAGCTTTAGTCAATCTTTAATGCAATTGCTGGTTACATTGATGAGTTGTTGTTATTATTGATTTGATTTATTGTTCTCCTTCATTATTATTTGTATTTATTGTAGTGAGGCTTAAAGCCTACAATCTTTGCTAATTGCACTACTAATTGCTAATTGCTAATTTACTACAATTTTGTTTGCTTTTTAACTTATTGCAAATATTATAACTTTATGTAATTTCATGTAATTTTTTTTTATAAATAGTGATATATGTATTGCTATCTAATAAAACACATATGAATATTAAAGAATGTAAATTTAGTGGCTTTAAAGAAATTGTATGAACAATTATAAGGGAGCATTAAATGCATGCCGTGTGCTTAAAATGTTCATCAGATGTCATTTAATGTCAAAGATACAAATTTCATCAATCCACAAAGTGAATCAATATGCATAATATTCGGAAATGTACACGTTTATTTATTATATATAGCAGCATCTGCAAAATTTAGTAAAATTAAAGAAAATTCTATAAAATGATTCAAAATATTTTCCTTTTATTATATATTAAAACTTTGTGGTGCTTATAATTCGCTATAGTCATGCTTCGACATTTTAAAGATCTTCTCATACTTGTTTTTTCCATCGCAGTTTTTCCGCGTTGCACAATATGACAGGCATGTGAACGTGTACACATCGCCATGTATGTAAGTGTGAGTGAATGAGCGAGTATACGTACGTATATATATATGTGAAAAAGATAAACTAGATTTGTTTCTCAAATGAAATTTAATATCAAACGATTTACTTTACGAGAGAGTAATGTAACCCGTAAGCACAAAGATTATTATATTTCTATAACATATATACATATTGTAAACATCTATTGGATGAGTTTTTATTCTTTTTCTCTTTTGTTTAATTTTGAATATTTTGCAATAAGATTTTGTTTCATGATGCATTGCAAGAATTGTTTAAATTTATTCACGAAATAAATTTGAATAATGATATACATAAATAATACTTAATAAACTAGAATAATGATAATACTGACACATATAATTTAATGCCAACTTTTTCTAGAAAATTATGGAACTTTTTATTCTTTTGAGAAAATTTTTTAGGTTTATACACAAAATAAATATATGTACATATGCAAGAGTGACCATTTATTCGGACATTATAATTACTACTTATATATTAGTGTACTACATAACTAGTGTACTACTTGTAACTGTAATTATTTATTGAGCTAGATGGTTTACTAATAGCAATTGCAGCTGATTTCCGAGAACTTGAGATCTAAACATTAAAATGAGTCCTCCATTCACGAGCGGACTGTTGTAGAGTTTACTGCATTATGAGTCTGGATTAACTAATTGACATTGCGTTATATAATCTTTTAAATTATGAATACTTTTAAATTATACTCCCATAGATAAATAACGAAATGCCATTCTTTTATATAATCTTTATCAAATTTGATTATTGCTTTATTGTTATAATTACTACATTATTGCAATATTATTACTACAATTACCTTATTATTACACTAATCCTTTGTAATCTTAAATGATCAAGATCAAGAATAATTTTTGTCTTATAACAAAAGAGGAACAAAATATCTTTCAGAAGATTACTAATTTCAGATTTAATAGAAAAGTAAGGATTTCTCTAGGGCGAAGTTTAGAAACTGCAAAGAATTTAGAAAAAATGGAGCTTGCGAGAAATAATGCGACGTTTAGGGAGAGATCAATACTTTATTCATTTATATTTCTATGTCATCGTACTTGAATCAGTATCACAGTTATCTTGTCTGTGGTCACTGTACTTTAACGTTTTATCTTGACTTTTTTCACGTTTCGTTTCGACTAATAATGTGATTCGTGCATCTTTATTTACTCAGAAAATCTAGGGTCAATGTCTATACGAAATACCAATGATAACCCGCAAATAATATATGTATAGTAAATTCTAGAAGAAATCGTGATATTTGTATAGTCAAGTGGAAGTTATGAACGCGTCCGTAGTAAGAATACGATTTGATCAAATATTATCAACTAGCATAAAATAGGTTTATTCTAAATCACAAATAATATATGATATTATATATATATGTATTATCTTATATGTATGTATTATATTATAGTATTATAATATATATATATAGGTCGTAAATTATTATGCATTTATAGGAAATTAAAAAGTGCGAAACTATATATTGGATTGGCAACTAAGTGATTGCAGATTTTGTCATTACCACCTAATGACAAAATCCGCAATCAATAGTTGCCAACCCAATAGAATGCACATAATATAAAAAAATATGTAAAATATCCAAAGTATAATGCTTTCTATAATATCTAGGAGGTAAAATAACTTTCTACTGAGATTCTACTTTCTTAATTATATTCGCAAATAAGAATAACTAGATTCATATTAAATAGTCAGATAAGAGTTAAACAATAAGAGTTAAATAAGTGTAATTAGATAGATAGGCAATAGCTGAGTTAATACTACAGTTAAATAGTCTGGTAAGAAGAATGTGCACATATATGTATCTGAAGGATGCAACGTTCAGAATGCAAAGCAAATAAGAATAACAATTGTACACCGAGTTCCTTTCCATAGCCGGGAGGCTGAAAAAATAAATTATTATTATTATCGTTGTTGTTGTTGTTATTGTTGTTATAATATGCATTATTATACATACGTGTATACGTATATTTTGATTTCAGAGTCAGATTTTTATTAAATATTAAGTCACATTTTTCATGCTTTAGAGGATAGCAAACGAAAATTGCAAAAGCATACATATGAACTTAATATCATTATTATACTATTGTATGATCTTAATACACTCTAACTCTGGGTTTCACATATACTTCATGTTTGAAATATATTATAATATATTTGATTAATTATCGTTACAGTTGTTTTCTAAGTATTTTACGGAAGGTACATAAGCATATTTTGTCTTACTTTATTTTCATCTAATACCATCTAGATCTGAAACTAAAAATAATATTACAGTGGAAGCCAAGTAAATGTCTTTTAATAACCTCCATTCTTTGATAACTTTTAATTCATTATTTATGCTAAAAATGCTGTTCAGAAACAAATCAAGAATACAATTTCTGTAAAATCCTTCAAGTTCCTTCGGTTATATCGTTTAATGTTAATTTTAAGCGAAATTTCTCTTCTCTTCATTCCTGTTTTGTATCCTCAGTGTTTAGCTTTGAAATCTTATTCAATTTAAAGGAAAGTAATAAACTTGTAATAAATTTTAAGCTTAGCTAAGCACGTGTATTTTGTCGTCATTACTCCTCTGAAATATCGATTAACGATGATGTCATACAAAAAGGCGTAATAAAGTAAATTTTGTAGTTGAATTCGAAATGTTGCTCTAAGTCCTAAGCAAATGTTCATAATCGCTAAATAATAAATATTTAAACAGTTATGTAATAATATCTAAAATTAGTTTATTCTAGTAACATTAATTAAAGCTTTCCTTTGCAGACTAAAATAAACTGAGGAATGAATAAATAAAAACATATTAGAATATTCTATAATATTAGTAAATTCATATTTAAATGACTATCTTTTTGATTTAAAAAATTATATGTATAGGATGCCATATTTTAGTTTCCTTAGATAAGTATTCCGAAAATTATGGAAGATACTGAAATATGTTTTAGCCAAAAATTGTAAGAATCAAGGAGGGTAGATCATGGTGACATTTATTTGACCTTGAGATAACCTTGAAAAATTCTGCTAAAATAACAAACTGTTAACATAATCTTTCTCTCTTGATATCCTCTAGCTTTTGTCTGAAGCATTTGCCTAAGTCTTAATGCAATATTCTAAATATTTGTTTGTGTATACATTTACAAAATATATATATATTATTAATATTTTAAAAGTATTTTGATCATTTTTAATTAAAGTAAAGATATTTTGCAACATATTCCTATTATACAGGGTGGTTGGTAACTGGTGGTACAAGGTGATTCTACGCGAAAAAAGAAGTCGAAAATATAGAATAAAAATTTAAACAAAAATTTTTTTTTCTTTTTTTTTAATTTTTCCATCGAGACAACGATCTACAGCGAGATCCGTTATAACGAGACGTGATAAAGTGTACGCGTACCGAGCGAAAATTCAAAGTCGATTTTCTCGAAAACAAAGCCTTAAATGAAAAATTTTTATTCTATATTTTCGACTTCTTTTTTCGCGTAGAATCACCCCCTTTCCGCTTGTACCACCAGTTACCAATCACCCTGTATATAAATTTTCCTTCCTATTATATGATAATGATTTAAGTTATAATATGAGCCATTCAAAAACTAAATTAGTTAACTCCATATTTAAAAAGTATAGAAATGTGATAATGTTACAGTACTGTTCTTTAAATTTACCTTAGAATTTACTATTATTTATGTTATCTTGCCATGAATGAAATTGTAGAAGTAAATCATTTATTTCTTAAGATTGAATGTTAATTGCATACTTGTATAATAGAATTAAGAAATTAATAAAGAGTAGAGTTAATCGGTTTGGTTTCTGACAGGCTCATATATGAAATCACAATTCTTAGGAAATGTACATTTACCTTGTATTCAATCTTACATTTTGAACATAATTATATAAATCAACTTCAAATAATTACATGAATTTAGCAATAGATTATTATAACACCACTTAAAATGTAACAATTAAATACCATTATTTGTATTTTAATTTATAGGAAAAGATTGAAATATAAATAATATTAGCATATAAATAAAAATATATTTGATATAATTTTAATATAAAGAATAAATTTTGCAAATAAAATTGATAATAAATCATATCCAGAATTAAATACAAAATATTATAAGTATTAATTTTATTTTACAGTGAAAGCAGCATGTTCCTATCAAAGCGTAGACTTATCCTTAAAACATGTGGCACAACTACCCCTCTTCAATGTTTGGAGCCCCTTTTGGAACTTGTAAAAGAGTATACTGGCTTTGAAGAAGTAGAGGTATGAAACTTCTTCAATATTTTTCATTATTAATTAATTTTGTTACTAATACACAAATTAGAAAATTTTATAATTTCTTAAGTATAGCTTATTAATTAAACTTAAAATATATGTAAAACATTACTTTTATAAAAGAAAATATAAAAAATTGTCTATTTTACTGATATATATGCATTATACTGCAAGAGTAATGTATTATAAACTATTATAATTTTTGTTTATAATCATTACCATTTAAGGCAAACTAATTGAAGTTGAAAGTACTTGGCTATATAACTTGACCTAGTGCATGGATAAATGATGTGTCTATATATAGGAAATCTCTAGTATACAGGATACATCTCTACCTCTTGGTTTATTGATCTCTCCTACTCACGATATAGCACATGACAATACATTTGTCCAAAATTATTTTTAATTTAATGCTTCTTGTCTTTATATCGCCTGTAAATATATATTCCAATTAGTTTTATTTTATTACTATGTATGATCAAGTTATTTATATTTAAAAAAAAACAGAAAATATTGAGATGTGGGTTATATAAAATTGTAATTATTGTTTCAGAATGTATTTTACTCAAGAAAAAATTACAAGAAGCCAGAGTTACAAATATCCCCACATCAAGCATTTGAAGAAGAAGTTGCTTTGCTTGATACATTCTTCCCTGGTAAGAATACTTTTTATGTTTATGCATTTAAATTTTGTAATATTGTATAAAATGAATGTTATAATTATGATGAAGAAAAGGTTTCAAGGAAAATGTAATTTGCTATAATTTTTTTTCTAGCTGGGGAAGCTTATTGTTTAGGCTCTGTAGATTCAGATTGTTGGTATTTATACACTTTGAATAAAGAGAAGTCTGTAGATGAACCCATAGAACCAGATCAAACTTTAGAGATCCTAATGACTCATTTAGATCCAGAAGTAATGTCTCTTTTCACTAGAGATGTATGCTCCTCTGCAGACGAAGCAACTCAAAAATCAGGAATTGACAAACTTATTCCAAACATGATTATAGATGATTTTTTGTTTGAACCTTGTGGATATTCAATGAATGGAGTATCTAGAAATGTAAGTATACTTGCTGGAAAGTAAAAAATTGACATTATATAAAGAATACATATAGAAGTAATTATATGTATTTTACAGGGAAATTACATGACTATTCATATTACACCAGAGCCAGAGTTTTCATATGTTTCATTTGAGAGTAACATTCCAGAAGCATCATATGAGGAAATAATACGACGTGTTCTAAACACTTTCAAACCAAAAAAATTTGTTGTGACCATCTTTGCTAACAAAGAATCAATCGCTGCTACTTGTCCACGTGATTTAGAGCAAACTGATTATCTGAAAGGTTCTGGTGATTGGCTACGTACAGATGTGCAATATTGCCGCTTCAAGAATTATGATTTGACCTGTGCATTCTATTCAAGATTCCCAAGCTGAGGGTTCATGGACGCTTCATTTGGACCTAACCAACTAGGAACTAATGAAGCGCTTATTAATAATTCTATCCGTTCTCAAACTTCCTTTACTTTTTCCAATTCCATAAATGAGGCAAACAAACATAATCAGTCTATAAAACATATATTAAAATCTGAAAATATTTACAAAGAACATGATCTTGTATCTACTCAATATATAAAACATAATAATGAAACAAATCTTAACGAGTGCACTATACAAAATTCCATAATTACCCAAGAAAAAATTATTACAACACCCACAAGTCCAGCAGTTACATCCACTCTTCAATCCATCAATCCCGATGTATCTATAAAAGATAAACATTTAAATACAAACAGTAACGATTGTCATCCTCTGCAAAATCACATGGATATTAATAGAGGTACTAATTCCTACTCTGTGCGATCAGTATCGTCACCACAATTAACAATTAAACCCCTTACACGATCAAAAGTCTATAGAAAAACGTCTTTAAAATCAATGAATTTATCAAATTCTGTGTTAGATCATAGTGTATTTAATCATCGTAAAAGTAATTTGACATCAGAAGGTCGTGTAATCAATATTTCTAATCGTTCCATCACCTCCACAGATGAAAATGTACCTTTTTCGTGTGTTTCGGAATTGACTCAAGGAAATGACTCGAGTGATACAAAAAATAAATGGAATATGGGGGAGGTACATATTACTTGTAATCCACTCTCAACACCGTATCCGTATTCCACGCCACACCATAACATTATGAGCGAAACTGTAACAGAACCGCTAGATGATGAACCAAAAGGTCGAAGCTGCGGAAATTTTTTACCAATCTTATCGTTGATTCCACAAACAGTCATCAGCTTTCAATATTTAAGTCCGAAAATGAAATTTTCGTGGTGGAGAAATAAGATCTCGTGAAGGTACGCTTAAATGGACTATTTAGCGCAATTGTTGCTAATGGTTTCGTAGCGCAATTGTTGCTAGTGGTCCTGTAGCACAATAAAATGCTATTTGGTCAAGTTCTATGAAAACCTCTTACCTCGTAGTGAATTCCCAATCTTCATCAATTAGAGGTATCCTGTCATCGTTACACTTATATGTCAGTCAGCCTATACCTCTTTGTTACTATAAATAGGATCATACTGAAAGAACGCATGCAGGTAGATTTTAAAAGCATAGGTAGTTCCTTCACTCTATGGAAACGTTTTGCACAATGTACAACGACTTCGAATCCTTTAAAAATATTGTCTATATTGTACATTACGCTTCTGTTGGATCCTCTAGTCCATGAAGTTTTTCCTACAGTTTATTAATTTATAGTAGAATAAAACTTTCTTGCTCCATGTGGAAGATTCTCTTATAACTTCCTTTACTTATATCTCAATATTAGTTATAGAAATTCATTTTAGAAAAAATCAATATGGATTATGCAACAGTATAGATCTAATTTCAAATGAGATACATCAGTAATATTACAGTTTCCTTAAATTTATTCCTATGATTTTTCGTTGAGAAAGAAAAATATCTATTTAAGGGAGAAGTCCTTATAAGAATATTTTTTTTGTAAAAAAATATTTAAATCTTAAAAAAATCTTATAAAATCTTAAAAAAAAATATTTATGTAAGAAAATATTTCTTTTCTATAAATATAAATATTAAATAAACAGCTTCTTTCTTAACTTAATGGATTATTTCTAAAATAAAATATATTGATCCATACGAGCTTTTAAAAGTATTAGACTTTTAAATGTCGTATTTCATCAGAGTATAATTAAAATATTCCATGTGAATAACTACTATATGTGATATTATTAAAAATATGGAAAATAATACACCAGTTGGTGCTGTACAATGTTAAAAATCTAGATTAATTCAATTTCCTTACTAAATTTAGTTTCATTTTATGAAGTGGAAGGAGCATTAAGGTAGTTAAAACACTATGATTAATTAAATCATTCCTATATGCGTGTGTGTATAATATGAGCGAGCGATATATGTATATATGATAAGTCATATTTCTTCTAAAATTTTTATTTCTCTATGAGAAATGTTTATATCTATAAAGAGACCATATTTCTAAAAAGATGATTAAAATTTAACTTTTATTAAACTCATTTTATTGAATATTCAGAATTTTATTAAAAGGATTCATATTTTGTTATTTTTTCTGCTACTTGTTTCTCATCTTAATGCTTTTTACGTAAAGTCAATCGTAAAAATTCATTTATAATTTTATATCTGGTTCATTTTACAATAATGTTAGTTATTTTTTGTTTGCCAGCTAATAAATAGGTTTTATAAATATTTATATTCTGTTAAATTTTATAACATTTCCACAAATTGTTTTAAAATTAAAATAGTAAATAATTTTATAATTGTCTTACGTACATAGTAAAGAGTAAACAAATTTTGGTTTTCAAAGAAGAGAGAGAAAGACAGAGTAAGAGAAGAGAGAGCGAAAGAGAGAGAGAGACAATAAGAATTATGTCTAAAAATTTTGTTTCGTATACATATAAGATGATTTAACTCTATAAATGTACTAGCATTAATAACTTATATCGTTTAGAAACAAACGTAATAATAATCTTTAATCATTAATGAAAATATAAAATTTGTACTGTGATTGCTTCTTCTTTTATGAATAATGTCTCATTTAAATTACATATAATTTGTAACAATTTATTTTATTTAATAACAGTGAGAAATCTGCACTTTTAACAATACTAACCATCTAATAATATAAGTAAATAAAACATAATGTGGTAGGTAATATACATTAGTCCTATTAAGTGCTTTCTAAAATGTATTATCTTTTGCTATAGATTATTGTTGCATGTATGATAAATTAATTTCTGTATTATATTCATAAAATAAAGATTATATTTAGTCAATTAACGCTGTATAGAATTTATTTCATTTAATATTATTACAATGAATACGTGATTTAATTAATTATTACAAATTTTAACTGAAAATTTAATAATACTAACAATATTATTGTTTCAAAAAATTAATCATAATTGTAGATATAGTATTTAATATCAATGTTCTATAATGACGCATTTATTTGTAAATTCATTAAATTATGCTGTCAACATTAGGATGTTCTTGTTTAGTAAAATGAATTCCACTGAACATTGCATTGAATCTTGATCGTAATCCATGTTGTATATTCTTATATGTTGCTTCTTGATGATCCTTTTGTACCTCTTGTACTTCCATATCAAATTTATTTTGAATTTTGCTTAATGCTAATAAAGAACAAATATGTGTATTTAAACTAACTGAAATAATAAAGTAAATCAATGAAAACATTATTAAGCGTTTTCTGTTACAACCTTGCTTTGGACTCCTTTACCTTTCTTCAAGTCCATATCATCCATTTCCGTATTACTGATTTTAGATAATTCTTGTCTGAAACTCTCTGTTATTTTTTTTCGAATATAATCAGCTTCTATTTCTTGTTTAGTTCGTGGCACTCTAAATCGGATACAACAACAAAGTCCAATCAATACACTAAGTAAAATAGAAAGTATTATGCCAGCAAGTTGCCAAACTCGAAATCCTGAAAATGCTTCATCTTCCAACCATTTTTCAACTCTGCCTTCAACACAGTCTCCAGGTCGTACTGCTATTTCATGAGGTGAACATGGTAGAAAGGATGAAGATAAAATTGATGCAATAGTTGGTTCATCCAATTCCTTCATAGTTAATTACTAAAAAGATTCAGTCACTTAAATAAATTTTAAGAAGTAAGACATATTTAAATGGAGAATAAATATCATTGTTAAGTCATTATTGTGAATATTTCATTTCATTTCTTTATAGTATTAATCACATAATTATATATCATGTATAATTATAAATGTAAACTTTAATTAAATGAATTTTTACATTAAAAAAGTAATGCAAAATAATATAAAGTTTGTTTCTAAACGCTATCAACAAAGTATTTTATATTAATATCACATTATAGTATATATTCATACATTTTAACTATAATAAAAATGGTTATAATAATCTATGGTACTTACATATTTTAAAAAATGTAATATAATCTGTATTAACATAAAAAATTTTTAATTCGTTTTCACTTAATCATAGGAATAATTAATACAATGAAAAGTTTTAAACAGAAGGGTAGAACAGTATGGAATACTGTGTGAAAGAATGCGTATAACTGAAATTTTAAGAGGCACATACTGTAGCTTTTATGTCAGTGTTAAATAAAGAGGTGTGGTTATTAATGAACACCCGTATTTGGCACTCCCTAGTTTTCACCTTAATCATGTCTTCCAACCCTTACATCCATTTGCTAATTACAAATCAATAGTACTAATTTTCATAGTCATTAGATCAATATTTCCGATTAATACAAACAAAGGTTTGGTAATTACATCACTTATAGAATTAATACTTTTATTATCTTACAATTATACGTTAATAAGAGACAATAAAATATAGCTAACAAAAATAATTTATCAAAAAAGACAGTGCTATGTTATTAAACATACAAATGATACATTGATATATTTCTTTATAAAATCCACGCATTCCTTGTTATTTTAAACATTTTCGTTGTACGTGGAATTTATAGAAAATGACAATTTTCCTGAAATTAATAAACATAAAATATGTTTTAAAAAAGTAGAACATGCGATTATGCATCTTTGATCATAAAGCTTAATAGCATTAAGATCATATTTTACATGTAAAAGTAGTAAAACACAGGATATTTTTTAACTTTATTCATAAACAGACTATGTATTCCCTGATTTTTTCGAAGACTTTATGCACTCTTGTAATATTACTTTAAGAATTTCAATATAAAATGGCTTTTTAATCATGCGTTTCGTTGCTGTACACACATTTTAAGTATGTTTACAGCAATATAGATTTTTCTAAAGATCATTGTACTGTTCAGAGACAATGAGTGGTAAGACTCAAAGACTGACAGCTTTTAACTCATTAATCTGATGAATTAGAATCTTTCATTACAAACAATATTTCTTGCCAGAAGATCAAAAAATTTCTAGCAAATCTATGAGATAAATGAGAGCTTTGTCATTTATCCTTTATTAAAACAATATAAGGAATATAATCTTATGTTTACACTCATTCCTTCCTGATAAACGTTCTACCTCTGTAAAACATAAAACATTTTTATATTTATTATCCTAATATAATGTATTAAGCAGCATATATTTTTTAAAGAACTTACGTAATGGTTTTCTTCTCAGTGTTTTTCGATTGAGATCTTGCTCTATTTAATATCTTTAGGAAGTCTGTTGTTTTGGTGCGCATCCTTGAGTGAATATAAACTTTACTATATTTAATATGATAATGTAAGTAATTTCTAAACATGTGTATTAAATCAATAGTATTATCACGAGCTTCTCTATTTGTATGCCTTGGAAATAATACTGCAAAAAGAAACATATAACAAATGAGATAGATAAATATGTAACTTTTAATATTCTTTGCATGTTTTTTATGTTCTTTTAAAATTTAGGCATAATTAGATTTATATCTACCGAATGTGATGTATCCAATGCAGTCTCCAACAGCTGCCTCAGAATCTTGTAATTCTAATGGTGGTTCACGGTGATTAAATAGAACCTGTGGAGCTGTGTGACTTGCACGTCTTCCTTCTTTCAATTCTTGTAAAAATAACTTTCCAATAACCATATCATCTTCATCTTTAAATATTGTGCTAAATACCACTGTTACTCTATCACTTTTGGCTTCAACATACCTTTATGTAAAATATGTATAAATTAAATATAGCTTACTTTCATTATCATTGCAAAGTGAAAGTATATTCTTACATTGTTTCTTCGTCTCTATATTGAATTACTGCCCTTTTTTGCAACTGGGTACCTGGTGAATCATAATACTCTTCTTGAAAATCAAAATACTTCTCAAAAACACTGGCAAAACAGTGTCTCTTTAAGAGTGCAACTTTTTTAACTAATGATTCCCAATCTTCGGGCAAATTTTCCAAGTCTATTAATACAGAAACATTGTAACCTAGTAATGGAAATACAAATATTTTATTTAATAATTTTTGAATAACAATTTTAAGTACTTCAAATATAATTTAATTTGTTTACCATTTTCTGGAGCTATAAGGTAAGATCCGTATTCACGTATAAGTAATTCATCAGCCCCATGTTCTTGTAATTGTTTATAAAATTTAAGTAAAATACTTATCTGTAACAAAATGAAGAATGTTAACAAAAAAAATCAAACACATAAAAATATCAAAATATAAAGTAAAAAATAAAATAAAGCACATTATATAAATCTAAATTTGATTATGATAATACTGAAAATGATATAAATAAATAATAATAATAAATAAATACTATAGTTATAATTAAATATAAAAAGTAATACATCAATTTGATAATATTGTTACTATAAAGAGATGATTATATGAAAACTTATCATGCAATGAAAAGTACAGATATGATAAAGCTTTTTTTAAAACTTACTCTAATTTTTGACTTGTCACCACTTAAGTTAGAAATATGAAATAAAACTCCATCAAAATCTGCTATAACAACATCTGTGGATTCTGGTTTATGACTACAAAGAAAATATATCTTAATTGTATTAAATACAAAATTACAAATTGATAACAGGAAAAATTAATTACTTAATAACGTTATAAAATTATTTTATATATATTTTGGCTATATGTTATTTTTATGCATTATTTACATAGTCTCGTATGCAATTTTTAATATTAAAATAATCAGATATATATATGTAAAAATGTTTAAGCAGAAAATCAAATATTATGAACATCGCATTTTATATAAACACTTGTTTGACATAATGCAGAAATCTTGGATTTAAAACTGTTTGTTTTAATTTAGAGGGAAATTTGTAATGCATATATTAAATATTCTACTACAATAAACGTCACTAATATTTGAAACGGACACCGCCCTAACTTATAATCCCTAACTTTATCTTAAAAATGTGCAAAATATCTTGACCTTAAAAAAGGAAGCACTTTACTTACCCCGACAGAGTATTTTTTATTTTGTTACTTAACGTTTCTTCTAGTATCCTATTGTGTATCTCTAACAAAATCATTATTATATCTTATATTAATTAGTTTTAATATTATAACACAGTAATTACTAATTATCTACTGAGGAATTTAACCATATACACGATTCTGACTAATTTCTAATCTTTTCTCTTGAACCAAGTGATCGCAGGTTTAACATAGCCAGGTCACCCAACCATACGTTATATTGTACCACTACTAATAGCAATTGATTTATTGGACAACATGCATTATATGTTATTTTCTTGTTAAATATGTTAAAATTTCCATATTTCAATCACTTTTATTGTGTATAAACATGTATAACTACAAACAAACATTTTTATCAATTAAATTTAAAAAATGTAAC
The DNA here is from genome assembly GCF_051014615.1 of Bombus vancouverensis nearcticus. Lineage (NCBI taxonomy): Eukaryota > Metazoa > Arthropoda > Insecta > Hymenoptera > Apidae > Bombus > Bombus vancouverensis. The sequence continues at coordinate 6,496,420 of NC_134915.1, forward strand.
AATTAATTATTGTATTCAACTAGTTACAACTAAGTTACTAGCTTCACGAACAGAAATATATTGAAGTATTTGTGTTTATGCAAAACGAAATAAATTTAATGTAAAATAAGTTTAAAATATATATTACAAAATTCTATTACATAAGTAATAATTTTTTATATCATGATGTCATATAATTACATAAAGGTTTCATGATATGCATTCAATAATAATCTTATCGGAAAGCTCTCTGTAGCTTTGTTTTTTAAAAATTTAATATTTTTTTAATAATTGCCTAAAAATTTTTTAAATACAAATTATTTAGTTGAAAAATCTTGTAACAGTTTACATAGCCTGTTTGCAACCGTAACATACAAAGGAATATAAAGGCATAATGGCCCAACAAAACATATACATCCGTGTATTGAGTAATTTCTTGAAAAACAAGAATTAGTAAGAAAACAAAAGAAAAGAATACTTTAGAAAATTATACAATACAATTAGTTGCATTTTGATTACAATTAAATTATAACAGTTAGAGATATATTATATCACAGCCTACTTTAAATACGATCTATGGCGAAACAAACTCTGGCAACAGTGTCGAGAATTTCACTTCAATGTAAACATAACCTAGCTAGTATGATTTTCCATAATGTTGTTCATAATAAAATGTTTGTGACAGTATATTTTATCACAGTAAATGAGATTAAATAATGCTGCAGTGAAACAATTATAGTGCAAGATAGTATATGTACACTCCTAAATAGAAAAATAGCACGCGTGTATTATCTTCAGTTCTTACGTCATAATTATGATAATGTGAAAATTGCAAATGGTACGTAAATACAGTATTGTACCAGCTTATACTAACATGAAAGCATAACCTTTATTAACATAATTTCAGTGAATTTTCTCAGATGTAATATGAATATACAAAATAAATAGAGATAAAATGATAACAAACTTGTATTGTGTTTACATTTCCATCAGTATTCCTTGAGATTTTAGTCAATTAACGCTATTATACTATTAGACTGCAGATTTTTGTGCGAATTCATATTTTCAACATATAATTTAAAAAAACCTAGATAGAAAATTATTTTACTTACTAAGTATTATAGAAAGCATTATATTTTGGACATTTTATATACTCTTTCATATTGTGTGTATTGTGTGCAATTTTACACTTTTAAATTTCCTATAAATGCATAAAAATCTGCAATCTAATACATAAATTTACACAATGGATTGTAGTAAAATATTGAGTTACACTGGAATTAAAATAGATCTTGTTTTGAAAAGACAAAAGTTTGCTATTATAGGAATTGGACAAACACAATTGGTAAAAATCACAAAATTATTTATAATTTGTTAAATATATATATGTTATTACTATTTATACGTATACAGGGTGGTTGGTAACTGGTGGTACAAGCGGAAAGGGGGTGATTCTACGCGAAAAAAGAAGTCGAAAATATAGAATAAACATTTTTTTTTATTTTTTTTTTAATTTTTCCATCGAGACAACGATCTACAGTGAGATCCGTTATAACGAGACGTGATAAAGTGCACACGTACCGAGCGAAAATTCAAAGTCGATTTTCTTAAAAACAAAGCCTCAAACGAAAAATTCTTATTCTATATTTTCGACTTCTTTTTTCGCGTAGAATCACCCCCTTTCCATTTGTACCACCAGTTACCAACCACCCTGTATAATGATATTGCAAGTTTATTCTATATTTATATTGAATGACTTTTGTTATTCTTGTATATAATGTAGTTACTTAATAGTGTTTGAAGTCAAAACTTTTAAATATTTATTTTACATCTTTTATTATAGTTCTTTTTTCTAATATAACAGTAATTTTATTGATAATATATTATACATAGCAAAATCATATAGTTTCCCTACATCAAGATTTTAGGAATTAATAATGCCACTATATATCGCTGTATATGTAGTTATACAATTATAGCAAAAATTTAAAATCAAATAATTATCTTTCATGCTCTTTTATTTTCAAAAATTATGAAAGTTTTGCAGTTACATTATTATTAAAAATTAAAATGGTAAAAAGCTATAATGATACTGCTAGAATGATACGAGAAATTTTCCAATATTTTTTGTCAGAGTAATTGCCAAATTATACTATTGTCTTCTTATACTGTTATAGTGTTTATAATTTATTTGTATTGTTTTTTTGTGAGATGTTTGTTGCTTATTTTCATTTATGTGTTCACTTAACCTTTTTCATTTGCCATTAACAGACTTGTTTGTTCATACCTCCCTAGCTTATCTGTTTCTCTATTCAAATTTAAAAGCTACAATTTTGTTCAAACATAGTTGAAATTTGCCTTACATATACATTTGCTTAAAACCAATGTAAATATTTCAAATATAAGTACCACACATAAAATGTTAGTGAGATTATATATATTATTTGAGTTATCTTTAATATTCATATATCATTTATATTTATATTACACAATTATTATGCTTATATCTAAATATTTGAAAATTTATACAGATCAATTTCTCTTTAAAGATGTCAATAACGATTTGTATGTAATCTCTAATACATATTTTGCTATAAATTAAATTTGTAAAAACAATGTTGCCATGTTGTTCATTGTGCTTTATATCCAAAAAAGACTGTATATAATCATATTTATTATTATTAAAATATATATTGTGATTGCTAACAATATTTGATTTCATTTTGTAATATTTTATTTTTACTCCATAAAGTAAAAGTTTCAATCAGGATTTTTATTTTTGGTTAAATTGGTTTGGTTTATTATTTTTCTTCATGTTACTCTCTGATTCTGTACACTATATTCAAACATATTTATTACATTATACGAATTGCATTCATTTTGATTCTCTTAATTCTTTTTCTTATAATGTTCTTTTCTCCACACTCACTCATGTTCTATTCTACATGCTTGTATTAATATAAATTCATTAGGTTCAAATCTACTTATAAAATTATAAAAGTACAGAAAGTTAATTCAAATACATTTCTTTTTCTACCTTTTCGATTAGTCAATAATTTATAAATATAGGTGCAGGTATTTTCTAGTCTATATAACAGTCTTCATCACTGTTATCACTTTTATGATCACTTTCTTTCAAGTCTTTTTTCTTTGTTTTTCAGCTTTTCAATTTTATTTCTTCTTCAGACCTATCATCCTTCAGGTGCTCTTCTATTCTGATTTTAAATCTATTCCATTTTCTATTGCTCTATTTAGCTCTATCTAAAAGGCAGCGGATATATGTATAAATATATAATGTGCAAAGCTATTCTCCCATGCAAAAATAGAGAATAGCATATCAGTTTGAGAAGGAAGTTTCAAAAAAGCATATTGGATTGTTTCAGTCAGAAGAATTTGAATACATACAGTAGTATAATCATGAAAAGTATCACACGTGTACAAGAATATTTTATATTTTTTTATTAGTTTTTAAATAACTATTAGATATATTCTTGTTTGGTATCGAAAATCAACTTATTCGCATAATCCGTTTTGTTGTAGAAAAACATGAAAATTCCCAACTGTTTTTTACACTTTTAAATTCTCATGTAAATGTGCTACAGAAATATTTGTGACGTTTACGTCATTATCCGAATCAGAACAAGTTAAAAAAGATTGCATGGTCGCTGTTAGTCATCAAGATCAGATTCATCTCATTTTGTGTAACGTTTTTACCTTTGGCTTTTATAGCCTGTCTGTCTTTCTTTTTTATTAGAAGTTTCATTATTATAACATATAATATTTAAGTTCGTAAATAAACTTATATAGAATTATTTTTATGAAACATATAAACAAATATTATGAATTACGTATATATAATACACAGTTTATTTATGTGTCATACATCCATACGTGTATTTGTTTGTTTATTCATTAATTAAAAATTGTAAATGAATTGTAATTATATTTTTAAAAAATATACAGCATTATATTTAATTTTAGTATCTTAATATACCAAAATTTTGCATTTTAAGTACAAACAATTGTAATATATGCTTATTTTTTATTATTCATTTTATTACCAAACTTTTTTCAAGACAGAATAGGATATTAATAATTATTGCTATTAGTTCAATTTTATAATTTACAATGGCGTGCAAAAATTTCAGATTAGAATAAATTTTTAATGTTGCATTTGAGAGATGGTATCTAAAAGAATTTTGAACAATATTGATTATAAGAGAATGATAAATAAACCGTGAATTTTTATGCAAATATATATTTTTATGGCCATAATTAAAAAAATAAAACATATATAGATTATATATACAATATATACAATACAATATACAATATATCTTATTCTATAAATTTTATAATGATTAGTTTATTTCAAATATTTTTTATATTTCTGTATATATGTATATTCTAAATGCTTTGTGTTTTTAAATTTACCATAAATGCATAAAAATCCGCAATGTAATGATAAGTAATAGAAAATAGCATAATACACAAATTAATACATATTCTATATATAATACACATTCTTAGATAGTTGTATAATATTACTCAAACATTCAAAATTTAAAATATGTATCACTTTTGAAATATAAACAGGAGAATTTATGAGGTCAGAAATTTGCACGTCAATGTATATTTAATTTAAATAATTAAGTCTATAATTTTTATAATCTTAAAGATTCTGATTTTTAAATTTGTAATTAATTACGTGATCAATATATGAAAATAAATATACACATATATATATACATATGTTAATACTATTGAATCTTTAAATAAAGGCACTAACAATTAATTATATAATTCGTTTTCAATTTTCGTTTTCAGCTCTTCTTATGGTAAAGAGATTTGAATAATATGAATAATAGAACTACATTGACAATATAAGTTACGTACACAATAAGATTCTACGATAATGCATTACATTTTCATTCGGATATTTATTTATAAATGAGGTGACATGACATGCGCCATGGAAAATAGGACATAGCAATGGCTTAAAGAAGAAGAAAAGAGCATCGTGCGCACACCACTATTATATACTTCCGTTATTTCGATGCTCAATACATTTTGTTATATTTTTCGTATGTTCAAAAATTGTTTTTTATCGTTTGAATGTAACATTTGTTGTTCTTTAAAGTACGTGCAAATTATATACATACAAATGTCGTGTTTGAGATTGCAATTCAAATGTCACCGAAGCAACAGAGAACCCGTACTCGATTCAAGGTAATTCGATTTACGCCATAAATACATATACAAGGTTACTTTTTTCAAAATTAAATGTCAATTTATAATCTAATATAAATGTGGCAGTTGTAGTAATCTTTATCGCATGTAGTGTATTTGTTATATTTATTTATTTAATATGTATTTAATTTAGAACAATAAAAAAGATGATGTGTGATATTTCTTCTCACAAAGATTATATAAAACAATATATAAAATTCATATTTTTTCATAGAAATGTTCAACATTAATAAAGTAAAATATTGAACAAATATTTTTATTATAATATATAATTGTATGTCATATGTGTTTTAAGGTGATAACTCCATTTCGATCACTGGTTCTCTGTGGGAAAAGTAAACAAGAAATGGAAGATTGGTTGAATGCATTAAGAACAGTAACAAAAAATCATACTCAGACAGATTCTGGAATTGCAGAAATGCTTAGTGGTAATCATCAGTGGTATGCAACAAGTCATGCAAGACCAACTTACTGTAATATTTGCAGAGATGCTCTTTATGGTACTTATGAATATTTTATTATAAATAATTTTCTTTATTATTATAATTAATGTATTTAATAAAATAGTTGTTCAATTTTTACAAAAGAAAAGTATATTTTAACAAGGATATACATGTTTGAATTATATATAAAATTTTTAGTATCATTATATCGTTTTTATTTTATTATTGTTATTACTTCGTTTTTGTTGTTAATATATGTTTTTTGATATTTGATTTAATATGTTACACTAATTTTACAAATAAAGTTTATAATTGTTGAGGTAATTATATTTCTATGATGTTTAACAAACATCAATATAAAATTGTCAAGAGATAAAAGATATTTATAAAACAATAAAATTGTCCTTAAATGTATCAATTTTTGTAATTCTAATGGTATTTTATTAAGTATTAGTTAATCTATAAATTTGATATTATATATTATATTATGTTATTTGATATATTGTATTATATTATGTTATTATCTACTATAGATAGTTAATACATATTGACTTATATGTTATAGGTGTTACTTCCCATGGTTTAAGTTGTGAAATATGTAAATATAAAGTACACAAACGATGTAGCATAAAAGCAATAAATAATTGCAAATGGACCACATTGGCATCTATTGGCAAGGACATTATTGAGGACCAAGATGGGGTATGTGCAAACAGTTGATTAAAATTTTTCTCTTAAAGATACTGGCATTTGAAAAATGTTAAGGTTATATTATACATTCATTTTTTATTTCTGTTAAATATAGAAAAGTTAATATATAATTTCTTTTATTGAAATATATTTTTTATTATGTATTAAAGAAAACAGTAATTCAAATAAAAGGAAGATTAAAATAAAAACAAAATAAAAATGATTTTTATTTTTTATGACATTATTTCTTTGAATTAATTGGAGAAAGAATTATAATTATTACAACTTATTTTATGAACTATTTTCATATAGAACATTACTATGCCACATCAATGGATGGAAGGCAATTTACCAGTATCCTCAAAATGTTCTGTATGTGATAAAACTTGTGGCTCTGTTCTCAGGTATAACATTAATTTATGAAAAATATGCATTAATTCGTATTTAAAATTCGTACTTATTTTCTTATTTTAACTATTTAGGCTTCAAGATTGGAGATGTTTATGGTGCAGAGCTACAGTACATACAGCTTGTAGACCAGCCATAAGTGTTAAGTGTCCATTAGGACCAGTTAAATTGAGTGTAGTTCCTCCTACAGCACTGCATAGTATAGGTGACATTATTTATAAAATTTTCTTAATATATTTCATATTTATTGTTATTATTTTATATAGTTTAGTTGCGATATATAATTATTTAATGAATATTAAGCTTTTATATTATTATTTTGTATTACAGAAGACAAATTTCTATTAGATTGGTTTTGTAATATAACGAATTTTATATAATGCATAATAATTATTTAATAGGTAGCGATGAAGCTTGGGAAGCTACAAGACCTACTGGATGCAGCCCACTTTTAGTATTTGTAAATAGTAAATCAGGTGACAATCAAGGTATTAAATTTCTTAGAAGATTTAAACAATTATTAAATCCAGCACAAGTATTTGATCTTATAAAAGGAGGACCAGGACCAGGGTAAAATGTTTTATATAATTTTGTATAATTTTAGATTAAGCCAATACAGCTTATTAATATTTCTTTACAAATAGGTTAAGATTATTCCGTCACTTCGATCCTTTTCGTATATTGGTATGCAGTGGAGATGGATCTGTTGGTTGGGTTCTTTCTGAAATTGATCGCCTAGGAATGCATGTAAGCAGAAAGTTCAAATAATTTTGTGATTTTGTAAATATTTGCTAATTGCATGATCTTAAAGTATTATTATGTAATGTATATATAAATTCACTTTGAATATGTTTATGCCATGCAGAAGCTGTAATGCTCTGTAGAGTATTAATATGCACGAATATAAAATATGATTATAAATATTATAGTATATTTAAAAATTACAATTTTGAGATGGAAATAATAAAAAGAGTTTACTTTTTTATCATTCGCATGTTTGCACTTTATTATTATTGTTTTGAATGTCATATTATCTTGCTATCCATATCCATATAGGATATCCCACTATTTATCTCAATTATGGTTTCTTCCTTTAAGTAATAAGCAGAAGCATTATTTAGAAAAATTATATGGTTGTAAGAGATATATAATATGGTGATAACAGTTTTCACATGTATAAATAGAAATTTAGAAATTAATTTTGCTTTTTTAATTGAAATATCCAACTTTTTATCATCCAATTTACTGAAATGGCAAATTTTAAGTACTCCGTTAACTTTACTTACTAGAAGTATTAAGTTATCCTAAAATACACCATTACTGAGGATTCTGTATTGAATTTTTCCTATTTTTTTTATAAACGAGGGATATATTTACTTGCTTTGTGTAATGAAAATTGTATATCGACAATTTTATAATCACTGCATGAGAAAACTTAATATTGAAAGACATTGAATATTGAACAAGGCACAATATTTAATATGTACTATTATATTTGAAGTATTAAGTATAATATCAAACATGTTTTATAATGAAAACTAATAAATTTAAATAATGATATGTAGTGTATCTAGAATAAAATAACTTTGTTGAAGATTTACTATTGCATTGAGGTTAAACATTAAAAATTGACATATCACTATTCAAACTATCGTCATCATATTATGTCATCTACAATCACACAGTTCTTTTGATAAATAGTATTTGCCTTTGTTATTTAAAATTACAAAATCATTTGTAATAGGTGAAGTTAATACAATATTCACAAATTCAATTTGCTTAATCTTTCTGTGATTATATAATATTTTAATTTACTATTAGCTAAAAGTACTAGATAAAAACTTTGTTTCATATCACATTAATTTCGTAAATTTTCATTTCAAAATATATTTGTTTAAATACAAAGTTTGTATATATAACAAAGAATAAATTTGAAAATTAGTAGAAAAAATATATTTAATTTTTAGAAATCGAATTCATTTTTGAACATTGATAATGTTTTGATAATATTTAAGTAAAACTTTAAATAAATAAATCTAGAAGAAGCGTTCCAACAAGTTATTTATAATTTTCTAAATAATCAATAATTTTTATTAGTAATAATTTACTTTAAACTCATTTGAAAATTATTAAACTAAATAAAATAAGAGAATTAATTATTTGTATTTAATAAAATCATTAGTTTTGATAAGTAAGTTTGTTTTGGGTTGGTGCATTGATAATTATTATAACTAATATGATAAAATCTTTAAAATTGTGAGATCCACAACATTGTTATTAAACTTTCGACTGTTATTGTTTTCGATCCTAAATAATTTTTAACTTTCTCTTTTAATGTCAATTAATGATTTTTTAACAATTTTGAAGAATAATTCATATTTCCTCAAATGTAAATTCGTTATCATTTTTTGTATTTAGATTTAAATGCAACTATAAAATTTATTACTTATATTTATGTAAATCAGAATTGCATACTTATAAGGTAATATGGAAAATGTATAAGATTGAACAATTAAAATTAGGACTTTAAAAAAATTGAAAGGATAAATATTTAAAATTATTTTTTAAATCTCAACTTAGTAATATAAATTTGTAAATATTACAGAAAGACTAAGTATATAATAATGAAAAGCTTTAATATTTCAAACAGCATGGCGTGTCTCTTTTATAATTTTATTTCAGATGATACTGGTGTTTGTGCATTAGGATTCTTTATATACGTGAAGCTTCATTAACTTTATTTGTAGATGGTAAGTGTAAGTTAAGCACGCATTTTTTGATAATTCTTGAATGTCTTGTTAAATATTTTTGTTATTTATATACTATAAATATTTAAGTATTAGAGTATTATTTACACGTTTTTAATTCACAATTTCATATAGTAATTTTTTTAAATCTTTTAATACATTTAGTGGTCAGCATATTCATATTAAATCAGTTTAAGTAATTACTGATATTAAAACATACTCTATTATAAAAGCCATAACTTTATATAATATATAATTTACTATTAATTATTAAATAATATTACATAAAAGTTTAAGAAGGGTATTATGATATAAATTATTAGCTACAGAAATAGTATAGGCAAGTAATGTTACATTGTTTAATGAATTATACATTTTTATTATGATTGTTACCAATTATTAATTTTATTATAATTTTAAAACGTAGTTATTGGACACAATAATTGTAAACACAGTAAATTCAGCTACAATATCAAAACTTTAAAAGTAAAATGAGTTATTATAGTTATTATATTATTAGGCAATGTAAGGTTTTTTGGAAATTATAAAATTATTTACAGATAAATACTTTAAGCACACAGAATAGTAAACAAATAGATAGATATAAAATGGTTATTTAGAAAAAGAACAAAAGTTGAAATGAAACTGAAAATTTAACATTTGTATTAGACACTTTTCACTTTAAAACGAATGTTTCTGGAAAAATTTCCAAAAGTTTGTTTCTTATGTTTCACTTATCTTGTTACATAACTCAGTGTAATTAAGAGACTGGAGCAGTATTGGAACCAATGGAATTTGGATTAAAATACAAAACAAATCTTCCTATGATTATAACAATGGAATTAGTTCCTCTGGATTTGGATTTGTAGTGGAATGCTGCACCAGATGATCCAAAAGGTGTGTGATTGATCTGTATAATGTTCCATATATTAGTAGATTGCAGCCATAGTGATAATATAAGGTATAATTGCAGATGATAGCATTGAGAATCAGTTTTACGAACTTTAATAGTACAAAAGAATGTAGGAGTTTTACAATTTCTTATCACAGTAACTATCTTATGGTATGCTTATAGGTTGTAATGTTACTTATATTGTTATAAAAAGTTTTATAAAATATTTGAAGATAAAAATTGAATTAGTATACATATTTACTTCATTTTTTCTTCCTAATAATTCTTTGAATTATTAACTATTGTATTCTTTTACACATAATATAATGCAATTACAAGATTTTGCACATTTGCTTTAGAATAAATGCTGATTATGGTTTTACTGTTATGTAGATGCATATACATGAGTTAAGTTAGTAGTTTCAGATGTTGAGCAGCTAGATGCTTACTATTAGTTAAAATTTATTAGTTAAAAATCCAATTTATTTTTCTTATTAAATAATTTTTATCCAAAAATAATCCAAAATCTGATATAATTGATTAAAAAACATAGTTCTAAGGTTTAATAATAATTACTCTTTTATATTACAAGTTCAAAATATTTCGTAGTTCAGTGTGTGTTCATAGTTTGAATTTTAATTACCAATTTGTATTTGTATATTTAAAGAATAAAATTCATATCTCTTAAATAAGACATTTTAAAATTCATTGATTATTATAAATAATATTGATAAAATTGATTTTCAATTCTAGGTAGTGTTTCTTTATCAATTTTTAGGTGCAAAATTGTAATCATAAAATATTTAGTTTGATTATGATAATCAATTTATTATATTAATATTATTTATTATATAAAATTAAAGTAAATTTTATTTATGCTCATAATACTATTTGCACTGACATATCTAATAAGAATATATTTTTAGGACTTGTATAAAAGCGTTTTTCAAATAAAAATGTAACAAATATTAATAACGGATATAAATTATTTTACTGTGTGATACATACTTCATGTAAAAATTTATGTAATTTATTTCTTCTATGGACAGTTATTTTAAGTAAATATAAATAACTATATTTTAAATATGTAGTAGAGATTAATAAAAAAAAGACTTACATAACAATAGAAGGAAAATCGAATGATGTATGTACATGTAAATGTATATCTACCTAAATATTGTTATTATTCAAAATGCATCTTAAATTATATACTAAAAATTAATGGAAGCACCTTTATAATTGATAGTAATATCTTTATTATAATTTGTAGTCGCATTTGCAACAAAAGCTTTCTAGGAACATTAAGGTTGTTATTTTATATGTAATAAGAAATTTAGGAAATAGAATGTTACTTGCACAGTAGACTAATATTAAATATTTTATAATAAATTTGATATTGAAAATTTGTATTTTTATTGTAAGAAACAAACTTCTTTTCTCTGAATGTTTAACTATTGCTTTGCTTATTTGCGATGTATGTTGTGTAATAGATAAAAAATTATACATTTAATAGTGCAATTGATGTCTCAATATTTATGTAGTTATTTCATTATATCTATGTAAAAATAATTGATTGATTGGCAATATATGATTATATAGACTTCGAGATTTTAAAACATTTATATAAGTATCAATTACTTCCGAATGCACGTATTTTTAAGAACTCTAATAAGATTATTCTTTGCATAAAAATTTAAAATAGAAGCAGTGTCAAGTTGGAGTTCTACCATTGGGAACTGGAAATGACCTAGCACGTGTATTGGGTTGGGGATCTTCTTGTGATGACGATGCTCATTTACCCCAGTTATTGGAAAAGTATGAGAAAGCAGGCACAAAAATGCTTGATCGGTGGAGTATTATGACTTTTGAACGTAGCATATCTTTGCCATGTCCTAAAAGTGTTTTAACTCATTCTAATACTACATTAAAATCTAGCATTATTCATCAATATGAGGATAATGTTGTTACTCATATAACAAATATTTTAGAATCAGACGAAGAAAATGTAGTTTTATCTAATATTAGGTACGTATTTCATGCAAAAAATATAAAAATAAATATAAAATCTCTGGTAGCAACTAGAAACTGATTCATTAACTTATAAGTTCATAAATAAAATTATTTAATTAATATAATATTTTTATCATTATTAAGAAAAAAATATGCATATATAAATTACGTATATACATTATTTTAATACAATTTTTTTTTACAGAATTTTATGTGGCACAGTGAAAGATTTTGCAACATATATATTGGAAAATGTAAACTCAGAGGACCAACAAGTGGAAGAAAAATGTAAAATACTTCAGCAAAAACTTAATTCATTTTTAGAAATATTGTGCAAAGAGGAAGGATATCTAACTGAGCACTTAGATGATGCAGATAACATTACTTTAAATACTGAAATTTCTGTTTCACCTGATAATTGTGAAAAAGGTGTATTAGAAAAACCTGAGAAAGATATAACAAATTTGAAAAAAGTTGAGAAAAGGAGACAACTTATAGAAAAGGAAACTGTAATTTCGAGGTATGTTAAATATTTGTTTGTTTAAATATAAATAAAAAATGAGTAATATTTTTATTGAACTTCGTTAACTTTTAGAGCAAACAGTTTGAAAAGAATTGTAAGAAAACTTGTGGAATATTCTCATTTGGTTATAGATAATCAGATTAATATAAATACAAAACATGCTACTAAAATAGGAAATACAAATAGTTCACTAGAAGATGGTACTGTATTAAATTCAATATCAAGTAAGTTTATATTAATAATTGGTTAAAATTTTTATTAAAAAGCTTTTAATGTATCTTATCTTCTTGTTTAATAAAAATATTTATAATGAAAAAATACGTTGTAGATAAAAGACAACAATTGGATATCCCTGGTTTAAGAGTAGATCACGTTGACAATTTATCTGTAGGACCATTAATAGAATCTGTAAGAAGTGCAGATAATTCAACATGTACTAGCCCAGTGCCTAACTTGGCATCTTTGAGTCCAATACCTGATCTTAGGAGAGATTCTCAACCAGAGGAATTATTGACATTACCTGCACCTGATGGTTTTGCTGATAGTAGACGAAATAGTGAAAATTTACCGCAAGTGTAAATATCTTTATTTTTGTGTGATATATAAATTATTAACAAAAATTAAGATCAAGCTTTCTTCATTATCTACTTGAATATAATATAAAAAGTTACACATATTTTGAATTCAAAAACAAATTATGTGATATTTTATCATTTTTCTTACATGTTTACAAATTCTTTTGAAAGATTATATTTTACAAATTAAAATAAAGCTTCTAATTTAAATAAATGTTACCGAAAATACAGAAACTAATAAGTTTATTGGATTTTATTTTCAGTTCATTTAACTTTCAACTGCCTACAGCTCAGTCTGTCTCTCTGGATAATGAGCAAGAAGCAGAAACACCTGAATCTAATGACCAACAAATATCTGACTCTAATAACATAGATATTTCTTCAGAATTTCAAATTAGTGTTACAAGAACTACTTTTGACACAAGTTCACCTTCGGAAGATGGAACTACACAAGACATTTCTTCTGACATAGATTCAATTCAATCACCAGAAGAACATGAACAAAAACTTGAAAATAAAACTAAAATGGAAGTAACTAAAGGTAGTTAGTTTTAAGTTAGTAATTAAGTAGTAGTATTATTAATATCAATATAATAATTTCTAGTTCTTGGATAATTAGATTATTTTAAATTCTATTTTATATTTTTTTATTTTAGTTATTTTGTAACATTTTATTTAATATTTATATTAGAAATGACGTTATTTTATTAAAATTATTATCATTTTTTAATTTGTAATATAGCACTTTTTTATATATAAAATATATTAATAATTTATATAACTTTATAAATGTGAATCAGTAAATCAATGAATGAATGAATTAATAAATCAGTAAATGTAAATTCTTTTAAATGATAAAATGTTATAATTAAAGTTATAATGAATACTTAAAAACAACTTTCGTACGAATATTTTCAAAAGATGTAAATTGTACTTCATTGGTATTTATTTCAGGGTATATAGGTAGTGATGCATTTGATTCTGAAATTAGGCACATTGATTCTCCCGATAATTCAGAAATGGTCACTAGTGAAATACAAAATTCTGAAAGTTTAATAGGACAAGATTTAACTAGTATAATAAATGGAGAAGAATATGATTCTGTAAGAGAATACCTAGAAAATGAATTAGAAAATACAGATTTTACAAATGAAATTGCTAGGCGATCATTTAAAAGATCAACAAAGAGTTCTACTGTTATAGAAATAGAGGTAATTATAACAAAATTAATACTTATTAGGTATATGTTTATAAAGGAATCTTCATTATTTATATTTTACTATACTTGAATTTATACTTAAATATTTAATGAATATTTCCGTTAGAACAAAATTAAGTACAAAGTGGGATCAATAGGACAGAATGTAAACGAAGCGAATAAATTTAAAGATTCTCAAGATGCTAAAGCATCCGATTTACTAAGCCCTGTATGTTGCTTTACTGTATCTTCGGAAACAACTGCAACAAACGAAAAACCTAATAACTTTCCACCTACAATAAGTGTTATAATTAATCCTCCCAGTCCATCAATGTCGATTGAAAGTCAGCACGATTCAGATGTAGAATATAAAATGAAGCCTTATTTAAGACGACAGATTGGTGAAAGTATGGAAAGATGTAAGTTAATGTTTTACATTTTAAATAATTTAAATAATTATGTACAAATTAGCATGTATTACTACTACATATGCGCGTGCACGTTATTAAATTTGATAATAGTTACCCAAATAATCAAAAATTGCTACATCATTGTAAATATTTTATTTTAGAAAAATTCACAATATTGTGTAACTTTTATCATAATTTACTTATTCAAATTTAATATATATAACTTTATTCTATAAAATAATTATTTTATAATTTTGTAATTCATTAGTAAGTGTAGAACTACCAGAATCGGGTTTCTCTCCTCAAGCAACTCGTCGGATTAGCAGCGGAAGTTTGTTAAAAGCGTCAGAAGTTGTTTCTTTAGCTGCTACAGCTGCGAAATTTGGTGGTTCTAACGCAAGTTTACGTCACGAAAGAGTGAAATCTGTTGAAAAAACAGAAGATGTTAAAAAGCTGCCAATTATTAACCCATTAGTTCGGTTACCCATGTGGCCAAGTAAGTAAATATTTTAATACTTATATAGAATAATGTTTGTATATAATAAAATAATTGTTATAATTTAACTATAATGTAAAATAAAATTGCAAAATTTGAATGCTGTCTATAGAAACGTAATATTTTAATATAAAATTAATAAGAAAAAATTAAGATATTTTAAGTAATCTCATTAGAATTATGTGTATATTGAACATATAACTTTTTTTATTATGCAGTCAAACGTATACTATTTGCTTATCGAGATTTATTATTTTATGTCTTTATAGATGTTAGCGGTGGAACAGGACTTATTAGTCAAGCATTACTTGCAAATGCAGATGCACTATGTGCTGCTGTATCACCATTAATGGATCCTGATGAAACATTAATGTAAGTTATATGTTTCTTGCTATGCTAATTTTATGCAATATATACACATAATATTATGACTTCAGCAACTTCTTATCTAATACATAATATCAATTTTAATGATGAAATTTTCAAAATGTGTATATTGAAAGTTAACTTGAAACTAAGGATACAATAATGGAATCTATATTATACATTAATGAAATAAGTAATTTGCAGTCAAAATAAAAAGAATACATTAAACAGAATATGACGCATAAAATAGAATATCATTTTTGCAATTTTGCAGGGAAGGCTATTTTGAACGCTGTGTTATGAATAATTATTTTGGAATTGGCATAGATGCAAAAATTAGTCTTGATTTTCATCATAAAAGGGAAGAACATCCTGAAAAATGTCGTTCACGAGCAAAAAATTACATGTGGTATGGTGTATTAGGATCCAAACAATGGTTACAAAAAACATATAAGAATCTTGAACAAAGAGTACAATTAGAATGTGATGGTCAACGGATACCATTGCCTTCATTACAAGGAATTGTTGTATTAAACATTCCAAGGTAAAAATACAAAAGTAAAACATAAAAATAAAATGTAAAATATTGTCATCAACATTCCATACTTACAAAACTATATTTGTTTAGCTTTATGGGTGGTACAAATTTTTGGGGAGGAACAAAAGAAGGAGATTTGTTTTTAGCACCTTCATTTGATGATCGTATATTGGAAGTTGTAGCTGTATTTGGTTCTGTTCAAATGGCTGCATCACGATTAATTAACTTACAACATCATAGAATTGCACAGTGTCAAACAGTTCAAATTAATATTTTGGGTGATGAGGGAGTACCTATACAAGTTGATGGTGAAGCTTGGATTCAACCTCCTGGTATTATACGTATTATACATAAAAATCGTATGCAAATGCTTTACAGAAATAGGGTAAATAATTTAGAATTATATTACTTTAGTATTACAATAATATATGTGTAGTATAATCAATATCGAAATGTAGGCACTTGAAACATCCTTAAAAACATGGGAGGAGAAGCAACGCAATACACTCAATGCAATATCTCAGTCAGCATCTACTTTGAGCAATACACAATTGCAATCACAAACTAGGTCTCTACAATCACATAAGCCATCATATTTAAATGATGATGAAATGTATATTCTTTTGGGATTTATCGAAGTAGTTACAACTTTAGTTAAATGGGTCAAACTTCTCATTATATCACATCCAAGTTTGGAACCAGATTTGTATCAAGTTGCAGCACGAACAGCACAAGCTCTTGAACAAGTTCATCCAGATGGAAAAATTTTGCAAGGAGTTAGTATAGTTTATTATTTCATACCATAATTCTTACTTATAATTTTTCTTAAACATAAATAATGCAAATGTTTTTATATTTTTTCTGATAGTAATATTCTTTTAGTATTCTTTTATTATAATTAATTTACTAAATATATTCTTTAAAGAACTATTATTTGTTGGTTATTTATTTAATTTTAATATATAAGTTAATTATATTATTTCATTATCGATATTATTTACTATTACAAATTTTTTTAACTATACTCATTTCTAATAAGTTATATTCATTTCATTTCAACAGATTAATTTAAGACCAGTAGTAACAGAGTTGGTGTCAAGTGCAAGACAACTTTATGAAGACTCATGCGAATTACTCAGAGATAAAGCACAGAGTCTAGTAAGTACATATTTTGTATACATTGTGACATACATAATGATTAATCATTAATATGATTAATCCTTCCACAACTGTAAGTAGTCATTATAATGGGTTGCACAAGATAATATTGTGTCTCTTCTGCTAAGCACTGGCTTAGATCAGCTATGGTCATTGTTAATATCACTAAAGTATTTTTAAAACTAGTTTAATTTATCATTCCTGATACAGAACAATCAAATTTAATTTTGCACTTCCTCTAAAAATATATACAGGAGCATGCAAAGACTTTGAGTTTGCTATATAGCTTATGACAATTAGTACATGAAGAACTAATAGTGGAAGGGTTAATTTTCTTATATCCCTTTTGATATTTCAGTAATAATTTTCTAATAACAAAATTTATATAATTCAGAAATTACGGGAAGACTTAGAAAATAAACTATCATTTTCTTTGGCCAGTATGGAACAGGAATTAAAGAAATTTACGTTTGATGAAGGAGGTACAGGATTAGTATATTTACAAAACTTACCATCAGATGAGCAGGTATAATTCTTCATTCATATTTTTTAATTTGTAATATCTTATCTTTCTTAAGTCTCATGCAGAGTGAACTATTTAATGTGGTCACTTCTATTGATTCTAATCAAAAAGTTATTGTCATAAATGATATATGGTTTCAGAAGATCTTCAAGATATTGCAATTAGATTTTTTCTTTTCTTTCTTTAAGTAAATTGTCAAGATCACTTTCAATTTTTTGTACAACTTTACATCTATTATCTATGACAAAAAGTTTTAATTGCTCTACTAATAATAAAAATACTTAAATGATCACATGAATTGGTCCTGCTCTCTATATATAAATACAACTTATATGATTACCATATATGCAATCCAAAAATATATATTAGAAATGAACGTTTCACAAAAGTACCTTTGTATAGGGAGATAGAAAGAATCGTCATAGAGGTTTGTTCTGGTTAAAGTTTCGACGTTCAGGGGCTAATTCTGGAGCACATACTATTCGAGATCAAGTTACTACATGGAGTGTACAAGAAGTGTGTTCCTGGTTGGAGAATTTACAGTTGGGTGAATATACTGATAAATTTGTTTCTCACGATATACGAGGTAGGGAATTATTATCATTAGCCCGTAGAGATCTCAAGGAACTTGGTATTACTAAAGTAGGACATGTTAAACGAATCTTACAAGCTATCAATGATCTAAATAATTAAGTATATAATAATAATAATTTAAACATTTAAAAGTATAAAATATACAATCAATAAAATAATATGTTATGCCAGTTAATAACCATCTGGATGCTGTATAATGTAGGTTTTGAATTACATAGATTGTTTAAGAAGTAAGATAAGGATTGAATCCTTATAATTAAAAATTTTACGTAACAATAATATGTATTACAAGTATAACACAAATATTCTAATAAAAAGGGCACTTAGTGTGACACAGCAGTGTTATAAGAAAATTATTTTCTGCACTGCTGTATATGATAAAATAATATTACTTGTGCCAAACTGTTGAACTGGTTTTATGTCAAAAGACAAATGTTTATATAGGAATTATAAGGAAAACATTTTATCTTTAAAAAAATACAAATATGTTATAGTCATGTCTAATAAGATATATTTTAATGCAATTCCTATTACAAAATATTATTAGACATGAGCATAGCATTAATAGTGCATTTATTAAACAAAAGATTTAAACAGTATAAAAATTCATTAAACTATAATTTAAGTTATATTTGTTCCTTTGTATAATGTACAAAAAAAATTGAAGACTTTGATAATCACATATTGATGTAAATTATAAGTTTGAAGATATGTATCATATCATTGTTTGTTGTTTTTTATATTTGATACACGTTACAACTTAGGATTTCAGCTAAGCTTGCTTACAACAGTATTAATACATTTGAAAACTACATTCTAAATTTAGATATGGAATAAGTATTGTTAATTATATAAATAATTTACATATGTATATTCAATTTACAATTTATATTATTTTATTCTGAGTTTAGTTTCCTGTGCAAAAAAGTAGAATGTGTATGTATATATATACAACTATGTTTAAGGAGAAACTATATTTATTACAATATGTATTGAATGACCTTCTAAATTCATAATCTTTGAAATGAAATCGGTGACAGGAACTAATATAATTTAATATTTTCATATAGCACATAAAAAGCATTTCTTATCTTATTTGATGCTGCAATTAAACCATACATTTTAAGCAATATTTACAAAACTATTGAGAGATGTGAAATTTCTGTAATAAAATAGCTTGGCAAATACAATTTTCGTTATATATATATTATGTTACATATTAAATTTAATGAACATGGAAAACTACATATATTAAATTGTAAGATAAAGCAAAGATAAAAGATATTATTATGAAAAATTATGCTAATAATTCAATTACAATACTTTAATAAAAATTACGATATCCGTTAAAAAATTATTTTTTACAGTTAATACACATATATATATACTGATATAAAAAAATAATTTTTCATATATTATATATAATGTATTTGTTACAATATTCTTAGAATTGTTTATATTTGTATAAAATTAAAAAATTTTTCTATTGCGTAGCTTATAAAATATTTCATTTTTTAAATTCTTGAGTATTAAAAGATAAAAGGCAGTTCACAAATAATGACTGATGAGTATATGACACTGCTGGAAGTTATGTATTGAAAAAAATAAATAACAAACTACTGTATGTGCTATGTGTACATAAACTGTGAAAAATAATATAAAATTTATACAGTACTGTGAATCATAAATCTTACAACAATTACATGTTTATTTTTGCATTATGATTATACCAATTACAATTTAATAGTTTAAAACAATGTCTTTGTATTTATATTATGTACAGTTAAAATTATATGTGCTGTAAATTTTTATCTATTGATAAATTATATAATATTATATATAGTATATATACATACACATATGCATAATCAAACAAAATATTATACGTGTATACAAAAATAACACACTGTGTACATAAAGTGCTCTGCAATTTTTTTTATCACATTTAAATTTCTAACTAAATTAAAAGATATTTAAGAAAGCATCTTTAACATAATGCAACATGATTAAATGAAAGTGATATTTCATTTCTATGATCATATTATAACAGTCTTGAAATAAACAATGATTAGGATGATGATGATAATACTGGTAATGACAAAGAAAAATGTATGTCACCTGCCAATGGCAATAAAAATATCATGTACAAATTTATTAAGAAACTGAGGAAACAAATTTTTTAAATGTATCATAATTTCAATGTTGCTATGTTAAAACAAGGCTGCTGTAACAAAGAAATAAAAGAATTTGTTTAACACGCGATTGACAATTAAACCTTACAGATATATAAGATTCACTTAAATATTATATTTATTAAATAGGGATTAACTCGATTTGAAATAATTTCTTATACATAAGCTTGCGAAACTAATAATATTGTAGTTACTATTGATATTGATTGCCGCTATTACTATTACTAATAATTTTAAATTTACAAAAGCAAAAAACAAACAATTGCTATCTTTCGGAACTGCCCCTGGCTGAATTGTTCGGACATTTAATATCTCCTTATTACATTATCTTTGGTCATATTCTTCATTCTTGTAAATAAGAGTAATGAAACTTCAAGTTATATTAATCAGGTATTAATTCCTGGTCTCGAATTTATTCATTTTATAATTCACGACAGATACACAATACATTGATATCCAATTCTCATCCATATTAATGTAGAGCCGTATTATGTATTTATGTGTGTGCGTGCCTGTTGAATGTCTTTTACACGCATGTATTTGTTTATATAATTTCAGCATTTATTATATTATTATATTCTGTCATTACGTTATATTATGAAATATCACACTACTATTAATTTTAGGAAATTTTCCTAATATCTTAATATCTTATCAGTGATCTTAGTGTTCATATATTTCCTTTTATCTATTATTCATAACTTTTTTGTTAATACAAGAAGTATTAAATTACTAAACTATGTATTTACATCTGCGAAATGATGATTTAAGAAATATTTTAAATTTCTATATTATTTATTCACTATAGAAATGTTGAGAATATCATATTTTGTATGATTTATTAGTAATAATTACCATCTACATAATTTTGTAGAGGGTATACTCATAATCATTTCCTATTAAATTTTTTATTGTAGTAATATATGTATATACATATTATTGCAGGTAAAATACATAATGTTTCAAATAAAATTATATATATATATGCATACTTAACACATACATATATGATGTATTAAATATATTGTAAACATATAAAAAGTATGTATACAAAAGCAGATGTGTTTACATAGTTGTAATTCGAAATTTATAGTTATGCAATCACTAAATCTTTTTTATTAAATATTGTATGTCTATTCTTAACAATTTTACCTAGATTAATGATTTACTAGTTTTATTTGTTTTAAAATCAAGATAAATATGTTAAACTTTAATCTATAAATGTTTTCAATCCATAAATCAAAGGTCTTAAAGATATTAAAAAAATATTTAAAAAAATTTTAATGATATATACTCTTACAAATCCAGGTGTTAAATTTATTTTTTCAAATAGTGATTTTTTATTGACAATATGCAACATGAGTGAATACTTCAATATATTATACGATGAATGGAAAACAATTTCTTCAATAATTCTAATGTTATTTCTAACAATGTGGAGAAATGGAAATGTTACATGTTCCAATCCATTGACTCAATAAGTAAAAAGAAAACAGTTAAACTGTTTCTCAATATTATATAACCATCTTTTTAGGATATGAATATTAGAATAATGTTGTTAATGATGTAGATATGAAACTTTTTTAAAGTATATAATTTAATGTAATATTTTGTTTATTATGCTTTGCCCTTTCAAATATGCTCAATTTATACCACAAAACTACACTAATTCTTCCATATATATAAATTTGCATTCCAGCATAATAAATCTGCAAGGATAAAAGTGCCTATCTTAGATTTTCTAATCTCAAAATATATGAACAGCATAACTTAACTGGCATTATATTATAATTTTAAAATTGTCTTATGCATTCCAAATTTTCCATTTAATATTGTAAACACTGAATTATAAAAATAATTTGCATGTGATATTTGTTTAAGATTATAGTAAAAATTATAACTTGTATTTGGGTGATATTATTATGATAGTATTATATAATGTTAGATATTCAGTTGTAATTTTATACTTATACTTAATTTTATATTTATATGTATACCTAATATGTCACAAAATATTTAGTGAAAATAAATTATATAACAACTATTACGCACATATTACACGATAAAACATATTCAGAAGGTATGTACAATTTAAAGAAAAATAATTTAAAGGATACATAGATATAATTATATCATTTTAAAGTTTTATTTAATCAAGAAAATTCAATATAATGTAGAAACTTCCTACTGGTAGAACAGTTTTGTAGCATGAAGCTAAGGATCAAACCATGTTATGTTTGGATTAACTACTCTTTTAAATATATTTACATTTACGTAAAGAAAAATTGTCCTCATCTTATACATTGTTTCGATAAACTAACAACTACTTTATTATTGATAACTATCATAAAATCAATGGATATCTATTTTAGCAAACTTTCTTCATTTACAAAATTTTCATATTTCTTTCAAATATATGCATTTTTGATCTATTTAGTTCATTCAAATTTTTTTGTTTTGTATTATTGATGTATATTTAAAAATATAAAATTAGTTTGTTTTTCTATCAGAAAATGCAATAAGAAACATAAAATGTTTCAAAATATATTCTTATACATTATTATATGCAAAGCTGCATAAGAAACCTCAACCCTAGATAATAGTAATACATACATATAATAAAATCTCGTTTCTTGTTATTTTTCTGAAATTCTTTGAAATTTAGAAAGAGAGGTAAATTATATTATGTTCTATTGAAAATTGTAAAACAATTTCTTTCTAAGTCCGTTTATATATACTGAATGTTCTTTATACATTCTTCATTACACTATTATGTTAAGTAAATCCATAATTCAATGAATACATAAGATGTAGAAAATGCTTGAAAACTATAAAGAGTATTATACAACTATACAAAATTAGTCACAAATAAATTTCTTGAAATTATTATATTTATAAATATAATTAATTAGAATATATGTTTTTTAAATTCTCTACTTATGTATTTTGCAAACTACATTACATATTTTGTAAAATCCAAAAATATAAAAATTTACTATACTTCAAATAAGTTGATGTTACCTAGTATGATAGAAAAGGTCTATAATATTATATATCTAATAACTTACTTTTATCCTACATTTATAGAATTTTTAAAGTATGATAAATAATATTGTATAGTAGAGTATATTGCTACTAGTAAAAAAGTTAATATAGTTTTAATATTAAAATAATTATTATGCAATTCACATAAATCAAAAACACAATGATATTCATATAATTTATGTTTATACTCTAAGACAAAAATATGTTTATCTCCATCTTTTCTTTGTATATGATATGACTTAATATATGTATGTCATTCAAATAATTTAAAAGAGAAGGTATATATAATAAACTATTTTAATTAATTATAATGAAATATACACATATCCAAATAAAGAAAATCTTCTTCAAAGATTGTTTCATTTCCCTTTTATCCTTTTGTTTCTGTTTAGATGTATTCAGATAAAAATTTTTTTCTTAAGAAGATATACTTTATTCATCTAGTATTATATTATTGTAAACAGAAATATTAAATAAATGGATCAAATTATGATTGTCCTTTTCACAAATGCAATATAATTTATAGTTTCATTACACTTAGGATATTTTTCCTAATATAAGTATATTACAATTTATAACTTAAATATTTACTATATACATTTTAGTTTGAAAAAAATTCATTGGTACAAGTAAACAAAGGATAACAGTATATTTTATACATATGATATGAAAACATTGAAATGCACAGTTGATGCAGTAGATGCTTGCTTACTATATTTTATATGTATATATTTTTATAGAAACAAAATCAATCTATATCAAAATAATATTATTTAAGATTTAATTACATAATAAGAAGATATTAGAAAATATTTAAAATACAATTTGCTTATTTCATAAATTACTAAGCAAAGGCTGATATACGATAAAATATTATTATATTATTATTATTAATTCCATAAATTAATATCTTTATGATAGGTTTTATAGTTACAATAAATTGCATAGTAATTTTGTCTATACATATGTAAGTAATTTTATATTTAATAAATTTCTTATTGTCTGGGAATATTTCAACGCACATTGTGTATATAAATTCAATTATCATGGAAAAATATTAGCAAATATTTTTTCACATTAATTAGATGCATTTAAAAAATATTGTAGTTTATATTTTTAAACTGTCATTATAAGTTTCAATATCTATTATAGTAAAAATCCTTTTATTTATATTACATGTTATATTTATGTTATATTTTAGAAAGCTTTCTGTAATTAGTAATATATTATAATTTAATTATAATTTCGATTGTATTAGAAAATTGAACATTTATTTAAAGATACAAAATCAATCCCAATTATCCCAGGGAATTGAAATGTAACAACTGTAAATAATAAAACTGTAAATAATTTCATCCGAAGTTCAAATTACATAACTTTTAAATTATATATTCAGGTTTCATTTCATTATCAGATAGGTTTCATATAATTTAGTCTTATAATACTATAAATCTCTTGAGTTTTAGAAAGTCTTACATAAGATTACTAATATCAACATATTTAATGTATTATTTAAAAATAGATGTTCTTATTCAAAGAAAATATAATTATATAATATGACATTATATAAATTTCTTTTATTTCCATATATATGTTTCTGTATCTTAATATGCATTATATGCAAGTTATAGATAACATAAAAATAAAAATATTTATATGTTAAACAGCTAAAGAAATAGCTTTTTATGTGACCCATAACATACAAAATTAAATGATTTTAATATATTTAAAAACATATAAAATACAAACACAAACATAAATAACAAAATTGACTAGATATATAAAATTTGTATTCTATTCAAAATTATTTTTATTCTACGAATAATAAAAAGTATTAATTTCAAAATGTATTGTTAATTATAAATTTACAAATATATGTGACCACATTTTTATTTTTAGGAAATATAGCGTTTTATTCTTAACACTGTAGAATCTTTCCCCAAAACTTCCATCATTTCAGAAACTGGTGGACCCTCCTAAAAATGTAAATACATATATTATATAAATCAGTATTAAATTTATAATGAAAAAATATAATTAGAATATTTTATGTTTACCTTTAAACC
Source organism: Bombus vancouverensis nearcticus (assembly GCF_051014615.1). NCBI lineage: Eukaryota > Metazoa > Arthropoda > Insecta > Hymenoptera > Apidae > Bombus > Bombus vancouverensis. Next base: position 6,522,523 of record NC_134915.1, read on the forward strand.
ACTAAGTACAAAACGTAAAGCTTTCATCAATGTTGGATATGAAATTTCATGTTCATTAGCAAATTCTTTTAGGTATTTATTTATCCATTCTTTATTAAAATTTTGAATTTCAGTTTCAATCAATTTCATACTTATTATTTTAAGCGCATCTATAAAGAAAACCCGTTTTAAGTGTATAAAAAAAAATAATGGATTCAATTATACTACATGAAACACTCAGTAATGTTTATATACAAAGTATAACAAATTATACCTAATTTACATCCTAACATAGTGTCATCAAATGATGTGGTTGGTATATGCCATAAAAAGGCCAACTTTGGAGATACTAGATCACTTAATTTTGATATTCTATGCTGTGCCCATTTTAATACAGAAATAATATGATTGTCGTCTAATTGTAAATTTCCATCAGTTTGTCTAAAAATATCATTGAATATGTTGTTAAAGCTCTAAATATAAATAAAAATTAGCACTAGACAAACCATACATACCTATTTGGGAATGCTTCTATGACTAACGTTTTTATTCTTTCAATTAAAAATGCATTATTTTTTTCATTTGCTAATAATTTTGCTATCTCTATCCTATTGAATTCTAATAGTTTTGGAGGTGAAAGTTTATTAGAACTTACTTTTATTTTAGAAATATTGAACTGAAATAATTAAAACAAACTAAAGTAAATAATAGAAAAGCATGTGTAGTATGATTTATATTGAATACAAATATTTTGTATAAAGGATATAATATAAAACATAAATACTTGTTTGATTAATTCTTCATAACTGTCAATGTAAAGAGCACCTCCTTTATTATCAAAACCACCACCAGCATGTGTAACATAGTTTAAAACTGCTAATGGAAAAATTCCCTCTTTTCTAAAGGATTCTATACTTATATCGCTTTGCCTTTTTGATAATTTTGATCCATCAAAGTTTAATACCAAGGGTAAATGTCCATATAAAGGTGGAGTCCAATTAAAAGCTCTGTAATAATTACAATTATTGGTGATAATCTACAATTAATGGATAATATCGTATAATAAATTATTTATATTTAAATGTTTAGTAAAGGATATGTAGTCATGTCATATTCATAAAATATGTATGAAATACATATAAATGTTATATAAACATAATTTTTTTTTATATTCTATATAAATACAAAAAAAAGTTTATCACAGGTAAATAAGATTTTCTTAGTACATGTAATTAATCTATTTAATCAAATAATTATTAATTATAATATCTAATATCTAAAGAATAAAGAAGATAGTTTAAATTATTATTCATAACTTATTATTAAATAATTACTAATTTGTTATATATATTTATTATTTAATTACTATATACTAATTATATATATTTAATAATTATTTAATAATAAATTTAAAATAATAATTTAAACTATTTTCTTTGTCCTCATATACTGAGATAACTGTTTATTATTTAGATATTGTACATGTAATAAATACTTGTATTCAAAAATATAACACATTCTAACATATTTTATTGTTCATCATACCATATTGCACAATACAAGTAATTAATAATAACCATAATTCTACAACAATACTGCATAAAATTTGAATCTTATATAAATATTCTACTTTTAAATTGAAAATATCTTATAATTATATATGAAATTTAAAAAATAATACTTTACAGGTACTAACAAATATTAAAATATTTACAAATTTTGTTATAAATTTTAGTACTTACTTGTACATCATTATATGTTTAGATGTGGATACTTGCCACTCAATTCCTCTTAATACATGAGATATTTCCATAAGATGATCATCAACAACATTTGCAAAATGGTAAGTTGGATAACCATCTGTTTTGATAATAATGGGGTCTCCTTCCCTTTGTGCAATATCATGTTCTATTTTACCATATATTAAATCATCAAAGCTTTCTATTCCAGCAGATAACTACAAAAATATAGATAAATATATAAAAATATAATTAATCACAATATATGACATCATGTAATACCATTTTTCAATACCTTAAATCTAATACAAAAAGGGGATCCCTTATCAAGTTTTGCTTTTACTTCATCGTTGCTTATATGTCTACATCTATTATCATATTTAGGCACTTCTCCTCGTTTTATTGCTTCTCTTCGCAATAATTGCAATCTGTTTTCTGTGCAGAAACAGTAATATGCAGATTGATTATTTATAAGTTTAAGCACTTGGTCCCTGTAATTTAATGAATAATGGTATATTATTAGTTTTCTAGTATCTATAAGAATCTTTGTCTATTAAAATAACAAGTGAAATTTAACTTTATTTTATAAAAAATATAGGAAGTCATAAACAAATAATTTAAATTTAATTTATACTATATAATATAATATAATTTAAATAAGCAAAAAATACAACCATTATATGTATTAAAACTCTATATTTTTAGCCAAAATACTAATAAATAGAAATTAGTTATGTTACAATAATTATTTGAAATTAGGTGATAAAACAAAATATAATTATGTTTATTTGGATTTTGTTACATATATGCTTTAATGGACTTACTTGAAAAATGTTCACTAAGCTTTAAGTAAAGTATACTTTAAAGTATAAAGTAGCATCATTATATCTAATAATTTTGTAGAAAATAATTCATAATATCACTTGGAGATATCTATATGAACACAACATTTATATTACATTTACATATATGTAACTACAATATAGTATTTATTTGAATACTTATATAAATGAAAATTTTCAACGTACTTGTATATTTCAAGACGTTTTGATTGTATGTAAGGCCCGGCAGGTCCACCTCTTATTGGATCCTCATCAGGTATGATTCCGGACCATAGTAAATCACATTGGATTTTTTCTATTGCATCAGGTATACATCTAGATTGATCAGTATCTTCAATTCGTAAAATAAATGCACCATTATTAGCACGGGCAAATAAATAATTATATAATGCAGTTCGTAAACCTCCTACATGTAACGAACCTGTAATAATTTTTACATATTAATATATTTATATATATATTACATATTAATATATTTTTTATACTGTATTAAGCAAGATAAATAAAAAAATATTACATATGATGATTTAATATTCTATTATATTGAATTTTATAAAGATGAATAATCATATTACATACCAGTTGGACTAGGTGCAAATCTAACTCTTACTTGTACTTTTTTAAAGAACCGTTTTTGCATAAACAGAACATTTGTAATACGGAATATGTTGTACTTCATCGTATTTCTTCACTGAATTATATTAAACCTATAATTTAAATTTCACTAAAGATCATTATACAAATTATACTGTTTAATACCATATTACAGAAGCATAAATTAGGATTATATAAAGCATACCAACATCAAGTTTTGTTTTAAGATTCACTCTTTATCTCCAATATTTTTCAAACAAACAAGAATAAACTATTAATATCATATAATTTATTTACACTTGCTTTGACTATTCACTAGGGGGTACACATGTTTCAAATGTGCTTTCATACAGGCATTTTTATCTCTAGTAAAATATTTTATGTTGACCAACCTTGTAAAGTTTTCCCAAAAGATATAAAAGTAATTTCTTTTAAAGTTTAGGATCACAACTATATAAAGAATTTATATAACTATAATTTATAATATTTACATACATACACTAATCAATAACGTTACAGGATTACAATATAAAATTAATTTATAACAAATTTTATTTGTATCAATTATTATTTGTATTTATTATTTATTTGTATCAATATTTATATTTTGATTTTCTACTCTATAATATTTAGCAACGGCATAGAAATGATTTATAAAATTTAAAAGAAATGGAAAGCATAATATATGATCTGCAATGCATGCGTTTTAATGCAATTATATAAATTCTGCTAACATACTCCTTTTATTATGATATCTGCTGTTATATAGAAGTTTAAAATTATAGTTAAAAAATAACGTTTTCATTTTTTTTTTTTTGTTAAAAAGAAATTACTTATAGTTTTAATATATATACATCTCTGATGGCTGGACAAAAGTATATATAGCGGCGTACAAAAGTTTCTGATTAGATAGATTTTTCACTTTAGATCCCAAAAGCGGTATTATTTATAATATAATATAAAAATTCTTTAGAATTTTAACAAGTATTACATACCTATATAATAGTGTTCACGTATTATATCATGTTCTCTTACTTATCGTATTTTTATACCTAATAATACTTAAAATTCTTTTAGATATGTACCTTTCGAATATAAAGTGAAGATATAGTATGACGTCATGATATTGTTTTTCCGTTGTTGTAACGTTCTATGTTTTTCTTTTTACTTTTATTTTACTTCTTTCATCTACAATCCAAATACACTACATATGTTTGCGGATATATATAAATCGAATATGATGTAGTTTTGATATGTTGTCAATTTTCATATCGAAAATCGAACATCTGATCTTACATTGCATTTTAAGGAAACAAATTATTTTTACATTTCGCGCGATATGTATTGGTAATGAGTGATTGGTTCGTTTAGTTATTAATAATGATATAAGGGTGCGCTTTAGTTGCAGGCTAAGCGCCGCAGATTTCGCGCGGGGCGGGTGTTGTCATTAGATTTTCACGTGACGAAAGTGAATTGCCGTAAGAAATTTGACAACGAATCGTATAAAAATGCCGCCGAAAAAGCGGGAAAAAGAAGTGGACGGGCAGAAAGGTCCTCGAATGGATCAAATTCAAGCAGACCATGAGCTATTTCTACAGGCCTTCGAAAGTAAGAACTTTCTGTTATCATTCCTTTTTCCTCTATTTTTCTGACTTCAAAATTAATTAATATCTCGATTTATAATAACTAAATGGTCATTGATCATCACTTTTTCAATATTTATTACAAATATTCAAAATGATCGTACATAACCCCATTTGCTAAGAACGTACCGAGCGCCGAATCGCGCGTCGTTCCACTCCGTTCCCTCCTTTGCTTCAATTCGTGGACACCTGTCATTCTCTCACCATGTTCCTATTTAGTGTTTAATTTAAAAAATTAAGTCAATTATATGTGATGATTAAATAAATGAAGTATGTATTATTAGGTTTAAATTATTTTTCATCAATGCAACTTTTATTTTAATATTTTGATATTTTTTCTCAACTAATGGATATCTTAGTTTTGTAGCAAAATATCATGTACTTAATTTATTAACACTCATGTTTAATTCGACCACAACATGTTGTTGCTTTTATTTAAACATGTCAAAAAATATAAGGAAATTTTCTAAATAAATAAATACATTATTAAGATTAAATTATTTTTCAACATTGTGATTTTTATTTTAATATTTTTTCTCAATTAATATATATCTTAGTTTTGTAGCAAAATATCATGTATTTAAATTATTAACACTCATGTTTAATTCAATCACAACATATTAACTTTTATTTAAATATGTCAAAAAATTAAGAAAATTTTCTAGTAACTAATTTAGTGTAATAGAATTATTTTTGTTTCTTTAAAGGTACTTATATTTTTTTAATAATTTGAGACATAGTGCAGTTTTATTTTAGAGTAAAATGGGATCAGAGAGGTTTAACCTGCATAAAGCGTAACAACTGTGAAAGAATGCAGGCTTCTCATATGGAAACAAGAATAACCTAATCATCATTTCCCATTTTTCCTTAAAGAAGAATCATATACAATTTTTGATATGTATCTCTTTTAACTCCTGCAAGGATCATTTCACTTGTGACAAAAATGTTAACCTCTGAGCCATCTGGAGGAATTCAATTGAACTATATTCTTCTTTTATTTAATTTATTTGTATTTAAAAATGTTTAAATTATATATTCTTATTCTTGCTATTATATAATAATTTTATGTATCATTTTTCAGAACCAACCCAGATCTATCGATTTCTACGCACAAGAAACCAAATTTCAGTGAGTAAAAGTAAAATAAATCTATCTATATTTTATATTTTATTTTAATTGTTAATTATCTGTAGTTTAATGTCTCCTCAAAGTGTTAACTGAATATTTTAATATTTATTTGTATTCAAAATGTCCAAAGTATTAGATGAGAGTGAAATGGTAAATACTTGTAGACAAGTAAATATGAATGAAAGTGTATTTGGTACAATTTTTTTGTACTAACAGTTTAGTGAATTTTTCTTAGCTTGTAATAAAATGAAACTTAAATTCTACAGTAGAGTGTTTGTGAACATTCCTGCAATATAATTAAAGTTAAAAAATATTTTGAAACTTTTTATATTTGTTTTTTATGATTGAGAACGGTAGGTATATAAATTTATTATCTTATAAAGCTACTTTATAGTTTATTTAAAATAAAATGAAATATATTTTATGCTCTGTATCATTTTGTTTATACAAACTAATAGAAATATGATAATGTAAAACATTTTGTGTAATTCTCTTTTAGCCAATATTTCTATATAGAAACTTAACTTACATGAGGCAACGTATGTCTAGAAGCCATAAATCACGTCGGGTGTTTAAAATTGACATGATATTGGAAAAATTAATGTCAAAAAATAATCAAGGAGAAAACCCAGGTGTTCGTGGATACATGACTCTTACTTTTCTAGGTTTTTATGATAAAAAAGGTAATTGTGAAATAAGCTCTGGTACCTAAATGAGACACTTCAAAGATTTAGCATATTGAATTAAATTTTTCTTTATAATGGTAATGTTACAGTTGAAACGCCTCAAGATCCAGTAAAGGTAGAAACATTATTATTGAAAATATGTCACAAAAAAAGAAAAGATGTGAGTTCACCAATTATGCAGGCAAGTATGACTTTTCAATTACATAATTTGTTAGAATGGAATAAATAAGTAAGATTGATAATTGCTGTTAAATAAGCGAACATTTTTTAATTTTAGGTTTCTGTTGGCACAAGTGAAGTTCCAATCAATCCTTGTGAAAATCAACCACCTCCAAAGGCACCTACCATATCTATACCTAATGAATCTTTCAGTTTAAATAATGGTCATGTAGCGAAAACTTATATGCTTTTACTTAGAGTATATTGTACGTCCAATACTGGCTGCCTTATGCATAACTGTGATTTAGATGGTTAGTTAACAATACATGCACACACACATATACCATGAATTACTTTAGAGAGTATACTTTCATAATATTTGTTTTCCTTTTCTTTCTCTCTTTTTCTCGTTAGAACCAGCTCAAAAGCGTCGCAAGTCTTCTACGGGTTCAATTAAAGCTGGAGGAGAAGAAATAAAGTTGTATGGTTCTGAACTCATAGTGTATGATAAACACAACCGATGTTTGTTGACTGATGGCGATTATGAACTAGGCTTACAAGAAGTACAAACCAATATTCGATCTAGCCCAAAGAAGCACAGCTCTTGGGAGTCTGTACCTGACATCAAGGAATGTGGTCCTTTTGAAGTATTCAGCAAAGGACCAACATTAAAGTTTAGGCTTAATTGGACGACTGAACCAAGTAACGGTTTAGTTGATAGACCAACTCCAATTCATTCAGTACCAAATGGTGATAATAAAGAAAATCGCTCAGGAAATAGTAAGTTTTCTATCCTTTTCTTTTTCCACAGAAGAAGAAATATGTATAAACAGGATAAAAAGAAGATAAAATGTTTCATAAAATAATTTCAGCTGGTCTAGAACGTTCTTCCACAAATAATAATAATAATAGTACCAATAATAACAACAATAATAATAGTAATAACAACAATAACAATAATCCAACACTGCCAACACCTAGTCCTCTAAATTCCTCAAGAATGACAACTAGTGAGAAAACGGACACTATCATGGGTACACAGCAAATAGTTTATCAGTTCCTGTATAATAATAATAGTCGCCAACAAACAGAAGCTTGTGAAGATTTACATTGCCCTTGGTGCTCATTAGACTGTGGAAAACTTTATTCTCTTTTAAAGCACTTAAAATTATGTCATTCGCGATTTACATTTACGTATGTGGTAAGTGTTTAAATATATGCATTACAAATCTGTGACATTAAAGTACTATAAAATAAATTTTTTATTTTAATAGCCAATTCCACAAGGTGCTCGCATAGATGTAGCAATAAACGAATGTTATGATGGCTCATATGCTGGTAGCCCTCATGAATTAATTACACAGCCATCTAGTATAGCATTTTCAAGAACAGGACCGACGAGACGTACAAGTGTAACAAATATTTTAGTATGTCGCCCAAAAAGAACTAAGCCAAGTCTTTCTGAATTTTTAGAGCTTGATGAAAATGAATATGAAAGCCAAAGACCTTATATTACAGGACATAATAGGTACAACAGTTAACTAAAATAAATGTCATTATTATTACATACAAAATATGTTGCTCATGAAATTTCTTGTAGGTTGTATCATCATACTGTTACGTGTTTACCCATATATCCAAAAGAAATGGATATTGATTCGGAAGGAGAAAATGATCCAAAATGGTTACAAACAAAAACAATGATGATGATAGATGATTTTACAGACGTCAATGAAGGAGAAAAAGAACTTATGAAAATGTGGAATTTACATGTCATGAAATATGGCTATGTAGGAGACTGTCAAATACCACTGGCTTGTCAAATGTTTCTAGAAACTAAAGGGAAAGAATTGCTCATGAAAAATTTATATCGTAATTTTGTTTTACATATGTGTAGTTTGTTTGATTTTGGTCTAATTAGCCCTGTAGTTTTATATCAGACTATTCAAAAATTACAAGAAATTATGAAAGAAGGAGGCGAAGATAGTGATATTCGAAAAGTTTTACAAAAGTCCCATGAAGCTCAAGTTGAAAAATGGCTTAGTTCAGGTTGTCATGCATCTTTAGATGCTAATAAACAAAATAGTACAAGTACTAAAATAAATTTTAATAGCGATGGATCAAATTCTAATGCAAGACGGAAAACTTCTTTACCACTTAGTTCACCAAATTCACAATCTGTAAAAACGACAGCATCCATCCACAATAATGTTAGCAAATATGCTAATATGATGACTACATCATCAAACAAGACTGTAAATGGAAGTAGTTATTAATAACCGTTATACATACGTTAATCTGCTAATTGTACGTTTTTGTACAGTATTTGTTGCAAAGGATGTAATTGCGATTAGAATAATTGACATTATAGCTACTTGATAATCATTGCTCTAACTACTAGATCAATTTTCTATAAATTTGAAAGTTTTAAATGTAAAAGTGAAACAAAAGACAAACTTTCAGATAAATATAATGTGAATAATTCATATAGTTCTAATTGAAATTCTGGAAAACAATTAAGTATGAAGAAAAAATTTATTTTGAATATACGTAACCGAGAACCTTGTTTCGTAAAAAAAGATATAATGTACCCGTTCTTTCTTGGTCTAGTCAATGATGCCTTTTATGTATCTAACTTTCTGAACTTTTTATTTGCTTAGTAATATGTGAAAATTACATTGCCTTATATACTTTTGATTTTTATAATTTGAAGAACATAATATTTTAATATCAAAACTGGAAAAGTGACAAATTAAAATTATTAAACAGAATGTTACATTTAAATATAACTATCATTTTGGAAATCAAGGTCACTGGATAAATCTTGTATATTCATGATCGGGAATGATAGACTATTCTTTTATATGATAAAACAGTTGTACCTCCTATGGAATGTTAATTTAAATCATAATCTTATAGATTAATATGGATAAATTTAATATCTGAGGATAATATGAAGTTGAAAAAACTAGCACATAATCTATTAAAAGATGGGACCTTGGTACAATTACTTCAGATATTTCTTGTAAACTGAGGCTGTAAATTATAAGTTTTACCCCAAAGTAAGGAATACACTGTTATAAAAAAGTGCCTTTGTAAAGCGGGAGAATTTGAATATGAGAGTGACTGTCGCCAATATATGACTTTTGCATTGAGTATTTATACTCATTTTAATATGTTGAATGTTTGTATGTTTTTATTTAGCAAAGTTTTTTGCCGATTGTCGTTCTTTCAGATAAATTTATGAATGAAATTTAGTACGTTACAATGAATTTATTCTCTGTGTAATATACACAACTTTACTGCCGATGATCGTTCGAAGAAGCATTTACATTCCCGTACGTAATACGTGACGTTTCTTTATAACGTAACTAGGTGAAATCTTGTTTAACTTTTTAACAAGTATTGATTTCTAGCAAATCTGTTTTCTTCGAACGACTTTGATCACTGTCCATTAATATTACTACTTATGCTAGGTTGTAAATAAAAAAATACAATAAATTTAGAAACATTATAATTTAAAGTGTTCGCTGCTTTTATTTGAAATTATTCAAATTTTTTGTTATTTTTATTTCTTTTTTATCATAGAATAATAACATATTATAAAATATATTTCAGTGGTAATTATAGTACTCCTACGGAGTAATCTTTCTTTCTAATTTTAGAATGTGAAATATGTACATATATACCGAAATACATGCATACATAGACAGCCACTAAAGATATTTAAGAAAAATACATTTTTTAATGAAATAACTAATTATGATATATATACAAGTATATATATTTTTGTCACAATTAAAATGAAAACAAGGATAAAAAGGTCTTACTTTCATTCATAACGTTATAATAAGTTGTATTAAAAGTTTTCAAAACTTCTCTGATATCCATATATAAATATTTTCTCTAAATTTATTTAAATTTAATGTACAATTATAATATCTATGAACACATTATATTACTTAATACTGTTTGATATTTCTCTCATGTTCATGGATTAGTTACTATACTATATGTTATATGTTCAATTATATTATTTACTTAACTTATTTTTTATTTTTATGAGAACCATCTGTTCTAATCTATTATATTTGAAATATTGTGGAAAATCTATTTTAATATATTCAACATGCCAATTAAATTGCTTTACTTTAACAAGATCTAAGAATTCTTCATACATTGGAGCAGTAGTTTCCATATTGGCTGTAGTAAAAACATATCTTTTCTCCAAAGTAATATAAACAACTTTCTGTACATTTGAATTTAAAAGTTCTGTTAATGTTTGAACAAATCCTTTTGTTACGGTTTCATCATAAATTACTGTAAACATAAAAAATCATTAATCATATCTATGTTATTTTTATTTATTGTAAAAATATAAATTTATAACTTACCATCAGCAGCTAGAATAATAGCTGGTTCATCTATTCTTTTTTTGTAAAATGTAGGCCATTTTAAATTCAAGAAATCTAATCCTTTAATGTCAACTTTAGACTTAATATAAGCTTTATTTCTCATAAAATTTCTATGTATTAATTTCAATATCCCTTTTACATCAATGTCTAAAATGTAAGAAATACATTTACATTAAATATATGTGAACAATATTTAGTGTAATAGTATTATATTACAAACTTTATTACCTGTACAAATTACTTCTTTTGCTAGGAAACTAGCTACTATGCTAGTTAAGCCAACTCCAGCACCTAACTCTAGAACTACCTTATCCCTGAATAAATCAGGATTGGATAAAATATAATCAGCTAGTAATAATGCACCTCGCCATACTTGCAATCCAACATATTGTAATTCTGTAGATATATGGTGTTCTAAAAATATTAATATATAATTTATTACATTAAATAATGTTTTCTGATATCTGGTTAATTCTATATATAAATTTATACCTATTAATAATTTTCCTTCTTGTTGCCTATCTATATTTATATCATCATCATTATCACGAGTTAAGTCATTAAGACATTCTGGTTTAATCATATAAGATGGATACTTAAAAATAAAGCTGGATATTACATCTATAAACATATCTTATGATTATATATCTTGTTACGGTCATATAAAAATTAATACCACGTATTAAATATGACATTACAGAAGTTAAGAAAGTAATAAACTTACTGTCATTTTTACATTTTATATAAGAATTTTTATTTTCTGTAAATATTTCTGATGTTACTGTATACAATGTCATCTTTGTTAATAAAAATCCACTAATATGTAAAAATGATTTTAATTGTCTGTTTTAGATCACCGCATATGTATCTAATATTTCTAAGTCAAAGAAATAATGTCAATATAAATGATCTCTGAACATTATACTTGTTAATAAAAAATAATAAAGCTTGATTTACGTATAATTGATACACATTTCTATCTAAAAAATAATTAAATACTGTTAAATATAATTACTTTTCAGTATACCTGTTTACCTGAAATGTTATGCTTTTATGATGAAGTTTACATAATACAATATTGCACAATGAATACATAGTTAAACTGTGACTTATTGTTTTAGACAGTTATATTATATTTGCGCTTATGTAATGTGTTATTGCATATAAATATAATTTCTGAAATATTTTACCGTTGTATATTGTAATATCGTAAAGTAATTTGAATTAGAGGTCGGTTGAAATTAGAAAAAACTGTGTATGTCGTCTTTCTGTAGTTCGTGTACATTTAAGAGCGCCTATGTGACTAAAGTCACCTAGTTCTTACAGTGATGTGAGAAAAACAATAAACAACGTTAGAGCAGAAGGACGGTTTCGTGTTTTAAGGGGGGATGACCGAGAGGTCAGAGTATGCAAGTCGAAAAGTGTGTGTGTTGCGAGAGTCAGAGTTGATCGAGACATCGAAGAGTAGAGTTGAGAGAATTGATCGAATTGTCAGTGTGTAGAGTTGTTAGAGTTGCTAGTGAGAGAGAGAGAGAGAGAGAGAGAGAGAGAGAGAGAGTTAAATTCGTTGTGAGGAGAGTTGCCAAATAACTCCACGATACTAATAATTTCCACGATACTACAATATGATTTTTGTAATAAAAATATAATAAATTACTAAACGTATTTTGAAACTTTTATTTAATATGAACAATTCAGATATTTTTTATTATTAAGCTTTTTGAAATTGAAAAATTAAAAATAGATTGTGAAATTCAACGTTATAATTTATTTATAGGAGGAAAAATATTTTATTTGTTACGATGTACAAAACTTATTACATTACATAAAAAATATTATGAATAATTTTTCTTTATTTAAATATTTTACTGAAAATAAATATAGTAAAATATTTGCTTTTTACATATATATACAATAAATAGAGATTTAAATTTTAATTATTATATATATTTGAATTTAAATATTTTACAAAGGGATTGATATTTCAACCTTTTGAAATTGGATAAATGCATACCAATGACAAAAATGTAAAGTAAAATGAAATTTTTAAAAAATTTTTTAGCAAGAGTAAAGAAGATATTTCACATATATATTACCTTGGCAGATTATTATAATAAAAATACATATTAAATATTAAAATACTTTTTTATTAACTAGTGGTTACATATTTTTTATGTAAATATACATCATTAGAAGCTGTTATTAGTTTTGTAAGCCATGACATTATTACTAGAAATAGAACGGTATTTGGAATTCGGAGTAACAGAAACAAATAAGTACTCTTTGTTTCCTTCATACTTAATAGTATGATATTATAATAATTATATATATAATATATTGAAAAAGCAAAAAAATAATCGTAAATTTGAATTTATATTAAAATAGAACGCAAAATATATTTATCTTCTCTGTGAAGTGATAAAATAGTATGATTAAAAAATAAATTGATATCCTAACCCTTGTATAGTAATCTTAACATTAACATCCTACCGGATTCTTGAACTTTTGCGTCGACCAATCAGCAACTCCCACGATGAATGTGATGCTGATGCCACGCATTAACCACGATCTACCAACTGTATAGTTCTCTGCATCACTGTATTTGATCACTTTGTCCGTATTCTTCAACGAATGGTGTCGGTGACTATAATCTTAATATTGGAGCGGTAGAATCACCGTATTTGCTGTATTTATACCTGTCGTAGCATAACTTATCAAAAAATAACATTGTCTCCATTTAAAGATGAAGTTCTTTGCGTTAATATTTACAGTGACTTGTTACCTTACTTTTACTTTTGCGAAAATTGAAACTGAAGACTCGGTTTTGGTACTTACAAAAGATAATATCGCAGAAGCTATCGGACAAAATGATTACGTGCTTGTTGAATTTTGTGAGTAGTAGTTTTACATTTTCTTTTTAAACAGGTTTCTTAATTATATTTAATGAAAAATTGCAATATTTATTTTATTTGATATTTTTATGCATTTAAAATATAATTGAAGCTGATCCAGATGCTTGGTTCTTACACGTCACCATTTAGGAGCCGGTTTTTAAGATCGAGCACACTTGTTGACATTATTTCATTTTTATTTCATAATATATGATGGAATGTTTGTCGAATGAAATGAATATATGATATGAATGAAAAACTTTTATATATAAAATTTATATATAAAAATTATATATAAAATTTGTATATATAAAATATATAAAATATATGAAATTATTTATTTTATGTCACGAATATCGTGCAATTCATTTAGAATTATATTCATAATCCTATTAAAAAATATATGTATACTCCATATTGATGGCTTACTGCACAAATATTGCATATCCACTTTCTGTGGAATTTGAATTTTATATGTAACAAATAGTTCTTAACCATTTAGTACTCACTTTTGTCATTTTATGTTCCTAAAAGAGATCAATCCACAATTTGCAACCAATTTGATAATAGCATTGATAAAGATAATACAATACAGTATATGTGCAATAAGCCATCGATATTTATTTCGGTTAAATAAATATATAAGTAAAGGATGTACAAGTTACGATAAAATATATAAAAGTTTATTAAATATTTTGAATAATTAAATTTAATATATGGATAAATCTTTTGTATGTGCTTTAAATTGTGATCTATACTCTGTTATTACTATACTTGCTCAATTTTTAAATTACAATTTTATAATATAGTGATGACTTTTTAACATAATAATTAATTGCATAATTATGTCACAGAAACATATTATAGTTACATTAATAATTTTTTATGATTTTTAATATTTAGATGCACCATGGTGTGGACATTGTAAAGCTTTAGCACCTGAATATGCTAAAGCAGCCAAAAAGTTAGAGGAGGGTGGTTTCTCTGTAAAATTAGCTAAAGTTGATGCAACTGTTGAAACAGAATTAGCTGAGAAGCATGGAGTTCGTGCATATCCTACCCTTAAATTTTATCGTAAAGGTTCAGCTATTGATTACAGTGGTGGTCGTCAAGCAGATGATATTATTAACTGGGTAATAAAAAAGACTGGTCCAGCTGCTAAAGATTTGCCAACAGTTGAAGAAGCTAAATCATTTATCGAGGCACGAAATGTTGCCATTGTTGGGTTCTTTAAGGTATTATTAAAATAACAATATATTTGTTTGAAATCTTTGTTAATTGTATTATAAAACGCAAAATGTATATATGTATTTAATTATGTTAATTAGGATGCAGAATCAGATGGTGCAAAAGTATTTTTAGAAGTTGCTAATGCTGTTGATGATCATGTATTTGGTATAAGTAGTAATGAAGAAGTTTTCAGTCAATATGGAGTAGAAGATGGTAAAGTTGTTTTGTTTAAGAAGGTACATTAATTTTAATTTATTCTATTTTTCTTTATAGATATGTTAATAATATCATATATGTCATTTAATATTTGTTTTAGTTCGATGAAGGCAGGAGTGAATTTAATGACGAACTTGATGTTAAAAAATTACAAAACTTTATCTCTATACATGCATTGCCTTTAGTTGTTGATTTTAATCAAGATACTGCACAAAAGATATTTAGTGGTGATATTAAAAGCCATCTGCTTGTCTTCCTTAGTGAAGAAGCTGGTCATTTTGAAGAATATGTAGAAAAGATTAAAGAACCAGCAAAGAAATTCCGTAAAGAGGTATGTACAAATATAAATAATGTAGATATAAAGTAATGTATATAATAAATAGTATCATCATAATAATAATATTTTATGATATTGTACAGGTTTTGTTTGTAACAATTAATGCTGATAAAGCTGATCATGAACGCATTTTAGAATTCTTTGGTATGAAGAAAAATGAAGTACCTGCTATGCGTATTATACAACTTGAACAGAATATGGCTAAGTACAAACCAGAAAACCCAGAATTATCTAGTGAAAATGTTTTGGAATTTGTAACTGCATTTGTTGAAGGCAAATTGAAAAAACATTTGCTTACACAAGATTTACCTGAAGACTGGAATAAGAAACCTGTAAAAGTTCTTGTTGGTACTAACTTCCATGAAGTTGCTTTTGATAAAACGAAGAACGTTTTAGTTGAATTTTATGCTCCATGGTGTGGACACTGCCAACAATTAGCTCCTATATATGAAGCAGTATGTTTCATTTACATATTTTTCACTTTTGCAACTTATAAAATGTTTTAACAAATATTTAAATATAATGTGATACATTTCTAGCTTGCAGAAAAATATAAAGACAGTGAAGATTTAGTTATAGCAAAAATGGATGCTACTGAAAATGAATTAGAAGATATAAGAATTGTTAATTATCCTACGATTACTCTCTACAAAAAAGAAACAAATGAAGTAACGATTTCAGATTTATTAATATTTTAATGTTTATAACAATCTTAACATATATAAGCATCCTAAATTGAATAAATTTTAGGCTGTATCATACAAAGGTGAAAGAACACTTCAAGGACTTTCTAAGTTCATTGATTCTGATGGTACTTATGGTCAAGCCCCAGAAGAAGTTCGTAAAAACTTTTAATTCATTTTAATTGTATTGTAATAATATAAGATTATAATTGATTTTACGTCATTTTTACAGGCTCAAGAAGAAGATGAAGATGATGATGTGCCAAGAAAAGATGAATTATAGATATATATCATTATAAAAGAGCAAATTTAATAATTTCTCATAACTACTGTTTATAAACTTTGTAATTCTACTTGAAAGATATTAATTTATAGAAGACTTCTTAATCATTCATTTCTACTTAAATTTATGAGTCAAGTTCTTTCAAATTATATAATTAATTGCTAAAAATTTATTTACAATTTTCCATATGTTTATATATATGCATATACATTTACATATATATATGTGTATATAAACATAAATATATGATTAGCATATTTCAATTACAATATATACTGTATCTGACTGAGTTTCTAATGTGATAAATTGCACATATAGATAAAGCAATTTATTTTGTACGTTTTAGGTTTAAAATATATTTTGTCTGAATGTCTGATATGAAAATGAACTGTACGTCAAAACATTCTTCACAATTAGGGCAAATACGTCATTGGTATCGTTCTTATATTTTTTTGTAACTTTGCCCTCTGAGAATTATAATATTTAGATACAATACCTTTATCTTGTGATGTTGATGTATGAAGGACGTGACATATGAAAAATCATTAAGCTAAGATTTCCGCAAAATCGTAAATCGTGTTTTATTTTTATAAGAAAACTTTGTTTTTTATTAAGTAAACACACATACGCGTTCGTACATTAAACGCATATTAAAAAATATCTTTAATACAGTAGGGTAGCTATTTTAAATGATCATATTATCAAAATTTATCGTTAATAAATACATTTCCATTCACAGTATTTATAAAACTATAACGGTTTTATGAACATTTAAGGTAGAAACGATTTTAATGTTTTTCTGAGTTTAGTTAAGTAAAAATTTTATAAAATGAATTATATATATATATTTACCTTCATCTCATTTCCACAAATAAATCCATTAAATCACAATATCTGTTTTACTTAATAATATGTTAAAGAAGGTAACACATGTATTAGAAAGAATTGTAAAATATATCATAAATATATTGTATCTACACGGTATTTTAGTACATAAGAAAACCAGTTAACACTTTGAGTGATATATCACTTTTTTATTCTCTTCTATACTATTCTTAATCTGTAATCTATCTTATGTAACTGATATGTTAATTGAATTTTTATTCACCGATTTTTATCTTTGTTTGTTAGAAACAGCAAGATTTGAAAATAACAATGGAAGACTCGTTTAATTTTTCGAAACTGACTAAATTTTTATATCAAACCTTGGTACTTACAGAAGAAGTAAAGAATGTATTAAAATCAAATTGTGATGAAGCAATGTATTGTTTAAAACCATGGTACACGGAAATACATTCTCAACAAGAAGTTAATAAAGATATTTGTACTTGTGTCGAAGTAAGGCCGTTATAATATAGTTGTTTTATATAATTTTTTATATCAAAATTATGTTAATTTTTTTTTTCTATTTAAAAGTCCAAAGATGAAGTTCAAGAAATTGCTGCAGATATTAGTAGAACATTGATACAGACACAACAATTGCGGGAAAAATTATCTTCTAATATCACGGGAAGAAAAACAAAATATTATGCTTATGAATGTTTCCAAGAAACTGGTAAATATTTAAAGAAATTATTAAAGTTATTTAAAAAGCAATATATTCTTTATCTTACTTAATTATTACGTTTGTTATCAATAGTAGGAAATAAAAAACAAAAAAAGGTAAAAAGTTTAAATATAAGCAATAAAGATAAATATTCGAGACAAGGCCTTTCTGGTATAAAATTAAATGTTGAAAAAGCAAGTATTGATAAGGGAGTACAAAATGAAGTAACACAAAGAGATGTACATATGACATCTAAAGAAACCAAGAATGCTAATAAACAAACAATATTGCACTCAATGAAATCGTCAGAAAGCAAGAATTTTCTTGCAATAAATAAAAAGAATATTAAAAATATAACGGTCGTTAAAGACATTAATCGCAAAATGAAAAATGATGTTAAATCTAATACTTCCATAACAGAGGTAACTTTTTGTGATACATGTATATGCATTATTACGCATTAATTATATTCGTCTACTTTAATAAAATTTAAAATATAGTAATTTTTATCATGAAGTTTATCATATATTCTATTTACACAAAATACTTTTATTTACATAAAGGTTGTATATATTTAGTAAATACTTGAATATAAAATATCATAAATAAACAATGTTCTAAAATTTTGACATTTTTTAGTTTCATTATGGTTTAAGATATTTTACATACAGTAAAATATAAAACAATATCAACTTTTTTATTATATGAGTGTCTCCAAATTTAATTATTGCATACTTAATTAGTCGCTATTTAATATATTTTTGTTTTTATACAGTCAAAATGTATCAAATTTGGTCAAAGAAATTCTGCAGCATCAACTAGTGAATTGAAATGTCTAATACGGAAAATGTCAATTAAATCTGATAATTGTACACTTCCTAATGAATATAGAATGAAGTGTCCATTACACGAAGATACAATTTCACAACGTACTTGTGGACAAAATTTAACACTTAGGACTATTGTAGATAGTTTAAATACAATTGATATCCCTGAAGAAATAATTAAGTCACTGAGAGTTTATCATACATATTTGAATACTGAATGTACAGAAAGATCATTCAATGAAAAACAACAAAAAGTGTTACATACATTTTTGCTAGAATTTAATAAAATGGTAAGTAAATATAGAATTTATAAAAGTAAACTATATATATCTATATATATACAGAGTGGTTGGTAACTGGTGGTACAAGCGGAAAGAGGGTGATTCGCGAAAAAAGAAGTCGAAAATATAGAATAAAAATTTTTCGTTTGAGGCTTTGTTTTCGAGAAAATCGACTTTGAATTTTCGCTCGGTACGCGTGCGGTACGTTATAATGAATCTCACTGTAGATCGTTGTCTCGATGGAAAAATTAAAAATAAAAAAAAATTAAAAAGAAAATTGTTATTCTATATTTTCGACCTTTTTTCGCGTAGAATCACCCCTTTTCCGCTTGTACCACCAGTTACCAACCACCCTGTATACTCCATATATAAATATGTAAATGTATATTACAGGATGAAATTGCACAAAACCAATTAGCACACAAGAGTTATATAGTAACTGCACTTCTTAAATTTATTTCTTTATTTCAAACTCTTTCCTCTAAAAACATAGGGATTGATGTAGAAGATATTAGATCACTGTATACAAAATTAAGATCTGCATGGAAAATTTATGAAATGAACGAATTTAAAAATAAACAAATTTTTAGAAATGATATATGCAAAACACTACATACTATTTCTAATATAACAGAATGCATGTCAAATGGACTTTGGAATCTTTTTTATAATCAAAATCTTGAAGGTACAATTGTATTCTTTTTCATAATTAATATGATATTTTATCTTAGTTTGTTTTCTAGGGATGTCCAAAATATGTTGTATGCGTTACACAAATAAAGATCAGTTATTACTCTTCTTTGATGTAATGCAACAAGTACAACATATACAATACTATGATGATTTAATGAAGATTATTGCAGAAGATGTGCTTCCTAACATGAACATCTTTCTTGATTGTACACAATTAGAATATGTAAAAATGTATAAAATGATTTCTATTCTTTACCAAGGTTTAAATCCAAAAATTCCTATTTTAGTAAGAACTGATAAATAAAGATATTAAAATTTCTTATTATTCAGAAATTGAGCATTGATGCATTTATCATTTATGTTACTATAGCAACTAGAAAACAGAAATATATTGGTATTATTTATACATGCAGTGTACGATTTCAATGTAATATACTGACATATTTTTTAATATCAATAAAGTAAATCTAAATGATTAATTTATAAGTGATAATAATAAGTGTTATTTTAATTGTTTAATAATTCATTCTTTTATATTAACTTTTTTGAGATCATGTTTAAAAGTATATTTAAAAGTTTAAATAAAATGCTTGTATGAGTTATTTAGTTTATTAAATAGATTATTGATTAGATTAAAAATGAGAATTTAAAACATGAAAAACATCAATATGCAATACACTTATACAAAAAAGAGGTTACAATTTGGAAAACAATGTAACTTCACAAATTATGATAAAGTAGAAGCTGATATTAAACCACATGCAGAATCTATGACTCACTATATTCAAATAGATCCTGTAACTCAAGGAACTCAATGTAGCAAGATATACTCTGTTCATGAGGTATAAATTGATGTTGAAAATTATTTATGTATATATATTATTGTTATTGTTAACAATATATTTAGGTAAATACAAATACTGCAACATTCCGAGATGGTGGTATATATCATTCTGAAGGTGGTTGGCCAAAAGATTTAAATGCGAAAGATGTAGAACAGGCAGTGAGATATAAACGCAAAATAGAGAAAGATGAACTGTATATTCATACAATGCTTCAATTGTTGCCTGTAATAATATTTGTTTATATTTTCAACTTATTTGTTTAACTATTTTACTATAAATGAATCCATGACTACACATTCCAATTATTTTTAGCCAATGGAACAGTGTATTTTACAGAATAATGTTTGCAATATTTATGAACAATACTTCAGTTATATGGAACCAGTTTCTTTAATACAACGAGTATATTCACGTACAGTGAATGTATATCGTGATATTTTACCAATAAAAAGACAAATAACACATCTTTCTTGGTCACCGGATCAAGGAAATCGTTTTGCAGCTAGTTACTGCAATACTGACTTTAAAAACGCAATAAATGACAATCCTCAGTCATATATTTGGGATGTAGGTAAGTTAAATAAAAAATTTCAGGATATATAAAGAAGACTGAACAGGTTTATGGTCCAAATTTATAGAAAATCCAAATACACCTTGTGTAATCTTAAAACCATTTTGTCCAATTTTAACATTGGAATATAATCCTAAAGATAGTAATATACTGATTAGTGGCTTAATGACTGGTCAAGTGGCTTGTTGGGATATTAGAAAAGGATCAGAACCAACTGAAACAAGTTTAGTGGAATTTAGCCACAGAGATTTATGCAATGAGGTGTTATGGATAAATTCTAAAACTAGCACAGAATTTTTCAGTGCTTCCAAAGACGGACAAGTATAACAGGATATATTTATTTATTTATTTATTCTTAGTCCATACCTTTCGGCTTTGGAGGACTTTCGGTTTACATCTCTTATATAATGCTCTTACATCACTTATATATCTCTTACACTAGCTCTTCTATAATTATATACAACTGCTTATACTTATTTATTGCACCTTACTTGATCTGTCTCTATGTACTAACTTATAATTAATGCTTATAACTAAGTGCTCTTTCCTTCTTTGGCTTTTGCTTCCTTGCTGTGCTCCCTTCCTGTCGTTCCTCCCCCTCTTCTGCTACTCTTCTCTTCTCTATTATCGCTTTCAGTTCTGCCAGTCCTTCTCCAGTCTCATTTAGTGTTTCTACCATGTTCCTTGCTCCTCCTGTTATCTCACATTCCTCTAATATATGTTTCAAGTCCTCTCCTTTTTTGCATAATCTGCATCCTCTTTCTCCCTCCTCTTTCCAGTGTTCCTTTGCCCTGGTTTCGTTACCACATCTAAATCTTGCTACCATACTTCTGTCCTTCCATTTCATCTTTCCTTCTAGATACTTTGGTAGCCCTTCTTTTGCTATGTTTCTGTAATATCTATTGTACTTAGATTCCCTTATCCTCTTCTCCCTCTCCTCTGTTTCTCTCTTCCTTCTTTCTTCTATAATTTGGTTTGCTGTCATCCTTTCTTGTCCATCTCCTGCCTCCACTTGTGTCCTTCCCTCTCTCGCCTCTTCTAACCTCATCTTTCTTTTTCTTGCTCTTTTTCCTTCTTGGCCCTTTCCCCAATTCCTTTCTCTCTCCTTTATACTCTCCTTTACTAATTCCTTCTTCGATTCTAAGGCTTTCTCCTCATACCTTACTGCTCTTTTCAGTGCCTTTTCTCTTATTTCCTATATCTTGCACTCCTCTCTCAAAATGTAATTCTGTGTTGTTGTGTCTAAGCCTAGAATCCATCTCACGTGTCTCCTTTTTATTCTGTCTAATCTCTCTTCTACGTTCCATCCCCACACCTCCGCTCCAAACAGCGCTCTCTACCAGTGCTCCAAACATCCTCATTCTCCTCTTGTAGTCCCTTTTAAATATCCTTTCTCCTACGCTCCATGTCTTCTTCATCGCAATTGTTGCTCTCTTTTTTCTGTCTTGAATATGCTTCTCATCACTTCCATTTTTCTGCAGTATGTACCTTAAATATCTTATCTCGTCCACTTCTTCTAGTTCTTGTTCACCCCATCTCCATTTTCTTTGTTTCCTATTGTTCCTTCTCTTTTCAAACACTATTATTTTAGTCTTCTCCGTGCTCAAGTATAACAGGATATAAAATGAAATAAAAAAAGTACATAAATGTAATATGTAAATTAATATATAAATGTAAATTAATTACAGATAATGTGGTGGGATATCAGAAAATTACAAATGCCTACAGAAACATTGGTAATAGATTTATGTAAACCTGATGATCAAAATATTGATAGAGCAATTGGAATTTCAGCGTTACAATTTGAACCATCTATGGGTACACGTTTTATGTGTGGTCTTGAAAATGGTAACTAAGAATTTTAATTCACGTACTTTTATTTATATCCTGATATATTTATTTGTACTCAGGTATAGTAATATCAGGAAACCGCAAGGGGAAAACTTCAAGTGAGAAAATTGCAACAAGATTCAAGGCACAATATGGACCTATAATAAGTTTAGAAAGAAACCCAACATTTGTTAAAAATTTTTTAACAGTTGGTGACTGGACGACAAGAATATGGTCTGAGGATTGTAAAGAATCTTGCATTGCATGGACACCGTGAATATATTTAAAATCATTTAATTTACATTTATATTAAAATTGACATAAACTATTAAAATTTTATTCAAATTATATTTTAGTGGTCATAGAGATTTTCTAATGGGTGGAGCATGGAGCATAACACGATTTTCTGTATTTTTTTTAATAAAAATGGATGGAACTCTGGATGTATGGGATTTGTTGATTCAACAAGATTCTCCAGTTCTTAGTGTGAAAGTATGTCCATTTTGATGTATTATTCATATTTAAAAATTAATATAACATATCCTAGGTTTGTGATGAAGTGCTAACATATATAAAACCGCATGAACAAGGACGATTAGCAACAATTGCTAATAAGAAAGGAACAACATTTTTACTTGAATTTTCAGAAGCATTAACAGCTAATCAAAAAAATGATAAACTTTTATTTACAGCTGTAAGTTCTATTAATATTATAATGTCTAATTATATTTTTTCATCACATTCATATAATTGAAATTAACAGCTTCTTGATAGAGAAACACGCAGAGAAAAGATAAAGGAAGCTAAAAATAGAGAACAAAGATTGAAAATGAAATCCCTTCGAAATATCAATACCGAAACTGAATGCACTACAGGAAGCACAAAAAATGATGAGAAAAATCTAAAATGTTCTAATTCTAATACTAATGATGCAGTACTAATACATTGTGAAGAAGACTATGATAATGCTATAAAGGCAGTGAGTTTGAAATGTTCTTAAAATAGATATATGTATATAGTTCAATACATACAAGAATAATAGTTAATTTTGTAATTTAATTATGCTTTATTAGGAATTACTAAAAGAAAAGGGAACAAATAATGAAATATCATAATAAATATGCAATGAATGAAATAATAAATAAATTTTTATTATATGTATATAGATTCAATAAATTCTTACATTTCTGTATTTTAAGCTTATTTTGTTTATACTATTACTTTGGACATGCATATATTTTTAATCTGTTTTATTATAATCTCATTACAATCATTTAAAAAATGATTTTACAATGAATAATTATACGCGAAAAAGGAAGTCGAAAATATAGAATAAAAATTTTTTTTTATTTTTTTTTTTTTAATTTTTCCATCAAGACAACGATCTACAGTGAGATCCGTTATACCGTACCGCACGCGTACCAAGCGAAAATTCAAAGTCGATTTTCTCGAAAACAAAGTCTCAAACGAAAAATTTTTATTCTATATTTTCGACTTTCTTTTGCGTAGAATCACCCCCTTTCCGCTTGTACCATCAGTTACCAACCACCCTGTATAATTATACTAGTGCTTGTACCATATTCATATTATATTATAAATATTTGAAAACAAAAATTAAATTTATTTATATTGATTGTTGTACACCTGTATCTTAACGGCATAAACTGAAGTTTTCGATCAATTTTGCTACCTGCCGCGTGTTAGTTACGGAGAACCATATATTAATATTTTTTTAACTGTTTATTTTTAAATGATTTATGCGTTCAAATTTCATCTATAGTGTGCATATAAGTGTTATAATATAATAAAAAGAATTAATTGCAATGTACATATTAATTGCAATACAGCATACAATTATAATTTTCATAGAAATATAAGACATATGAAATTATACTTATATCTTTAATGTGTTCAAAAATTCACTGCATAAATAATTTAATGCATTTGATTAGTGAGGGAGAGTCAATGATATTAATATAAACACTAACCAAACAAATTTTAAGAATTGCAGATGAAGATTCACATAACCTCCAAGAAATTTTACTTTGAAGAAACAGATAAGAAGAATGAAATAAAGCATATTTTTGCTAGTAAGACGTAATAAAAGGGATGATGTAGAATTAATTCATATTATTGCACAATTCATTCAGTAGTAGGAAACATTAGAGAACAACAACAAACAAAAGGTTTTATTTATTTTTCAAATAAAATATTTCCAATAATGTATGGTTTATTTGCCTCACTATCATGATATAATATGTTTATTATAAATACACTTCACACAAAATACTAATAAAATGTAAGCAGCATTATTTGCAAATATTTATTAAAAGGAAACAAAATGTAATTATATTAGAAGATAACATATACAAATACCTCGAATATAGTTCAATAATTTTAAAAATCAAAATTCTAATGAAAAAAATTCCATTACTATAAAGTCTTAATTAGACTCACAATTCAACTGAAAATAAAGTGGAACATGGAATTGCAAATTGCATTAACAAAGAATAAGAAGAAAAGACAAAATGAAACGAATCTGCGACCGCTCATAAATAAAACTAACTACAAAACTAATTTTCAAGATAGCGACGATGAGCATTCGTTTTCTAATAATGCAAATACCACAGAAGATATGGAAGATTCTTTTCCAATGTTCAATAGAGATACGTCCAAATTATTTACTAATACAGATTCTATGAATTCATCGGAATTTGCATCGAAATCAGTGGACGTTATCGTTGATATTCATCAAGAATATAAAGAAGAAGAATTACATGATAATAACATCGAACATGGTGGAGCATCAAATAAGAAAAATTCATTTTTGAAGGAATCCGAAAATGTGAAAGCATTTTCGACAAAAACCAATTTAAAACATGAAAATCTTTCAAGAGACGATGATGATATAAAAGTCGTAGATTCGTTAGATTTGATAGAAGAATTTGGAGAATCTCTGGTCACTAAAAAAAATGGAAAAGAGATTCAAACGGTGAGTAAGAATAAATTAAGCGATAAATTAAGTAAAAAGAATATTAATCAGTCGTCTGTCGAGGGAAAGTTACATGGCAGAAAACAATGGATTACGCCGAAAGATGAGAAAGAAGAAGTAAAGAAACCAACGAGAAAACGATGGTCGAAAGATAACACTGTAATTCGATTACCAGAGACTAGGGACACTTCTTGGACAATTGTATCTTCAGAAAGTGCATCTTCGTTTGTTCAACGTTCAGAGAAACCACTACCAGCAACTAGGTCGTTCCTGAAGAAATCATTGTTCGGGTTTGATAATGAGGCCTTCGATTCGGAAGAAATTCTCACGATTGAAACTGATCATAATCGAAGCAACCCAAAAATCAGGATGAAGAGAATGGTTCACAATCCAGAACAAATGGAGCTTTCTACTTTCGATAGTCGAAGCATTCGAAATTCGTTGAGCGAAGAAAATAAGTGTTTCAAGGAAACAGCGATTGTGACCGAAGATTTGAAGGAGTCTGCAAATTTGGACAGTGAAACGTCTGAGAATCGAAGGAGGAATGCAATATTAGACGTTGAACGTATTGATAAGTTTAACCGCGGTGATATATCTTTGAAAGATAGAAGGAATCGTGGATTAAGAAATAAGAGAAGTTTCGTAGAAAAGAGTAACAAAAATACTTCTAATAGTTCGAATAGCTCTCAGAGCTTGGAGGAAATCACTGCACAATCGGATGACGATTCTAAGGAAGTATCGATAAAAGATGATCGATTTTTGATAAGAAGTGGTCGAAAGCATTCCGTTAACAGTCGAAGGCATTCCAAGGAAAATTTACTACCTGTTACTGAAGATGATCTCGATGAAGATCGTTTAAAACATTCTAGTCAATATTCGGTGACTACTTCCGAAAACGATGATTTTGACGAAAATCGTGCTAAAGCAACTAACGATGAAGCTAAGTTAAAAAGGTCTAAAACAAAGAAAAAGAAATCGAAATTTATAGAACATCAGTTGCAGAAAAAAGACAAAGAAAAGAGGCTTTCTAAAAATTTGACACCGAGTGTCAATGTCGAAGAAAGTTCAAAAAGGAAGAAAAAGAGGAAGAAGAAAGACGATATAAAATATATATCCGTAACGATTCATAGAACAGATGTGTTGGAGATTGATTACGTGACGAAACATCCTATGGTAAAGGTTCATATAGTAAAGGCTGAAAATGGGAAGTATTTGAAAAATGAACATGGCGCGTGTACGTATTTGCAGCCTGTAATAACTGGGAAGTTTGACTTCAAAGAGAATAAGTCTATAGTTCCGGTATGGGAGGAAGAACTTATCTTCGAACATGATTTCAAAGAGCTTTTGAAAATCGATAATGAACAGGTTGTAATACTTTTTGAAATCGTCGATCTTTTGAGTTTTGCCGAGGCCAGCTTCAATTATGATAAATTTGGCAAGTGTTTTGGTTACTATATATGGCGTATATACATAGTTAAAATCTAACATTTAATTTAGAAGAATTGAGAAGCTTATAACAAAAACGACCACCCTTCTCCATGTTTATATGTTACGTTATCCATGTTATAATACATTTCACTCCTTTTTAACAAAATATATATAGGTAATATTAAACAAACATATTTATTATATTTATTATTATTATAATTAATATTAATATATATATATATAATAATTGTAATTAATATTACATTAATTACATTTTATATTATAATTAATTATTTTTATAAAACCACTTAATTTTCATTCGATAATAAGTCAGAACACAGATTATTTTTCATAATTTCGATTTCACAATGCTATGAGCGTCGTTTTTAATTACTGAAAGGGATTATTATCTTAAAAATCGATATATCTGATAAGGGTCATCTTTGTTATAAGCTTCTCCATTAGTTTTAATTAATTTAGGATTAAAATTAATCGTTTGATTTTATTCGTTAAAATAGGTCATGAAGGTTGTTGGTACAAGGTTGCATGGGCTTTTTTAAAGCCTGTAGGACGAAACCAGGTGTTACATATTAACAAGAAAGTCAGATTACAACTGTATAAACCTCGAAAGAATTCGCAAAAATTTGATAGATTTCACACGTGTGAAGTAAGTGATTACTAAGTGAATAGGCATAACGTAAACATTATTGTTTTCGTCATTAATGACTCGATCAAAATCCTTTTTTATCCTACATATGTAACATGATTTTATAGGACTGCTTTATCTCCTTTCTATGTAAATTTTTAAGGTCAACTGTAATCTTTTATATTTTCTCTTTGCTTATCAGACATTGCTAGCAGGCGCTGACAAGAATTTAAAATAAAGATATTTTTATATTTTAATGTGAAATAAATTTCATTTTAATATGTACATATAAAATTTTGATATATATACTTTTATTGAAATATAAAAATGTAATCATATATAGATATATTTTTTATCTGTATATAAGATCAGTTATCAAATAGATATCAAATATACTTACATTATCTGCTAAAATGTAATTTAGTTAGAAGATTACAAATACAGATGCACAGCGCGATTTTATTTTTTATTAGAACTGTCATAAGATATTATAATAAGATGAAATTTACTTCTAAACATTAACACGCAATTTATTACCTTTGGCATATTTCGTTGTCAAACGATGTATGTAGATAAGATAAAGGAGAGACTATTAGTTTTATCAATTTTAGCAATTAAATTTGAAATCACTTGAAACTTCGATGATTCGTGTATTTAATTCTAATATATCATTGATGAGATTTTAAATACTTTGAATTTTCAAATTGAATTTTCTAGGTATATACGTGGTGGAAATCGAACGTCCGAGAAAAGTATCCTAGCAGTTTATTTGTTACCGCAAAATCCATCAACCAGCCTAAATTAGAACCTGTTCTTTATCGGCAATTATCGTTATATGATTTATCCAACACACGTAATGAATCACATGGGATGTCTGTTCATACTTCAAACCCTATAAACTTGCCAAAATGGACTAGATTAGCCGCACAGTCATGTAAAATACCAAATGAAATTTTCTTCGAAACGGATATTGGCGAAAATGGATGTTTTTACATTGCTTTTAGTAACGACGGCAAATATTTGGCTTGTTGCTTTTCCGAAGAGCACGACTATCCCATTGTCGTCTACGAGGTGAATATTAAAATTTTTCATTTTTATTAATACGAAGGGTAAAAGATTTTGATACGATTACATATCTTCTTCTTATTCCTATACGTTCTTTCGGTCATTTTCGGTAATCTTTCGGTAATTTGAACAAAAATGAGAAAAGTATGACTGATTTCTTATCTCAATTCTATATTAAGATGTTACAAATTCTTTCTGTTTGCTAAAATCAGAGCAAGATTGAAATATAAAAATTCGAGGTTTGTAGCAGGATTAAACAGTAAAAAGTGTAATACTGAAGAAATAATCTTATTAAGCATTGAAGAAATAATTCCAAGTATCATCATTAATATATTTGTTGTATATATGTTGAGACCACGTCTTATGATAATTTTCAAAAAAACCAGTTAAATATTCTTTATATATTTTATTTTTTTTAGTAATCGTTGTACAAATGATCTGGATTGTTTAAATATTAGATTATATTTCCTGTGATTTTAAATTGTTTTCACATATTACAAATCAATTAAAGGGATTACAAAAGTTTTAGCAAAAAATTATTTAATCCTTATACGTTCGATTGTATCTTTGTAAGTGATTCATTAACTAAATGATAAATATATTTTTTTTGAGAGAACTGGTTTCAAATTTTAGTACATTATGTCTTCTTTAAATAACTATTCGAAAAACGAGTTTCTACTATTAATAAGTTATACACAATTTATAATTATATTATTCGATGATTAATTTCAGTGTAAAATTCATAATTTTATTAAGTTTGGTAGAAAACACTTTTATACATTGTAATAAACACAATTGTACAATTTCAAATTTGTCAAAATATTTCCATGTGATGTTACATATTATTATATTATTTCGTTACGAATATTAAAGTTCTTTTAATTGCTGTTAGGTTGAAGCAAAGAAGATCTACGTACGGTTTTCAGGACATAAAACTTTCGTTTACTCCCTCAACTGGTCTAACAATGATAATTATTTGCTTTCTGTTTCATCTGATCAAACTGCTCGTATTTGGGATGTACAGAATCGAATTGTAGAACATATACAAGTAAGAATTTAAACATATATTAGAAGCTAACAGAAGGTAAATGAGATATGTTTATTTCGTAAAATTTTTTAATTTGGGTTTCGTCCAGCATTGTTGTTATTATTAATATTATGTCTAAGTTAAAATTTATGTTATGTTTACACAGAATGTCTCATTTCTTGACATTCTGATTAGCATTGCTATTACTGCCGTAGCGAAAAATGTTTCATCCATATACATATATAAATATGTGTGTTAACTGATAAAGTTAATCAGTTAAGGAGTGCATCCTGTGTAACTCCTCTTCCCACTCAGAAAACCTCCGTAATTTCCTTTTCCAATCTTATCACACTCTTTGTTTTTTCGTACATTTTCATAATCCCTTAGTCTTTTACTTGTGCCCACCTACCTCAACATCGCCTTCAACCCTCATCTGTCCACTCTGTTGAACGTCGCTTTCAAATCTGCAAATAAAAAAACACGAATACCCTCCCTCTTAGTTTATTCAACTCCTTGTTTATTACGTAATGATTATGTTATGTTAATATATATTATCATGTTCTCCTTCTGTAGTCTTCACTCAGTAATATAATTTATTTCATATCATGATGGTAATATCAATCGAAATTAAATTGTGTATCTTTCAACAGATGATGCCTCATCCATCCTACGTGTACTGTGGAAAATTTGATCCCGATATTTCTTCGATAGTAGTAACTGGTTGTTACGATCGCATAGCACGTATTTGGATAGAAGATAAGAAGTCGAAAAATTGGGATCTTAGCCAAGAATTAGAGGGTCACGAAGGATTTATAAATTCTATGTATTTCCAGAAGAATAGTAACTTATTAACAGCAGATAGTGTCGGAATAATAATCATATGGGTGTTGAAAAAGAGTAGAAAAATATCATCCATGAAAGAATGGTACATATCACGAAAGATAAAGGTCAGAGAAATCGACGGTATAATAATTAACACAATTATTTTACATCCCTTGGAGTCCAGACTTCTCGTTCATTCACGGAACAATGGGTTAAGAATGTTAGATCTCGCAACTGGAGTAGTATTGCAAAAGTATAATGAATTGAATAATCAAAGGTATTCTTCATCATATAATTTTACTTTTAATGATTCATTCTTGTCTGATTTCCTTTACGTTATCTTGAAATATTTCTTGTAGGATACAATCAACAGCTTGTATTTCTCCATGTGGCAATTTGATCTTTTGCGGTGGCGAAGATTCATCCTTGAACGTGTGGAATTTAGAAACCGGGAATCTTCTCGCAAAATATACGTTTGATCGACATTATCGAGCAGTGACTTGTGTAGATTATCATCCATACGACCACATATTAGCTTTTTCGACTTTTGGTAGTTCTGCTTCGGTGAGAATTTTAAGATTTAATAAAGATGGTACGGGTGAAGATATAGGATTAAGAATGATGAGAGAAACTGAAAACACAGTGAATAATAGCGATGTTCCCATGAGATTCCTAAAGACATCCGTAATGCCCAAAGAAAAATTAAGATCGAATAACTCAAAGAAAGTAATCGAAGAAGCTTACCATACGAAAGAAAAAAGCTTACAATCTAATCGAAGCCATAATTCTAGTCTTC
Organism: Bombus vancouverensis nearcticus; assembly: GCF_051014615.1. Lineage (NCBI taxonomy): Eukaryota > Metazoa > Arthropoda > Insecta > Hymenoptera > Apidae > Bombus > Bombus vancouverensis. The sequence goes on from NC_134915.1 coordinate 6,554,717, forward strand.
TTAAGTTTTCTGATAGTGTTTTCGAAAAAGATAAATACAGCGATGTAATGTACCATGATACAAAGATGAAACTTCAACGATTAAATGAAGCTGGACAAACGATGAAAAGTCGCAGTACGAATCGTTTATATAATATTATTGAAAAGATTGATAGAATTTTATCAAATTCATCAAAATCGTCAGGTGATATTGAATCTGGGAGGAATTTTACCCTCCTCCAACAATCAAGTGAGAGTGAAGTCTTAACGTTTTTAAATGAAAACATAGAAAAACAAAAGAAGAAACTGAAAAAAAATAAGTCTGCGTATTTAACTATCGAAGATCAATCCAGTTCTTATTTTGAATCAAATACAACAAGTAGTGACAAACCGAAAGTTGTCGAATGTTATACGTTACAAAGTGAAAGAACAAATGATTGGAATAGAAAGGAGAGATCGAGAAGCGCGAAGGAAATGAGAAACAGTAATATATCTAAGGATAACACAACGAAAACTTTTTCCGATAGCGCCACAAATTACCAGAAGATTAAAGCATATGACGAAATCACTAAAACTCTATTACAAGAAAATATCGAACCGGATTTCGCTATTGAAATGGAAGAAAATAATAAAAAGTCAATAACTTATAAGAGTAATCGTCTTAGAAAAGACGATTCCGATTCGACTGATAGTGCTGGAACATATATCATAGAAAAGAATGATATAAAAGGTAGTGATAAAGATTCGACGAAAATGTTTGAAAATAGAAATATAGATTTAAATGATACAGAGAACGATTCGAATATAAAAGATTCCAGAAGCGGTAGTTCAGTACTTAGCAGCGCGACTTTTACTATAGAGAATGAAATCTCTATATCAACACCAAAGAAAAACGGCAAATCTAGTCTAAAATAATGCTTATTTAATAATATAAACATAAATATCCAGTATTTATTACCATTATTTAATTTACAATGTCTTTACGTATTGTCATATTTTATATTTACGATTTTGTCATTTAAAAAGCGTATTATTTCATTACTTTTCATGTGTGTATTTTTCATGAATTGTCAATACATTTTAAAATGAGCTATACTATGCAAAACTTCATTCCTGTAATGGTACTCCTTGTATAGCTTATTAATAAATGTTTCGTTTAATACATTTGTTATAATTTATCATGCAATGATTATTTTCACGGCAATCAAAATGCGTTATAATGCATGTAATTACAATCATAACGCATTTTTGCAGCTGTTCATGTAACTAGATTAATTTTTTTTGTTATATGAGAATTTGTTAGCACTTTGCATAATTTATATACTCATTCTTTAAATTGCTGAATTGATTGTACAATATTCAATTATAATATTCGATCAGAGATTAAATTAGAAATTTATTAACAATCCTCTACTGACTTAATTAAATAATTTCATTTTTTTTACTATCGATCTTTTTTAATTAAAAAAATTTATTTTCAATGATAATACATTTAATTTGACAAACTTTTAAAAATAAATGTATACAAGATTTATTAATTAATATTTATTAATTTCTTATAAAAAATGTAATATATGAATATTTTATTAAACAAATTTTTTGTCATATACATGAAGTTGGTTCGATAGTTAGTCATAAATATCCACAAAAAGATGTTTATATTGTCAAAGAATAATGTTTCACATTACTTTCGTGCAGTGCAATTAATGAATTAACATAAAAGTTATTTTAACGCAAATAAATCCTGAATCATTTTTGTTTCAAATATGGGATCTTTTTTTGGAAGAATAACTAAAGTTTCTGTGAAAATAATTATTCTTCCCTTTCTGTATTTGACATATTTATATGGCACGTATTTATCGAATGTAATTAACATAGCGCTTGTAATTTATCTCTTAATCATATTTAAATTAAGTGGTCTAGAGATACGTTTTGGAAATGAAGATGATGAAGAGGTATGAAATTTTTTGTTCATTAACAATAAAATTCAGTTCGAAATCCAAAGAATGTAATCATTTTCAGAAAGTAATTATTTTTTAATAGATATTCTGTATCAAAATATCGATAATTTGTTTCTATCAAAATTCGATTTTAATTTTCCATTTAAGATTGATTTTAATTTTTCACATGCGCATATTTCATGAATAACAAATCTACTATTCGCTACTACAAATAGTGTCTCCAGTAACAGTCTATCAATTAATTAATGCTTTCTTAATTCAAAAAAAAAAAAAAAAATGAAAAGTTGAAATTATTAGTGGTTTATTCCTAGATTCGTTACATACATGTAATTAAAAAGTGAATCTCGCGAAAAAAGAGAGAAATGGGTAGTATATTGACAACTTTGGCTACTATTGGCATCAGCATCATTTTTTATCCTTTCTTATTCCTTTGCTATGTTTATATTCTTTTCATCATGATCGTTTTTAACATTGTACAATCATTCTATATTTTTCTTATAATGTTACTTAGCGGTTTCTCGGATAGTACAGTCATTGATTAAAATTATGTGAGTTATTTATCATTTATAAATAAAAATGTGATTTTCAACTATTTGTCGATTTATGTATTACACAAAGTTTGCATTATTGCCTTACTTTCAGGACTTTGAAGATGCCGAAACTAATATCGAAACTGAAGATACTGCCCAATTACAAAATACTTAAAATTTTCTCGCGATTATCTGCAATTATGTAAAAATAACTATATAAATTTATTATTTCATTCATACCTAACTAATTAAAATGTACAATATTCTTTACGAAATACGTAAATAAAGAGTTCATTTTGATGAACAAAAGTATTAATTTTCGTATTCAATTTATCAGTAAATTGTTTTATAGAGAAGTTAATTTTTAAGGTTTATACACATTAAGAGATTTATACATATGTATAATGATTTTGTACCTGCCTTAATTACCTGAATTTTACTATCCTTATTTTTTATACTAAAACATAATATTTCACTTTACTTACTTATTCACTTTATTATTTATCTATTGTCAGCGACACACAATTAAAGTTAATTTACGTAATTTAGTACACACGCGTTACATAGTTATTACAACACGTATTATAATAGTTATGCAATTAGTATGCTTATTATTAGTTGACTATAATGTTTTATTCAATTCTTCATTGATAAATATTTCACTTTAATGAATAATAGAAAATACGGCAAAAAGTATTTGTAGTTATTTCCGATTTTGTCATGACTATATTACTTTTGTAACTTTAATATTCAAGTGAATTTATGTGTATTTTAGATTATTTAAAATTTGCGATTAATGCATTTTTAAATCTCCTCCCTGTTGTTTTCGTATAATGCATGTAAAGATGCAAAACGCAAAAGTGAGTTCAGAAGATGCCGGTATAAGAATCGTATGGCGTCACAGGACGAAAACATGGTAGAGGTGTATCGGATTTTATCGTGTGTATTTCAATTTCACAGCTAAGAGCGTTAATTACCTTAATTATGTGAAAGTAAATTAATCAAATATAATATTTTTGATCTTAAGATTTAACAAAATAGGCTTTTCTCAATAAAAAGCCTTTTTGCTGCAATGGTAACAATAACGAAATTGGTGCTCATCGCAGTTATTTATGGTAAAGTTATTTATCGCCACTAACTGTTTATAAGACGTAACTTTGTTGTGGATACTAGTTTGATAAAAATATGAAATTAGTATTAAGTAGTAAATTACTTCATAACCTCCAAATGTTGCCGATCGATAACTTACTAAAGTTTAGTGTTTAGCATTAAAATCTTTAATTTGATTTCATTCATTGAAATGTCTTGTTTATTAATTAGATTTGTTTAATATTTTAAAGATGACATTTCTTTTTATTAATGTTTTTACTGGCTGTTTTTACTGTTTTTAATTGGATATATAAAAACCAATTATGTTAAAATTTTAATAGATAATATCTTTTTTAAATATATTTAATTTTTTTAAACATTTACTTGTGATTTTAACATTTATTCCTTTTATTTGCATACTCTGTACTTTTAAAACTACACTTAATTTATATGCATATAAAGTAATTTAAATTGACTTCATTTATGTTATTATCTTTTGATACAGTTAGTATTATTAAAACATAATTCAGTTTTTTCAGGTATTTTTACTCCTGTAATAGCATCACGTGTACTTGAACTAAGCGACAGGTATATAATGATTGATGTCTGTTATATGTAGACTATGGTTGTTTATGCATTTTTGGGAAATTTAAGATTCCAAAAAAATCTAGAAGTACATACAATATGCAAAAATATATACAATATTTAAAGTAGATCACTTGTTATGGTATTTAGGAGACAAAACAAATTTCTACTTAGATTTCATTTTTTTAATTATGTTCATAAAAGTATAAAATTGCATGAACATCCACAGTTTAGTTATATTTTATATTTAATTAATGATATATATTTACATGTATATGTATAAAATTTTAAATATTCAATTTTTTAAATAGATTTTTGGATATTCATAAAGATGGGCAGTGGCTTGTTATGGTATAAATATAAAATATCTGATACATTATGTTTTTATGTAAAATTACTGCTTATAAACTACAAACATTACTTTTTTTATAGATGTATGCACCATGGTGTGCACATTGCAAAAGATTAGAACCAATTTGGTCTCATGTAGCGCAACATTTACATGCGACATCAATAAGAGTTGGAAGAGTTGATTGCACCCGATTTACAAGTGTTGCTCATGCTTTTAAAGTTAAGGGATTTCCAACTATTATATTGTAAGAAGAAAGTTGGATTTATTTTTATAGCTTTGTATATATATACATTTAGTGATACATTTCTCTACTGGTATTATTTCTCTTTTCTATATAGCTTAAAAGGTGAGCAAGAATTTGTATATCATGGAGATAGAACACGAGATGAAATAGTAAAATTTGCATTAAGAGTAAGTGGCCCACCTGTTCAAGAAGTAACAAAAACTCAAAGTTTCGACACAATTAAAAGGGAACGTGATCTATACTTTTTATATGTTGGAGAACGATCTGGACCATTATGGGTAAAATAAAAATTTTGTTTTGTGTAAAAACTAATAGAAATGTTATTAATGTTATGAGCTGAGACTTCGAGCAACGCGAGAAGCCGGCGAACATATTCTTATGGAATACAATTGCAATACTAGTCTTGACTAGTGGTCTATCATATAACTTTGATCAATAAAAATCGACGCGATTCGAGTGATAAAGTTGTATCGTGTGGGTACGTTCAATTATGTTGTACAGGATTGCGGGATTGGATGTTAGGTTTTAATAATTATACTCGAATTTATACAAGAATACAAGTATATGCATTGTAATCAAGAGATTGTTCTATGTGAGTGTGTATCGCGGATAAATGAGTATTATATGCGTTACCTTATGGTTTGGTTGCTCAGTTTTGACGCACTGGCAATGCGGAAACTAAGAGCAGCGTGAGGGATTGTTAAACAGAATTTAGACCGACACGCGGACTTTGAAGGGTTAAAGTTTGATCGAAAAAAAACTTCAGCTCGATCTCACTATATTAGCTTTTAATGAACGCAACGCGGAATTACACAATCTGTTCTGTCTAAGAAGCATATTTTTTGGTTTTTTATATACCGTAAAGATCTCGGAACTCTATTGTAGGGGTGGATCAAGGAGTTTAGTGTAGGTATATGGAAAATGTAACTCTTCAAGATTTCCAAGAACGATATCTTCTGGATGTTTATCACAACTGATATCCCAGCACAATCGCGACTGTATCTCATTGCTTAGATAAATATTTCAAAATAAAGGTGTTTCTGTTTTACAGAATTAAAAAACTACAGGTGAAGACCGTTCTTCATCTGTAACATTAATGAAGATTTTAATTTAAATGAATATGTTTTAGGAATTCTATCATAAGACTGCAGATGTGTTCCAACCACATGCATTTTTCTATCAGTCTCATCCAAATGTTGTTAGTAAACATGCTCCTGTGGAAAATACTCCTGCATTGTTTGTCTATAAGGAAAATTTACATTATAATTTTAGTGGTAAATATTTGTAAAATATTGATATTACCTATAAAAATATATTTTTTATAATTATCAATAATATCAATGAATAAAAAAATTAATTTTTAATAACAAATATTTTGTAATAGGCCATGACATAAATAATATAGAAAAGTTAAATGAGACAGTATACAAATGGATAAATGCAGAACGTTTTCCTACATTCCCAAAAGTAACAAGAGGAAATATAAATCAACTTTTCCTGACAAATAAAAATCTAGTATTGGCAGTAGTAGAAGAAAATCAACTAGAAGAAATACCACTACACATGACACGGTTCAAAGATATGGTAGAATCTATAATTAAAAGCAAGCGAGAAAAATATCACGAGTAAGTTACATTTTATGAATTTGTATATTCTTTATTTTAATATTCAAAATGTGATTATAATTACTGTTTTGGCATTTAGTCAATTTCAGTTTGGTTGGATAGCTAATCCAGATCTAGTCAATAGTATAGCAATGATGGTTTTACCATTGCCAAGCTTAATTGTTATTAATACTACAACAAACCACCATCACATTCCAGAGGATGAAACAGAAAAACTGACTCCTCATGTGATAGAGTTGTTCCTAGAGCAAATTCGAAATGAAAGTGCTCCGGTATATAAGATATATTTTTTAAATAAATTTAAGATACTTTATGTGGTTAGAAAAAATTAACATTATGGCATATGTTTTCAGCGATATGGTGGAAACAGTTGGTTAATTCGTATATATAGATCATGGTTTGAATTAAAAACAACTCTTTCTGCAATGTGGATGGGTAACCCCATTCTAACAATGGTTTTGTTTGGTTTACCAGCAGGATTCTTATCCTTAATATGTTACGGTATTTGTTGTCCAGATATTTTAGATGCAGATGACGATGAAGAAGGTACATATTTCTTTTTCTGCAAACCAGTATCTATCTATGAATATTCATATTATTACTTTTTTAATGTTAAATGATTTTCCAGATCATCCAGGAGCAAATCATATGAAAAAAGATTGAAATAACTGAATTATTGTATTGTTTATATTAAACAGTTTTTTAAAATTTTTAATCTATTGTTTCTAATTTCATTTAGGTAATATTTATTAATTTTATATTACAAAATTTCGAATTACTGAGACGCTTTATTTATTATTCATTAGTGTAACAAAATTATATGAATTATGAAAGTGATTATTTTTGTAGTCAATGCAATGAAAGAGATTCTATGAATTATAAATAGAATGATAAAGATTTATCTTAACTAAATGGAACTTTCATAAGACAATACAAATCATGTAAGTAAACGAGCTTTTTTTAAACTGCATAATAAATTTGTTTTACATTGAAATATGTAAATGTACTAAAGTTTTATGTAAAGAATGTAAGTGGCAAATAATGTTCTGTATACTTATATTTGGAATTACAGATGTATGTTTGTTTATGTAAATATAGTGAAAAGTATTTCATATCAATGTTTACGTAAAGATTGTATATTTGATTTAAAACATGATAACTGTTTTAGGGATGGGAACCTATTACATTTTAAGTGTAGATTTATCTATATTTAATAAAAAAAAATACTGTAATTGTACTTTAAATTTCTTTTTTATAAATATGGATAAAATTAACTAAATAAAAGAATATATAGGTGGAAAGGTGGATATAGAAATTTGAAAATAAAATCTGGATTAAAATAAATCCTGATACCTGACTTCAATTTTTTATTTCAATATATCATAAAAAATAAAAACATATGACTAATTAAGCGTACAGTTGTATTGTAATGTTAATACCTGTTCAAAAATTAAACAGAGAATGTTATGTCACTGTTTGTCATGGTTTGATAACCATGTATAAATATATGTATATGCTATAAATCATCATCATCAGAATCCAATGCTGCTCTTCGTCTGTCAAACTGAAATTAATTATTTACAATTTTATTTTTTTCTGAAAACGTACATACATATATTGCAACTAACCTTCACAACAGTTTTTCGTTGTGTTTGTTGATTTACGCTTTCAAGTAAACTGATAAGTTCTTTTTCCCCTAATTTACCAGGTAACTGACCTCGTTGAGCCATGTTTAATATCATATCTTCTATCATTTTTCCTTTTTCAGGTTTTCCAAGACTTAATGTATTTACTAAAGAAATAGTGTACATTAGAAAATTTTATACATCATATGTATATATATAATTTCATTATATTAATGGTCTTACATCTTGCTCTAGCTGATTGACTTAATACTTGAGTGAGAATGGAATTCTTCATGTCTTCCATTTGATGCATTTTTTCCTCCATTGCTTGTTTATTCTCTACATTATTACTCTGAACATTTATAAACGAATCACAATGTAATAAGGATAAAAAATCAGTAATAAATGTTTATTTAAGTAATATCAGTATGCATATATGGTTATAAATAGCTTGAGCTGGCCAAATTTAAATTCAGTAAAATAACTTTAGTCATGAGATTGGGAATAATATACTATAATCATTTATTATTTTCATTTGATTTTTATTGATGGTCTTATTAAATAAATTATGGTTACACACACTTGTCAAAAATGGTTATGTATTATATAATATTTTGTCTCTAATACAACTGATTTACCTTATATTGTGACTGCAACTGAGCTAATCGTTGTTGTCGTATTGCTTCAAGTTCTGGATCTGACATGTTTTATAGCGTTAATTTTTCACTATTTGATGTTTAATAAATTTTATTGGAACTCAATATTTTCTTTGATGTATACACTTTCTTCCCAACCTAATTCTCGGTATAGTATGTAACAAGACGATCGACTAGCGAGAAACATGAAGGTAGTCAAATATACAAAATCAAACTCGAACGTAGAATGTTTATTTAAAATTTAGATTCGCAATGAAATAATTCGGTGTAATTATATTTGTATATTAGCAAATATTTTTTAAATATAGAGAGTAGAAGAGTAGAAAAATTGTATATTGTATAATTATGTATGATAATGAGTTGTTATGAACAATAATTTGTTATCTATTTAATACAGTTTAATCTTAACACAATTACAAATTATCGGGTTGGCAATTAAGTGATTGCAGATTTTGTCATTATCACCTAATGACAAAATCCTCAATTACTTAGTTGCTAATCCAATATTACAATTGACCTTGCTAAATACGTTAATTAAGGTAATTTAATAAAAAATTTTAATTTGACCTTATTTATTATTATTACTTGAAATATTGTAAACATATATAATTTTAGGTATACTCAAAGTTAGTAGTTTAGAGGTATTTAATTAATTTCATACTTTATTAAAATTTAAATAAACTGAACTGTGTTAAAATTATACATATGTTACACATATATTTGGAAAAATGAAATATTAATAAATATACTATACAATTTATATTTATACAGAAACTTTATTGTTCTTGATCAGTATATTAAAAAGTACAAAGCCCTTTTAATTGTACATTTAATTTTGCACATTTAATATGTGTTCATTAATTTAGATAGTATTTGTACTATCATACCATGGTGGCATCCAATTTGCTGGAGGTTTTGCTCTTCCTCTAGAAATAGGGAGAGTACCATCAATATTGTAATTTCTATCTGTTTGCCTTCTGCGTATCTCATTTTTATTTGTGTCAAAGATTCCATTATCCAAAACAACAAATGATTGGCCATTAGAGTGTTGCTTGGTGCTTTTACCAAAACTAGGAGAATATGGTCTGATAGTATTATTTTGAAGTACACAATCTGGTGAAGGATTATGTGTCCTTCCGGAAGACTGAAATGGTGGCGAATGTCTGCGTCGGAATCCTCTGGGTTCATCATCGACATTACAGACATGAAGTCGGTATGTTGGACTAGTTGATCTATCTTTCACTTTGGTACATTCCGGCATATTTACCTGTGTTTGTCTTTGCATATGTGTTTGCGAAGATTTCGAACTCCTATATTGTAATAATATTTGTTTCAATTAGTATATTAATTATAGACAAGCTATGCTTAAATCAAATGTATATATGTATGTAATTATTCTCTGAGGCATTAGCAATACACTAGACCTTTATATAGATATTGAATTTTACCAATCTTATTGAACATAAAGAAGTGTTACAGTATAATATAAAATTTATTAAATTCCTACTTACAAATCAAACAATCTTTTTGTATTTCTTCATTAATATGTCGGAACTAATTAATTATTATCTGATTAATTTCGTTCGTCGTATCATAGAAATTCATCATAAACGCGAAATTTAAGATATCTATGTTAAAATAAATTAAAATTTAAATTCAACGGAACTTTCAAATGCAAACCTTTGGCCACCTGTTGGTGGTTTTCCATAGACATTATCTTCATGAACTCGAGTATGTAGCACTTGGAACGCGTCCTGATCTTGAGCGGCATTTGTGAAACCAAATTGGTCTGCATTATTTATCCAATAATTTTCTTTTCGTCTGGAAGCGCTTAAACTACGATCTCGTTTACGATGCATTCTCAGTTCGTTTTGTAACTGATTCTCATGTTTCGAACAATAAGCTGTCTTATATTCCGGTTCAAGATCAAGATTACCCTCCAAACGTAAGTTGGTCGGCATTTTTAAAGTTTCAACCCTTGGTATATGACCATAAGGAATATATTGGGCTCGAACTTCACTTGTGAAATCGTGATCATGTCGTTTGGGCTCTTGTCTACCGAAACGTGTATATTTCGGAAGAATGTACGTTGATCTCAAGTTCAACGGTGGTTTTCGATATACTGGGTGGTCTCTTTGATAATCCAAATATTTCGAATTATATTCCGGATCTTGATCAATTTTCGATGTAAATCTGGGCGTAGGTGAGGGAGATGATATTTTCGTGCCATCCGCTCGTCCAATTTCATCTTCTGGCTTTACGATTTTAGGTCTCTCCCTTGGAAAATCCTATAAATTGTTAATAATTGTTAATAATTTTGTACGATAAAAATGAGTTGCTCATTGAAAAAGGGGCATGTATCGCATCTACGGTGGCTATGAAAGTATTTCTATATAAATACATATCCTAATTTTTCAATTGAACGTTTTTGTATGAGGTTTTATTATATTTCATTTTCATAGTATCAAATTCTTGTAGCCATGTGTGCACCAAATGATACGAAATTTAATATACTTAAACGTAATTAATTAGTAAGTAGATAGTATAATAAATACAATGATGTACAAATACATTCTGTATCGATTTTTGGTCTCTTGTAGTATCAATTAACTCGTGTATTTTAGTGTGTATATGTAATAGGTGGAACTGTGTTATGTATAATAGGTAGAAGTGATATAGTGAAATAAGGCGTTTAATAGGGTCACAAATTGATCTAACCGCAGCTAGGGTCATACGCATTCATGTAGGTCCCTACGTCCATTTTTTGAAATCAATTTCAATTATGAATTCAATGACGAGCCATAAAATCAAAATTGCTAAAATATAAGTTAGAGATGACTTGTAATAGTTTATAATGATTATAGAGAGATAAATCTTCTTTCAGATGTATAGCTTACTTATACCTAGATATACAAAAGAAGAATTTTCGGTTTTGGAATTACAAATTTATTCGGATCAAAACAGTGTATTCAGAATAAGATCGTTAGTAATTTCGAAGCCAAAACTCGTTAGTAATTGCTAGATCGTGGATGTTCGAGCAAATTCGTATCTTTATGAATAGATTCAATTAAAATCACTGACACTCTTTTCACCGATACCAAACTTCATCAACAGTAACTTTGACCGATAACAGTTTTGACTGAGAACAACTTTAATTGAGTGGCGGTATCAGTACAGGAAAATAAGAGAGCATTCTTACTTACGTCGGTTTATTGCTGCAGATAGTCGATGGCCTTATGATGACCGGATTAAAAAAAGTTACTCCAAGCCCAATTGTGTAAAAGCCTAATTGTGGCGTGTGCCCCTTAATTAACATGACGTAACGATATACTTTACCTTGTACGCGTCTTTATATTCCGGAATTTCAAGCGGTGGACACTTTAGGTCTTCTAACCTCGAGACCAACATTTCCAATTCCTTGTTTTTTTCCTTTTTCTCCATTAATTTTTTTTGCTTTTTCTCCGTTTCTTCGGCAATTTTGTTCGATTCACTCGTCAATTGCGGCTCTTTAGTACGAAAATCAATAAAATTATCAGTGTGCTCAGTACTTTGAAAAAAGGAGTTCCCGGTCTTCAGATGAATTTCAGGTTTTATTGGTCGTGAACGTTCTGCGATACAAAGATAATAATGATACATCCTGTATATTCATCGAATTCAAAAATATAAATGCAATCGAACCTCGATTATCAGAACAGACGTTTTTGTTGTGATCCTTCCAATCTATGATATCGCCTTCAAATTTTGTATATAAGGGACCATCTACAAATCTTCCATTAATAGATGGGACGTCAAAATTATCATAAATAATTTTGGGTAAATATGGAAAAGTGTCGCTTCTGTTACGAATCCTTTAATCTCTTTCAGTTCTTATTTTTGTTCTCCAATCTTTCGTTCAAGGCATCACTCTCAAATTTTCCATTAAGTAATTTCGTTAGACAAATTATTTTCTCTTAACATATTGACAGGCAATTTACGCATCAAATTCTATCAAAACTAATTTCAACTGATTTATTGAATTTACCTTTAAATCCCAAAAACGTCGATTAATAGAAAATTTGAGAGTTGTAAGAAAAATTAGAGAATAAGAACAAAAACGAACAACTTTTATCCATATTTGTCTTTCCTCAGAAAAGCGTTAGATTCTCCAGCATTTAATTTCTATATTGCATCTCAATTTCGTTAAACAAAATATTCATTATATTACATCATTTTTATAAGCGTTTCTGTAATTATATCGCAGAATTGTATTTAATTAAATCATAAAGTTATGGATTTCATATCAGAGGCTTTTACAAAATTGATTGACTTTTATTCGATAATAAGTCAAAATATATGTAGGTCATTTTCATGATATCGATTCCATTATACTGCAAGTACTACCATGGAAATCTACAGAATCTTCCGACATGAACAGAAATCGAATATATTTTTATACGAGTGTATATAAGGTGGATTAAATTTAAAAAAACGTGAATTTTCTTCGAAATCGAATTTCTTAAAAACTGGGTACGCTGAAAAGACGATATGTAGATTCGTGATCAAAATGTCAGAAACGCCATAAAAACGTTTAATAGGAATCGGAACGTCGGGAAAAGGTTGAAACTTAGACTTAGTGTTGTTTGAAAAATTCCCAACAGCTATGCGTGTCATGATTAGTTCGGATAATTAAGGTTCTGCTGTAAATAAATGAGTTTTTCATAATCACCTTTGCTATTATGTTTTTTAAACACATCGGCGTATTCTGCCACGAAATTAGCCTCTCCATTTAATTTCAAATTAGTGTTCTGCCTTAATAGCTCCGGTCTTCGAATACCTACAAATGGCACATATTTTTCGTGATTTTCAGTGGTAGTTTCAAATTCACCCTCGAGTTTTAAATGCGTAGGCACACGCATAAGTTCCGGTCGGCTAACGTTCAGCCACTGGATGAATTTCTCGCATTTCTCAGTGGTCGTTTCTAAATCGCCTTCCATTTTTAAAGACGTGGGCCTACGAGCTAGCTCGCGCTTGTGCTGACCTTCATAGCCAACGTATGACGAATAGGTTTCGGTATCCGTGTACAATTCTCCGTCATGTTTTAATGTAGTGCCCCTGTTGTAACAATGTAACGTTAAAGTATAAATTGAATGATTAAAAGCAGTAGAGCGATTAACGCTGCTATTATTTAGCACGACTATAACGGAATGTTTAATTCGTGGCAATAACGTTACGAACGTTGAATGCAACGATTACCGCAAAGTATTAGATCATTCCATAAGTTCCTCTCGTTTTTACCGTGATATTTAGAGCAAAATTTGGAACGTACCTGTAAATACGTTTATAAAAATATGATTACACGTTTTCATAGAACTCTCGTTCTATCACTTCTTCCCATCTTTCTGGCAGAGATACTGTGATACCTTTGTGGGTTTTCAAAAATATGTTTTGTAGAATTGAAATTAGAATTGAAAGGAAATAAAATGGAACTGATGGCGTTCTAACTATCGAAACGAAATATACGATACGTAATCAGAGTACTCGTAAGTGCGACACAGATATCAAAAACACAGAATGTTGGAAAAACTACGATTACAGACATTGAAAAACAGAAACATGATATTGAAAATTATCTAGAGCGCGTAAATTCCTTGGATGCTGGCAACCATAGAAAAACCATAAATATACCGACGTAATGAAATAATTTCATCGCGATAAAGACGATAATAATGACGATTTTATGCGAACGGGAACAGCAAACGAAAGCGATGATGAAGAGCTGCCTTCTCGTGTCGAAGCATTCGTGGCATTCGAGAAAGAGCTTTAATGGTTCAAAGAATGTAACTTTGTGCGGTTACTTCTGTTGGAAGAATCATGTGACTTTGCAGTCAAAGAGATACAGGATCCATAAATATTTTAAGAATCTGTCAATTGATTTTAGTCTGTATTTGAATAAATGAAATTTCGTATTGGAGAAGTGCTTGTTCTATCATTCGAAAATTCCATTATTCGAATAGCTTTGTCTGCCTGTTAGGTCGGATAAGAGAGAGTCTCTACTGGATTTGAACTGTCGTAGTAAATAAAAACTGGAGAAGATAAGTTATTCAGCGAAATTCTATTATCGAAATTGCTCCGTTATTCGAATTATCTTATCCCTCAATCTGTTCGGATGAACGAAGTTCTTTCGTAATTTGAATACTGCAGATTCTATTGTAATTTGGATACTGGAGATTTCACTGTACAATGCCGTGAATAATTATCAATTCAACTCCATTCTTAGATTTTTTATAATATTCTTTATGATCAAAAGTTGGCAAAATCGTTTGTACAGTTTCATATTATAATATAGAACAAAACTGAAGATACAACAAAGAAAAATTGTCTTCTTCTGAAGTCTGGAAAAAATGAAATTTTCTGTTAAAATTAGCTGCAAAAAAATATTAAATGTTTGATGAATTTTCCTTTATTTTTTATTACTTCTATTAATCTGTCAGGTATGCTATCCACTAATTTATTTAAAGTTTCGTTTTGAATATTCGTCCACGCGGATTTTATTCTTTTCCTAAGTTCCACAATGCTTTCTATAGATGGTTTCTCGTGATCGTAAATTCTTTTTGCTATAATTCCCCACAAGTTTTCGATCGAGTTTAGATCAGGATTCAACGCTGGCCATGATAATAATACCTATTCCAAAATCTTGAAGCCACTTTTTTCTAGTGGCGAGTGTACAAACAGAAGCATTGTTTCGTTGAAAAATTCTCTTTTTTTTCTTCTATTTCGGTTATGAAAGACAATAATTCACCATGTAACATCTCTTGATATCCTACAGTGTTCAACTTCCCTTTGCAAAAACAATTTCGCTTAACATATTCAGATATGATCGGTGGTTTCTCGGAAACATTGAAGAAATAATGCAAAAAATATGTTTGAGTTTATAATTATTCACAGCAATGAATATCAAAAAGCAAGTGCTCGGATACATTTGAGTAGTGTCATCTGCTAGAACAAGTGTAATTGTTTGCTTCATAAAGTAGTTTTACCTTCTGATCAAAAAAGGTCGTTTAGGAGGTTTGGTGTGACTTGCAAGTTTGGAATTCGTTGTTTCAGTCTCCATCGTTTTATCGTTATTCATCTGCTCTAAAGAAGTCTCGTCCTTTGTATTTTCAATTGGAAGCTCTGTATGTTTCTCCTCTTGTCCTTTGACGCCTTTTTGGTTTGAAACTCTCTTATCCCTGATTGAATCTTTTGTCCGAAAATCTTCGATTCGTTTATTACTTTCCAACCAGGTATTTTCCTACGGTAAGGGGTACATCTATGAATCGGAAAATTATTACTTAATGAATTGAGAAATGCTCTCACGTAGCTCTGTATCAATTTATATTTCCTCATATCATTCTGTATATTCTCTCTTGCTCGCTTTTACTTTGCGAATGTTTTCGTATTATTTTACAGTTATATACGCTATCGTGAAACTACAGCAAGAAGGTTAAATTATAATTATTAATTTTCATCTACGATTATTAATATTTATCTATAGTCTATTAGTACTTATATACAGAGTGGTTGGTAACTGGTGGTACAAGCGGAAAGAGGGTGATTTTACGCGAAAAAAGAAGTCGAAAATATAGAATAAAAATTTTTCGTTTGAGGCTTTGTTTTCGAGAAAATCGACTTTGAATTTTCGCTCGGTACGCGTGCGGTACGTTATAACGGATCTCACTGCAGATCGTTGTCTCGATGGAAAAATTAAAAAAAAAGAAAAAATTAAAAAAAAATTTTTTATTCTATATTTTCGACTTCTTTTTTCGCGTAGAATCACCCCCTATCCGCTTGTACCATCAGTTACCAACCACCCTGTATATCTACTTATATACTTTTGTACTTTTTATACTATTTTCTTGCTGATATTTGTAATCCGCTTATTATCTAAACTCGTAATGGGCGAAAGCCTAATGCAGAAATTATAATAATAAGAAAAGGAAAGAAAAGAAAATATTTATCTATTGTCAATGCTTAACATTATATTATCAATTTAATATAATGTATAGTGACAAGAGGTTTCTATTAAAAATAAAAAATAACAAATCATTATTTATTAATAAAAGATTAAAAAATACTGTTTTCAGCGATAGCGTTATTATTAGGTGATCCTATAAGCAATATTACATTTACGTCGATTTGATGAAATATTGTACAGTAGAATCTCATTTATCTGAACTTCTTTCGTTGATGATGAAATCTTATTTCGTTTCAATGCATTGGTGTCAATCGAATTCACTTATCCGAAGATACACTCCTATTACTTGAACGAAAAATCATAGGTTGCTATCAGGAACATCAATAAACTTCTATTTATGCTTTCAGTTATGCGAACTGTATGCTTGCTGATGGAATCAGATAAATGGACTTCTATTGTATCGAAACTACACCTTTGAAACAACATTATCCATGTTAGAGATTAAACTGTGGATGTTTATGCATTTACGAGAAATTTAGCGATGCAAGTATGCGTAAAATGCCTAAAATATTAAAAAAATATGTAAAATATCAAAAGTATTGTTATAAGATTATAAGATTCGTAAGATTTAGTGAATGAAGCAAATCTCTGCTTAGATTTTCCAATTTCTTTAGTTGTATTCATAAAAATATGTATTTGCATAAACATCCGCAGTCTAGTTATGATCTTATATTTTTCAATTGTTAGAAATATATTTAGATATTTTATTTGTTCGATTCTTTCGAAGTATAATAGATACACTTTTACATGGGCGATCCATAAGTTTGTGCGATTTTTAATATACATATTCTTTTATACTTTTTCCTGAATGAATAAAATTATTTGATCTACTCGCGTAATATATAATTCTGTGTAGGAGTCAAAAATAACAGTTACTTCTTAAATTTTTATGGAATTTTTATCGGTAACCAAAAAGAAAATTGTGTCACAGATAATGGTTATCGACAACCAAAAAAAAATTATCTGATATAATGATCGTCGGCAATCAAAATGAATTCTCTTATCTATAATGGTTATCGGTAAGCAAGAAAAAAAACTTTCATCGATAATAGTTCTAGATAACCAGAAACATTTTGATTATCTGTAAGGATTATTCGTAACCAAAATCAGTTAAAGTAATCCACTAATTCCTTATACTAATCTACTAATTTTAATATTGCAACTTTTTTCATTCTGCTTATAATTGTTATTTTTGTAAACCCTGAAATGCTCTTTGACGTCGATGTATTTTGTTCGATTAAGTAATTGTAATGTGATTATTTGTTTAGAAAGAAACATGGAAAAATTGGCAATTCGTGTACTTGACTATTGGCAGCAGAATTTCGAAGCGATAGAGATGACGAAGAAAATTTATAAAAATCTATAGTATAAAATTATATATACATATATTTTCTACAGTACTTTATAGGCTACAAAAAGCACACGAATATCCAATTTTTCCATATTCCTTTCCAAACAAATCATGAGATTCAATACAATGAATTAATCAAACGAAATATATATCACAGTGCTCTTCGACGGCTACAAAATGACATATTACACATGTAAATCGAAAAACTTTATACATTCGAAAAAGTAGTACAAAGAAATATATTTCGAATACGCACGAGTAACACAATTAATTAACTCGAACAAGAAGAGCGTCACCATACCTTGGTGACGGGGCCCCCACGGAAGTATACCCGTCACATAGATATGTGCGACGTGGCGACGAACGTGTTAAAAATACAAGTGTAAAATTTAAGAACAGATGCTAACCTTCAGGAACTCCTTGCTTCTCGCATGGAAAGCTTCACGATACTCGGACACGTGATCTTCGTTTTCAACCTCGACATTAAGTCCAAGATTGTCTTTTGGTTGTCCCTGTATACGTCTTCTCCGATAACGAGCCAATTCGTCGACTGTTAGCCCTTCCAGTAAAGGCCATTTTTCCTTCGATTTACTCTTTCGATTTTTACTTTTACCCTGCGCTAGCTCAGTGTCCGAGGAGGATTTATTGACCCCGTGGGAGAACCTTTGCCTGCGTGCAATTTTCAACATGTCAGATATTTTGTGAATCCTTGAACGTGCAATTTCCTTCGATCTCACCGGTTAAAAATGTACGATTCTCTTGTTGGCGGTATTGTTCCTTGGCTATACAATAATATACTAAGTTGTATATCATATATTTATTCTACATTATTATACATTATATCTTATTATATATTTATTAGGTCATCTTATAAATGATGCAGTCGTTTATACTAGATATTAGATACCAGTATTTTCTCATATTCTTTATAATTCACTAACTTTTTCTATTACATTTTCTATTGTAATCTTTTAAGACTTCGATAGTAACAACTGCTATCGTTTTAAACTTATATCTCAGCAAAACCAAATTACTTATAGCGTGACCTAATAAATTCGTCCTGTTTTTTATATTGTAATGTTTATACTTGCTATTAGACTGTAGATTTTTATGGAAATTCATATTTTGAAAAAAAAAAAGTAAAAAGTTTACCTGCCAACTATTATAGAGAGCACTATACTTTGGATATCTTTTTATATCATATGCAATCTTGCACTTGCAAATTTCCTATAAATGCATAAAAATCAGCAGACTATTTGTCGCAATTGCAATTGTATTTATAACGTATTTGGTACGATACATATAAAATTGAAATTCCTTGATACTTGTTTGATTGGATGAGAAGTATCTGAGAAATGTCTTATCTAATATTAATGAATATTATTGGGTTGTAACGTAAATTACATGTATCGTAATAAATTTAAAAACTCGTTGAATTTACGTTATTGTATATTATGTATCTATCGTAAGAAGTAATGAGATCCCTTTTATCTTTTAGACTAACGAAATACCGGCTACCGTTATCACGATGTTAAGTTACATTCTCTAGCGTGTTTACTCCTGCTTGACCGATGCTATCTGTTCTTGAAGAATTGATCATTCAACTTCGTCATTCAACCTACTTTGAGGAAATCGTGCATATTTATTTATAGATTCCATTCAGAAGCACTTGAAGGTAGATTCTACAATTGTTCTCTAAAGCTTTTACATGAAATACAAAATACTAGGCTTAGCTATGTCCATCACTTTTCGCCACACAAATTATACAACATGACAAATATGTACTGTAAAAAGGGAGGTATTTCTATAATTCTACTTACAAAGAACAGTACTCAAATACAGGGTGGTTGGTAACTGTTCGTACAAGCGGGAAGAGGGTGATTCTACGCGAAAAAAGAAGTCGAAAATATAAAATAAAAATTTTTCGTTTGAGGCTTTGTTTTCGAGAAAATCGACTTTGAATTTTCACTCGGTACGCGTGCGGTACGTTATAACGGATCTTACTGTAGATCGTTGTCTCGATGGAAAAATTAAAAAAAATAAAAAATAAAAAAAAATTTTTTATTCTATATTTTCGACTTCTTTTTCTGCGTAGAATCACCCCCTTTCCGCTTGTACCACCGGTTACCAACCACCCTGTATAACGCACTGATTCTGATGGAATTTTACAGATGCGTGATATAGCCAAAAATATTCGACACTTATCTTCTTTTATTAACGATCACCCACATTTAGGGTATAAAAGCAGTTATCAAAGTTGGGATGGAAAATGTATTTTCTTGAATATGTCTAAAATTCTTAGAGGTAGGGCAATTATGCAGACGGACGAATTTTATGTTTTTGGATAGATATAGATTATATCTAGAATAGATACAGATATAGAGAAAATTAATAAATTTCGGAAGATATTTTTTGAGCCACTATAAATTACTTTTATTTTCTATAAAATTATCTACACATCGCAAAAGCCGAGAGTAATTAATACTCACAACAGTTAATCACACAGAACGATGAAACAAGATTAATAAAATTTGTAAAGGAAAATGATTATTAAAAAATCGTATTTTTCAAATGATCGAAGATTATTGTTTTCTGCTACGTTATCTACGAATCACACGACTCTAGAACAGCTAATATTCAAGACACAGTCGATAACATCCAAACAACAGTGAGTCGCACAAAGTAACGGACAGAAAAATTTCATAGAGTTTGTGAAAACAAATATGCTCTACCAAAGATCATATTTTTTAAGTGATCGAAAATTAGAAAAGAATTCAAGTGATACTTCTTGCGGAAACGCGACGAGTGGAGATACCAAAAGTAGAAGTCGAGAGGGTGGAGCACCGAGCCGGGTGGATGCCCGGGACGGACTGAAATGTTTCAGCGAAGGGATTGAAGCTGTGGGGTGGAAACGGAGACGGCGCGGCGTGTAGAGAGTAAAAACGCGGAACAGGAAGAGGGTGGTACGAAGCTACATGCCTTTACAGAACGAGCCTTGTAGTCGCGACGCATCGATCTACAAAGAGAGGAGTCCGAAAAAGAAATTTCGTTACAGACAGCCTAATGGTTTACGTGCACGGAAGCGTTTAGCCTTTACTCGTACCGTAACGGCGACGTCGTCGACCAACTTTCCTTATCGTAACTTGCGTAAATATTTCGAACAGAAGACAACTATTTCAAAACGTGTGTCATGATAATAATGGAAACATAGTACAGTAGAACTTCGTATAACGTGACGATCCGAAGACCGCGCCCTCGTATAACGCGATTGCAAAATTGTTGGTGATTATGTAGAAGAGGGCACGGCACGCCTTGTCAATTTTGAAGACCTTGAAATAGTATGTTATCAAGGTCATTATTCTGAGCAACTTTTCCATGTACATGTTACCGTCGCTCGGCGTTAATTTCCGAGATGTTTGCGAAAATCTTCGATAGAATTTGTTACGATGTTTACGATCATGATTACAGTCTCAATTTGGAGTAAGCGGGCAGGTTTTTATGTAGTCCAATTTTAAATTTCTTGATGAGAGAGATAATTATTATTAATTATAGTGGATATAACTTATGATGGACTATGACTGATAGTGTAACTGCAACTGTAATTAATGATTGTAATCGATGATTGTAATCAATGATGATAATCATAATAAATAAAGAAAGAAAATGGTTGGATTATGGGCTGGGCTGGAGTAATATCCTAGTAGTAATATATAAAGTTATATTTGCACGCAATGCTAACATGAAGTAATTTTCAATGAGTCTATTGATATATAAAATGTTGCATTATGTTTTATCTGTCTGTTCGTCACGTACATGCTAATAATCAGGTGATATACAGGGTGTCTTCGAAGACATGGTACAATCGGTCGGGTGATGATTGTACGTGCAAAAATAAGTTGAAAAAAAGGAATAACATTTTTTCGTCTGAGGCTTCGTTTTCGAGAGAAAGGAGTTTGAAGATCAGGTATTCACACTGTATACTAATTCTTTATTAAATATAAGTTTGTAGTAAATATTTCGCAACTTCTGTATATAGTTTTGGATTAGATTCAAATTTTGTTAATGTAATCTTGGCAGTAGCGTCTCATTATAGTGCTAATAAAATATCAAAATGTTTTACGTGAGGTGCACGATACGCACATAAACATTCTTTTTATAGTAAACATACGAATACTTTTGCGAGTCACTGTATGTCTTCTTTCTATATTTATAAATTCAATACTGTTACAAATTTTTTTTGGATACTATGGGAACACATCTTCATTTTAAACTCGAGAAATAGTCGAAAAGTTATCTAAGATTTATATCGAACCTTCTGAACTAGAATACTTCCTTAATTGAAAGCGAAAAATGGAATTGTCTATTCGGCAATCGATATCTCAACGTGACCTACAAAATAAGGAACTGAGCGTAATTGACCAACGTTTCTTCGTGATTGGCACACAATTACCCTGCACTTACAAATTGGCCTCGATTCCGAACACTGTGTCCATTATTGATACAGATTTGGAACATGTCCAGGTGCCTTCAAACTCTAAATGAGATCCTTAGACGTATCTCTATCAATTATCCGTCAACTATCCTTAATAAATTTCAAACGAAAAATTGAGTGTCATGAATTTTCACTTATTAAATCGTCTGAAAAGATTCTTTCGTTTTATAAGAAAATAATGGATGCACATTTTCCGTTTTATATTATTTTATCGAATTACGTATAATCCATTTTGTTCTATCAAACTAAAGATCACAACGTTCGACAGATTAGGTTTCATGTTTGTATAAAGATGCGTTGTTGTAAAAGAAATATCTGTAAAAGAAAGACACTTTCCGGTCAACCTAATATTATCGTCGAATCACAGGCGATTTACAACGATCTGATTTATGTTATTTAACAGTAACAGTAACATTTCGTAATTTGCATCGTTTTAGTTACATTTATAAAAATATGAATTTGTATAAATATGTGCAGTCTATTCATCATGTGCAGCGCTATCGCTTACATTGCAAATAGATCACTTTGTCAAATATTAGATACGCAAACAAATAATTCAAACTTGCCAGTGAAACTCAAAGTTTATTTAAAAGAAGAAATACCGTGAGTTATTCGAGCAGAGTATTTGTCGTCGCTTTTCATGATTCGAGACCATCTGTCAGACGAATGACGAGTTTCATCACAGAGTGTTTTGTCTTTAGACAAGATCCAATCGTCACACTCGGACACTGGCAAAGGAAAACTATGAAATTACTGCGTGACAACGCTAGGGTAAATACTGCTTCTACGACATATGAAAGACACAACAAGTCTCGACGATTGGGACATCTTGCAGTGGCCAGTTTACTCACTAGACGTTACTTCGGATCATCATCTGTTCTGATCAATGTAACATGCCTTATCCGACACTCACTTCGAATTAGCGGATCGGATATAAAAATGACTCAACGATTAGATCTTGTTTAGAGATTCAAGATTATACGGCATTTCATCGTGATGGGATTCGTCGCTTGCCTGGTAAATGTCTGAAAGTTACAGGAAGTAACAGCGAATTATTTTGGTTAAATACTGTTTGCTCTGTTGTTTTTTAGATGAACTTTAGTTTCGCTGGAAAATTTGGATTATTCACTTGTACACCTACATATTAATACGTATACCTAAAAATTTTTTATTTTAAATTGTAGTGATGAACAAGCAGATGTTTTGTTAATCTCACAGACCAGCTCCAGTGTAATTCAGTAATTACTCTGGAGAATTAAAAAAAAAAAAGAAATCCACAAGTAAGGAAAATCAGAAAAGACAAAGAACAGAGAAATGACTACAGAACATCTGCATTGAGCTAATTATGAAGGACAGTCGATCACTGAATAGCTTCGTCGATTCTCGTTTACGCAAAGTTGTCAATCTGCTTATTGTAGGCAGTAAAACCATCGATGAAAATGAATAAAAGTAACATATGATATAATACTGCGAATAAGATATAAAGAAATAAGGAAGTTTTATAAGAATAAAGGAATTAATTTATAATTTATTAATTTATAATAATAATTAATTTATAATTAAAAAGAGTATTAATTTATATGAAAGTTGATGGAGCAATTCGTTAAAGCAAAATCTATTTGGTCCTTATATTTCTCTTGATTCATTATCGAAATGATTTTCATTTACTTCGCTTATTTGAGTGTGCCTTCGCATGAAAATGATTTAAGAAACAGAAAGACATCGACAGAGCACAGTTAGTCTCATTGATGATCGAGCTCCCTTTAAAATAAAATAACTTCTTTAAAATAGTACCAAACGACTTCATTTTTTTTGTTTTTGTTTTTTTTAGAAGATAGAAGGATTAGTTTGAAAGACCAGATGACGAATTTTCAAAAAAACTTTTGAAAAAATTCCAATGGAAATTACTGCAAACAATGATATACGATTTCGATGGAGCTTTTCTTTAACAAATGGATTTAAACGCGCACTTTTGGGATGATTTAACACAAATATTGTAATAACACATTGTTGGACGATCACGAGTTAAACAAAGTTAAGTTGCTAGTTTTCGCATAAAATAGTCGGTTAACGATGTGTTAAGGATTCATACGATAATTGAACAAAATATAGAAAATACAAAGTGGCTCGCGAAAGTATTTGAATGCAGAGACTTGTTACGAAGAGACAGAGATTTATAAAGTAGATATAAATATCATCTTTGAAGAATGAAGAAACAGTCGACAGCTATGTGTTGCATATAAAACTGAAATTTCACAAAAAGTAGATATGCGATATTTGTGTAGTCTGAGCCATCGATATTCTTTCTCTTCTCCAATCACGTCAGAAGCAGCTCGCCGCGATTAATCATCAAACAAGAGGTCACCTGTCGTTTTTCATTCCATATATCGACCGATAGATTAGAGCGAGCGCGTCCTCTAATCGCGATCGAGCCTGATTCTCCTTTCAGTGTTAACGGGCACGTGGCGAATAGTCACGAGTAGCTAGGGGCTGTTCTTGTTCGAGATCGTTTCGTGTGCCGAATTATCGCAAGCGTTCAACGAAGAACGCCACCTCCAGAGCGGCGATGTAACCTCATGACCCGAATTTCCTTTCGTTGTACGGACGACGAATTTTGCATACACCGACAAATAAATGTCCGTAACGCGTTGACGTACGCACACGCAACTCCGCCAGTAGAATTGGTCAGTAATTTTGCCGGTTCGCGTGATTCGATCTACGGATGCATTTTACCAGCAATGTTTGCACGCGAATCTACTTTGAAAAAGTAAAGAGGCCACGTGCTTCAGAAACCTTCCCTTTAAAGGTGTGTTTAGGCCGAACGAGTAGAAGAACATAGAGCGAGAGTATTCGCGCTTGTATTCGTTTAGTGTGAGCAGTAACCGAGCAATTTGTTCGCAATCACGTTTATTTTTCTGTTCCTCTTTGCTTTAATTGCTAAATGATAATTTACAGTTTGTTTGATACACGAACATTGGGCTAAGAGCGACCGAGAAATGGGGCGCTTTTGGATTTCAGTTTGGTAACTTAGTGATAATTTATGATGAAACATCGATCATAGAAAATTTTCGATTCGTGCAGGCAATTAGTCTCTGAGATACAAGGGGCCAAACTGGTGAATTACGGTTCTAATTTTGTTCCTTTTACGTTTGTTAAAAAGAGCTTGATCCCAGGATGGTGGAAGACGTCAATCAACTGTTGGCTGTGTTACAGTTACATTGAGGCACTTGTATGGTTCCTTGGATATGGTCAAATATCCGTGGGATACATATACTCAATTCCAATGTATGTATACATGTAATAAATAATTCCGGTATGTATAGTCTGGTTAACGTTAATCTTATATTATTTCAAATGTTGTTATATTGTTTTAACGAACTTATTTCCCACCGTCAAAATTTTAGCAGCTTTCAAAGTTAATATGAGCTTAATCAATGAAAATAAAATATGTTGAATTATCTCTACGCATATAAAGCCGATCTTCATTATAAAATTCCTATTTTGAAAAAAATATTTCTTTGATTCACATTTGTTGAAAGCTTCACTCCGTTTCAATACGATATGATTCTTAATTATTTCCATCACCTAAATAAATATTAATATTTCCGCATGAAAATTGTCGTTTTTAACATAATCACGTAATTCAACTAGATTGTTTAATATTTACATATTTAGAATCTAGGTAAGAATTAATTATACGTGTATTTGTAATTTGTAGGTCATTCGCTTGGTTCTTACGATTCAAGAATTAAAAGTAGGACTGGGGCAATCAAAATCTTGAAACCTCAAAACCTCACAACTCTTCTAAACCTAAAACTTTCTACTATTTTGGTGCTTCGAAACTCTCATAATCCAAATGAATAATAATTTATATAAATCAATGTAAGTAATATGACTATATTATTATAATATTATATCTATAATAATTATATAATATCTATAATATACATATGCGATTTTTCATTATAATTGTTAGTAAATCAGTATTTATGTCCCATTCGTCTAATTATATGCATAAAAGTATGAATTTGTATAAATATCTCCAGTTTATTTATTTAGTATTATAATATTTATTATAGGACTATATGTATGTAGTATCGTGGACGAAAAGCCTAAGAGATATCGGGCGAACCATGAACAATGTCGCGAGAGCCGAGGCGCCGTCGGGTCCATCAATGTGTCATCGGTCTTTTCAAGTGCATAGTTTCGTAGAAAAGACCTACGTGACCCTGGCTACGAGCGTCTGCAGAACACGTGTGCCTAGCAAAAGACAATAGAATGCGACAACGAGCAGAGCGTTAGTCGAGAAACAGAGTTTGCGGGTGGCGTTGCCGAGAGAGTGTTGATTGCATTTGGTGAAAGTCGAGTCGTTATCTAATTATTTAGTTGTGCTGTTTTCTGTACGTTTGGTGTGAATAGTTCAGGTTGAACAACAATCGTCTTTTTCTGTCCGATTAACATCTGTATCATCCATTCCTTGTAAATATATTATATCACGATATTACATGTATTATATATGTATGTATACTTTGATCTCTTCAAACTTCTTAGAAGTGTAGAAAACTTAAAATTCTAAGTAGAACAGAAAACAGCAGAAAGATATAATACTTAATAAGTAGAAAATATTATAATAATTATATAAATAATAATTATTAAAAATTTTAATTGTCTATAATATAAATTTAGTTTCTATAAATAACTCATGAAAATATTAAGACAATATGAATTTATTTTTATTTAACTGATAATAATTCAATTGATCTTGGTTTCAGACTTTGAGATTTGTTATAATCATTTATTTCAAGAAAGAAATATTTGATTTTCTGACAAAAATGCTACAGTTTTAGTTCCTGATAATATATATACTCTTTAGAAGAGAAAGAAAGTAGAAACATTCCAAATTCAAAAAGTTCGAGATTTTGGAAACAAAGTTTCGGATTTAAGTTTCGCAAATCAAACAATCAGATATCGACCCGTCTCCAGATAAAAGCATACTTGTTATAAGAATGGCCGAATCGAATACCCAATGCAACCATTTAACTCTCACTTAGATGATGAATAGCCGAAGTGTAAGGGATGCTTTTAACCAAGACAGGAAATTAAACCTCGATTCGAATCTATGGACTATCATTGTCAGTTTTTGTTCGAGCCTAACATTTATCATCCTAAATTCTTTAAAGTGATCGACTACGTTCTAAAGTAATTCAACCAATCAATTAACAAATACCTAAAAGCAATTCGATACACTATTACTGTAATTAGATTGCAAGGTAGTTTACGATATCTGTGCCAAGCACACCTTGTGCATTTAGGTCTCTAGTTTTAGAAATCATTTCAAATTTACTCTCCTTTCGTGACAGAAGTTTCGATCTTTATACCTAAAAGCACGAATTTACCAACCACAAATTTACATTGTAATGCAGGGATGCTTATGAAACTCTCAATTTACATATTTAGAGTATACTGTAACTGAAATTCCCTTTAAGTCGATTTCTATTAGAATATTAAAAAATCCTTCACTTTCTATCGTACCGTTAGGACAACCCAAAATATTTGATTGAAAGTGAAAACAGGGAAAACGTAATGAAAAAGATAAAAGGATCATTAACGTCTATTCTCATTTGCAATTTTTTTCAGTCAATTTATATTATTGAATTTTATTTTTATCACTGTGGTTAAAAAAATAATTCCAAAAATTTACTTAATATCTTTTCTCATTACTATTTTCTGTTCCACTCCTTAATTCATATTTTTATGAATATAATTGAAATACTGGAACTTAAATAGGGATTTACTAAATATTATGAGTGTTATTTTTTAAATATTATTGTATATTACGTATACTCTAAATATTTCCAAACTTTATAAGTTTCTATAAATGCACAAATTTCCGCAGTCTGATGAAATTCCTACGAAGCTTATATTTTATGATTCCCCAGATTGTTATCTCCAAACGTTCCGTTAGTGAAATCTGATACTCTTCAAACGTTCAGTTACTGAAACCTGATGAAATTCTTCAGTGATTATTTCTGTTACGAACAAGGATCTTTTTCTCAAGTTTTGCCAATTAAATGTTTTTTCCTAATTAAAATTTTCTCCATGAATTTCTTAATTATTTTCTCCTGTATAATAAATGACAATTTTGATTCTTCTATATTTACTTTATACGAAACCGATTTAACTTTACAATATTATATTTTATGTTTATATTATTGTATAATTAAACTGTGGATGTTTATGCATTTATGGAAAATTTAAACATACAAAAATGCACAGAATGCACACAATGTAAAAATACACAAAATATTCAAAGTATAACATTTATCTTATAACCTATATTCATATATCCTACTGTAAGAAATCCTGTTCCTTTAGTTGTATTCATAAAAATGTGAATTTGCATAAACACTCGTTGAATCATAACCAGAGTGAGGATATTTATGCAAATTCATATCTTTATAAATATAATTTAAAAAATGGAAACTAGACAAATATTTCATTCATCTACTAATTCTAAGTATTATAACTACATTTTTTATATTTTGTCCATTCTGTGCATATTTATATTGTGTGTATTCTGTGCATATTTGCATTTCCAAATTTCTTATAAGTGCATAAAAATTTACAGTCTAATCATAACATTTTCTATTTCAAAAACTTCAATATTCTCAGTCAGTTTAATACTATCGCGTTTGGTCGAAGACTTATTGCCAGGAGTAATATAACTTCTTAACATCTCATATATTTTCTTTCAGTGGCCCTATAAAATCTATAAATAGCTTAAGAACGGTGTCCTTAGCGGTTCGTTAAACCTTGCGAGTTCGATAGCCTGCAATTCGTTTCCCGCCTAGTCAAGTTGACGGAAATATTACCTTTTGCCAGAACGGTCGCTTCTACCCCCGTCCATTGCATCCTCCTATCCAATCAGCTTCCGGTTCTCGAGTCTATCACGTTCGAATGATCGTTCTTCTGATTGTAAATAGCTTATCGAAAGCTGCTGTCTAGGTACTAGCGAAACGAAATCGATTGATGACTCGACCGCACCAGATCCTTCTGCTGGCGTGACTGGCTTTTCGGGCAAGATGTTAATGAGAAGGTGTCGGTGATACACCTGCGCAGCTGCGGGCTCGAAACGCTCAACCGACCAGGCGCTAGATGGTGTAAAGAAGACGACCACCAGCGAGTCCAGTCGTAGCGCGCTGTCCGGCCGGACAGCTTTTCGTAGAATTCCACAATCACTGAATTGCACCAAGGCGTAATAGCATGCTCTATCGCAATTTCCACGTAGATTCTCCAGTTCTTGGGAATTTCATCTGATTAACAGGGAATTTTGTGTTAGTTTCTTTATCTATTTTTGGTTATATGTATAGGTTATAGGAACTGTTCACAGTTGTACAATAAAAATGAATAGCAAAAAATACATGATGTAGAGTTGATATAAAAATCGATTTTAAAGTTTTGTAAATTAATCTGTGCTAATACTTTTGTTGCTATATATTACGTACAATACATTCATATACTACATACATATTAGTTACATTTGAAGTTGAAATAGAGTTAACTCTAAAAATTTGAAACGATTATTTTTAAAAGAAAGTTAACTTTGAAATAATTGTTAAATTTTATTGGATATTCTGTGTAGGCTTCGCATTCAGATAACAGAGAACAGATTATTTTTGAAATATGTATAGAACCGAAAAGCTGGAATATAAATTAGTATATGTACATAACAACTACCTATGTAATTGTAAAATTCCATCAAAATTGAACTTTTACTGATTGAAATGTAAAATACTCATTTGTAGTAACCCTGATATTATACATACAATTTTTTGTTTGATTTTTCTTTGGTGCTTCATCAGATAACTGATAATCATCAATCCTATACGTAATCGTTATTTGCATAAGTATTAATGACATTCCGTGACATACACGCAATATGAACTGAAGTACGAACGCTGCACGTTCAGAGCCATTGTCAAGTACATCATAATATCGATTTCAACAACTAATCAATGTATCGCAGTTATATGATGGTTATACGTAAGTACTTACTTATGCACTTAAACCTCCTGAACTTACTTTTAAATTAAATATTAGGAAACATAATTTCATATTAAAACATATTTGGTTATGTAATTATATTGATCCTTATATAAGTACATTTTTATCCTCAATTCGTATTGTTAGGTTATATATTTGTTTGTATAGTAGGTGACCACTCAGTTTAGATTAGATTAGAATTAAGTTTCTTAACTTAGCTGATCTAGATTTCTTAACTGTGATTCTACGAGTAATAGTTCCAATTTATATTCTATACCTTTCTCAGTGTCGCTGATAGCCAATTGAGGGTTGATATAGGTTAGTCAAGCAATATTTATTTTGTTATGCTATTGATATTATGTTTCATTCATACAATAATTGTAATAAAATGATATTTCAAACAAAAATTTAATGTCTGATATCTGTAAAATTATATTTTATTTAAATTTGAATATGTATGTATAAATCCAAGTAATATTTTTTCGCATGCATAATTCGCTTTCAAGGGGCAAAAAATTCAATGAAAGTACAAAATCTGTAATTATGCATGACTTTTACAAAAAACTATTGATGTAGCTTAATTTCTCTAAAAAGTACATTTCTCTGAAAGCGCCTGGATTTTTTAATCTGAAGTAGTTTCCAGGATATGAGGACTTGGGGAGCACGAGGCGGCTACGGGTTCTCAGGACGTAGGACGTAGGACGATGAATCTGATATTCTCCTATAGCCGGATAATGGCTGGTCGGCGTCTTTGGCCTCCGCCAGTTTGCCGATCCGGTGCGGAGAACCTCGGAGCAGTTGGTGGGCCCGTATCTGCCAAGACCACTCACCTTTTTGTGGGGATCCCCGTCACCCTGCACCAGCCTTGACCGGGGTAGGGTGCGAAAGAGTGAGTGGCACCAGGATGGAAACCCTTGTTGACGACCTAGGCGATTCTTTACGAAGTATTATGGATAGAGAAACGAACCAAAAAATCGTTTACGGTGCAGCGAAGGGATACCTCAGTACCGGCGCAGTCGCGGGTTGTAAAGCGGGCCCTGCTGCGTCGTCATCGAGCAGCCGTGGCCGTCCGGGGGTGGGCCGCCAGGCACCCGGACATGCTCATGCGTCTGGCGAAGGGGACACACAAACCGGGGAGTCTCGAAGAGAGTCGGACATTATGACTGTCGGCCCGGAATCTTCGTGGGGAGGGGATGTGGCGGCGGCGCGGTGCCGGCGGAGGGGGGGATGATCCGACTCCTTCTATTCGACCGTTGCGGGCATGCTCGGCAAGCGGCTGTACCGCAGGATTACCGGGTCCGCGGAAAGCACCGCCTCCGCTGCCAACGGTCGTGGCGGAGGCGCGGGACGTCGCACACGACGGGCGGACGCGTCCGCGGGTTATCCGGATTCCGCGTTACTGCAGTCTCCCGATAAAAGGAAGAAGAACCGACGACAGCGATGACACGCGAAGTGACGAAATGAGGATCGGGCCGGCCGACAATCAAGTGACCGTGAAGGATGCGAAACCGACCCACGATCAGGAAGAGGAGGATGTTGCATACCTGCGAAGGAGGGTGCGCTCTCTGGAGAGAAAGGTCAGTCGTCTCCAAGAGACGGTGGAATGGCTGACTAAGGAATGCACGGAGGGAGCAGCCAAAGATGATAACAAAGATGGTGTGGCGGCACGGGCCACGGAACTTTTCAACGGTTCCGGACGCAAAGCGCGACGCCGCCAAAGCGCAACACCGACGTGCCCAATGTACCATCGATATCTTCACACTCTTTCCGCCGAATTCTCGGAAGAGCATACACGTGCCAGCACTGGCGGCACATCTAATGAATGCACGCTAGTGGGGGATATCGATGGGCTACGAAGGGAAGAATCTGTGCGATCCGAAACAAAAGGGCAGTCAGTCTGCCTTACGTCATTAAATGTGTAACTCCTCGGTACTATTTGCATAGCAACGCGTCGAATGATCTCTCGGTGTCTATCGTTATTTGTTAGTTGTTACCTGTTGTCTGTTAAGTGTAATTGTTAATTGTTAATTGTTAACTCTGATTGTTGATTAGTTCTAATTAAACTATTGTTCGTTAAAAACACCAAGAGTAGTTCTTTACGCACCTATCACCATACCACCTCAAATTGGTGACTACCGACGTGATTTAACGTGATATTTAGTGAAAGAGGTGACCGTGATAGTGCTATCGTTTTTAACCACCGATTTTGAGTGCACCGCGATGATGGAAAATAATACACAGGGAACCATAGCCAGCCAGATGATCAGCATGTCTCCACTGCTGCCCACGAACACGGCGGCATGGTTTGCCCTTCTGGAAAGACAATTCGAGGCAGCGCGAATTACGGAAGACACCATTAAGTACGTGACACTGGCAAAATGCCTCAACGATCAACAGCTCCAGGACGTCGAAGACCTGATGACGAACCCTCCAGACATCGGACGCTACGGGAAATTAAAACATGCGCTCATTCGCAAATTATCCGATACGGACGCGACCCGGATAAAGAAGTTGGTGGAAAGCGAGGAGATGGGAGATAGAAAGCCATCCCAGTTTTATCAACATTTAAAAAAACTCTCCAGCCCCTCCACGCCCGATGATTTTACCCTCACGCTGTGGAGGAACCGATTACCCGCCCGCATCAGGCGTATCCTCGCGGCAGTCGACGATTCGGACCCAGAAAGGTTATTGCAGCAGGCGGACCTGATCGCTGAAGAATTCACGGAGGATTTTCAGCGTACCGCCCGAGTAACGGCAGTAATGGACCCACCAGCGCAAAACGCTGGAGTATACGAACCAATGGCCGCCGCAATCAACGTGTTGAGCGAGCGAATATCACAGTTGCAGGCACAGATGAACGCGTTGAACATCATTAATCATCGTCGACCACGATCACGATCACGCTCGCATTCGCGATACCACCGACGTTCGCGCTCGCGAGATCGGCCACGGCAAGACGGTCTGTGTTTCTATCATGCAAAGTTCGGAGAACGCGCGAGGAGCTGTCGTTTCCCATGCACGTGGAAGTCGGGAAACGAGACCAGCCGTCCGTAGACGCGGCAGACGACGACGGCCTGAGATCCCGCCGCATCTTCGTTACGGACAAGGGAACGAAGATCTCTTTCCTTGTAGACACCGGCGCTGACATCAGTGTATACCCCCGCAGTAAAATCCATAGGCACGTCAAGAAAAACGCGTACGAACTATTCGCGGCCAACGGGACGCGCATCGCAACGTATGGTACCACTGCGATTGGCCTTAACCTGTCCCTAAGACGAGCCTTCAAGTGGAACTTCGTAATTGCTGACGTTCAAACGCCTATCATAGGCGTAGTTTTTTTAAGCCATTATGGGTTGCTCGTGAACCCGCGAAACAAACGACTCCTCGACACGACAACCCAATTATCATCAAGGGGATATGCTGCCACGACGGAAGAAATATCCATCAAAACCGTAATCGGCGAATCGGTCTACCATCGACTTTTGGCGAAGTTTCCGGATCTAACTCGTCCACCGGCCTTCGGACGAGAGAAAATCCGACACAGTGTGGTACACCATATTGAAACCACACCCGGACCACCCGTCTACAGTAAACCTCGACGCCTCGCACCGGATCGTCTCAAGCAAGTCAAGGCGGATTTTACAGCAATGATCGAGCAAGGAGTGATGCGGCCATCGAAGAGTCCATGGGCATCACCCCTGCATGTCGTCCCAAAGAAGGACGGAGGTCTACGACCATGCGGCGACTATCGTGCGTTGAACGCTCGCACCATACCCGACAGGTACTCCCCACCACATATCGAAGATTTCGCGCAACATCTGTACGGTAAGCGTGTCTACTTAAAAATCGACCTTGTCCGCGCTTACCACCAAATCCCGATCGCGCCAGAAGACGTTAAGAAAACCGCGATCACGACACCTTTCGGACTTTTCGAAGCAACCAACATGATGTTTGGGCTTCGAAACGCCGCGCAAACGTGTCAAAGATTCGTTGACGAAATTACCCGTGGTCTGGACTTCGTGTTCGCTTACATAGACGATTTCTTAATCGCATCCGAAACCGAAGAACAACATCGCGAACACCTTCGGATTTTGTTTGAACGCTTAAACGAGTATGGCGTAGTCATCAACCCAGTAAAGTGCGAATTCGGTGTGAACGAAATCACATTCTTGGGACACACCGTAAACGCCGACGGGATAAAGCCGCTAGCCGAACGCGTTGACGCTATTGTAGAAGTACCGCTCCCCGGGACCGTTAAAGCACTACGCAGGTACCTCGATATGATTAATTTCTACCGACGTTTCATACCGGGGGCCGCAAAAATTTTTCAACCCCTAAACGACCTATTAAAAGGAGGAAAAAAGGGCAACGCGCCCATCAAATGGACAGAGCAATCCGAAGCTAGCTTCCGCGAGTCGAAACGCGCCCTCGCTAACGCCACGATGAAGCGCATCCGATACCTGGCGCACCTGTTAGCCTCGCGGTAGACGCATCCGACTATGCAATAGGAGCGGTCCTCCAGCAACGCGTCAACGACTCTTGGCAGCCGTTAGGTTTCCTTACCAAACCGTTGAACTCCGCGCAGCGAAAGTACAGCGCGTACGACCGCGAATTACTCGCTATGTACACTGCGGTAAAGCGATTTCGACACGCCATAGAAGGGAGAAATTTTATGATTTACACCGATCATAAACCCCTTACATATGCGTTCAACCAAGATCCTGATAAGTGTTCGCCGCGACAATTCCGGCAACTAGATTACATCGGACAATTCACCACCGACATAAGATATATCAAGAGGTTAGACAATAATGTTGCCGACGCTCTGTCACGCATCGAAGCGATAGGAAAGTCTGTGGACCATCGAGCTCTCGCCGCCGCGCAAGAAGCCGACAAAGAGCTAAGCAACATCGTCAACTCCGGTACATCCGCGCTACGGTTAAAGAAAATACGTTTCCCCGATCACGACGTAGAAATATATTGCGACGTATCGGGTGACTTTGTACGACCGTACGTACCGAAATCCTTGCGGCGCGACGTATTTAATTCGCTCCATGGACTTTCCCATCCAGGGATACGTGCCACTCAAAACCTGGTGACGACGCGTTTCGTCTGGCCGTCCATAAACAAGGACTCCCGAAATTGGACACGACAATGTATCCCGTGTCAACAATGTAAAGTCACCAGGCACGTATCCTCACCCGTCGGAACATTCGGAGAATTAGCGGGCCGTTTCGAACACTTACACATAGACATTATCGTGATGCCATATTCGAAAGGCTACCGATATTGTCTAACGTTCATCGACCGTTTTTCGCGTTGGCCCGAAGCCATTCCCATCGCCGACATGGAGGCGGCAACCGTCGCTTCGGCTCTCCTTTCCACGTGGATATCTCGTTTCGGCGTGCCTTTAAAAATAACGACCGATCAAGGACGCCAGTTCGAGTCGAACCTATTTAACGAACTATGCCGGTTGCTCGGCATCAGACATTTGCGCACGACAGCCTATCACCCCGCGTCCAACGGGATGATAGAGCGCCTGCACCGACAACTAAAAGCAGCAATCAAATGCCACGATACGAGCAACTGGGTGGATATCTTGCCGATAGTTCTATTTGGCATACGAACAGCTATTAAAGAGGACCTAAACGCGACGGCAGCCGAAATGGTTTATGGCACCGGCATACGATTGCCGGCAGAATTTTTTGTACCGACTAAACAACAGGCCAATTCGGAATTCGCAAGTCGCCTAAAAGACCGAATAGGAAAAATCAGGCCTCATCCAATTACGCGACACGGCGAAAGGAGAACCTTCGTGTTCCGCGACCTCGAAACATCGCCTTATGTATTTCTGCGTCGCGACGCCATCGGAGACCCCTTACAACCACCCTACGACGGGCCGTATCAGGTTATAGAGCGAGGAAAAAAGACCTTTACTATTAAAATAAATAATAAAAACGTAATATTGTCCATAGACCGATTGAAACCCGCATTTCTCTTTAACGATAATATTGAACACCATAGCACAGAAAAGCGCAATGTAACAATACCGCCTGGTGCCCGAAACGAACAAAGCGAAGGGACTCAAGAGTTCATCACACCACACGCGCGGGCAGGAGAGTTCGATTTCCTGATTGGTTTCAGGCGGGTCTCGGATAGGCGTTAGGAGCCGGCGAACGTGCACCCTTGCCTGTAACATTTATATATTTTTCATTTATATAGCGTTATCACTGGTAAGGGGGTACTGTGGCGGCACGGGCCACGGAACTTTTCAACGGCTCCGGACGCAAAGCGCGACGCCGCCAAAGCGCAACACCGACGTGCCCAATGTACCATCGATATCTTCACACTCTTTCCGCCGAATTCTCGGAAGAGCATACACGTGCCAGCACTGGCGGCACATCTAATGAATGCACGCTAGTGGGGGATATCGATGGGCTACGAAGGGAAGAATCTGCGCGATCCGAAACAAAAGGGCAGTCAGTCTGCCTTACGCCATTAAATGTGTAACTCCTCGGTACTATTTGCATAGCAACGCGTCGAATGATCTCTCGGTGTCTATCGTTATTTGTTAGTTGTTACCTGTTGTCTGTTAAGTGTAATTGTTAATTGTTAATTGTTAACTCTGATTGTTGATTAGTTCTAATTAAACTATTGTTCGTTAAAAACACCAAGAGTAGTTCCTTACGCACCTATCACCATACCACCTCAATGGTGAAGGACAAGAGATGGGGATCACCTCTACGAGGGGGACGAAAGAAAATGCTCCCGGGGCCCCAACGGGAACGATTATGAGCCCCCCTCCCCCATCTCCCCCACACTACTGGTCAGCATCGCGCCGTTTCCGCTGTCCCGACGGGTCGGGGAGTAATGCAAAAAGAAAGTAAGGAAACGGATAGATTCGGTGGTCCAGGACCTCGAGATTCACTAGAGGATCGCAAGATCCTGTTCCTCCGTAAGTTGGAGGAGTGTTGGCGAGAAATAATGCCAGGGGCAGCGATCCCCAGCCACGGACGCTGACGTCGCCACAAGAACCGTACAAGCACGATTGCGGTCGGCGAGGTGTCGCGGTCGACCGTGGAGCCGTTGGCCAACGAGGCAGGATTCACTGCCAGCATAGGAGGAGGAACAGGGAGAGCGAGGCGAAGGAACAAGAAGCCAACGGCGCAACCTCTTCCAGCGGTCCATGCGCCGACCGAGGACGCAAAAACCAAGGGACGGGTATCTTCGTCTTTTACGTCGTCGACGTTGCGAACAGGGGCCTTGACGGAACAAGGGCAGGGACTTTCGCGGAGGTGGCCGCTCGGCCTCTGGTGCGCCCCCGCACGGGAAGGAAATTCATGCGAGGTGCGGGCGATGGATCCGGAGCTATCGGGAAAGGAAAGAGACGTAACGCTAGTGGGCGAGAAAGTGCCGGGCCTTCCCCGACCCCCACGGTGTGCCGCGGTATCGCTCACCGTGAGGGACGGCTCGGGCTTTGCGTACAGGGATGCGTTATCGGTGGTGAAGAGGGAAGTCAAGCTCTCCGAACTCGACATCACGAAGTTCAGACCGAGGAGGGCCATCACGGGGGCGTTGCTGTTCGAGATCTCAGGCCAGGACGCTGGGAGCAAAGCATCGCGACTGGCCGAGCGGATGGCGGCCACGCTGAAGGACTTGCCCGCTAAGGTAACCGTGCCGCGAAGGACGGCCGTGCTAAAAGTGACCGGACTGGAGGAATTCGGTCACCCTGGAGGTCACCCGCCGTTGCTGAGGCCGGGGGCTGCCACGCCGATGAGGTCAACGTGAGAGTCATACGCTTCGCTCCTCGGGGCCTCGGGTCGGTGTGGCTATGCTGCCCGCTGACAGCGGCCAGGAAAATCAGCAGAAGAGGAGACGCCCGACCAGGAGGTGGGATTAACATAGGTTGGTCAGCGGCGAGGGTTTCCCCTCTCCCGGCGCGCCGACTCCAATGCTACAGGTGCATGGAGTCGGGGCACGTGCGCCGAGACTACACATCGGCGGCCGGCCGGTCGGAGCGCTGCTACCGGTTCGGGGCGAAAGGACATCGCGTCAGGGACTGCTCGGCTTAGTCCACGTTACGGCGAGTGCGCAGCGCGGGACACAGGTGCACACCCCACTGAGCAATGCACACCCCACTGAGCAGTGCACTAAATCAGCAGAAACCCCAGCTAAGTGCATCCCCAGCTAAGTGCACGATGGTCAAGGAGACCATCCTGCTAACTACAAAGGTTGCTCAGCATACAAAACCCTATACATAAAAAAGTATCCTAAACTCAGAGCCAAAGAGACAACCAACCAAATACCCAGTCCTCCAAAATTCTCTACTACTTCAATGTCCTATGCCCAAGCTGTACCAGGAAATCAAAACAATCCGAAAACCCATAGGGACCATTCTCAAAATAGTGTTCCCAATCCGCAAAACACAGACAACTTCTCTAGACTCGGAAAATTAATCGAAAAACAATCAGAACAAATAAATAACTTATTATCATTATTAACACTCTTCATGGATAAATTAATTCGCCCCGCCGCAAAATAAAACCAAGACGCATAGCTCTCTGGCATGCCAACGTCTGGCTCAACACAAAATAACAGCAAAGGCTCATATCTGAAACCCACTTCACCGACAAAAACTGTCTGAAAATAAACGGTTATAACTTCTACCATACCCAACATCCCAGTGCAAAGGCCCGCGGGGGCACCGGAATCATTATCAAATCCAGCATTAAACATTACAAGCTTCCATCACTCCAGAAAGACTACCTCCAAGCTACAAACGTAGCAATAGAAGACTGCCATGGCACAATCACCACCTCAGCAGTATATTGCCCTCCCAGACACTCCATTGCTAAAGAAGACTTCGATAACTTCATTGATGCTCTGGGCAACAGATTCATAGCTGGAGAAGACTATAACGTCAAACATACCCAATGGGGCGGCAGACTTGTCACAGTAAGAGGCAAAAATCTCTTGAATAGCATAATCACCAACAATCTCAACTTCCTCACCACATATGAACCCACATACTGCCCCACGGATACTAACAAAATACCTGTCTTACTTGACTTCTTCATAACTAAAAATATCTCGCCAAGATATGTCCAAATCAATTCCTCGGCGGATCCCTCTTCTGACCATTCCCCCGTTATAGCAACAGTCAGTTCAACAATTATCGAGAATCCACCTAATGGCTTTATCCATAACCAACTTACCAACAGGCAGCTCTTTAGAGAAGTCTTTAATCACTCAACTTCAGACTCAATTTCACTAAAAACAAATGAAGATATCGAAACAGCCACGGAATACTTAAGCACGAGCATAACACAGCTCCACATCTACTAAGACTTCTTTCAGCAAACATGAATATCCCCATGACATATTAAAAAAAATCGTAGAAAAACGTAGACTAAGAAGAGTATGGCAGACCCATAGACCCATGACAAACGCAAACTAAACAACGCAACTAGGAAGTTAACCAAAATCATCAAAAAATATAGAAGCGACTGTTTTCAAAAATATCTCGCCAATTTGTCCCCCACAGCTGACTCCAACTACTCACTATGGAAGGCTTCCAGGAAACTCACGCGTCCCCCGCAAATAATCCCTCCAATTCGCTGTCCGTAACGCGGATGGGCACGTAGCCCTAAAGAAAAAGCCAACCTGTTCGCTAAACACCTATTCAACGTATTTAAACGTCATTCCTCCAATATTACCCCGGAAATAACGGAATACCTGCACTCTCCCTTCCAAATGTCTCCTCCTATTAAACCTTTCACTTTTCTTGAGGTTACAGAATTAATCCGTCGCCTAAATCCCAGAAAGCATCGGGGCATGACCGAACAAGTAATAAAGCAATCGAGGAATTTCCCATAATAGGGATTTCACTCATCACATCAACTTTCAATGCAATCCTTCGTCTTGAATATTATCCGAAGCACTGGAAAATATCAATGATAACTCTCATCCCTAAACCCGGAAAGCCAATAGAAGAAACTAGCTCCTACCGCCCAATTAGCCTTCTACCCACTTTGTCAAAACTATTCGAAAAGATGCTCAAGAATCGACTCTTTCCACTCTTAGAGGAATTGAAAACACTGCCAGATCACCAATTCGGTTTTCCGAAACAACACTCCGCGATGTACGCGATATTCCACAGCAAAGGACCCAACACCGAACCCTGCGGGACCCCGCGGTGTACAGCCCTCCCAGTCATCCCTCCAAACCGGCGGTGTAGACGATACTCCGGTCTCGGAGGAACGCCCGGACCACACCACCCAGGTACGCGGGTACCCGATAAAATTCGAGGCATATCCTGTCCAAGGGAATGCTGTTGAAGGCGTTGACCACGTCCAGCGACACGGCCAACGCCACGTAACCACGGCACTCGGCACCCTCGACAAGGGAGCGGACACGGGCGACAGTGTCGGTCGTAGACCACCCTCTCCGGAAGCCGAACTGGCATTCCGGGAACACACCGGGACAAATACGACTCCAGGCGGGCAGCCACCACTCTCTCCAGCAGCTTGCCAGCCTCGTCCAAAAGGCACACCGGCCGAAAAGCGGAAGACGAGTCCGGAGGGCGCTCCGACTTCGGCAGCAGGACCACCCGCCCCTCCTTCCACGAAGCGGGGAATTCGCCCCGAGACAGGCATCCGTCGAATAGACGCATTAGTCTCGGGGCCAAGACCCCGGCGACGTCCTTCCATAGGCGGGCCGGGACTCCGACAGGACCCGGAGCTTTCCGCGCTCCGATCCTCAAGACGGCCCCGGCCAGTTCTTCCTCGGTGACCCGGGTTCCAACTTCCCGCGGTGACACGTGCTTCTTCTTCCGGCGGTGGAGGCTTCTGCTCCTCCTCTTCGGTAAAGCTGCCATCTTCCTCGTTCGCCGCTCTCGGGAACAGAGCGCCGACGACCTCCTCCAGGAACCGAGGGTCCATGCTCTCCGTTACGGGAGGCGCCCATGGACGAAGTTTGTTGAACACCATCTTGTAAGGCCACCCCCAGGGATCGGATCTCCTTCTCCTTCCCGGTGGGCCGATGGTCCCGAGCGCATCCAACGAACGGTTGCCCATCGCGCCACCAACCGCCACCTGCATCAAGATGTAGAGGTAGTTCGAGAGGGTCTCCTCCGGGGACACCTCCCAACCGGAAACACGGCGGGATGCGGCAGGGTTTGTTCATGTGAGGTCCACTATGGACTCGTCTCGCCACGCACGTGCTGGATGATCTCCCGGTAAGCCGGAGGTCGAGTGCGGCTGCCCAGTCCTGCACGTCGCGCCTCTTTCCGTTGGTCCTGCGGGAATCCCATGCCGTTGAGTGGGCGCTGAAGTCCCCGAGGTCCAGTGACGGGCAGAAGCCCAAAAGCCACGCGCAAACCACGAGTCCGTCCAGGAAGGAGGCGTATTCGCTGCGGCTGATATTGGGCTACACGTAGACGGCCACCACGGCCAGGTCGCCCCATTTCACAACTACGAAGCCCCGTCCTCGCTTGATCACCGAGCAGGAGAGGCTTTCCGCGATCCCGGTCCAGAATATGGCGACTGAGCCGATCAGATCCCCAGCGCCCCGTGACGCGTCGGGAATGCTGTACGGCTCGGCCACCGCTGCCAGGCCGATCCGCCACTCCGCCAGGCTCTGGAACATTAAGTCGTGAGCTCGGCGGGAGCGGTGAAGATTGCACTGCAGGAGCAGTTGTCCTCCTCCTCTTCTTCCGTTCACGTCGGGGAAGGCTCCGTCTCCATAGCCTCCTCCGGGCCGTTCCCCTCGCAGTCGGTGTGTCCCCTCTTCTGGCTTTCGTGGGGCCAGTTGACGGCGGCATCGTTTCCTTCCTCGTCGCCGCGTCCCCGCCTTCGCCTGGAACGGCCTTGCCTCCTGTGCGGCCCTCTTCTTACGGGCAGACGGTTTGCATTCCGGTGACCCATACGGTGCGATGCGGGCAGTCCCAGGTCCGCGCACACCGGACACATAGGTACTCGCGCCGAGCAGTCCCTGGCGCGATGTCCTTCCGCCCCGAACCGGTAGCAGCGCTCCGACCGGTCGGCCGCCGATGTGTAGTCTCGGCGCACGTGCCCCGACTCCATGCACCTGTAGCATTGGAGTCTGCGTGCCGGGAGAGGGGAAACCCTCGCCACTGACCAACCTATGTTAATCCTACGGCAGCATCCCACTTCACGAAGATCCCGGGCCGACGGTCGTAACGTCGGGTTCCTCCGACTCTCTGAGGACCCCCGGTTCGCGTTCTTTCGCCAGACGCATGAACGTGTCCGAGGGCCTGGCGGCCCACCCCCGGACGGCCACGGCAGCTCGATGACGACGCAGCAGGGCCCGCTTTACAACCCGCGACTGCGCCGGTACTGAGGTACCCCTTCGCTGCACCGTAAACGATTTTTTGGTTCGTTTCTCTATCCATAATACTTCGTAAAGAATCGCCTAGGTCGTCAACAAGGGTTTCCATCCTGGTGCCACTCACTCTTTCGCACCCTACCCCGGTCAAGGCTGGTGCAGGGTGAAGAAGGTGAGGTGAGTGGTCTTGGCAGATACGGGCCCACCAACTTCTCCGAGGTTCTCCGCACCGGATCTGCAAACTGGCGGGGGCCAAAGGCGTCGACCAGCCACTACGCGGCTACAGGAGAATATCAGATTCATCGGGGTTTCCCAGGGCGTGGTCCTACGCCCTGAGCACCCGTACCCGCCTCGTGCTCCCCTTTCCATCTACACTGCCGATTTATCAACCTTAGCAGATATAACAGCAGCGACATTGGCTGACGATACAGCACTACTAGCATCTCACTCAGAGCCAATAATGGCATCCCACACTCTCCAGCGAGGTCTGGACTGTATGGAAAAGTGGTTCCACAAATGGGGCTTCAAAATTAACGAAAATAAATCCACACAGGTAACCTTCATGCTGCGAAAACAAACCTGCCCTCAGGTGACCATAAACAATATCACAATTCCTAACGAGGATTGACTCAGATATCTGGGCATGACTCTGGAGATGTATTCTCATCTTTGGTTTCTGGTGCTTTCCTGTCCGTAAATTTAGCGCTATGCAGTACCCGGGCACCCCATAGGGCCATAGAGGTTGGGGTTATGCACAACCAGCGCACAAGGGACCCAGTGCCTTGCTACCTGGATCAGCTAAGCCTGGCAGGGGCTGTTTCAGATCGAACGGGGCGCTTTCTAAGCTCTTCCGTCTCTCCAGGACGGCTCCGGAGTAGGTGAGACGCTGCTCACCCGCTGGAGACCATTCGGGGGAGCCAATACCCCTTAAATCAGCCCTCTTGCCAGCATCTTGGCCATCAACCACTGCCACCACGAATCCAAACCCATAATTGGCCTAGCAGAGTGGTCGCTACTCCTTCCGGGCTTACACTCGACCCCCATGGTACCATCCTAAGTCATTGGTGGGACTATCGTGTGGATGTACGGCCACGTCACTACCGGCCGGCGACCTGCTAACCGTGCTGGGCAGATCCAGATGGGACTCACGTAAGCGGGGGCGTCAAGGTACAAAGTACGCAGGAACTTATCCCGACGGTTCCATCCTTGCCATCAGGATCGTGGGTGCGCTACTACCCAAGGTCACGTAGAGAGAGTGTAACCGTACTTAAACGCCTTACACTCCCGTCGACCTTCCCTGCGGTGTACATAGAGGACTCACGTAAGCGGGACGCTTGTCCCGACTTGTTCCCATAGACTTACATAAGCAAGTCTTCCCTGCGGAGGGATGACTCTGAACAGGAGATTGACATGGAAACAACACATAATGGATGAAATGAAGCAACTCAAGGTTAAACTTAAAAAAAAATTTTACTGGCTCATTGGCCGCCGCTCCAACTTAAGCACTCAGAGCAAAATAATGCTATATAAAGCCATACTAAAACCTGTCTGGACCTATGGGATTCAACTATGAGGAACAGTGAGTAACTCCAACATAGAAATCCTTCAATGATTTCAATCAAAAACACTAAGATCCTTAATAGATGCACCTTGGTATGTCACCAATGAAACAATCCACCGCGACCTCAAGATACCCACAGTCAAAGGAGAAATATACAAGTTCAGAAGCAGATATAACACAAGAGTCAACAACCACCACAACCCATTGGTCACCCAACTACTTGACACGACTAAAAAGAAAATACCCTTTAGACTGAAGCATTAGATTCAACTAGAATCAACATAATATAAATTATTATAAACTAAGCTATTGTACCACGCCAAATGAAGTCACTTAAAATTCTCAACGAGAATTAATTGTAAATAGTCTACCAAATAAAAAAAAATAAGCTA
The DNA here is from genome assembly GCF_051014615.1 of Bombus vancouverensis nearcticus. Classification (NCBI taxonomy): domain Eukaryota; kingdom Metazoa; phylum Arthropoda; class Insecta; order Hymenoptera; family Apidae; genus Bombus; species Bombus vancouverensis. Next base: position 6,599,539 of record NC_134915.1, read on the forward strand.
GTCTTCTTTACATAAATTCTTTTTATTGACTTAATGTTTAGATAGAATAAATAATTATACTGACTGTGGTTGTTATTATTTAGAAAATAGTTTTAAATAAATATCTGAAAAATTAGTAAAATTCATAACGAATAGCATATTCTTTAAGAACGATGTTTTTTACTCTCTATCTTTCTGCATAATATTTAAATTTCACTAGAAGAAATATGTATTCAAATCGACAGAAATCTTTCGAAAAAATGTTACTAATTAATTACTTATGTATGTAGACAAATCACATTCACAATCAAAACCGATCTCTTAAAGCATATGAATTGTAGAAAGTTTAACTACATACATATAGAGCCATTAATTTTAATCTTATTGCTTATGAACAGTTCAATCTTTTTAAGGATTGGATTCATGTATATCAAGTGAAGTGATTTGTCATTGTCTGATCAAGCCATTAAGGACCATATATACATGTATAGTTTTAAAGGTAACATTTATTCTGTATTCGTTATACAGCAGTACATATTATATTGAAAAAAAAGAATGATTTTAAATATAGTTACAAGAAAAAGAATATTAATTTGAGTAAGACCAAATATTTATAAATGTTAAATTAATTATACAGAATCAACACGCTGTAAATTACGTTTCAACTATTTTAATTATATCTTTTTTTAAATATATGTCGGAGATGAAAGAACATCGGGATTTCCCGTCTGGAATGTTGGGAAAAAACCCCAATACCCTAGTCCAGACTTTTACTATAGCTACACTTAAGTAATAAAAATAAGAAATAGTTTAATGTTCCAATCTGGCTTTATAACGATGGGTTCAGCCTCGAAGTGACATAGCGGGTCACTGGACGTAGCCACAGTCACGGGAGGGACGTGTACCTGACAGAGGTATGGAATGATTATGTGGCGGATCGGTATCAATAGGACGCCGACAGGTCCAGAGGGCTACGACGACAACGAGTCTGTCTATCTCGCTAGCGGTCGAATATACGGGCGCACGATACAAATACCGCACCTAGCGAGATTCCCTCTACGTCTAAGGCAGGGACTACCGGGCATAGCCTTACTGACGAGTCCACCTGTAGTCCCGGGACGAAACGCAAACTCTCTTTTCACCACCTAGCTCCAACTACACCTCAGCCACAATTATATGGCTCTCCTTAAAAACAAAGATTGACCCAAGGAGTTGGAAAAGGACTATATAAGGGCAGTTTCATTTGGATTACGAGTTAGTTAGTTAGTCAGTTAGTCGTTGAGCGAATTGTTGATTGAGTTATCGAGAGAGTTATCAGAATCGTGTATTACGTTGTCATTTGTCATCCCGTGGAACGTGGATTCGTTATCGAACCTGAATTCGTTATCATCAACATCTCGACCATCCTATTGCCGCCATTACTTATAGCCTTTTGTAGTGCCCACATTTGTACCAATAAACATCAGCTATATCCGCGATGGTAAATTTGAATAAAGGTTCATTGGACGCCCCCAAAATTACAACCTTAATCTGGCATATAAATTAGAGTATAAATTGTCATAGATATAGAACATATTTGAAAAATTGTGTAATAATGTTTGTAACGGCACATGGCCGTAGAGAAAGTTCCAGGGTTGAAGCGCATGTGTTGCCCACATAGGCCTGCGAAACGACGTCCGAGGCCAGGACGTCGTAAAAGAATAAACCCTGGAGCTTACTAAAAAGCGCATGGACCTTCGAGGAAAATTCATTGTTTTACCATCTACAGGTTTTTCCATCCCCACTTCGGAAAAAAACTTTCTCTTCCGAGGACCTCGGCATATATAAAGAGAAACGAGGAAAGGCTCGAGAGTGAGTATCGAGTCAGTATTCGATCAGTATCGACATCGCGTGAGCTCGACGTGCGTCACGTTACGTAGTCCGACCTAAAACGACGCGCTTTAGTCATCGAAATAAACACTGTTAAACTTTACTTTAATAACAGCCTACACGTCCTCCACCTCAAATTGGTGACCCCGACGTGATCTGCATTGAGAAGAGATGCACATGTAGCGCGACTTAAACAGTGTTTCCGCGAATTAAGAGTCTTCGAAATGACTAGCACCAACGGGGCTAAATCCGCGACGAACAGGAACGACAGCGTAAACACGGTGAGTACACCGCTCCGTATACCGGAATTCTGGTCGCACGATGTAATGCTGTAGTTCTTGATGCTGCAATCACACTTCGAAGTTGCCCGTATTACCAGCGACAGGGCAAAATACCACATCACCGTCGTGAATCTTACAGAACGGTATATACAGCTAGTTCGGGACATACTGTTCGACCCACCGGAGATGGGGCGGTACGAATATCTGAAAAAGGAACTTATTAAAAGAGTGCCTGACTCGGATTCCACCAGAGTGTGAAAGCTGCTAGAGGACGAACATATGGGAGTTAGGACGCCGTCCAAGTTCTACCGGGACCTGAAGAAATTCGTCACAGTCTCAACACCCGATGACTTCGTCGTCACATTCTGAAGGAGCCGACTACCGGTTTACGTGCAGCAGGTCCTGGACACTACGGAATAGGCGAAAGCCGAAACTCTGACCCGGATAGCCGATCGTGTACACGAGATCCGTCCTGAAACGAGACAGATTGCCGCGATCAGCGCAAAAAGAAAGAAATAATACATATAATACATACATAATTCCTTTTTGCCCTGGACGTGAACGCTTATTTATAATATTCAACTCTGGTTCTGTTATAAATAGCTTTTCATGTGTTTCTATGCTGTTTTCAGCTACTGAAATTTCTGGTTCATCGTACATTGAACAGTCTTCTTCTATGTTCGTTATTTTTTTAATAATTTTTTTTTTGGAAAGTAGACATTTTTAAGGTAAATATTTATCACGGAATAATAGCATGTACGGAATACAAAATACAAAATTATTACTAAAGTATATATGCTTTACTTTTTCTTTTATAACAACTGTACACAAAACGCTCTGAGATGCTTTCTGTCTGAGTTTAGTGATAACAAGTTTAGATATCGACTGATTGATTAACAAACTGAGATGTATTCTGGTCGAAATGACGATAGCAAGTAAGAATATGGTCTGTGACGGTGATATTTATACGAAAATATTGATGAGTGCTGGCCGTTCTCCACCAACAGTTCCTCAAGGAAACCGTGAAATTAACCGTCGAACACGGGAAAAACCCGCTTTTCCCGTGTTTTATCGGAATGAGCAATAACCCTAAAAAACTTCTCGGCTTTTAAAATGTTTGTAACAATTTACCGTAAAAAATGCTAAGTTCAATGGCGATTCCTTAGGATTATTATGGACTTGAGTTGATGTTTTGACACCTGGTGGTCATCTTGATCGAGATGGATTATACTATGACAAGATTACAGGCCTAACAAGTGTTATTCTGATTTTGTTTGTCATCTGACTTTGAGATAGCCTTTTCTTTGTACTGATTGCATTTATTTTAAGAGTAACTAAAATATTTTATCGGCTGGTTAAATTGACTACCCACGGTAGGCAGGACAAAATACAATTTTTTCTTAGAAAAGAAAGAAGCAAACTAGAAGTAAATACCGAAAAATATATTGTATGCATGTTTTAGGAAAAGTCAGAAATTATGAAGCGATATGATAACGTGTAAATATGTTTAAATTTGTGTAGAAGTTTGAAAACGGTCAATTTGACCAGCGCTGGTAGGTTTAGTATTAAAAAAATACGTTTTCCTGATCACGACATAGAAATATATTGCGATGTATCAGTTGGCATCGTACGACCGTATGTACCGAAATCCTTGCGGAGCAGTGTAGCCAACCGTACAGGGAAATCTTCTTTCTGTGAAGAACATCGCTGCGTAACCGAACGAGGAGATCTCCCTTTTTGGCTTTAGCGTTTGGCTAGTGTTTGGTTTAGTGTTTGGCTTGGCGTTTTCTTTCTTGTTGTTGTTATTATCAATTATTGTTTACCTGGAATTGTTCCCAATTAATTGTGCCACTTTTTTTCCTTTGTAAAGTACGGTATATAATAAAATACATCAATTTAGTGGTGTTAAAATTAATTAAAAAATTACACTATCAGTTATGACTAAATAAAGTTATAATCGAACGACACCACACTGTAAAAAAATATTAAAATGCATTATGAATTTTTAATTTCACGGTAAAGTCGTGTTACCTGTATTTTTCTATACTTTTAATATATACTTTTAATTTGATGTTTTGTATAAAAAATATGTGAAATCGTTAAATAAAATCATTATCGCAAAATATAATTAACCACTTAAATAATTTTTAAACTTCTTTGTTTTTTAAGTAATGAATATTAGTCCTCGATACTTGGAGAAATGCGCGGTAGACAGTGTATAGGTTAGCTTGTCCGAGCGCGGTGGAAACATAGCTCGCTGTGACACGCGTGGTTGGCTAAGTGTTAATTCGCTACACGAACTTTCCCATTCTGGGATACGCGCTCCGCAAAATTTGGTGACGACGCGTTTCGTTTGGCCATCGATAAACAAGGACTGTCAAAACTGGGCACAACAATGTATTCCATGTCAGTGATGTAAAGTCAGCAGGCACGTATCCATACCAGTCGGAACATTTGGAGCATTAGCAGGCCGATTCCAACACGTACACATAAACATTATCGTGATGCAATATTCCGATAGGATACCGATATTGTCTAACGTGTATCGACCGTTTCCCGCATTGGCCCGAATCAGTCCCCATAACCGATATCAGCAACCGATATCAGTAACCGAAGCATCAACCGTTGCTTCAGCCCTCCTTTCTACGTAGATAGCTCGTTTCGGCGTACCCTTGAGAATAACATCCGACCAAGGACGCCAATTCGAATCAAAACTATTCGAAGAATTATGCCGGTTGTTCGGCATCAAGCATTTGCGCACGGCGGCCTATCATGCGGCGTCCAACGTGATAGTAGGGCGATTGCATCGACAACTGAAAGCAGTAATCAAATGTTATGATACGAGCAACTGGGTAAAGATTTTGCCAATCGTTTTGTTGGGTATTCGAATTGTCATCAAGGAGGACCTGAACGCAACGGCTGCCGAAATGGTTTATAGCACCGGAATACGATTACCGGCAGAGTTCTTTTTAGCCGCGACTCAGCAAGTGAACTTAGAATACGCCAACCGAGTAAAAGAACAGATCAAAAAGATCAAACTACAACTGATCGTACGATATGGCACGAAGAAAATTTTCATCTTCCGCGAACTCGCGTTATCGCCATACGTATTCTTGCGTAACGACGCCGTCAGAAACTCCTTACAACCACCTTACGACGGGCCATATAACGTGATACAACGCGGAGATAAAAATTTTACAATAGAAATCAACAACAAAAACACAACAGTTTCCATAGACCGACGAAAACCCGCTTTTGTAGTACCCGACGACATCGAGCACCAACGACCCCACGAAAATCTATGGGTGGGCACTTCGGAGCGAAGAAAATTCAAAAAATAATTACGTCACGCGCGCAGGCAGGAAAGTTCGCTTTCCTGAGCGATTCCAGGCAGATTATAGATAAGTCAATAGAATAATTTTAGCAGGTAAAATCTATCTGCGACAATCATAAAACAAGAAAACAACCACAAAACAAGAAAAAAAAACGTTATCACTGACGTAGCGGTCCATGGCCGCATGACCTGCGAAACGTCCAAGGCCAGGACGTCGAAAATAATAAATTCTGGACTTAGTAAAAAGCGCGTGAGTCTGTGAGGAAAATTTATTGTTTTATCGTCTACGAGTTTTTCCATCCCCACTTCGGAAGAAAACTTTTTCTTCCGAGGACTTCAGCATATATGAAGGGAAACGAGGAAAAGTTCGAGAGTGAGTGTCGAGTCAGTATCTGATCAGTATCGACATCACGTGAGCTCAACGTTACGTAGTCCGATCTAAAACGATGCACACTAGTCATCGAAATAAACACTGATGAAGTTAAAGTACCGATTACTTTAATAACACTCTACACGTTCTCCACCTCATGTTATTATATTCATGATGGTTTTTGTACGAGACAGTTAAAGATATTTACTTAATGTTTCCCTAATTTTAAGTTAAATATTAAATTTTATTTTTCTACCTTTTTTTTTTATTATCGTATCTTTATTTGTATCTTTCATATGTATAATAAAATATTGTGTAAATTTCTTATAAGTTTTGCATAAAAATTAGAATAATTGCAAAAATAAACAAAATTGCGATGCAATTCAGACAATGTATATATCAATTTAAAAAACGTATATTTTATACACTTACATACTAACAATATAATAGAAGTATGTTATCGTACTATAATGGATAGATAATGATGTTATATCGAATACACATGTGATATACTTAGCAGCTTTACTTTTATATAAATAATATATTGCTTAAAAAAATCAATTATTTAATACATGTTAATAAATTACGTACAAATTAATTTGAACTTATGCATCAAGTATAATTTGTATAAAATGGTACTTATACAAATTTTTAAACAAAATACATCAAACTCAAATACTTTGTTCATAAGAATTTTTAATAATTTGATGTTTTAGGTTAAATCATAAATAGCTTGTGTATTTTTATGCATTTATAAGAAATTCGAAAGTGTAAAATTGCACAGAATGCACATAATATGAAAAAATATATAAAATATCCAAAGTATAGTGCTTTTTACAATACTTAGTAATTAAAATAATTTTCTACCGTTCTATTTTTCTAATTATTTTCTCAAAAATATGACGAATTATAAACAAATTTTAATAAAGTTGATACGTTAAATGTCAAGCCTATATGTAGGTGAAGTAATACTATATTTTTAATTTTTGCACATTGTGTACAGTGCCATCTGTAGCAAGCGTAAGTGTATTATGATTTAAGTACGCAAACATCTGACATTTCTGTCAAAATCTTTTATTCGCATACGTTGATCGACGTAGATACGAAGACAGTGTCTAGTGAAAAGTTCATCCTAAAAATGTATATTGGAAGATAGCATTGAACAAAATGAACAAAAATATGAACTCACCGTCTAAACTTACGGAGTTCGCTCCGTTAAGTCCTGAAGAAAGCCAACCTGTTGTAGCTTCTCTATTTTCCAAATTTTTTAACTTCACTAAAGGTAAGATATTTAATTATTGTATCACAATATAGTTTCTTCAGTATCACAACTTGGAATAACTTAATTTACTTGTGGCTTACATTTTAGTATCTATAAATACGAGCTAAAGAATGAATATTTAAGTTAACAATTAATATACATGCTTAACTCTTTAAACGTGCTTAATTGTTAGGTTCACAAAATGTTGATGATTCTACAATCTCTTCTACTACCAATGAAGAACAAAGCTCATCTGATTCTGAATCTTGGAAACAGTCAGAGAGTACTGAAAAATCACCTGAAGATGACAGTTCAAGTATGATGAACTTTCCATTAGATACTCGTGAAGGAAGAAGTTTACCAAATGTATTAAAACGTATTAGTAATATTGTAGCTTTGAAAAGTAGCGTAAGTAATGAAACCTGCCTTAAGAATATTAAGCAGTATAAATTATTTGAATTACTAATGATATTAATGTTGTTAACTTAATATAGAACTTACGCTCGTACAAAGATTCTCAGCTAAGAAGCTATTGGATGCCAGATAGTGTAAGCAAGCAGTGTTATGAATGTGGTGAACGATTTACAACTTTTCGCAGAAGACATCATTGCCGTGTTTGTGGACAAATATTCTGTTCGAAATGTTGCTCTGATCAGATTCCTGGAAAAGTTATGGGATGCACCGGTATATAAATGATAAATGGTTATTTTTTATTGTATTTATTTGCACTTGATAATAATAATCTTTTTGTAATAGGTGATCTCAGAGTATGTACATATTGTTGCAAAGTAGTTTTATCTTATTTACAATCATCAGACATGAGAAGCGATCTATCAGCAGATTTAAAGGCATTGCAAGAAGACCTGCAAGTTAAATATGGAAATAATTCACCACCTGTCACACAGAAATGTTCAAATGAATCAGTAGAAGATGAAAGTTCAATCTATAGGAAACCAAGTGTAGGGTATATGGAAGAAAAATATGCTATTGGACGGTATATTTTTAGCTGTCTCTAGCTAATGTCTCTAGTGTATCTAGCTAAATGTTATAATTTAATATGATTTAAGATTTGTGAAATATGATTTTCAGGCCAACAACTAGTTACTTAACATCACAGGAACGTTCTATTGTCTTACAAAATTCAGCTTCTTTGAGAATGATTTATGAAGAATTATTTAGATCTAGTCAAGCAATTATCTTACAAACACATAGAGTTAGACTAAAAAGTTATCATAATTGCTTTCTGGCCAATGAATTAGTGAATTGGATGATAGCACAAAATAAAGCAGCTACTCGGTAAAGCTAAAACAAATTTAAAAGAAAGTATAATAAAAAGAACAACGAGTACTGAAATGTAATATTTTATAGAGTGCAAGCTACTGCTATAGGCCAGGCATTGCTGGAAGCTGGTTTTATAGAACCAGTAGTTGCTGATAATATATTTAGTGATACAGCAACTATATTTAAGCCAGTCAAATTATCGAATATGCAAAGCATGGATTTATTAATTGAGACTCAAAATACCTGTGATGCTCAAGAACCAGCATGGGTAAAAACTATCCCACAACATGATTCAACAACTGGTAATATGAAATATTTGTATAAACTATTTTGTATATTTGTTAATATATTTAAATTTTAGATTCAGAAAGTGAAACAAAACCTTCGAATTCAGTACAACAAACAACTGGACGTTTACCATCATCTAGTTCAAGTTTTTACTTAGATTTAAACTTAGAAGCATCTACTGTTACATTAAAAAGACCTACATCGGAAGACTTAACTACAATTTCTGTAGATAGTAGTGATGGTATAATTGAACAGAAGGAAGTCACAGTAAAATCGCATAAATGTAATTTTAAGATTGCTGATGATCTTTTAAATGATACACTACAAGTACAAGAATTTAAAGAAAAGAACGGTTGGCATAAACCAACAAATTTGCGAACCGTGTTTGGAGAACTACATGCGTATGAATGTCTAACGTGAGTATCAAATATATATTAACAATGATAATAACAATTATATTTAAATATACTTAATTATAGATCTGCGTACAAGCAACATGAAGATTCACTAATTAAGCAACTTCTTAATAAAGAAGGTTTATCACAAAGTTGGTCAGAAGTAATACTCCCCATCGCCCACCAAATTATTGATTTTGTTAGACCAGATTTAAATCATAATGTGGATGATTTGGATATTCGACAATATGTACAAATAAAAAAATGTCCTGGCGGAAGTAGAGATGATTGTGAAATTGTGTCTGGTGTAGTTTGTACGAAAAATGTTGCACACAGAGGAATGAACGCAATGATAGCTCATCCAAAAATTTTATTACTTCAGTGTGGACTCATGTATCAACGCGTAGAAGGAAAATTATTAAGTTTAGAACCTGTGATGTTACAAGTATGAAGAAAAATTTAATAATACTATTATTTTCACATCATAAATATATCAGAAAAACATTGTTTTGTAGGAAAACGAATATTTGGGTCACACAGTTGCTAGGATTACCGCACTTGGACCAGATGTTGTACTAGTACATCGTTCTGTTTCAAGATTAGCACAAGATAGACTCAGAGAATGTGGAGTAACACTTGTTTTGAATGTAAAACTCAGTGTTCTTGAAAGGATTGCACGGTGTACAGGTGCTAATATTGTAAATACTATTGATGCACACATAAGTGCAAGGTATATGCTTGGTACATGTAAAAAATTTTATTTGCGAAACTTTTCAAATGATAAAAGTGAGTAATAAAACATTACAATTTTTCACTCTATTAAATTTTTCTTTAGTAAACTAAACCTTAATATCTTGTTTCCTTTTTTCTAGATGGTATTAAAACGTTAATGTACTTTGAGGGATGTGCAAATCCACATTTAGGAGCTACAATCTTGTTACGAGGTGGTTCTCAATCAGAATTAAAAAAAGTAAAGAATGTGACTTCAATGATGATCTTTGCTGCTTATTCTTGGCGTCTTGAAAAGTCATTTCTTATGGATGAATTTGCAAGACCACCATCGCCTAAAGATAATCCATTTTTGGATGAAACGTGCAAAGATTTCAAAGATTTTCAAGAAACCAATAAAATATTACATGCTAAAGTTAGTGAAGAAAATGATTTGTTATTGGGTCATTGCAAAGAGTATATAGAGAATCAGGAAATTTTAAAGGTATCAGAAGTTCAAGAAGATTCTGGAAGTGTATCAAGTGATAAACTATGTCTAGAACTAGAACTTTCATTAAATGAAGGTACACCAATAAAAGACATAGTTTCATATCAGACTGAGAATATGTTGTCTTCAAACTCCATTAAACAAATATCTTCTATATTATCTGAAGATATTGATCCTTATGATACTTTAAAATTATTTAAACCCAAAACAAAATCTTCTGTAATTGACGAAAAAGCTGCAGGGAATTGCCTAACAAGTAAAACAAATAATGATAATTTAAATAATAGTTCCGATCTTGATATAGATGGCAAGCAAGATACAAATAGTACAGTGGAATTATTTGGTGGAAAGACTACGATAAAAGTGAATAAAAATATTAAAGAAGAAGTTGAAAAATCAAAAATAAAAGATAAAGTTGTCTCAGAAGAAAAACGTATTTATGGTGAATCTATTAGCGATCGTAGTGATCCTCTTCATCAATACTTAAATGAAGATGAAGAAGATGTCTTTAGTCAAACTAGTCCAAATGGACAACATTTGAGCGTTGCCGATTTACCATTATTAAATAAATTTAAGAAAGCATTAGAAGGCACTATATTAAGTGTATCGCCTTATTTAAAATTTTCTGTTCCTTATTTAGAAACTGAGACAGGAAGAAATTGCATATTGCGAAGTTTTTTCCCGAGAGAAATCTTTTATTCTGTACAATTTATGGATAAAGTAAAAGAAATTAAAACGGGTAATGTATTTACAGAACAGTCTGTAATTGAAAACCCATTAATGAATTTAAAATTAAAACCACAACATCCATTTGTTCAAGCGAGATTAACTACAGATGTGGATAGCCGAAAGGTACAAGCTTTATTAGCCAATTTTAGAGCATGTGGTAGTCGCTTATATCCAACGAATAATGTTTTATCGGATAAACAAATTCTGGTACAATCAGAAGTAACTGAACAACCTCCTATGTGGCCCGATTGTTTAGATCCTGCTAGTCATCAACGTTTATCTGTGTTATTTTGTAGTTTCTCACATACTGGTAATAGTGATACACCAGCATTTTGCGTAAATCCTTGGGTAGTTAATATGGATTTATATGGAAGAAATGATATTGCGCTTGGACGTTTCTTGGAACGTTATTGTTTAACATCTGAATATAAATGTCCTGCTCAAGCATGTCGAGCACAAATCGCTCATCATATCCGACGATTTGCACACGACGGCGGATGTATATATATTAGTTTAAGTGAAATGAGCACCGATCCATTTTCTCAAGAGAATGCAAATCAAATTTTAATGTGGAGCAAATGTATGAAATGTAAAAGCGTTTCACCAGTAGTTCCAATGTCGGATGATACTTGGTCTTTATCTTTTGCAAAGTATTTGGAACTACGGTTTCATGGAAGCGCGTACACCAGACGCGGAACAGATACTTGTCAACACTCACTTCATCATGATCATTATCAATATTTCACAAAGAAAAATATGTTAGCTGTGTTTAAATACACAAAAATATCGCAATGGGAGATTTCACTTCCACCTCCGGTGATAAATATTATGTATGATCCAAAACAACATGCAGATGTGATAGAAGAGATGAAAAGTATAGCATTGAAAGGAGACGAAGTTTTTTCTTGTATACGAGAAAAATTGACAACTTTACAAACTGATATAGATATTTTAAATGCTGTTAAACAGCAGCTATCTAAGGATCAACAGTATTTCAAAAATAAAATTGAAGAAATTCAATTGAAATTGACGTCCCCCACTTTAGAGAACAAAAAACTTGAAGGAAAAGTATCTGAAAAGCAGGTTCAAGCTCTAATGTTTAGAATTGAAGATGGAATAGTAATCCTCAAACGAATAATATCAGAAGTTGTATTTACTTGGAATGCAAATATCTTGGAAATGTCCGTTAAAAAGAAGGATGAAAGACCAAGACGGTTTACTGAACGATCGTTGACGACTGGAAGTAATAGTATAATTGATACAGATGGATATATAACAGAAGATACTGCATCAGAATCGCAGTTAGAAGATTTAAGTCCTATGTCAGCGGACTATAATGCTGTTGATGCCATTGCTGCTGCACAAAATGACTTACAAGGAATGGAAGGTTTAGAAAATTCAGACAACGAAGTCTTAGAAAATAATAATCCTGAAGACATTGTTATCATTCAAGAATCTCCAAAAATGCATCAAAGATCACATTCTGATGTTTTGCCTATTACTTTTGATGACATGCCAGATAAAAAGAAAAAGAAAAAGACTATTCTATCACAACTATTACCTTCCGTTCCTGTTACTCAGCCGATAGTAAATCCTTTAGGAACTTTAGAACATCATTTACTTCCTCTTGGGTTTGTTGATTATATTAAAACATTTCTACATATTTAGTACGTTAGAAAATAATTATACATAATTAGTTAATATTCTAAAATATCTTTGTTTTACAGATCAGTTGTACCTATAGTGGTATATGAATCAGAGCCTTCATCTATAATCGCATATGCACTAGATTCACATGACTATAAACATGTACTTCAGGAATTAATGCGTACGACGAAAGGACCTGATTTAAATCCCAGTCCCTTGAATAAGCGTAAATTCCCCGAAAATAAAGAGAATCTTCCTGATGTGATCCAATCTGGAGAATTTAAGCGGCCATCTGTTTTGTCATTTTTCCGAGGAAATAGCCCAAATCCTGCAAGTCCCTTAGATTCTGATAAAACTATTTCAAATACGGATTCTAGCATACAAAATCCATCAACAACAACAGACACAGATGAAGACAAGAAAACAACAAAACAACAAAATTACATCGAAGTTCAATTTAACGACGCAACGACAAATTTCTATTGTAGAATATATTTCGCTGCACAATTTGCTGCTTTTAGAGAAAATGTTTTACCGTGTGGAGAGGATGGTTTTACAAGAAGTTTATGTCGAAGTGTACAATGGGCTGCAAGAGGTGGAAAAAGCGGAAGCAGTTTCTGCAAAAGTCGAGGTATAATATTATATGAATATACGTATATTTTTACATTACGTAATGAAGTACGAAATAAACTTCTCTATGTATTAATTTTCTTGATCGATACATAATTTGTTACAGACGATAGGTTTATTATAAAAGAGATGTCTAGACTAGAAATGCAAATATTTCTTGATTTTGCACCAAATTACTTTTCCTATATGGAAAAATGTCAACAGACTAAGCAGCCGACATTGTTAGGAAAGATAGTCGGCGTTTACAGAGTATCTTTTAAAAACAATACAACAAATGCAGCACTTCGAACTAGTGTATTAGTGATGGAGAACTTATTTTACAAGAGAACGATAACAGACAAATTTGATTTGAAGGGATCAGTGAGAAATCGTCTTGTAAATCCTGATGATACGTGTCACGAAGGAGAACTTGTATTGCTCGATGAAAATTTATTGAATAGTAAGTGGTGTTGTGCTAATATCATTTTATATAGATATATGTATAAAAATTTCTCAGTCAAATACATATAGGATATATTTCTAGTGAGCTGCGATTCGCCGCTCTATATCAGATCACATTCCAAAGCGGTTTTAAATAGAGCTATTGAACAAGACACAAAATTCCTGGCTGATAATTCTGTGATGGATTATTCACTATTAGTAGGTTTAGAACCAAATTCAGATGAACTCGTCCTAGGTATAATAGGTAAGTTTAGAGAATTATGAATGTAATATTTCTAGATACAAGATATCTTGGAACTATTATTATAATTACAGATTATATACGAACGTTTACTTGGGACAAGAAGTTAGAAACAATGGTGAAGAAAACGGGCATACTAGGTGGCCAGGGAAAATTGCCAACAATAATATCACCAGAAGAATATCGAGCTCGTTTCATAGCCGCTATGCACCGATATTTCTTACCTGTACCGGACAGGTGGTCTGGTTTAGGTAGAGGAGTAGAAACATGATAAATATGACTTTCACATAGTGAGATTTCCAATTTTTCACAAATACGGTATACTAAACATATTGTATATATATTTTCTATGCAGCTGACATAAATGTAACAAACAGTGTTACATATAAAGATACGTAATTGGATATTAATAATTTATAGAATTTTGTTTTTACTAGTCGACATTACGATATTTTGTAATGGAAAAGTGATAAAAATATGTTACCATTATTGTAATGGAAAGTCTCATTGTACAGTTTTAATCTCATAATTTATATAGCGATGTAACATTTAAATTATGTCGCTTGTATTTGGATTTATTAATATATTGATCATTGTATTACATGTACATAATACGTTAATATTAAAATTACCAAGCGAATTGTCTTTCCAAGTTCGAAGCACAAAGGGCGTGAATGAGAATTACGTAAAATTATATAAGAGTCTATGAAAGCACCATTATTAATGTTTTATTTAGATCAATTTTCAAAATTATGTACATAAACATTATTTATTATCATTGATAGTCAAATAAACAATAATAATAATTTTAGTAATAATAAGAGTTTCATAACATAATAATATTTTCATAATAGTTTAGATCAGTGTTTCAAAATTTCTATGTATTTAAAATGAACAAAATTTTTCTAAAAAAGATATCTTGTCATACCAATACATAATTTTAATATACTGTATATCTTATGATCAGGTCACAAAGAAAAATATAATAATGTATAAACTATAATACATTATACAACACTGATCTACACGTTACAAACACAAAAAAAAAGACATTAAAGCGTATACCTTACAGAAAAACATCTCATACTCAATTTTCGCATAACATCATTTCTACCATATTTACATAAATGAATGCATAATGATGAAGCTGCTGCGAAAGTCGAATACTTGAACTATTCCATCTTTAAAAATTAGATTATACTGATCATAATGTCCCTTGTATCTTTTGAGACTATGACTTTATTAATTACTGAAAGTAAGAAATCTGCAACTGGCTGATGTATTTCAACATTCTATATGTTTATTCAGAGAGGGATAATAAAATGTCTTTCATTTGTTTGAAATTAAATACGAATCGATAGTAGATGCATCGCGCGATTAAGTAAACTATTGTGAGAAAAAGATTGTTCGGAGCGAAAATGAAACTAAACTTTAGATATATGTTACCGATATCTATGTAAGAATGATTGACTGAAATGGAAAACAGTTTTATTATATACTGGTTAGGTAAATTACAATAAGCTGTTGTACAAGAATTTCTGCGAATAACACGAACTCTAGGATCAAATCATTTCACATGTGAAGTAGTACGAAATTCCTATTTGTATTCCTATTTATAAATTCAATTGACGATGAAACAGCTCAGCTAATATGGCTCCACTGCCTTTTTCCTCGTAGAACAAAAATGACCTACACTGGATATACTATCTGAGCAAGTGATATTTTCGTGTAAACGACTTTCTAAGAAATGTATACATATATAATTCTTCGAGTAACTTTACATAAATACTTAGTGGACATTACATAATCAGTAAATTTCTTTTTACAATTTTTTACATAATAATTCGTCGTAATTTCGCATTCATTATAATATTAGCCTCGTGTTTCTATTCATTGCTCTTGTCGCGTTGAGCATGAACAATTTTTTTTTTTCTTTTTCAACCTTTCGTTAGACATTTTATATTATTACTATCATTATAAAACAATGCCGACAATGATCGGATTTTACATAAAAGTCTCTGTATTAAATTCGATCGTCGTCAAAAACAAAACAGACGACAAGAAATACGAGTACAATAACCTTTTTTCAACTTATAGTCAACCGGAATCGAATTACATTCACGATGTATCTTGTTCGACTACCAAAGAAAGAGAAAAAAAGGAGAAAGAAAAGGAAATAAAATAAACATAAACTAACATTCATCGCTAAGCGCTATCCAGTGCCGGCAATTTTTTGTACTATGGTGTGGAAGTGGTATTCGATTTCTCATTGACTTCCGCGGCCCACGAACCGCAAATGTTTCCTATCTAGCCGCGAGTCTGTAGATCGAGAAACAACAAGGAAGATACTCGGGACGGTGGAGGAGGCTTCTCGCTACTCATTTACATCAAGCGGCATTCTGGACGCATACTAATTTCATAAACGCTAAGGAGAGTATCGCTGTCTTTCATAACCATAGGAACTACCGTCCCAGCAGCACGTTTGAAAAGGAAATGAGAAAGAAAAAAATAAAAAATAGTCTTTGCAACTTCCGTTCTCGTGTTCTTCCTTCTTCTCCGTGTGTTTTCTTTTTCCCTTCTTTCTTCCCCCTTCCCTCCTCTCTTACTCGTATCACCAGAATAATCCGACGGAAGAAGAGAAGAGCTTTTTTTTTGTTTCTTTTCGAGAGGTCCTGAAGAGGCTCGACCGTGATCGACGTGTTGTGTTTCGATGTACACCATATATATGTATATATCAAAGAATAACAAGAATAAACGAGGGTCGCATCGGCTACTCTAGAGATCCACGTACGTATATCGTGCAATTCAATGAGGATAGAGATGAGGATTCCTTTCTATTAGAGACAGAGGGAGATCTTGTTTTCTTCTAGAGACGTGCACGTCCTAAATGATTAATCTGTGTTTTTCTTTCTTTGCGCACGAGATTTTTTGTTCGTTTTCTTTGCAGGAATATCATGCGTCCTTCTTCTAGGGATGAGGAGATACGAGCGCGTGAATCTCGGCTAATAAATCGCTCTCGTGGTTACGCAGCGTGTAACACTGGCGAGTCAGTCGATCTTTTATAAACCATTGCCTCCTGTTTTTAAACACCGTTTACGTGCACATCGTGCGACCTCGGGATCTTGCGCACGGGCCGCCGAATCGCAAGTCTCTTTTATCTCTGCGGCTCGCCTAGGCCCAATTGTTGACTTTGCGTTTGCTGTTGCGTGTTCCCGGTCACGCTACACCGTCCTCCGTGGTGTTGCGTCGCCATCCCCATCTGCATCGAGTTCTGATGCAATCCATTTTGGCTCGGCGACATTCCTGCAATCGAAGAACCAATTTACCATTTACACTTCCAATTTAACTCACATTTCTCTATACAACATGTACATGTATATATATAAACACATATGTATATACATAAAATTTTTCTATGGTGAGTAATTAAATACTTTCACGAGCCACTGTACATCTCTAGAACGGTTTCAAATTTTATCAATACAATAATCATGATAATCATGACTCATAACAGTACTAACAAAATTTTATGTATATAACACATACAATCATGTGTACACATACAATTTTTGTGTAGTGAGTGATTAAATACTTTCATGAGCTATTGCGCATCTCCAGATTGGTTTCAAATTCTATCAATATAGTAATCACGATAGTCGTGTTTCATTACAGTGCTAATGAAATTATGAGTCAATGCTATGAAATAAAAAAAAAAAAATATGCACTTGCATATAAAAGAATGTGCTATTTTGCATAGCACATACAATAGACATATATGTTTTCTGTGATAAGTGTTTAAATACTTCCAGGGACCGGTGTATATACACCGTATATACGCGTATATCGCGTGCAATATACATGTATATGTATTTTTTCGTATGCTAAAGAGAAATCTGTAAGACTTTTAACTACTACAACGAACAATATTCTAGAACTAATTAGTCCATTCTAGCTATAGCACATTCCGCTGTATTTTCTTTTGTAACGTGTCGTGAGTATTTCTCACTGTGATTCTTTCGAGAAAAGGTATAGAATGCCTAGGAAATCGCTGTTCTAGGAGCTCGCTAATTTTTCTTCACTGTTTATGAGAATGTTTCGCGTTAAAAGTAACGGAGAGTTTGATTCATTAAACGCTGTCTGGAACGCGCAATGAAAATATTCAAAGAATATTGGCCAATTAAGAGTCACCGTTGAGTCTATCCAATATATCATCTGTCATTCTTTTTTGGTCAATTTACATGATTGAAGTCTATTACATTTTTTGTAATCTTTCGATTCCTATAAGCACCTGTTCAAAGGTTTCATCTCTTTATTTATTCTATGACATAAATTCCAACAATTAGCTTCAGATTTTTTCGCTATTGTCTCTTCTTCTAGCCAAGCTTCTCGATGATATGAAATTCGAAGAGATTAAAATATTTAGAGGAAAATAATTAAAATTTCTTTAATGTTTCTGATTTGCATAGCGGGCTTCTGTAAAGTATCCGTTTTTTCTTCTTTTTACGAAGTTGAAACAATACGTAAGTTACGTTCTTTATACCTTGCGATAACGTTACGCGTTTCCGCAACTTTTGTTCGTTATTTTACTACTTAGCCCTTAATGGATTAAAGAAAGGCGATAAAGATATTTGTGGACTTGATGGACTTGGAGTAAGAAAACCCTCAGTCAGCGAAGTTCCGTGAATCAATTGTTTTCAAACAGACAATAATTTATCGCATCCTGATAAATTGCTGCTGTTAATTAATAGCGCATGGAATAATTTTTACGAGCCCTTTAAAAAATTATCTTCGAAATAAATAATCGAATCATGGAAAATAATAATACTTTGTTTTTACGAAAAGGATGAAGCACGAAAAGCATGCGATCTCCGTGACTGAAATAAACAAGTTTAATTTATGTTATCCAGATTATGTTACAGATTTGCAAATTTCTCAATTACTTTATAATAAATTACTTCATGTAAATAGTAATATGTGCTGTAGTAAACGTACAGCGAGGAAGGAAGGTATTCGTACAATTTAAATGAAAATATGAAGGGGGATAAATATACAAGAAAGCGATAAATAGAAAAATGCAAAGAAATAATAAGTAGAAAAATATACAAAAATACAAAAAGATAATGAGATAAAATTCACACGTGATTGTAACATTTCGTCGGGGCAAGATACGATGCTATTAATTGATATCTGTATTGTAATTAACACGTTGAACCTGGCGTGAGCCACCGCTGTGCCACAATCTGCGCTTCTATCTGACGGCGTGGGCCACCGGTGGATCACGCCGCCTGATGGTGAAGAAAAAGGCGTGACCCCCCGGTGATTCACGCCATTTGTGTTTCTAATTTCAATTTATAAAAGCGTAATTTAACGAAGACGTTTCTCGATGTTACGTGGCGTTTATGGATTAACTTTTGCTCCTGTGTATTTATTACTGCGAATGACCGTAGATACGTAAGATACAATAACATGTTCTTTCACGAAGAAGTAGACCGCAACGACTATGAAACATTGGTGCAAAATATAACGTGCACATCGATTGCTCCCATAAAGTCAATAACATCTTTTTCTATTTCTGCAATAAATCGACTGTACGAATACTTTTATCTCTCACCACGGTATATATTTCTTACAGAACTGAATAAAATGCTTCTTAGAATTGCATAACATTGACAAGTCTCAAGTGCTTACGCTTAATACCATTTAAGATTCCGTAGGACATAAATTGTCCTCGTAGAAAATTGCCACATTTCATAAGCGTATTAAACTTGTTACATAATAGCATGCTAAATCAGAATTAGCAGTGTCAACGTTAACGTCTCTTCCAAAGTTTGTAGATGCTTTGGATTATATTAATTATATATTTTTGTACGTTGCATTATTAGATATAACATATACATTGATATACATTTTAATATTTTCTAATTAATATACAGATATTTAGATGTTACCTTAACTCGTTAAAGATCGAGTAATGAAATAACGCATAAAAGTTACGTAAACGCAGCGTAAAATACTATGCGTGGAAGCTCGCTACATAAATCAGATAATACGCGAAGAGAATTTCTGTGATCTGGAAAAAAGGAAAAATAATTTATTATGCTGCTGTAGATGTTCGAGCAGCTCCGAATTTTACAGAATGAATCTTTAAGAATGAGTCAATGGAATGAAAAAATCTGGACAGGAAAAGAAACAGCGACGAGAAAGATATCGGAAGAGAGGAATATTTGGAATTCCTTTTTTGCAACAGTAAAACGGAATTAGAAAAGTAAGATTCCTCTAACGTAGATTGGCTGGATGATAAGCGAAGTGTATGTTGTTTAGAATTTGAAAGAAATAAAATTCAATGATATAAATTGGTTGAAAAAAATGATAAATGAAATGTTGCGTTAATGCAACATCAATTAAATAAAACATATTGTTTGGTATCTTAATCGTATAAAAATTTCTCTGCATAAACAGAGCTAAAAAAGGTCGATAGATAATAAAATTCTTGGAAATCGTAATCGCGTGATAATTTATGCAATTTTAAGCTAGACACGAAGGATCATAAGAGTGCAGTTACGAAATAACGTCCAAGACTTACAAAGTATAGGAATGCACCCTTCCATCCATATAAATTGATTAGTATGCGCAATGCAGTTGAAAACTATTCTCGCGCCGGAAGGAAAATAACATAACGAACATAAAACGTGATTCAGAGAAAAATGGCAATGCATTTTCGTGTTGTGTTTGCGGAGGAACTGTTTAAAATGTTGCACGGTTTTACAATATAAACAGGAAGCTAAAATTAGAGGTCTATCTCATTATTATAGTGGCATATTCTTCTGATTGTAAAATTAATATTAAAACGAATTGTAACTAATAATAATTGGATAGAGGGGGTATGGGAAATATAAGGAAGCAACGTGACAAATAAACATTGTTATGCAATATATTGTTACGTAATATCAGTTAAAATTTCGTACGACATCACTTTTGGGGTGTGAAGCGAAAAGTTCAAAGTTGACTGAAAATTTCTGCACACAACTGTATCTTAATAGCTTATTAAAGAAAAATTTACAGAATGCGCGAAATATGAAAAAATGCATCAGATATACAAAGCAAAGCACACGTTGCAATATTTAGTAGGTGAGACAAATTTTTGTTTAGGTTTCATTTTTTTAATCAGCTTGATAAAACTATTGAATTTGCATAAAAACCCGCATTCTATTTAATAACGTCATTATACTTCTAAAGATTATACGAAATTACAAATATCTAAACAATTTTTCGACATTGAAAAGTCATTTATTAGGTATAAATACATCGTAAAAAAGAAAGAAAAAATAAATAATATAGGTTGTCTCAGTTAAATGGAATCACCTAGATGTCTGTCTTATTTACGATTGTATGAAAAAGCTTCTCGGGCTAAGTTAGATTAACAGAAAATAAAATAAATAAAACCAAATTAAACTGTTTCAAGAAGCACGTGTAATGGGTTAAAATAATTTTTTCTCGAGGTCATTTCTCCACCAGATCTCAAGCGTAGCGGTATATTTTTATATATATCTCTATATATTTTTTTTACAGCGGCGGATGTGATTTTTTATTCTCTATACAAAAGTATTAAAGGTTCTCGTGTCTGAAAATGCTTACTTCGAAAGATATCGTAACTTGAATTTTGTAAAGTTCGGCGTATGAGAGAGAAGAAAAGGCGCGAACACTCTTCTGTTTATGTTTTCCTGGTCTTTCATACAGTACATTTTAACGGAATTAAAATCGAAATATCTTTTAAACTGTGCATTTCCCGACATACCTTTTTCGATACTTTTGTACAGAGAATGAAAAATCATGTCAACTGGTGTAAAAAAGTACATGGTATGTATATAAGAAAGTAAAAAAAAATATATATATATTAAAATCTCCTAAAGAAGTAAACTAGAGAAAAAAATTCTTTCCGCCGTTACATATGCCCCTTGAGGTAGCTTAACTTTGACCTGAGAAGTTTTTTTACGCAGTCGTAAATATATAGACGATCACATTTAGCTGAGATATCCTGTATATAAAATAAATATACAGGCTGTTACAGAATTGCGGCTGTTGCGGTACAAGCCGCAAAAAGCGAATTTACATGAAGAAACAAATCGAAAGTGTAGAGTGATATTTTTTGTCCGAGATTTTATTCTCGAGAAAATCGAGTTTGAACATTTATTTTGTTTTATTCTATTTGTTGTATGTGTGTGTGACAAGAAAACTCATTAGCAATACAAAAGAGGAAAGATGCACGAGTAAGTGAGTAATCAATTAATAATTATAGTTATTATGTACTTAATAGCTAGGATCGGTTCTGGCTAATGTGCGATTAAGAAAAAATAGCTAAGTATTTTTAAATAGAACATAGTGTCAAGAATTGCCAACTACCAGAATAAGAACAAAAACAAGGAGACAGACAAGATCTGTAGCGATATAGGAGATCGTTGGAATTTAAGTAAGCGAGATGGTTGCAGAATAAAGATCAGTGGATGTATAATATATGCACTATTGGCATGTAGTATCATAAGGTTGAGGCGGCTAAAATAACCGTACAATGTACGACGACGTTCAACTCGCAATAGCTCAGGATGACGTAAGTTTTTCGATGGAACATTAAGTTTAAATTTCTCTATAATGTCAGGACAGGTCATTAGGCCATATGCTTTATGTACAAATGAAACATTATATACTTTTCTCCTGTAGTTCAAAGTAGTAAGACTAGTGCTGGCTAGCATATGAACGCAAACGCGTCAGGTTTGTCACTTGATAATTAATTAATTAATTATCGACTGGATATAAATAAATAATCGGTAGGAGGTTGTTCTAAATGCGAAAATAAGTGAGAAACATACAACGAAATTGTATCCTATAAGGCTTCATTTTCAAGAAAATAAGGATATTAATATGCTTAGTTAAGAACTGGTCTATGATTTAGTACACGTCTATGATCTTTATATTTTTCTCAGGAACAAAGAGTCTCATGAGGAAAATTTATTTTACAGTTTCGACTTAATTTCGCATCTAAAATGTCCTGCTATTGATTATTTATTTCCGTCTAGTCCGGTATTAGCCACATTCAAGCATACTTGATTTTCAAACTCGATTTTTTCGAAAATGAAGCTCCATACGAAACAGTGTCACCCCACGTTTTCGACTTATTTTTTAATATAGATTTTCCATCCTTTCAGCTTGTACCAACAGTTCGGTGACACCATGCCCAATGTAAAGTAAATATAAATAATATAAATAAATATAAATAATATATATGCATAATAAATATAAGTAAATAAATAACGTAAAGCAAAACTCACCTGATGGAGTTTTGTCGCCTGCGGACATTTTGGAGAACGCCAAAAGCGCGTCAGGGAAATTTGGTGGTGTGGCCGGGGTGTTGCATGGCGTTATCTACAAAAGAAACGTATTTTTGTAATGATTACGTGTTTCGATAACGCCATCGATACAGCCGTCTTATATTACGGTAGCTGCATGTGTTTGTTTACGTTCCTGGAACGTTGCGTGCATGATTATTTAGGTCGAGACTAGGGCGCATGTCTGCGTGGTCATAAACATAGATTCTTCATTTAAAGATCGATACCTACAATCAACCTCTTTCGCGTGTTTCGCTACAAGGCCTAAGAGGATACAGGTTTTACATGCCGATTAGGGATAGCGTTCTACATACTCTCGCATTCTACTACGTAAGAGTTGAATATCAATTTATAAACTATTACGAGAGATGTTTCTGGTTGTCTCTCCTTTCGATTGAGGATGTTTTATTCGATCTCCTTTATGTTTCGAAGTAAACATTTTATTCGCGTTATACACGTTGATATATTTTTTGGAAGAATTCATCAAGCTTATTTACATTCTTTAGGAAATGTTTACGTATAACGTACAAATCAAATTCTTTTACTGGTTATGTAATTATTTACTTTGCACACAAGATACAAAGATTTTATGTTTTTGCTTAAACAAATTAATTCTTGTTATAGGTTGGACCGTTTATTGCGAATATTGTGGATATTCGTCGCTAACCTCAATTGTATAATACACACATATATTCATATTTTTTCTAGAAAAATTCATGAAGTTTATTTACGCTCTTTAAAGAACATTTATAGCAAATAGAAATTATTGTTCGTTAATTATTTGCTTTCGATACGAGATACAAAAATATTATTACGTTTTTTACGCAAATCAATTGATTATATATCGTTATATTTTAAATGGTTTATTAATGGTTTTTTTTAAACATGTAATAAGTATTAAATATGGTCGAATCGGTATTTTAAGATTTATTAATATAACGGACGATCCACTGTGCGAAATATACAAGGTGTCCTGTAGCATTTGGGAACAAAAAAAAAAAAAAAAGAAAACAAAAATAGCAAAGAGAAGTTTACAGAATTCAAATACAAGGAATTCAACGTCAAATATTGAGTTCTCTCGGTAAATAGATAGGTGAAAATAGTTCAACTACTTCTATCTCTCGATAGAGAATTATTTCGACATAAAACTGGCTAATAATTGGCAAACAAGGTTAAACATGGTCATACGTCCGTATGAATTATTTTTCATTGTTTTCACGTGCAGAATCCACTTTGTATGCTTGTGTATAAATAATATAAATATCTGGTAATTTCAATCAATTTGAACGGAAAGTTCGTTTCGTTTTTACGGTCAAATCGAAGGACGTGCCTTCCCCTTTACGTGTATCGTTTTCAATCCATGTATGCGCCATTCCTTTCGATGACTTTTCGCCACCTTCGCGATAGCTTCGTTATTCCATCGGCGTAGAATTGCTTGGTCTTCCGAGAAAAAGAAACGTTCCACTCCGTTTTTCCAGTCTTTCAAAGAAGACAAGTTCTCATTGTTGAGGTGGTTTCGCAACGAGCGGAATAAGTGATAGCCTAAGCGTGTAAGATCGGAAGAATATGGTAGATGGGGCACAACTAGCTGTCCAAGATGCACCAACTTTTATCGTATGACGATTGACACGTGTGGCATTGCATTGCGTTAGTGAGCTATGTATGAACTTGTGCCCGGTCAACAAGAAACAAGTACTTCCAAAAATGTTTGTTTTACACTCTGACCGGTTGTTGTCTGTTAATTAATCAACGATACCAGGTTGGATCAATTAAATCGTGGCTAATAGTTATTGTTTAAACTTCGATCCATCTTGCCACGAAAAAAGGAATGAACTTTCTGTTCAACCCAATTTAAACTGGGGAGATGTAATACACAATACGGGTATATTCATCGAAAAAGTATATCTGCCTATGCTATAAAGATAGAATAACTATACCTAAGATAAGAAAATTTATACTAAGGAAACCAATTCACTGTGCCAAAAAGTAGACTATTATTGTAATAGACATGAAGTCTTATACGTAATAAATATTATTATTATTATTATTATTATTATTATTATTATTATATACAGTAAAGCTTGCCTTGTCCGATCTAAGAAGGAAGGGAAACTGCTGGAATAATAGAACAATCACTTTTCCTATGCGAAATCTCATTGATTCGAATACAGATCAAGATCAATTGACAGACTCTTGAAATATTTATGGGTCCTATATCCCCGCGGCTGCAAAGTCACATGATTCTTTTAACGTAGGTGAACTGGGTAGAGTTACATTCACTTTGTACTTCGAACCATCGAAGCACTTTTTTTGGATGCCACGAATGCTTTGGCATGAGAGGGCACCTCTTCGTCACCACTTTCGTTTGCTGTCTCCTGCGTTCGCATAAAATCATCATTATTGTCGCGTTTATCGCGATGAAACCGTTTCGTCGTGTCGCTATATTTAAGGTTTTTCTACAGTTGCCAGTATCCGGGAAATCTACGCGCCCTAAATAATTTTCAATATCGTGCTTCTATTTTTCAACATCACGCGTTTCTGTTAATTCCGACGCACTAACGCTAGTTTCCAGTTTTCTAATGACGTCGTCGTATTTCCTCTCGATATTTGAATAGAACGCTATTAATTTCATTCTAAATTCTCACAATTCGAATTCGCTCGTTCGAATGAAGGAAAAAGTACGCTCTATGCATGAACATTCGCAAAGATATGTACATATCCGACACGGAAAAAGACATCCATTACTGGGAAATGTTACGTTCGAATAATAGAGCGTTCGGATATCAGGGTATTTGGATATTAGGATATTCGGTTACTTTCAAGGAATACTTTCGTGAGCCTGTCTATAAAATACACGCGATGTCTTATAGCTATGGAACCGTATTTTCTATTTCATTCGTCAAATTTGCTTGGGTAACGTAACTATTTGCTGGCAAGGAAAGGTTTTATTATGGAGAAGTTACGCTTGTTTCCTATTTGTATTTTGGAAATACGGAACAAGATGTCGGTTTCTCCTATAAAGCTAAAAATATCGAACGAACGTTTTACGTAAGCCGCAACGAAGTGGTACACGCGTCTATGGTAGGCGGTTGAAAAGAGAACGACAAAAGTAGCTTTCTGCGAGTGAGAACTCGTCGGTTGTTAAGGTCATCGAACCTTCGGCTCCTGAATGTGATGTCGGTGTACCAGGTGGACAGAACGCAACAATATGAGATGCACACGTGTTCCTACACTGTTCACTGACTGATTACATAAATAAATAGGAAGATGCGTGACAAGATTGTCAATAATTCTCCAACGTCTTCCTTTTTTTCTTTGCTTAGGTTTTAGCTTTGCTCGAGCAATTAGCATATATTGAAACAGATAACGTAATAACGAGTGGCAAACGAAAATAATAACGAATATTTGAAAAATATTATAAACACATATCGATGTATATGGCAAACTACATAAACATGTGTATCATAAATTGCATAATTTTATTCAACCAGCTCCAATGTCAATTCTCTGATGTTGTATGATATTTGAATATTTCAATTGATTGGAATAATCAAGTACAACGAGTTGGAACAAGTTATAAAGAAAACCTAAATGATATCATAACCACCGATAAAAAAAGCGAATGGTCAAATTTTAGCTTAAATTAGATAAACTGCTAAAATATTTTCAAAACACATGCTCCTATGTTTATATATTTACGTAACGATATAATTTGTCCTCGACAATACGTATAGCAATACTTAAGTAATATACATTTTATTAACACTCTATTTAACGCACGATGATGATTGAGAAATTTCTCCACTCCTTCTTTTCTTTCTTCTCTTCGATACTATTGGATGTAAGGATATTAAAATAAGACAACAAAAATGCTACTAATAAATTTCTCGAACGTGTGCAGCCGATAACGATGCAATTTATAATTGACTGCCACGATCTCATAATGAACAACATACACCGCAGCTTAAAAGTATTGTTTATTTTTGTCTGGACATATTTCAATTACAAAACTACAGTCAAATCAAGTTGCGATGATTATGTTCTCCGTAACCATCACACTTACGAATAATAATATATTACAAATCGATTGAATTAATTTGTAATATATTATGAATTGATTTTCGAAAGTCAATATCACGTAAGAAATTGGCGTTTGTAATTGTCATACCCTAGAGAACTATCTTATTAGTCGACAAGCTTTTTATCTTCAAATTATTTAATTTTTAATCACGAGATTAGGGAGAGTCTTCTAAGCTAGTAGAAAAACTTTCGTTGTTGATACGAACAGTGACATTTGAATAGAAAATGTACAGTGTATCAGAAAGGTATTCGTACATTTACTATGAAAAATTTTCATGCGCATATTGTATGTGTTATATAAAACATTTTAATATTTGATCAACGTTATAACGAGATGCAGCTGTCAATATCATACTGACTTTGAATTTAATCTGAAAATTAAATTAACTTCTATATGTGCATATAGAAGTTGCAACATATTAACTGCGATCTTATATTTAAAAAAGAATTAGTATACAGTATGAACAGTCACTTTAAAACATATAATAAGTGTTAAAGATAGTTTCACTAAATACTGAGACTTATTGATATTGCACATGATTGTCTGTTTAAATATTTTTGTGATCTTTGCAATATATATATACTTAAAAAAAAATACTTTTATACTATATTTAAATATATAATTATTAAATATGTTGTAATTTCTATATATATTTTCAAAATTATTTAAAATTTTACCAATGTAATAGTGATAATTGGATGTCATTACAGTGTTAATTAAATTTCCAAATGTTTCTAATAACACACGTAATATGATCATAAAAGATGTCGACAAAGCGTAGGAATACTTTCGCGAGCCACTGACTGTCACTTGACACGATTAATCTATTGCGTCGATGATTGTTCTGGACATACGTATGACAAATATTTCCAAGTAGAATCATATATATCTTTTTAATTCGTTAATCGAGTAACGTATGATAACGTTTTTCGAACTGTAAATTAGATTCATACTCTGGTGCTACTGTAAGAAGATAGTAAGTGTTGTTTCTAATGACTAATTCATCAGCAATTCATCGTTAATTTGTTCAGTTTCGTACAATTCACATAAATTACTATAAATCTAGCAAAGTGTTCGTATACGTTTAACATATAATTTAGATTTATATCTCAATTCGATGAAAAGATAGCAAGTGTTGCTTCTAATTACTGATTCATCACTGATTTCTTTGGTTTCTTAAAATCCGCACATGGTTACTGCAAATCTATCAAGTGTTCGAATACGTTTAACATGTAATTTAGACTTATATCCTCGTTCTGTAAGAAGATAGTTAGCGATGCTTTTGACTACTAATTCCCTTTTCATTTCTTAAGTTCGATGTAATTCACATAGTTGGTCACTACGTATCTACCAAAGTGTCGCTTATACTTAAACTGATCAATAGCGGACATCATGAGAAAGAAGACGAAGTAAAGATGATCCGAGAAACGCAGAATTTCGCCCTCAGATTTGAACATTTCCGTTCGTCCAGTGTTGGGCCGAGATTTGGCACACGGCTTATCGGAATGCCGCCGACCGAGAATAGTAACACACCTAGCGACTGTCTGCCTGCAGTGGTTCTCTGCTTTTCATACCGTTTTCAAACTTGCTAACTGAAATTCGTAGTGGAAAAGAACGCCTCTCGCGCGGTGGCCATAGTTTCACGGAGAAGTTTCAGCTGTGGTAACGCTACCTGTCAATTATGATCAATAAGTCATGGATAATGCGTTGACAAGCTTGATCCATTGATTTCGTCGACAAAATATCAAGCATAGAATGTAATTGAAATGGAATATGGTAATTACAGACTATAGGACTTGAATTATGCTCCACTTATTTTTGCTCTGTTTTTATTTCATCGATTAAATATGTTAATGTAATGTTGATGTAATAATTCTGGTTGTAGTTTTGTCGTAATAATGTACATTTTAAAACGGAGTAGTGACCAGTACTGATGGTAAAAACTAGGTGGAGGTGATTTCGAACGAGGAGATAAGTTGAAACTATGGAATAAGCATTTTTCATTCGAGGTTCCGTTTTCGAGAAAATCGAGTTTGTATCGAAAATTTGTGTATACGTTTCAAGTATATTTGAAGCTGGCTACTTCCAGACTGGAAGCTATTCTACGTATAAAAATGAGTCGAAAATGTAGAATAAAATTTCTTCATAGGATGCTTCGTTTCTGACAAAATGAGATTTGAAAATTGATCTGGCCTATTCAAACTCCATTTTTTTCTCTCGAAAATGAGGCTTTACACTGATAAATTGTATTCTATATTTTTCACTTATTTTCGCATATAGAATAACCTCCTGCTGGTTGTTTACTCGCACACAATTGTTAATTAGCCAAATCCATATATGTTAGACAAATTTTCCAATTCGATTTTGTCTGTAAGGAAGCTTCAAATGAAAAATATTTGTTGCATATCTTCGACTTGCTTTTTCATGTAGAATCGCCCTCACCCTATGCAAATAATTTTTATATGACTCTTGAATTCTTTATTAGGAATTATTACATTAAATAATAGACACTGGCACCATGTATAATATGTAACTGTATGAATTTGTAAAAATGAACTTAGATACCGAACATATCAAGTGTTCTATTATATTATTTTACTGTCATCTACGATCTATTTTCTAACATCATTGTATTCTTTAATAACGAGTGCTGTCAGGCGTCAAGCAGAGTTTTTTGTTACCTTTTATTTGAAATAAAAAGTAACCACAACAAATAAAAAATAAAACAAGTAACCACTGCAAATAAAATAACAAACAAGATTATTTCAAAATAAGAACGAATGCAAATATAAATTCCAATATCTTACTTGAAAAATAAACTATTTCCAAACAATAATTTCAAATAATAATGTAAAATAAGAAACGGGAGTTTTTCCTATACATAAAAGACCAATTATTATAAATTCGCTCTTAATACAACCCGAACATTTCACCAGATGATCGAGTCACATCGCCATTAAATAATAGTAACGAAACAGTCGTTCAACTGGGCCTTATAATGAGAGACGAGTACTTGTTAACGAAATCCATCATGTTCGAAACGTTACACACTATGCTCGTCGTATTAAGTGTGCGTTTTGGGATGAATATTCCATGGCACGATAGAAAGAAAATTATTTTCTCGTAAAGACAAATAACAAATATCTAAATGTCAAATAAAATAACCAGATAATAAAATAATAAAATAATTTGGTCTTCAGATACATCGTTACTTAAATAGCATCATCTAAGATGCAGAGCATCTTAAAGTAGCAGAGCAAGGAACAAATAAAGCCAAAATTTTATTTGGATAATTATTTGAATAAAAATTTATCTGTCATCAAGTATATGCTGATGTAATGTATTTTATCTAATTGTAAGTCACTTAAGCGAACATGCGTATCACTGTGCTCTACTGTCTTTCCTAGGAATTGGTAACGTACGATACTCTGCATTCGAAATATGTACCGCGAACGTTGAACCCGCTTGTAAACATGTCGCTGTATCTTAAACCCTGTCTTTACAAATAAATTCCCGTGATCTTACCGGATTTCTCTAACTGCTTATCTACCGTATTTATAACAATATGTAATTCGCAATCCCGTGTATATACATTATAACAATGCTTCAAGTTACATTGAACTATTTATCTTGAAACATCGATAAGTAAAAGTATCGATGCTTATCTATAAATCAATGCGATAAAATTCTCTGTATATTTGATTCATTTCTCGCATATTAGTTGCGAAGTTAAGTGATCGAAACGGATGGCATTTTATATTTTATATGTAGTAATGAAATATAGATATAAAATAAGATAAAAATTACCACCTAATGACAAAATCCGCAATCACTTAGTTGTCAACCCAATAAATAGTATGGTAAGTTTGCACCATCCGTACATTTTAATGTTTAAATGGATATAATACATATGCAGTATAGGTCTAATAATACTTCAACAGTCTATAAAATATGCACGAAGAAAATCGTAATATTACTCGGATAGTCGAGTTGATTTTCTTTTTCGGTCGCTCTTCCCTCCCTTTCTCCCATGGAAAAATAATAAATAATAAATAAATCTGTCGTCTTACAACCTTGTTTATTTTGATTATTTACAGATAAAATGATGTTCCGCTTTATCAATATGTATCTTGCAACAGGATATCACGTATTCTTCCGAATAATGATAAAATATTTGCGTAGTCTGTTGAAGTGTTGAAAACTAGATACTTCATGAAATATAACTTGCATATGCTTGCTACCTTACACCGTGTTATCTACGGAGATTAAGCAATTCGCATTTATTTACTTTCATGGGAAGTTTCAAACAATCAATTAGTTATTTTCCGAAATAAAATATACACAATAAATAAAGATAAACTTATCTAAAGAAAAATTACATCGCTCGCAATATTTATCTATTTTGTAGCCTAGGTCTACATATTTACAGAGGACTTATAGACTGCGAAATACAATTAAAAAGCTGTGGAGTAGATAAGTTCTGAATGTGTTATCGTTTAGCGAAGAAAAACAAACTGTCGTAAAAGCGAAGGAAGTGAAACTTCTGTGTACCATTCGTCATTTCAGAATTCTAGCTCAACATAACCTCAACGCGGTGACCTCTTAATTCGGAGGTTAGGAGATGCCCGGAAAATTCTCGTGGAACGTTACAAAATCAATTTTATCGTCAACAGCTACGAAACTTCTTCCATTAGATATGGAAAATAATATGGTCCCTTTATATCGAATTTACTTCGTAAATTCGTTTAGGTTTAGGTTAAGACCAAGTATTTTCCCGCCATTTTGTAAGATTTCAAGATCAGTTAGTGGGTTAGTCCATAAGCTTGTAAGTTATAGAGTAGCGTCTTTTCTTAGATATATTTTTTTATTATTGTTTTGGATGAAGAGTTATTCGATTTATAAGTATCCAGGCACTTCGATCGTTTTATCGTAACGGTATGTGAATCTGGTCGAACTATAGAAATTAATGACGAATTATTAATTAGAAGCAACGGTTACTATCTTCTTATAGGGAATCATCAGAATGTAAATCTGTATCACGCATTAAAAAGCACAGCAACAATTTTATTTTAGTATTTATATAATGTATGTAAAAAAAATAATTATATATTATATAATGATATGTACATTCGCTGTTTGAACATCACTAATTGTTTTAGCATTAAAGCATTTTTATCGTTTAGTTTAGAAGATCCTTCTCAATCTGTCTTATAATCCAAGAATTGAAAAATCTGGAGATAAAGAGTTTGTGAAGTAGTAAAATAGTTCTGTAAGATATGACAATTACAAACGTCAGTTTTGTTATTACATATTGACTTGCGAAGATCGATTGAATCAACTTATAATGTACGTACTATTATGTTACTATTACGTTACGTAGCAGGAACAAAATCGAGGTCGGAACATTTGTCGATGACAGAGATGGAGCGTTGGCCTCAAGGTATTGTCCGATATATCGGGTCATCCGATAAGTAATGCGGCTTTTCTTAGAGTTAGTTCAAAACAATGGAAGTTGTTACTGTCGGAGTTTTAAAAAATTAGGATAGATAACTTTACATGAAAAGATAGTGAATTATAAAAACATGAGGAAATTTATCACTGGTCGATTATCAACAGGTAATTGTTTATTTTCCTTCTGATAACATGAAAACCAACGGTCGCATTATTTAAAGATGACCTAATATAAATATATGGAGGACCTAACAGAACCAAACCGGGAAGGCTATATAAATTAGACATATTGCCAATAGTCTACAGCAGATGCCGAAATACGTTTAGCTGGAAGGCATGAATTTAGTATATTAGGGGAAAAGGAGGAAAGAAGAAAAATAAATGACGCAGAGGCATGCCAGTTATGTAAAGGAAACCTTGAAGCATTTTATATCAGCATGTTCTCGGTACCAACAATATGGTATGCAAGGAAAGAAAAAAGCGGACACTTGGTTCCACGTACTAATCACTGAGACCAGAGAAGGCTGTGCTTAGATGAGCACTAAACTATCTTTTTATATATGGATATAGATGTAAATACAGCTACATTTATATTAACTCATCCTCTAAGTAATGCAGATTAAAAAAAGTAAAATCAGATTAAAAGAACAAATTACCTTGTTGACAAAGTGATTTCCAGTATAATAATATTTTAATATAATTTTTTATAATTCACTATTTTTCCCTATTACGTCTCCGATTTCAATTTTTTAAAACTTCAGTAGTAGCAGCTATCACTTTTGAACTGAACCCTTGGAAAAACCGCATTACTTATGGGATCACTTAATACGTATTTACCGAATGTCCAGTTGGACAAATTGCAAAGCACAAATTAAATAACAACAACAACAACAACAACAATAACAATAACAACAACAATAATAATAACAACAACAACAATAATAAAATCTTAATACGTTGCTGTGCTGTATACATTAGGATAGACACATACATACTAATTATTAAACAAAAATAAGTAATATAACACAATAAAATGCAAATATAATATAGTAACTAAGAGTTCAATAAGTTGATAAGAACTTATTACATAAGAAAGTAATATAGTATAAGAAACTAAATAAGAATGCAAGAATCTCCTTGTAATAGACGATGAGCCTAAAGTATGAATAAAACATTTTTATTATTATTACAGCATATTATGTAGCTATGGTGATTATGTGAGGAACGAAATCGTC
Organism: Bombus vancouverensis nearcticus; assembly: GCF_051014615.1. Lineage (NCBI taxonomy): Eukaryota > Metazoa > Arthropoda > Insecta > Hymenoptera > Apidae > Bombus > Bombus vancouverensis. Next base: position 6,633,648 of record NC_134915.1, read on the forward strand.
GTCTAATTCGACTGTAGTTTCGTAATTAAAAATATGTCTTGCCACAAGTAAGCAAGTATTTGAATACTTTTGAGTAATCTTATGATCGTATATGTATAACACGTTATTCTGCAATTATCGAAGTGCGCTTTGATGTCGTATATTTCATTTGATTGATTAATCGAATTCTATCTCACTATTCGCTTAAAAAGAAATTTTGACAAATTTAAAATCGTACATTTATTTCGAGGCTCAACTTTCAAAATTATGGTATTTTCTTTCCAGCTTCTATCGCTTTGAGGTTTCCCAATATAATTCGCAAAAATAATGACGCAAAATGAATTTCCAATCTTTCCATATTAATCGTTTCATATTATTTCGCGGCCTGTTTATGACGACACCAACCGACGGTTTAAAAGAATACCAAATGAGCACCTTCTACATTCAGCAAAAAGAGTCAGACAGAAAATGAACTGCAAAGTGCGGAAACCGAAGGCAGAGAAATTAACGCGGAGGAACCCGTTCTGCTGAATCAACGTGCTCACGCCACGTAACTTTACGAGTCTTTTAATTAAGTCAAATAGTTCGTTACTGTGCAAATGTCTGGAAACAGACTGTGAAATTAATACAATTTCTCATCGGCGAATGAATCGACTTCAACGATTACATTAAACAAGGCACCATACGGGATCTGATTCGAGCAAATGAATAGGATAGGTGTTTAGTAACACGGCAACAGTATTATCGATAAACTTACCACGTTTACATTGCGTGTTTCGTTTGAGTAACTAATTAAGCTTCGGGACGTATGTGTACTCACGTTCGACTATATACATACTTCTATTATATTTGGTTCGGGTATTTGATGAATGATCGTAATGCGTATATATATAGTGTGTATGTAATAATATAATGTAATATTGTGATAATAATAATATAATGTGTATATATATACCATAGTTACCTTCTTATGTATGTATAAGAAATTATATATATATATATACGGGGTGGTTGGTAACTGGTGGTACAAGCGGAAGGGGGGTGATTCTACCAAAACAGATATATAAGATAAGATAAAAGATATATATAAAGAAATATAGAATAAAAATTTTTTTTTAATTTTACAACGAGACAACGATCTACAGTGAGATCCGTTATAACAAGACGTGATAAAGTGCACGCGTACCGAGCGAAAATTCAAAGTCGATTTTCTCGAAAACAAAGCCTCAAACGAAAAATTTTTATTCTATATTTTCGATTTCTTTTTTCGCGTAGAATCACCCCCTTTCCGCTTGTACCACTAGTTACCAACCACCCTGTATATATAAGAAAATAACTATGGTACTATTACGTCTAGATACTATAAAATAATGCAATGTTTTGTATAGGATGGTCCAAGAAGAATTAGCTTAGAATCTTATTATTTTATATTCTTAAGGAATCCTATTATTATATATTAAAATTTACTTGAGCATCTAAAACATTATTTTTGAAAATGTGAAAAAGACTTATTAACGAGAATTGTTCAGTATAAGGGGGGCTATAATATTTTTTGGGAAAGGACGTAATAATTTTCTTGTAGCTAGAGGAACAGCTGTGGAAATACTATATCTTGGCAAAAGGTACATCGATAAGGAAATTACAATAGGGCGTATAATTCTATTTCTTCTTTTAAAAGAGATTTTCGTATTCTTCTTGCGTTTCGATATTAAAAACGTAGAATGTGACTAACTAATCATAACGACCATCTTGTTTCAAATCGTTCGAAATAAAATACTTTGCAAAGACTTCATACTTGGACTAAATTATTCCTTAATGATAATTTGGAGGAGGGAAGATTAAAAAATTTTCATTTTAACGATATGTTAAAATTCATAAAAAAAAAAATAAATTATGCAACAACGTTGATTTAATTCAATTACGCGCTATATATTTCTATAATGTATCATTAATGGCCTTGTAGTTGATGTAACATGAAATACTAATGAAAAATAAATCGACCCATATATGTATATTTTTAAATACTCATACTTCGTTCGTTATTGTATAAAATATACATATTTTCCAGTTAATAGTATGATTCAATATATTTATTTCACTTTACTTATAAGCGAACTAAATTCATGAAACATTCTCCTATGAAAATTATATTTTACATCAAAATTATATTTTACAATGAAAGTATTATCTTTATCCTTCTTGATCATAAATTTTTATAATCTTAGATTCATGTTTATTAAACACCTTCTATGTATTGTTTTTATGATTAATAAACTGCGAACCTTTATGTAATTTTGCGCACTTTTATGAATATGGTTAAAGAAATGGAAGAAGCTGAGATTTTACAGCCAGTACTGTACTTTAGATATCTTACATAAAGGCTGCAGATAAAAAGACGAATAGTCATATTTCTCAACTTTTATAGAAAATCAACTTTATAGTTCGATATATCGTCAACCGATCTTATATCTTTTTATTCGATTTTCAGATATGTGTTTTTATCACCTCTTGCACATTCAGAGAATATTAATAACATTGATCGTGTATGCAGCGTAATATTAATTAAGTAGAACTGGCGTCATAACTACACTGGAAATTTATGTATCTATTAAATCTTTAATTTAATAGAGGTAAAAATAAAAATTAATATTGAATGAATCTTTTAAGAAACTTAAAGCATTCGATGTGCGAACCACAGTTGTCTTGTTGACAAATAAAATTAGCATCTTCGCTTTCTTTTGTTAATGCTAGCAAAACTACGTACACGTGTGTTTCTTTTCTAGGATTTCCGAAAAGGTATCACACATCCATACTTGTCATTAGGGTGAAATAATTAAAAGATTTTACTTAAAAAAATATAACTTTGGCTTTATGGAAATTTCGGTCACCGTATATACAGGGGAAATAGAAAGCAAACAGAGTATACTACGTTAATGTCTCATATACGCGAAGAAATCAGGTCAGATACACCAAAGAACAAGTAGTGACCAAACACAGAAAAGACAATCAACGAGAAGGAAATATGAGAATCGACAAAATTAAGGGATGCGCGAAACTAAGGACATTTTGTCTAAAAGAATAGTATCAGCAGCATTATTAACTCAAATTGGAACCAAAGAAATTTCTGAGAATAAGATAGAATAAGACTGAGAATTAAGACACTAGAATTTTAAGTCAATTCTGAAATACACTCTGCTCTAGTTCTATCTATTGTCTTGTTATCATTCATGCTATGCTATATTATGTTATTCCACGTGGTATACTATATATGTCATATTACATTACATATATATATTACATTACACGTTGCTGCGTTTTATTCCATTAGTTCACCGGTTCTTAACACTTTATCGACCGATAGCAGATTAATCGGCTTTTGTCCCCGACGCTTACCGATCGATAGCCAATTAATCGGCTTTTCGTCACCGACAATCTTTCTCATCATTTGAGCAGTAATTTGTTATTTAGTACTAAGGTACCTTGCTCAGTTGTGTCAGTTACGTTGCTTTGTAAGCTCCTACAGTTTTATACCAATTTGAAAAACTTACCGTTCGCAATGAACGAAAAGAATGTCATTGGAGAGTCTGAACCGAAACAGAGCCGGCACCAGGGAGAATCTACGCCTGAGCTGCCGGTCGGACATATGTATGCTGTTGAACAGCTAGCGGTCAGTGAAGTGTTAACCTTATGTTTACGGACTCCCTTTAAATTCTTCGCTATCGCAGCCCCCCATGACTCAACTGAAGACTGAAATCCGTAATGTGACAAATATGTACAATTGAAACACTCGTCAACTGCTCATCAACAACCTTCAAATTTGCAGAGAAGAGATTTGTTATGAATAAACACACGTATTAAATATTTTATATTCCCATAGTGGGGACTTGGCAGACCCACGGAGATCTGCAGACCGCAGATTAAAAACCGCTGACCTAGTTCGTAAGATAGACGTTACACCGGTGCAATGGTAACATAGTATTGGTATAGTTAAAAAATCAAAATGACATCAAGTGTACACGTTTGTAACAGATATTATGCTAGGCTTTACGTCTCGCGTCAATAAACAAATAATAATACTAATAATATGCGGTAATGCATAAAATATTCGAAATAATAATAGTGGTAATAATATGCAGAAATATATAAAATATTCGAAATGTAATACTCCTTACAATATTTACTGAATGAAACGAAGCTCTATTTAAGTTTTGGTTTTTTAGTTGTGTTCATAAAAGTATGAATTCGTGTAGGTACACATCCGCGGTCTACTAATAGCTACACTAATATTATCAGTTTCTTTAGAAAACACGGAGGATTTATCATCGATCCACGAAGGCTACACTAACTATTCCATGTTAAAATACTTCTCCTTAACTATCAAGTGCCACGAAGGCCGGAAAATTAATAGAAATAAATTTATCGTATTCATCGCGTATAATTTTCATATATTTTTGCACGCTATGCACATTCTTACATATACGTTAAAATTATCCACCGATGTACAAACATCAGCAGTCTACTGATTAGATATCGATGAATAATAATAATAAATAATACATAAGAAGAAATATCATATCTTATTAATAGAATCGAAGGTACAATAAGCTCGTTGAATCGGATCAATGAAACGACGCGCAGCGACGAAAGCGATGAAAACAATCGCATCGAAAGTTTGCGTTTCTCTTATCGGAAACGTTACGCAATATGCTTCGATACGGTAGAAAATCTTCCGCTCCTTTTCCCTCTTCTGTGACTGATAACAACACCGTGCATCATAATAAAGCTTCGTTTAAACAGGAAGCAATCGATCAAAGTTCGACGAAGGTTTGGAAATGAGTAAAGAAGATTTTATATAACAGGAAACTTCAAACCATATGGCGAAAATAAGTTGTTCATTCTCTCACTCTGCGATTCTCGAGTTTCTATCATTTTTTCTACGTTTCTCTCTTTTTTCTCCTTTTTTCAAAATTTTGAAGAAATATTTATAGACAAAATCGAATCAAAGAATTTTCTTTTTTTTATTATTTAATAACGTCCAACTGGACGTTTGGTAAATGAACCAAAGAATGACACACACTGATAAGAAATTTTGTTCGTATTTTGTCGAAGCTTGAGACGTTCTTAACGTTAGAGAAATACAATTGTGTCCAGAATGATGGAAAGACGCGAAAGGGATGAAAGAATGCGAAGCTACGCTGCATCTTTTAATTAAAAAACGGCTGTAAAATTCTCAATTCTCGTGTGGGTACGAGCTACAAAATACGACATGACAGAATTTGACTAGACGCACGCATTTTCGTCGCAATTTTGTTTCATTGTATCCCGGATCCGACTTTTGCGTAACAGCTAGACTGCAGAATTTTAAATATTTATAGAAAATTTGAAAGTTGCATAGAATGGCCTATAATATGAAAAAATATATGAAATATCAATGTCCGAAGTATGGCACTGTCTATAATGCTTGATAGATAAGCTACGACAACTTGCTACGGAATTCGTACTTTTTTAATTGTATTTTCAATAATATAGATTTGCATAAATATCAGCAATCTAGTAACATTTTCCGCGTTATAATTATACTGGTTCTACAATTTTGAAACAAGAATAAACTAGTTTCCTTTTTTCAGGAAGAAATTAATAAATTGTTGTATTAATAAATTCAAACGTGTCATACTTGAACACCTTTTGGAGTATTGCAACACCTAGCGTAGAATTTTCATATGAATATATATTAGGTTGTCCGAAAAGTGTCTTTCTTTTACAGACACGTCTTCTACAACAATGAATCTTTATACAAACATGGAACCTAATCTGTCGTACGTTGTAATCTTTATTTTGATAGAGCAAAATGGATCATACGTAATTCGATAAAATAATATAAAATGAAAAATGTTGTGTATCCATTATTTCCTTATAAAACTAAAGAAACTTTTCGGACGACCTAATATATTACGCTCGTTACACGAAACTTCGCGAAATTTCAATAAATTTGAGACCAGTGCGAAAATGTATTGAGAAGTTGCATATATCGCGGACATACGGTTAATGAAAAACTAATACACAGCATGGGTAGTAGTCTGAAACGTAAAATTAATGCTAAAGATAGTCTCACTGTTGTGGCTTATTAATATAGCGAATAAGTAAATAATCGTTCAAATTCTTCGACGATCTTTATCCTACGATAAATAAATTTCTAACTTCTGTACACGCATTCGGACCCCGTTTTAAATTTTCCGTTTTAAGTTATATAAGACATTCGAAAATAAAATTTTCATCTATGCGGTGAGTGCCTTGAAATGCAACATAATTCATTCAAAGCGTTTTGCTTAATAAAACCAATGGATAACTGAAGTAGACTCAACCTGTATTACGTATATGTAGAAACAAAAAGTTTCTACGAATATTCGAATACTTTCGTAAATAAATAATTTCATAAATAATTTCCTAATAAAAGGATACCGTCTTTTCTTATAGATATCAGAGTTATAATTTAATACACACAGGAGTCTCTCGAATAACACGCTATTCTTACAATTTTTACGGATTCGCTGTACGACGGTTCGAGAATCAGAGAAACTTAATGGGAATTTTCAAACATTGAAATTTTGTAATATTCCAATTTTTAATCCGTTTTTAGTCCGTGGAATCGTATTGGCTTTTTCGCGTTCGAAAATTTATTGTAACTAACATGAATAACATTAATATGTAATATTTTAAATTAATTATCGATTGCTCTAATAAAAATATATTAATTATAAGAAATACGTATTTTTATTAATTGTGACAATCTAGCCAGCATTTTTCTATTAATTCTACGTTTCGTGTAACACGTTTCGCGTGATACGACGTTTTTTCGGAATTTAACTACCGGTGTTGTACGGTACCTGATACCTGTACAAATATTTCGCATGCTACTTTAAAATTCTGTAATATAATGAAAATGTTGAAAATCGTGTTCTACGATACGCGAAATTACTAGACGATAGAAAGGTCGAGAATTTTTGTCCACCTACGTATTCCAATAAAATTATGTTTAGGCGTGGCAACATGAATGCCGTATTGATAATTTATCATTGCACGATGTTACAAACGAGCACGTATAATCATCAACGTCGACGATCACCGAAGATTTCTTCATGTCGGCTAAATTAACCGAAGAAGAAAGTTTTCAATGTATGAGTTGTACGTATTAGAAACGAATTAAAGAGTCGTAGAAGATCGTATCTGTTGGATGTGAAGGAAGAATTTCTCAAGGAAAATCCAACCAGTGCAAACTTTGACCATAAACGACGGACAATAATATTACATCGTCATGGAATAACTTAAATTGGCCAATCTAAATTTATATACATTATAAAGTCTCATTAAGTTAGAAAAATTTATCAAATGTCCAGCTGGACAAATTGTAAAATACAAATTAAATAATAAAAAAGAATTATAAAGTCTCGTTTAATCCAAGTTTCGTATATCTTTATACAAAGATTTCATTCGTTGTTTTATTTATTTATCTTGTGTCGCATCAACTTTTACGTTACAAGTCTTTGGTTACAAATAAGCATTATCGATACGATCGTTTATTGTTACAACAATAATCGTTCAAACTAAAGCTATCAGCCACAGCTGTTACATTGCACTGCGATACAGACTATAAAGTAAGGATGTACGCCAATAACTTTTGCGATCACTGTATGTACATACACAGCTAACGATTATATACGAGTTATATAAATCGCTTCGGTGAAACATTATCAAACGCAACGCGTCTGTTCCGATGATTCACTATGGATGAAAGAGTAGCACCGTGACCAGGCAACTATGTATCAGCGAATCTGTTGAGAGAAATTCGCGTGGTAGCAAAGAACGAAATCCCTTGCGTGTAAAGGTTATTTTCGTCCGTATCATTCTACGGTGAAAACACGATGTTCCTTTTTGCTCGTTCCACTATGCTTTTGTACAGAATACGAACGTAACGATGATGTTGCACCGTTGCACTCACTGGAAATACACTCGCGGCTGATTTTGTTGGCGAGGATATCGCTCCGTTTACCTTAATCCTTCTTTTCTTTTTCTCTTTTCTTTTTGCACTCGAAAACGTTTATTGAAAATAGTCGTCATGCGATCAGCGACGAAAAGATATGCTTGACATGTTTATAAAAACGGTTAATTTTCATAGCTATCACTGGATCTCAAAAGAAATTTTTCGACAAATCAAATGATTAAAAAATCATTCCGATCACGAATAACAACCGTAGATGGTCAACATTTATTATTATTTAATTATTGTCGCATCGATTAATAGTCATTAGCGATCGTTAATTAAAACTAATTTACGTAGGTTGGTAGGATCATTACCTTCGCGTAATTGTTTTACGTCTTTTGTGTGTACATACATGTGTATGTAGATTTGGTAAAGTAGTATCACAGTACACAGTTATATTATTATTACTGCAATAGTTATATAGTTATCGAAATACAATTATACAGTTAGAAAGAGTATGATTAAGAGTAAGTTTAATAAGAATAAGTTTCAGTATATGAATCATGTAAATCAATCTTATTTTATACATGGTAGGCAAAGATTAATAAAATTACAGTTACACAATTATAGTAACTGCTTTTAGTTACGAATAACCATTATTCACGATGAGAACATTTTGTGGTTATTAGTAACCGTTATCGATGACAGAAATTTTTCTGGCCACTAATACCTAACCATTATCGATAATGGAACTTCTTTTGGTTATGAATAACCATCATAGATAGCAAAATTGTGTGTGTGTGTGTGTGTGTTTTTTTTTGTTACCGATAATCATTCTCGACGACAATAATCGTTTAAACTAACATACTGTTTCTTATATTACAAATCCTGTTAAATTTGATTTATTGCTGTTATCATCGCTGTGTCAGATTATTTTACACGTGTATTGCGATAAACACACGTAATTTTGAAAGATATTGAGGATGGGCTGTCATCCGTATTATATTATATTATATTAAATATCTTTGGGAATACGTATAATGACATATTGATGCTAAAACGTGGAAAAAGAAAATATGTATATATAAAAAAAATATAAAATATAAAAAATATATATAATTATATATATATTTTTCCAATCCCAATGCCTGGAGAAATGAATTTTTCTTTTTTCACGTTTTTAGCATCAATATGTCATTATATGTATTCCCAAAGATATTTAATAATGGAAATGCTCTTTTTCTTCACATTTCTTCAAAACGTGGGAATTATAGCTTCTATTCGAATGTGGGATTTGTCGTTTGGATAAATCCTTAATGCAAACTATGGTTTCTAAAGAGGAAAAAGAAATATATGTCGGGTTTACATTAGAATTAGGGTTAGGGGCGTGAAACGAATCTTCGTTTGGATTACACGTTGTCGTTATGCAATAGAGAAGACATTGACTAGTACAAATACGATTATCATAGAATTGGACAAGTAACCGTAGTAATTAGATACTCGAGAAACTAATGACAATGATCCTAGGTTCAATAACGAATCCGCGGTCGACGGAATGATAGATGAACGTGCTCACAAAATCTAAGTCGGACGCGTAATATTCACTGGTGTTACTCTTTTCGTCGATGAGATCGCAAGAAGGAATGAATTTCCGTCCCGATGATGTCACAGAGGAAAACTATGATGGGGTGTGTCTAAGGGCACGAGATCATCGGATTCGTCGAGGATAGCCTTCGTTCAGAAAGTAAGGGAAATTGGCGTTGCTGCTAATTGGTCAATCTCCATATCGGTGGTTAGAAAAAGATGCAAGCCGCCCTTGAGGGAAAGTTGCTAGTGGGAGACGTCATTCGTTGAAAAAATAGGTCTCCTCTATCTCCTCGTAGTTGGGACAAAGACTGTTCGAAGGACTTTAATTAGTTAAATCTTAAGATTTATAGCGGGCCCTCGGGCTAGCTAAACATGTACTGCGGAGACGCATCGACATCTGGCAATCATCTCGAAGAATAGGGTCTGCGTGTGGCGAGCTACGGGACAGGGTCCGTTGGAATGTTTACTGTCGAGCGTTACAACTATTTCCTTTTTAAGGAGAGCTATAGAATTACTCCATGCTTTTGTTAGACAAAGCGTTCATCCCGTGACCGCGGCTACGTTCGGCGACTGGCTGTCGCCTCGAGCCCAAGCTCATTATCACAACTCTCGAACAATTACAATCGGATTGAATAACTACAATTGTTTAATTACAGCTATAGTAGACTCTAGGTTACAATGTTGCGGGATTATCCAAAATTCCAAAGGCTCCGGTGTTCTTTCATCTCCGACATATACATATTTAATATATAATATTTCTACGTATAATATAATACATATATATTTCTATACAATTTATAAAATTGTCGTAATAATTTTCAAAATTGTTGTTTATGGAATTATAATCATAATTGTCGTCATTTGCAGACATTTAATTTCAAAAGCAAGACTTTATAAAATTCTGAATTTCTGTAAAGTTGGGTAAAACATGATAGGCGTAAGCCTGGCTTCCCTGGTCAACCAGGATAAAATGTAATTATCCTTTTCTCTCTCGTGTCTTTTTCTTTCTTTTTTGTTGTTGTCTGCCTCGTTTTTCCACGAGGCTGATAAACGATTACTGTTTCAAAAATTTGAACGATGCTGCAAGATTAGGTGCGATAGCTTGAGAGGAAGGTTGGGGTCAAAATGTTTATAATTTCAAAGTGAAATTAATTTTTATATCCTCTAAATAGTAAGAAAGAATTGAGCAGCATTATTTCCACGATATAGAATCCTGACTTTTTATATCATTTTGCTGACTTTCATGCGTTAACATAGTACGAAAGAAGTTGATCCATTCTTTTCATATATTTATTATATCAGCACACTGTTCTGGTTTTTTGCTATACAAAATGTGGAGAATACAGTTAATGTGTACCTCTCTTTCATCTTTCCATTTGCATCATCGGTCCATTGTTGGATCATCTTTCCATCAGAAAGTTTCCTTTTTATTACAAAGGTAGGATTATTGGCTTTCCACTGGCTCCAAGAATGCGAATCATGTAAGTTTTTCCTTGAAGCAGCTCAGAAGTAAATTATATGCTGCTATACAAATTATGTATATATAGAAACCGACCTGAATGTTTCAGGTCGTCCATAAATTTATGCATAACTTTACTAGCACGTCCTTGTCGTTTGATCTTGTTATCCCTAACACCGGCATAAATTAAAAAACAGTGTATTCATCCTTTCTTTTCAGAATATGTAATTTTCTTCCATACTTACGAGTTTTATTTGAAATTTGAAATAGTTCTACAAAATTCATTCAAAATAGTCGACACCTCCACGGAACTATGGATCCATCTACACAGATTGTTACAGATTTTATTTCCTGGCTCGTGAATCTCTTTCAATGTACGATAAAAATATAAAACCAATTATACTAACTAACTATATTACACACATATATAACGACAAATATTATATTTTACGGTATTTTTCATTTCAAACGTTTTCGTATATTTTCATCAATGTCTATGTCTGGGGAGCGTGGAGGTGTTTTTCCGTATTATGTACGTGATGAACAATACAGACAACAATCCAGACATTGTCCCATTAGTTCGAACGAACTCTTAAAACCATTAACGAAAGATACTGGGCGAGAATCAACACGCGTGAAAATCTTATGGTAAAGAGACTGTATGATAACGTCACCAAGGAGGCTACGTAGATCACATCCACCGCTGGATAAATGCCCAATTGCCCAGTGCCTCCGCTAGAACACTGTTTGAAAGCGAGGGGGACAAATACGAATAAATGTGTACGAATAAGTGGAACGAATGAATGGATCGAGCGAATGGTAGTAAAATAAGTACTACAAATCATGTAAAAAGTTTACTAATGGTAAGACTGGCGCATGAGTTACGAGTAATATATATATATTAGTTTAAAAAAAAGCGAGCCACGTTCATTTACTTAGTTATTTAGTGTGACCAAGGAAACCGAAGTCTCGGATCTGGACTTTTTGACATTTGCTCAGCGACTGACTAAAACCGATCATCAACGGTTCGATGTTGAGGAATGTTTAGATTATCGGCGCTCGGGGAGCACGGGGCGGCTACGGGTTCTCAGGGCGTAGGACCACGCCCTGGGAAACCCCGATGAATTTGATATTCTCCTATAGCCGGATAGTGGATGGTCGGCACCTTTGGCCTCCGCCAGTTTGCTGATCCAGTGCGGAGAACCTCGGAGAAGTTGGTGGGTCCGTATCTGCCAAGACCACTCACCTCATCTTCTTGTGGGGATCCCCGTCACCCTGCACCAGCCTTGTCCGGGGTAGGGTGCGAAAGAGTGAGTGGCACCAGGATGGAAACCCTTGTTGACGACCTAGGCGATTCTTTACGAAGTATCATGGATAGAAAAACGAACCAAAAAATTGTTTACGCTGCAGGGGAGGTATACCCCAGTTCCGGCGCAGCTGCGGGTTGAAAAGCGGGCCCCACTGTATCGTCATCGAGCAACCGTGGCCGTCCGGGGGTGGGCCGCCAGGCCCCCGGACACGCTCATGCGTCTCGCAAAGGTGAAGGGGACACGTGAACCGGGCGGTCACGGAGAGGGACGGAGGAACCCGACCTTATGCCGTCGGCCCGGGATTTTCGTGGAGTGAATGCGGCGGTGGGAGGGTGAGATCCGACGACGAAATGTCGTCGTGCTCTTTCTACTCGACCGTTGCGGGCACGCTCAGCAAGTGGTCGTACCACAGGATTACCGGAACCGCGGAAAGCACCACCTCCGCCACCAACGGTGACGGCGCAGGCGCCGGACACGACGGGCGGACGCGTTCGCAGGGGATCCGGACTCCACGCTAATACCGGCTCCCGATAAAAGGAAGAAGAGGGGCGCGAGGCGCGGGGTGGACACCGACACCCACACCGATGCCGAGGCTGCCACCGTGCCCGCCGCCGCCTCTACCATCCGCGACGGTGCCGACGATGGCGACGACAAACGGAGTGACGAAATAAGGATCGGACCGGTCGACAAGCAAGTGACCGTGAAGGACGCGGAACCGACCCACGATCAGGAAGAGGAGGATGTTGCATACCTGCGAAGGAGGGTGCGCTCTCTGGAGAGAGAGGTCAATCGTCTCCAAGAGACAGTGGAACGGCTGACCAAGGAATGCACGGAGAGGACGGACAAAGATGATAATAAAGACGGTGAAGGATAAGAGGTGGGGATCACCTCTACGAAGGGGGGAGGGCGAAAGAAAATGCTCCCGGGGCCCAAACGGGAGCAATTATGGGTCCCCCCATCTCCCCCACACCCCTGGTCAGCGTCGCGCCATTTCCGCTGTCCCGACGGGTCGGGGAGTAATGCAAAAACTAAGAAAACGGATAGATTCGGTGGTCCAGGACCTCGAGATCGACTAGAGGATCTCAAGATCCTGCTCCTCCGTAAGTTGGAGGAGTATTGGCGAGAAATAATGTCGGGGGAACAATCCCTGGCCACAGACGCTTGCGTCGCCACAAGTACCGTACAAGCACGATTGCGGTCGGCGAGAGACATCTAGCGGTCGAACGGGGAGTCGTCGGCCGACGAGGCAGGATTCACTACCAGGAGGAGGAACAGGGAGAGCGAGGCGAAGGAATAGAAAGCCAACGGCGCAACCTCTTTCAGCGATCCATGCGCCGACCGAGGACACAAGAACCAAGGGACGGGTATCGTCGTCTTTTCTGTCGTCGACGTTGCGAACAGCGGCCTTGGCGCCCAGGACGGCGACCGGCAGTGGCGGAACAAGGGCAGGGACTATCGAGGAGGTGGCCGCTCGGCCTCTGGTGCGCCCCCGCACGGGAAGGGAATCCATGCGAGGAGCGGGCGATGGATCCGGGAGCTATCGGGGCAGGAAAGAGACGTAACGCTAGAGGGCGAGACCTGCGCAGCGAGAAAGTGCCGGACCTTCCCCGACCCCCACGGTGCGTCGCGGTATCGCTCACCGTGAGGGACGGCTCGGGCTTCACGTACAGGGATGCGATGTCGGTGGTGAAGAGGGAAGTCAAGCTCTCCGAACTCGACATCACGGAGTTAAGACCGAGTACGGCGATTACGGGGGCGCTGCTGTTACCAGGACGCTGGGACTGGTTGAGCGGATGGCGGCCACGCTGAAGGACTTGCCCCCCCAAGGTAACCGTGTCGCGAAGGACAGCCGAGCTAAGAGTAACCGGACTGGAGGACTCGGTCACTCCGGAGGAGGTGGCAGCCGTTGTTGCTGAGGCCGGGGGCTGCCACGCCGATGAGGTCAACGAGTCATACGCTCCGTTTCTCGGGGCCTCGGGTCGGTGTGGCTACGCTGCCCGCTGACAGCGGCCAGGAAAATCAACAGAGGAGACGCTCGATCAGGAGGTAGGATTAACATAGGTTGGTCAGCGGCGAGGTTTTCCCCTCTCTCGGCGAGCCAACTCCAATGCTTCAAGTGTATGGAGTCGGGTCACGTGCGTCGGGACAGCACATTGACGGCCGACCGGTCGGAGTGCTACTACCGGTGCGGGGCGGAAGGGCATTGCGCCAGGGACTGCTCAGCGCAAGTACCTAAGTGTCCGGTGTGCGCGGACCTGGGACTACCCGCGTCGCGCCGTATGGGGTCACCGGCAAACCGCCTGCCCGTAAGAAGAGGGCCGCACAGGAAGCAAGGACCGTTCCAGGCGACGGCGGGGAAGCGGCGACGAGGAAGGAAACGATGACGCCGTTAACTGGCTCCACGAAGGCCAGAAGAGAGGACAGAGAAGTCGGACACACCGACTGCGAGGGGAACGGCCCGGAGGAGGCTATGGAGACGGAGCTTCCCCCGATGTGAGCGGAAGAAGAAGAGCAGGAGGACAACTGCTCCTGTGGTGCAATCTTAATCGCTCCCGCCGGGCTCAGAACTTAATGTTCCAGAGTCTGGCAGAACGGCGGATCGGCCTGGCTGCGGTGGCAGAACCGTACAGCATTCCCGACGCGTCATGGGGCGCTGGGAATGTGATCGGCTCGATCGCCATATTCTGGACCGGGATCGCGGGAAGCCCCTCCTGCTCGGTGATCGAGCGGGGACGGGGCTTCGTGGCCGTGGAGGCCGTCTACGTGTCGCCCAACATCAGCCGGACCGAATACGCGCCCTTCCTGGACGGACTCACGACTTGTGCGAGGCGTTTGGGCACCTGCCCGTCACTGGTCCTCGGGGACTTCAATGCCCACTCAACGGCATGGTGCTCCCACAGGACCAACGGAAGGGGGCGCGTCGTGCAGGACTGGAGTCGCATTTGTCCCGGAGTGTTCCCGGAATGCACGACGGCCAGTTCGGCTTCCGGAGAGGGTGGTCTACGATCGACGCTGTCGCCCGTGTCTGCTCCCTTGTCGAGGGGGCCGAGCGCCGTGGTTACGTGGCGTTGGCCGTGTCGCTGGACGTGGTCAACGCCTTCAACAGCATCCCCTGAGACAGGATATGCCGGGCCCTCGAATTTCATCGGGTACTCGCGTACTTGCGGGTTGTGGTCCGGGCGTTCCTCCGGGACCAGCGTATCATCTACACCGTCCGGGGCGGAGAAATGACTGGGAGTGCGTTGTACCGCGGGGTCCTGCAGGGTTCGGTGTTGGGTCCGTTGCTGTAGAACATCGCGTACGACGCGGTGCTTCGTAAGCCGATGCCTCCGAACTCGGCACTGGCGTGCTACGCCGACGACACATTGGTGCTGGTCTGGGGCACAGCATGGGGTAGAATCGTCCGCCTGGCAGAGCTAGCGGTGGCCTGTGTGGTCGCCGAGATCAAGGGATTGGGATTGAGGGTGTTACCCGAGACGTCCGAGGCATTGTGGTTTTGTTGCAGGGCCGATCACGGGACGCCTCCAGCGGGTTATCGCCTGAGGTTGGAGGGGGCTGCGGTCAGGGTCGGAACCAGCATGAAGTATTTGGGCCTGACCCTCGACAGCCACTGGACCTTCGGCGCTCACTTCGAGCGCCTGGCACCCTCTGTCGTGGCGACGGCGAACGCCTTAGAACGTTTGCTGCCTCGGCTGGACGGGCCCGATGTCGGGGTGCGCCCGCTGTACGCCGACGTGGTACGATCGAGGCTCCTCTACGGAGCTCCGATCTGGGCGGAGGACCTGATGATCAAGCGTCGCAGTCTCCTAGTGGTCAGGAGGGTACACAGGATGGTGGCCATCAGGGTAGTGAGGGGCTTCCGCACCATTTCGGCGGCAGCAGCGGCGGTGCTCGCCAGGTTTCCCCCGTTCGAATTGCAGGTCCTGAGGTGTCGCGAGATTTATCTCCACACTCGGGTTCTGTCGGGCGGGGTCGGCCCGGTGGGCGCCAACGTTAGGTTTCGGGCTCGGGGGGCTAGCCTCGACACGAGAGCGCATGCGCCGGAGCTAAGGGTCCTAGGGGCCGTCCTTCCAAACTGGGGCGAGGGCGCGGCAGAGACCGTGGACGCGCTTCGGTGAGACGCGCTAGGTCCGCCGCGCCCCCCGGTGGGGTTCAAACTTAGGCGCTGGCAGCTCAGCGCCTCGGGGCCGCAAAGCACTCCGGTAGAGGAACCGGACTGCCTGGCACGGCGGCTTCGGCGACGAGGTGCGATGTGACGTGGCCGTACATCGCTCCATTAGGGGACGTATTGTGCGCGGGGAGGGGCCCGGTGTGTCGTTCGCACCGGTTCCCGGGCCCCTCTCGATCGCAGCTGGGACGGTCATCGTGGAGGTTTTAGTCGGTTGGAGTCCGGCACTACCACGCCGCTTTTCCCCAGAAGCGGTCTGGTGTCTGTGCGGATTTCCTCCGCGTTAATAAAAAAAAAAATTAAAAAAAAAAAGATTATCGGTGCTCGGACCGCCGCGAACACCAATGACTGACACGGGTCTTTAAAGCTTTGACTGCCACGCCGAAATCACTCGTTTCGCTCAGGATGCCACGGGTGTATTTTTATTATTCAAAGCATATATTGGCAAAATAATAATAAATTGATGATGTAAGACAGCATTCTTCCCCAATGGACCGTTTATCTTACTGGTGATTACGGGTGACCACCGTAGCACCTTGGTAACAATTGATAGTGACATATTATAACAAGGCTTCGTTTATTTCAACAAACCATTCGCATTCGTTATTTCGTCGTAAGAAAAACGTCCAGAATATATTGTTGAAACGTGTAGAAGATATTAATAAACGGTATTTGCTCATTCTATATATAATAGTAAGGTATGTGCACACTTCTAACTTCAATTATATGATTATAAAGCAGCATTTACGATTATTTTCTAAGCTGTGTTTATAATATTTGTAGATTATCCTTCAAAGATATGGATGCAAACACAGTGCACCGTTAGATGCCAGATTTATTCTCATTTTTTTTATTGATGTTTTTATAAAAATGTTTAATTGTTCGATAGGGCACTTTTTATTTCAAAGCATGCGGTTATGTAGGTGTTTTTATAATTAAAGTAATATTACTTTGTTGTTGTTTGTTGTTATTTGCTATAATTTCGTTGTTCATATATATATGGATAGGTATAAAATAGGGTTTTTCACACGATTTGTAGATGCTTCACGATATGACAGTACCTATTTCCAGAATTGTTCTCGTTTCGATCGTGCCTCGATATTAAATGTATGATCTTGACAGGGGCATGTCAGCTGAGGCTTTCGATGCTCCAAGAAACGACGAATACGAAGGCTGGGCACATGTCGATTTCACAGACCAAAAAAATATACAATCATGTTACTGATGATATATGTAAAAATAAAATTTGAATAAAAATGTGTGTTCTACCATCTCACTATCTGTTACGACCGTTCGCGGAGAGACGCGGTCGCGAGGAAAACGCGTCAGCGAGAGGCGTAAATTCTCGCTACGATTCGGTGAATCGACGCCGCGAAATAGTCGTTTCCCTGTTTCGGTTGAGATAACAGAGGTGGTTAAATGAATATGACACAGTAGTAAGTTATATTTCACCGTTTATTCCACAACTTATAACGAGGATAGTTACACTGATGCGTATGTACGAGATGAGCGAGTGACTGATCTGCGGGTGTGTATACCCGCTCGAAGGATGTTGACCGTTCGAAGGATGTAAAATCAGTACTTGTCTTGGGAGACGATGATGTGTCGGAGGAAAGCTAAGGATGGGTGTGTCTAGCGCACGGGACCATCGGATTTGTTGGTGCCGATGTTATTTAGAGGAGTGAGGGAATAGGCTTCGTTTTTAATTGGTTAAACGAAGGGTCTTAACCGCCCTCGAGAGAAAGTGGTTAGTGGGAGGAAAGTTGCAGCGTGCGTGAGAAAAACCAACTTTCCCTTGTCCAGCCGTGGTAGACAATAGTCTTTAGAAATTCCTCAGATGAAACAGATGTTTGTTTGAAGGACCTTAGCAGGCAAGTGACTCGGGTTTATGACGGATGCTTAAGGCTATTGAGGGTACGCCGTACGGAAGAGCGGACATCTGGTGTCCGTCTGGCCCGCGGTGTGTAACCTGGGCCAGGCAGAGAGTCGCCCGGCGTAACACTATCTCTTTTTTGTTTTTAACATTATTCATCGATCTAGATGGAAAAATCCAATTAAATAAATGGTCAGTACCGAACGACAATTTTTCCTTTCCTACAAATTACAACATTTTTACTCTCGCAAATTACCAATTATTATCATTGAATTTCACGAAATTAATTATAATTAATTTTGTTCCTCCTTTTATTAGCTTCCACTTTTACTACAAACTTACTTTTTAAATGTTGATTTCTACTGACTCTAGTCCGAAATATAACAAAAAAGTTTACGGTCGGTACTGTACGACTCTCCTCCTAATAGATGGATGCACGAAGGTTGTACCAGCTGGGGAACAGAACTCAATCATTTTCGATGTTATCGCTATTAATTTAGATTAGAGGCCACACCGGGCAAAATCGAAAAACATAGAGATTTCGTTTTGTTGTTACTTCAAGTATTAACATGGAATTATTTATTATTTTATATTTACATTATTATATTTAATTTTATCTTCGTCCTTTCTTCATTATGAAAGTATAACTAACAGATACAGTTCGGTTTACGAAAATTTCTTTATTAACTACAAAGTTAAAAGCTTCCAAAGCTAAGTATGCGTTTCGCACAGGTTTCCCATACATTTTGTATACAGAATGGGTCACTGCTTTTGCATTTATTTTCCTTGTCTTTCATACGATAAGCTTTACAAACTCAAATATCTGCTAAATTAATAGTTTTTCGATATACGCAGGTTAATAAATTTTCATGGAGAACGTAAAGCTGCATCGATGAAGGTACTAAAAGGATATATGACTCCTTTTAAAAACAAACAATTGAGCTACATATCACTTCCACGTGCCCGCCTACAGAAAACCTAATAACGTCAAAACAGCTCCCATCGAAATTCGTTTAATTTTTATCCGAGATATTTTCCGATACAGTTAATATCGGGTTGGCAACTAAGTAGTTGCGGATTTTGTTAATACCACCTAATGACAAAATCCGCAATCACTTAGTTGCCAACCCAATAGTATGGAAAATATTTCGACTTAAACTCTCAAGTGACCCACTCGGTGTAAATTGTATAAATTAAATACAAAACTAATTAAATTTTGTATTGTATGTCATCCACGTCGTGATTTCCTCTTCGTATAACGTTAGAACGCTGTCAAGAAGTTCATGCATGAACTCGATGTTTATCTCATATTGTTAGTCGCATAATGATATTTCCAAGGTATAGAAAAGAAGTAGATTACAACACGAATGATATAGATATTTGCGGCTTGAATATTAGCTACATATTGTACATGTGTGACGAACAAGCGTATTATTTAAAAGCGGTTTAACAGGTTCGGAAATAAACAGCGAAACGAAAGGTTAATGAAGGTTAATTAAGACACGATGTACAATAATAACAATGGATACGTTGCATGTTAATTGAAAATGATTTGCAAATGATTGAGACATTATCGAGATGCTGAACATTCGATAGAAAATAATTTCCTTATATTCGAAGAAGCTGAGGCCGACGAATAAAAACGCAGTTTATATTCCATGTAAATTAATGCAAAATAATTCACCATACTGAATTACTGATAGTTCGCGTAATGTCGTCGTTGTTTCGTTGAAACAGAAAACAAAGTCGTTGGACGTCACTAATTTTCAACTAACCAACAACGAGGAGCAAAACGTTATAATACGATTATTTGTGAAACTACGTATATGTTTCAAAAATGTGACTGACTGAGCACACAAACCTGTATCGTTTACGGCAAGGTGATCGTATCGAACGTTTCATTCAAAATAAGTGAGATTTAGTACGAAGCGAATAATTTAGCATTAAGCCGATAATTGTCAAACAATGAAATAACACGTAAAAATTGTCTTGTCAGGGTAAAGAAAGAAATATTGGGTTGGCAACTAAGTGATTGCGGATTTTGTCAATACCACCTAATGGTAAAATCTGCATTCAACCACTTAACGATATTCAATATAAAATACGATTATGTATAATAGTGTCGTTTGTCAAAATCGATTAGACAGCTTCAAAGAAGCAGGCAAGCTATGTATTTCAAATTTAAAATCAATATTTTTTGTAGCAATTCAAAAGACAATAGTTTTGACAAATTATCCTTTAGCCTGTTGGAGAAGTCGATAGGGATTTCTATTTTTTATTTCTATTTATTACGAATAATCTGTCATATTCGTATTTGAAAAAAATTAAAATTCAACTAATTGAAATCGATGTGTCATTGACTTTAATTTTATGATTGCAGAAGTTCCTAGTTAATAAACGAAGAATACATTTTTATTGGAAAAAATATCTAAATGATCGTCAGATCGGAATTCTTCGAAAGTTATTTCAATTGATTGAACTATCTGTATAATTTACGACGAACTAAGATAATTGTTGGAAATAGGGAGAACCTCGCCGATTTCGTCCACCTTAAAGTATGTTGTCGAATATATGTCGATTTTTTTTTGTTTCATTATTTAATTTGTACTTTACAATTTGTCCTGCTGGACATTCGGTAAATTTTTCTCGCTTAATTATTAAATAACATGTGAATGGCTACCCCCAGCAGGATACCATTTTCAAGTTTGACTATTTTATTTCTTTAGTGAAGTCAGTGGGGTGTTTTCTTTTTAGTCTTCTTTCTATGAGAGTTTTGCTGAACTACCTTTCCTTATACGCACAAACGACTTCGATTTTCAAGTTATAAAGTAATTTTCGTTTGTAATAATAATATACGTATTATTCGGAATAACATACGAAAATAATATGATTTTATATTATCTTATCGTTATATCGTTTTAGTCTAATAGTACGTATTATTTTATTACAAAGAAATAGTATGATGAAATAAATGATTTAAGAGGAACGCATGTCAAGATGAAGCCTGTAATCATTTTCGCGTGCAACGATCATTTTCAACGTATCTGTCTGCTTTATTTTGTTCGACAGCTAGTAATAAGAGTGTATGTAAGTATATCGGTCGCTTAATCAAAGCCAAACGGACTTCGCTGCTTTAAACCTGTCATTCATCGAAGGAAATGAAATTTAATATTCATTAGCTGCATTTGCAACACCGTTAGCTTGTTTTGCCAAGTTAAGGAGAACTAGTTCATAGAAGATAGCAAAGTTGAGCAAACAGCTGTAAAACTGCGAATATCGTTTTCCACTGCAGAATTGTTTCTACCGTGTCTAACTAACTTTGTTATATATTTTAGCGCTTTAAACAAGTCACTGATCAAATTAGGTATTGATTAACCGTTAAGACGTATCGCCGTCCTAGTTCTTAACTTTCACGACTCTATTTTTCAAAGGAAGAAGGAAAAAAAAGGAACTAATCAATGCACGTGTAAGACGTCTCATTTGTACAGAGAATACAAATTCACGACGATACGAGATTCTGCTTCTACGAAAGCAACAAATATTCGGCTCGCGCAATAACCAGTCGTTTAAAACATTGTAATAATTGTTGTATTACGTACTTTATCGTATGTATACGCTTAAGTATGTAATAACGAATATATTCGTTAATTGTACTAATTTATGTAAATTAATTGTGCCAATTATTATTAGTCGATGCGACGGTAAATAAATGAAATATTCGGTTCTTCCAAATTCTAATTCCGCAACGCAATAATTTAATAACAAAACGCAAAGGAAACTTTAAATTCAGTTCTCTCGGTTGACGAACTAGAGGAGATAGAACAGTTAAGAATTAGAGCGACGACATGTTATAACTATAACAAACTGTTTCACCACGATCGAACGCTGTAACTAAATAATTTGTTTACTTGTTTGATTTCTATAGTGACAAAAATAATCCTCTTAATAATAATCTCGCAGCCAATGATCCGAAGATCATTCATTCTAAATACTTTGCTACAAAATCTTGGTCATGAGCTAGCAAAATTTCAAACTAATTAATTTAGACCGGTGATACAACGTGTAGAAACTAAATAAATCAATTTTGTATTGCTTTTATACTTGTGTTTTTCATCTTTTCGTTCAAGTTTTCCTGTTTAAATCTCTAAATACGAGTAGATACAGTGGCTCTTACTTTCCAATGAAACATTTTTTGAGCAGGTTCTACGCTTTGTTTTAACAGCATCAAATTTTGACACTTATTTGCTGGCTGCTAGTTCTTACGCGTTTATAGGAAACGTAAAAGCGCAAAATAGCAGACAATGCATCGTAATACGAAATATCCAAAATATAGCGCTTTCTAAATTTAATATTTAATTAATTAGTGTATGTAAATGCTACAATAAATACAATTTTTATATCCAATATTTTTTACAGTCTCTCTATATGTAATTCAACGTATGATAAAATGAATTGATAATATAACGAACGAGATTCCAGAACCACTTGGCCTCTGCTAGCATATTCCGCCGTGTTTAGAAAATGTTATTGACCCTAATTCCAGCACGTTTTTACAGCGAAACTTTTTGAAGCTAAAGGTTCTTGGTTTCGCATGAAGTTACTATGGTGGATGATTTAACGTATTGGTTTATACAATAACGAGACAAGGTGAACTCTCAAATGTATTTAAAATTGTTCTAAGTACAGAATTCAGAGTTAGTCGTAATCGTCGCTCGCTCGATGCTACTCGTTGTAAGGATACCAAATAATAATTTTCTGGGTATGGAGGGTATGATCGTCTATTTATACTGGTCGGGGGAAAGTTTGAATTTGACTCCGGTTGACGGTTGCACATAGCGGCGATATTGTTTTGTCTGGAGTTTGTTTATTATTACATTTCGTACTTCGTAACGATGTTAATACTCCAAGGCAAAACAACAACAACATGAATCACTCTCGATTCGAATCGTCTTATGACTTATGTGTCGCTACATTACGAATGTTTGGAAAATTCATGTAGCGATCTTCCTCCCATTTTTTGCGTTTCATAGATGAAAACAAAGCGGGGAACAATTACCACATTATCAATGACATTATGGGAGCACCAATAGACTACAAAGATCTAGATACATAATGTAGGTTTGAATAAGCTGAGACGAGTCGTATCAATAATTCATACGGCGTTAACAAGCGAACGTTACGTTATCTTAGAATTTATGGTGTCAATATAAGTTTTACATATTTCTTTTCTCTTAGCTTCGCTGCGATTCTCCAACTTGTTACGAGAAAGGATTTGAAAAAAGGATTTTTATTATCTTAAAACAATGTTAGCACGCTGTCGATAGGAAGAATTATGCGTACAAAGTAACGTTTTGTTCATATTTCTGGCAAATTGAAGAAATTTTCTAACGATAGAAATTATTAACACAAGAAATCACGCGATTGCTATGCATTTTCGAGAAATTTAGGAGCGTAGAAATGTATAGGGTGCGCGTAATAATCAAAAATATATAATACGTCCATAATATTTGACAGATGAAACAAATTTCCATCTGGCTCCCAATTCTTCATTTAGTTAGGATCATAAAAATATAAAAATGCGTCAACATTCACCGTCTGTAATAATAATTCTTTCATATCTTTGTCAAATGTAAGGAAGGTACGACTTGGCCAGAAATGGTCCAAAAAACACAATACGCTTAATCACAAAAAATTAAAAAGTTTCCGAACGAATAATACTTGGGTTTAGTTAAATATTTGAATTTGAACACGTCTGTTATTAGACATATTACATATTCTGTCCGCAAAGTCATGCTTGACTATTCTACTAATAGCAAGGACTATTATTATCTTTACAGTCATCTGAGTTTGACGATTCAGGAACAATGCCAGTTGTATTCTCGCGCTAACAATGTTGTGTCGTATTTAATAAAATATCGTCCACTAAATTAAGCTGACCAGCCGTGTACTGTGTTTTCGATAGCCGTATTGCAAAATTCTGGTATATTAATTTTGTACTATATATAGAATATTACGTACTGCTCTGCATTGTGTTTTACTATTTAGAAAGAATGATGATCGAACCGAGACAAAGATCGATACACTATTCGCACAATGTGTTTTAATCGAACGAAATAAACTCAATTGAACGCACCGTCGTAATTTGTCCGCAATGTGAACGTGAAAGAAGCAAATCAACGAGTTGATTGTACGAAATCAATAAAAATGGTAAAGAAATGGTGCTGACTGCAAATCCATGTTGCAGTGTACTGAAACTTTTGAAACTATATTTTGGCTGTATTTATTAATTATATTTACCTGTATATTTATTACTGCCGATAAAACAGAGAAATTTTGAAACAGAGACAAAAATTCGAGCGCAATAATTATTTACGTATTTTAAAATCTTTGTTATCCTTTTATCATGTCCGATTCTATCGTTGCAAATTGGACTTTAAATAACAACAATAAATACACTGTCAGCCGTCACGAAGTCTGTAAATGTCTTGCGAAGAGAATTTTCTAAATATCTCTATTTTAATGAAAGAGACGGTATTTTAAAATTTTTTCATCGTTTTCATATTATTATAGAATCGTCGTAATTAACCACGGAATATAAATTTTCGAAGCAAGTACCATCTCTGCGCGAATGAATTGCAGCGTTTGTGGCTGTTAACGTGAAAGCTTGCGTTGTATTTAAACGTTAATGCTTGTAATTGGTGTCATTATTTTTTCAGACCCACGAGAGTTTGAAGTTAAATTACTTCTTTTTAATTAATGTTTGGAATATACGATTATTTATAAAACATGGAATAGGATATAAGATACGAATGAGATAAAAATGTGCCATCGATTTCAGAAACCACATTGATCGGCTGATCATCTTTCAAATGTCTCTTAGACTTTATTATTATTCATGTCATTTTATAACAAATAAACTTACGATAAATCATTTGTCTCTTGAGAATCAAACGTTGATCTTGCTTTAATGATATTGAGAAACTGATAAAACTTAGAGTCGATCGGTTTAATTACACGGCTGATCGTTCAGAATTAAAGAACGTCGCTCGAATCTAATTCAAACTGGTACGATCTGCTATGTGAAAAATTCTTACCAAGTACATGCATATAGATACAACTTGTGAAATCTTATTTTTAAGTTTCGTAGCCACAAAATGTGGAAAGACATTGTCCATCGAGGCTCTAGAACGAAGAAGAGTATCAAATATATGTCTAATATAAATAATAAATATATATCTAATATCTAAGAATTGATTTAAAAGCAGAAAGTTTGTTACAACGTAGAAAAAGATAGTCGAAAATAGTATCTTACAGAGTAACCATCGACGTAAATATTTTCTTCCTAAAGACTTACACGAACATGTCGCAATGATAATTACGTTTCAAGTTTTTCCTTCTATTTTGACGATTCAGTTTACGTAGCTTCCTATTAAGATTTTTCATTCATCGGAAACTGACGGAATTGGTTGAACAGCGCGATACGAAGGCGATAAATAGCAGCAAAAACTGAATGCAAATCTTTCCCGTTTATAGATTTCTTTATTTGCCACTTCGTTAGAAACAGATGCGCGTTCATTGCGATATTTTATGCAACTATTACGTGAAACGGAAAATTTTCCTCGGAATTCTTACACATAGATTAGTTTTCCTAAGCTTAAAGTGTAAATCGTTTAACGTTAGGTCTAGAAACCTGCAATATGTGACTAAATATATGATACGCAATCAGAATCAAACTTATATAACGAGAATAAATAAAAATATTCGCACATGCAACGTTGTTTTTCAATGAAATGTTTCTCTTCCTCGTAATTACAATTTACAAAATTGTAACTTGTTTTCCTCTGCAGAACATTTATCGTTAGAATCTAACGAGACGAATTACACGTTTCACGCGAAAGATATTTACAAAAATACGGAAGTTTCACAAATAGACGGACAACAGATAAAAAGTGACCTCTATTTACCATTGCGAATACAACGAGCGATAAATAAGAGAAAAATTCTCTTAAAAAAAAAGTGCTCGTGAAGAGTTTAAGCATTGATCGAAATGAGGAAAGAAAATCACGATATTGTCTGCGCGAGATTCGATCGTAACGTTTTATATATAATATCAGTTACATAATATAATTATAGTAAAAATAATAAATTATAGTAATATAATATAATATCAGTTTACGAATACCACGTAATTCACGGGAAAAAAAGAAAGAAGAAAAAAGTGAAGAAAGTAAGAATAAATGTA
The DNA here is from genome assembly GCF_051014615.1 of Bombus vancouverensis nearcticus. Classification (NCBI taxonomy): domain Eukaryota; kingdom Metazoa; phylum Arthropoda; class Insecta; order Hymenoptera; family Apidae; genus Bombus; species Bombus vancouverensis. The sequence continues at coordinate 6,660,244 of NC_134915.1, forward strand.
TTCGTTTGAGCAAGCGCGAACGAGTAATCCTTTTTGCAGAAAGAAGAAATGAGTTTGAACCAGTTGACGCTAGAAACTGTAACGGGTTGACATGACACGTATTCGACTCACCATCGCACCTTGACCTTAATTTTCCACGTTTCGCCCAGAGCTTCTTCTCCTAGAATCTCGCTACAAATATGAATTATTATTTTTAGTGCCTTGTTTTGGGTATACCTTGTCCGTATTATTTGCTATGATTCATACGCTTGTTCTTACGAAATTCGCGCCCCTATTACGGCGAACGCATGGAATTATCTTTTCGTGCGGTCATGTATTATTTCTATCGCAACATTGATAAAGTAGTCTTTTTAAATTTGGATAAGACATCGTGCAACAGATGTGTACCTTGGGCCAACCGACGTTTGCTTAACACCGATAACATCTGATATCCGTGACGTGTAAGAAATATTTGTTGTGAAACAGTTGTTTGTTGAACGTACACTACATACCGTGCAGAAGTGTTTTGGATGCTTAATTCGTTTCCACAGAATCTACATATATTACGATTCCGTTATACGTTTACAGAAAGAGAGATTTGTAATTATTTTGTTATTGTTTTAGTTACGGTCAATCACAAAAGATTGCATAATGCACATCCCTTACATGTAAAATATTATGATATAAAACAACCCGAAGAATTTTTTTGACACATATACACTTTCTACTCTCATATATATATAGTTTATTTATTTATTTATATATATATATAAATATATAATATACAGGGTGGTTGGTAACTGGTGGTACAAGCGGAAAGGGGGCGATTCTACGCGAAAAAAGGAGTCGAAAATATAGAATAAAAATTTTTCGTTTGAAGCTTTGTTTTCGAGAAAATCGACTTTGAATTTTCGCTCGGTACACGTGCACTTTATCACGTGTCGTTATAACGGATCTCACTGTAGATTTAAAAAAAAATAAAAAAAAATTGTTATTCTATATTTTCGACTTCTTTTTTCGCGTAGAATCACCCCCTTTCCGCTTGTACCACCCGTTACCAACCATCCTGTATATTATTTTAAAATATTATATTTAAAAAAAAGTTAAAAAAGATATATATACCTGTAACTTTACGCGATACAAATCATCATTAATAATTTTCATCGCGTTAAACGTAAAACACTACACGAAAGACTTGAAGGAAAAAAAGATATTCCAATGCAGGTTGATCTTGGTTGAAAGTTGAAGAAAAGAGAAATATTTATTTTTTCTGTTGATTTCAAAGGGCAAGCTAGAAAAACTTGAATTTCCAGAGATAGCAAATATCAGGCTTGTATCGTAAACTGTGTGAAGTTCTGAGTACAACGTTATCGTTCAGGCTTCTGTAAAGCTTAATGAATTGTCAAGGAAACGCATGTAACTGGAAAGTTTGTGGTGAAATCACGGAGCTTACAAAATACAAGTAACTCTTTATCGATTAGGTTAGCAACCGTGACACAAGCGTGTGGCATGTACACCAACGCTCGTATAGTATCTGGAATATTTTGGTACATTTCTGGTAATATGTAGTATGAATATTGCAATATATACTACAGACTGTAATACTGTTTAGAATATACTACAGAAGTATATATGAAGATTTTTAAAATCTTAATGTTGTGGCTGATACACAATTATAAATTTCTAATTTCTAATTCTTATCTTCCAACTTTTGATATATTTGATTATTCAGCATAAAAAAATTTGTGATTCCAAATATCCAGTATTATAAATATATATTAACCAAATTTAGAATTCTGCAAATGGTATTAACGAATCTTTGAACAATAAAAATATAAATTTTTCAAAAAAATAGGCAAACTAGAAAAATTTGCCATCTCGTTAGAATTTATTTCAATTTTACAAGAGTGTTCTTCACTCTTTTTTTTTCGTTAAGTGCACTCATCATCGCTCTTAAGAATAATTACGCATACAGGTGCACGCGTTCAAAATAAAACACTTAAAGGGTTAATAAACCTTAATATTCAATGGGGCTATATTTAACGCTTATTGTACGCTTAACTTGATTATTCGTATCGTATACTAAGTTTTTACTAAATATATAGCTGCGATAGACATCATGTCACTTTTATATACATTTTCAAATTTGACCGTGTAATTACGACTCATTCCGGTCTCATGACAGTGCTGATGAAGTTACGCTCTCATTACGGTGCTAATGAGATTTCAAAATGTTTTATATAACACGCGCGGTAAAACCTCGTTTATCCGCAGCTTGTTTATACGAACAAATTAATTCTGAGCCTCTTTAAGCACAGACCGTCACGTAACCGCAACGTCACGTACCGGTCGGTGACGAATAGTGTGAACGGTCTCATTTAAAACGTATGTTTCAATGTTTTGTCATGACGTTGCCGTTACGTAACGGTCCGCGCCGTATAGCGTAAATTGACCTTTATTCCTATAATAGAAATATTTATATACACGCGATCATTTGTCCTTCTTCAAAATAAATTCTATCTGTCAGAGGAGGAACAATCGAAATTCCAACACCTGAGGGGCACTGTCCACGAAGCGTCGCTTCGTACAAGCGTAAACGTTTGTTTGTAGTCTATTAAAACGTGACGATACGTCTATGAGCGATGTTGAGTCTGCGAGGCGTACAATAAGATATATTCTGTTTTATTATTAAAACGTCTAGCAACCAGCAAGACGCCTTCATCCTGAATTATAGTTACGTACGTCTCGCTACTGACGATCTTTTAAGCTAAGTTCACACTGGCAGCCGATTGAAGAGTGCTTGTAGAAAACACTGTGTGAGCGCCAACATTGAAGAATCTGTATCTTTCGTCGGAAAGTGTTCTACGTACTAACGAGATATACTAACGTAGTATAAAATTTAAATACAATTTTCCTTTTTAAATAGTTATCAATGATGTTGGAAGACGATGTTACAATAAAAATATTAAAATATTAAGCACCAATAAACATTAGTTGATTGTCTCTTGGCTTTTGTCTATATCGTCTGCCTAAATGAATGAAATATTGAGTTTTCTTTACAAATAAGGGGCACTTCTGACATATATGGGCTTTTCTATAAACTTTTCTTTTCACGAATTTCGGTAACATTAATTTGTATAAGGTTTCTTTTCCTTCTGAAAAACTAGTTTCTTCGCATTTACAGTGTTTTTAACGAGCGTTTGCTTATCAGTTGCTGCCAGACACGTGTTGCAGACGAACAACATCTTTCCTGTAAAATCCACGGACGACGGGAGACAACATTTAAGCGGAAAGACAGCTCGCGGATAAAACCACGTCCACACCGACTGACAATTATCGGCAGACACGTGTCAGGGAGAATCCCAATAAAATGCACGTCCGCAGTCAAGTATTTTATTTTCCACTGAGATGGAAGACACGAGAGACGCTTGCGGGCAAAAACTCTCAGGAAAAATGTGCATTTTACCTGGTTTGGGAAGCAACGATTCCGCTGTGCGACGTTGAGATATATGACAAGGTACTTGATACGGTGACAAGAAACAGTGAAAGTAGAAAATTTGAAAATACACGCCGTTTGTCGAAATCACTGCAAAGTTACGTAAAAAAGTCACGCGTCGCAAAGAATCATTCGGAAATAGAGCAAAGGTCAACATTATTTTTATCTCTTGAAATTCCCTATAAAAGTTTTATTATTATTCTAATAAATTTTATTATAAAATGTATTACATAAAGTTATTACAGTTTATGTTATATATGAAACACTTATTAACACCAAAGAAACAAATTTTTCCAACAGTCGAAAAACACAAATAAAATCATTAGATTCTGGGTTTCTGTTAAATATTAATAACCAAACATACGTGTAATATATTGTATGGTAGAAATCTTTCTCGTTGTTATGACGTTACGATATTAATTATTTATATCTATACGATATCTGATTCTAAAAACGGGGACGTACATATTTCGAAGTCAGAATTTCAGAAGTTTAAAGTACTCTTTTTCGTACTGAAAAGGGACCGATCGCTTCAGGCGATAATCACATTTCTGCAAAGATACATTCCAATAATCCGTGTGTTCCATCTGTGGCGTATTTTCGACTGATCGACATCGAGGTATATCCGGATACCCGGTACAGTTTTAGCAGATAAATGTCGTCGCCTGTAGACAGTCTAGGTTACATTTTCTGGCGACCGTCGACGGATAATGTATACAGAGAGTGTCTGTCGGTGTAGACGACACTTTAACGCTAGTCATCGTGACGAAAACGCATAGCGACGAAAATGGTACGCTGCTGTTTCGCGGACAGGTGCACATTACTTTACAATGAGCGTTGCATAGTAGCGTACTGTTAGTATCGACACGTCTAATATGAGTCTATGAAGATGATGAAGCGCGAACAGCAAGGCTAAATCCTCTGTTTGAACGATTTGAACTAACAAGAAGACTTTGGAAGCATAGCTATCCGAACTGCGTTGATTTCCAATCAGGAAAGCGAGATTCTACTTGCGATATAAACAGATGTGCAAATATTGTCGTGAGTCAGCGTATATTCGCATGTGAAATAACTTCCTGTCAATAATCATTCGCCTCTGCCTAGTCACAAAGTAGCACAGAGTAGCTTGAATACATACGTCTGTATACTTAACACTAGAACTACCGATAGTTAATACGAAACTATTTCTACCAAAACCAGTCAAAATAACTAGTCTTTTTAAAAAAAAAAACGTAATAACAGAATATTTTTATATTTATTCATTTATTACTTTCTTACAGGAGGAATTCCATGTTATGTAGTACATTTTTGGTATTATTAATTCGTCTGGGACCATGATCCCTAAACGAGGATTGATGCACTTATAAAATAGTAAAACCAGTCATTTTAACTGGTGTGGTATTTCTAGTGTACTGTAAATACTGTAAATATTTGTAAATAAACCTCTTTGACATCTCCCCCCCCCCCAAGTTACACAGCACCTAAAAAGCAAACCACCGAAGCGTCTTGTTTTACGACCAAGTTTTCAGGACAGAAAAAAAAAAATACATAAAAAAGCTCCGCTCCCCAGCGGCTTAAACCCAAAAATTGTATTATACAACGAAAAATGTAAAGCGCCGACACATAATACAGCATGGCTACGCCGTACCGCCGCGTATCGGTACCTTTGCCTAACATATCATTACAAAAATTCACCGTTTATTGTGAATATGTACCTAAAACTGTATCCTTGGGCTCAATAAACAATTTTAAATCGTTAAATCGTATTTCTAGTGTTAGCATCTAGCGATCTAGCGATCTAGCGATCCATCCGGAATTATCCTGATAACTGATATCATCATATTGCATGATACGCAATAAAAATTTTCAAAACGTGTGGCAAGTTATACAAAACGAGGAAACTGGTTAATTGGGGTTCGATAAATAGATTATAGGATCCTTTTACACTTTGAAAAGTACCAGTCATTTTGACTGGTATTGGTGTAAGTAGCCTTGATACAAAATTATTTTGAGTTTGAATACATAAAAAAACAAAATAAAACTCATTATATTATTCTTTTAGTTATCGTTGCTGCAAAAGTGATTACATCATTGCGGAAAAAAATATAATATGAAGTAGGAATTTTAAAATAAAATTGTAAAACCAATCAATTTGACTGCTGTGGTAGTTCTAGTGTTAAAAAATTGTAAAATGCTAAAAAATTGTAAACTATTTTCTCGTATGAAGAAGTCTCCGATGTGACTTCTAATCTTTCGCGATTATTTTTTATTCTTGCAATTATTTCAAATTCTTGTTCTATCTCGAAACACAGAACTCACCAAACTTTGTTTGCACCACGAGCTTTGGTGGAATTTTCAGCAGTTAAAACTGAAGTTGTTCGATGGTTCTCTAGAACATCCGAGTCGCGTACACTATTTGTTAAACTTTGAACTCTGCATAATCGTTGCACGTTATTTTACATTAGTCGCGAGTCTCGCATCTTTTCCTTCGGATTCGCAATTATTTCCAAACATTTATTCATGTTGGAACTCTTATAGAACGACCGAGGTACGAAAAGAGCTTTACAGTGAATGAGGAAGTTGTTCTACGTAGGCTCATTGTCAGTAGTTTTCAGTAATAATAACTGGGTGTCCCATACGACTGAACATTCTAGAACAATGAAAGGTAGAACAGAATTTGATCAGGCAAAATGAAACGGTATCGTACAATGAGTGATGTAGCGTACGTGTCCGCTCCAAAAATAGTGACGTTCCAAATATTTTTAAATTTTCTTCTTTTAATAGAATTATAAATCGTTTTTTACATCGACCAATGGATTTTTGAATTCTCTATAAAAAATATTAAAGTATTCGGGTCGAAAATCGGTTTAAAAGATATTTTAATCTTGTTTAATTAAGCAAATGACAAACGAGAAAAATCGCAGGACAATAGCCTTGTGTTCTTTTCTTTTTTTGTCTTTAATAGTGTCGGTTATAGACGATAAGTTAAAAAATGTAATAATTCTAATCGTAATAGTTATTTGATTCGATCAATTTTTATCTGAGGAAGGCGCGTCTATATTTCTATATTGAACTCATAAAAACGAAGGAAAGAATATCCACTCATACTAAATAAATTGCTATGTTTTTCTCCCATTCATATTACAGTTTATGTATTGGGTTGACAACTAAGTGATTGCGGATTTTGCCAACCCAATATGAAGAAATTTATCTTCAAAACGTTGTATAATTTTTCCTGTCACATGCTATACACGCGTGCTTACTTCTCATAATAATACAAAACATAGACTAAATTTTGGGCCAAATTAAAATTGAAATATCTTTTAAACGTAATTTTAAAAATCGTAAAATTTTAAATATCTTTTCAAACATAAGTATCCTAAATACTCTTTTTCTATGTACAGAGAATCAAAACCAGGACGTTGTTTATATTATTTTGATTAATAAATATATGTACATCCGCGGTCTATTTGTCATACATCTAATGTGTATAACTCGGCAACAAATAGGTAATGGCAAATCGAATCGATCTGGAAAAAATGTCAGACAACGATAATGAATAGTTTGATTCTTATCGATGAATGTAATCAAAGTAAGTTAATTCAATGATTATTGATTTCTCACTTCGTTTTCAATGACGTGATTTAAATACGATATACTATACTTCTATTTAATTTACGTAGGAGTAATTAAAAATAACTTGAGGCGTTAAATGTTGGGACAAAAACAGGTGGTTTTTATCCAATATCGCTATGCTTGTACTATTCAGCCTGTTGGTTTCCGCATATTTTTATCACGAAATTCTAATTCTAATCCGCTCGTTTAAATAAAGTAATATTCCTTTTTTCTTTTTTTTTTATTGAAGATTTGAAATCTCCATGCAGATTTATCTCTGCTGGTATGAATATATTTACATAAGTATATATGTATATGTGTTGTGTATATTATTTCTTTAGGAATATATGAATATTCTAATGTTCATTCGATGTTACGCCTTCAAGATAAAAAGACTTATATGAATTGCACGTTATAAAATTAATCAGAAATTCCGTATAATTAGTCCTTCGCCGTCTTATTAGTTACAATATTTATTCTAAGTTTAAGATAAATAAATTACGTTGTACAAATAAATTTCGTAGACAAATGAGATTCGTACGACGTATATAAAACACGTTGCAATGGCGGAAGGCAAGCAATAAATAAAACTGCTACTTATTTAAATGAGATTCAAGTTTGCTAAAGTTGGAGAAAACATGTGCTCGAAGTTGGCGGATGTCAGAGAAAATAAACCTCACATTTTAATCGACTAATAAGCGATATCGTTCGTTTCTCTAAAAAAAAAATTCTGTTCTGTACCTGAGGAAACCAAATATTAAATTATAGACTTATATTACAGATATATTTACAATTAATTAATAAAATTAATATGAATAGAATATTTATAAAAATAAACAAAAAACAGTCGTCAAGAAGAAGTGACTGATTTTTATCTTGAAATAAATATTCGTTCTATTTGATCGTCTCGTGCAATACGATACTTCTGAGAATCGTTTAATGTTTAATAATATCTGTCGCCAATTTAACGCATTATTATACAGGACGTACAACGTGCGCAAAGTTTGAGCCAAATCGATGAGTCGAATGTTGCGCACTTCCCCCGCGTTACGTGACGATGCACAAAAACGTACTAAACCATCGTCGTGCATAAGCCGTGTATGAAATCACTGATTAGAAGGTGTCTTGTAAAGATAGCGGTAAATCAATTAATAATCTACGTACATCTACTGCGGCTATACTTATTTTTAGACTCCGAATTTTTATGCATTTAGAGGAAATTTGAGGACACGACAATACACAGAATACGCGTAACGCGCAGGAACGTATAAATAAATGCAAAATATAGTTACTCGCTATAATATTTAGTAAATAAGACAACTGCCTATCCAGATTCCACTTTTAAAATTATACTTGTACGTTATATCCATTTCTAAATTATATCATATTTATAGCTCTATTCGTGTACATATGAATTTGCATAAAAATCAGATATCCGTTCATTGTGAAATGAACAATTTTTCGTAACAATAAAAAAAGAAGCATTAAGTAATGCATTAAGTTACATTGTATATAACAATATAACAATGTATATAACGTACAACAGTACGTTATACGTTATTCGTTAACATTAAGAGCCAATGTTGCGTTAATTTCAACAATGTATATAATTAATTATGTATATAATATAATTTATATGAATATGAGAAAAAGTGCGCAAACTCAATGTAATATATTTATTTTGTATGAAATTTATAAAAGTATCGATATGCATAAAATGATGCTATTAATTTGAACATATTAACATCAATATCTTGTTTATCCTATTGCAACTTTAATATATACGTAGCTGCAACTACTTATTAGGGAAAAGTAGACTTGAGGATGTAAAACTCAAAGGTTCTCGACGTCTGAAAGGAAAAACGAGCTACCAATAAATAATAATACAGTATAATACCTCGCAAAAATTAAGTGTTATGATCTGATATACATATTTTTTTCAACCTTTTCTATCAACGATTACAGCTTCTAAGTGAAAATATATAAAATTCGCGTAGTAATCAACGCGTTAATGGATTGAGCGTAATTTCCAACATTCAAGTAGCAGTTTATTGCTTCTTCTATCTACAACATTTCCTCTTTACAACGCTATAAAGCAAAACTCCATATAAAATAGAGAGCAAGAAGTATATGTACGCCTTACATAAACTTTACGCAATGCAAAATCAGATACGATTAACCGAACGAGTCAAAATAACTTTGGCGGTACATGGAAAAAACTCAAACCTAGTAATATAATAAAAAGCAGATAAAACGTGGCCAACACATTCTAGGAGTAAATTGCGAAAAATAATATCGTACGAACAGAGGCTCGCGTGAACGCTTGGTTAAAAAATTAATACGAAAATACGAAATAATTGAATAATACCGAGAAGCAAGAATAATAATAAGTTTGGTTGTGCTGTTTGATAGAATGGTTAAACGAACATTAACCTCAATGATGGACAGCTTGAAGAGGATCGATTCCTTGGCCCCCGCGATCGCCAGACATCACGCCACATCACGTCATTTTTATTCATGGGGAACTCCGAGGGAAAAAATTTTGCGAGGCAAGAATTAATATACTTCAGGTCTTAACCCCGCTATGTTCTTCCCATCTTTCTCGACCAATTATATTTTAACAACGTGAAAAATGCCATCACAGTTTGTACAAGATATGAGAAAGTTTCAGTTTTCCGAGAAACGTTTTCTTAAAATGTTCAAAATTTGTCCTTGATTGTTAGAATCGGAGTAAGATTAAAATATAAAAATTTGAAAATTGTATGGAAGAGTTGATAATAAAGAATTTGTAGTACACTCATGAGATAAACCTGCTGTAAATATCATTAACCTATTTCCATGCTTCATATAGCGAAAAATCAGTTCGTCATTTCATCATCAGTTCTGTATTGTATTTACAAACGTTTTATAGCTGTTAGTAAAACATTTATATGCTCGTTAGTATGATGATTCTTTTCTTATTTTTACTCGTAGAATGTCAAAATTGAGCCACCTTATATATCTAATTTAATTCATCAGAAAATCCTATTGTCACACTTCTTTTTAAACCTGATAGGGAACGAAAATATGTGATTATTTATAAACATAGGTAATGAAATGTAAATTGCGACTTGTTTGCATACACCCCATGTATGTTCTGCTTGTTTTTAATTCCCCATAAACGCCGGATAATTCCGGATAAACAAATATTCACAGTTTAATAATTAATAAACGATCCAAGAGCTTTTGTAAAAATAACTTCGAGGAGAAAATAAAAAAAAAAATTAAGAAACGAGAATCCATCTTTGTCGTTTTTAATTTCCTAAAAAGGATCAGTGCGCAATTTGCAAACGATTTTGTACCAACACCGATAAAGCTAAATGCGAAACGTATTTATCGAATTATCAAGTACCATTCAATTTTTAAAACCGTTTCTCTCGGGAACACTAAAAATGGACATAGGATATTTGTTGCAGCAAGCCATCGACGTATTATTGGAAATCGATAAAAGTAGCCGACAATTTACCAACTGGTATCTATCTATAGCATGATGCAGATGTTCGATACATTTTCCGATTATGTACTTGGACCAGTGCAAAGCAAACAGCGATTCATAACCGCGCCCAAAAGAGCAGCGAGGTAAATGAAAATAGGAGAAAATATTGAAATATATATAAAAGATTGGCATTCTGGGCGTGCAACGAAAAGCAACAAACAAATGGCTAACATTTCGAGATGCATGGCCGTTTACCAAGCGATCGAGACGAAACGATATCGCGCGAACGAAAAGCAACGAAAAAATGTCATTTCTTGCGCGTGATCTCGTCGCGATTCGCGCAACGAACCTAATGAATAAAATCATTCGCGTGATGCGTCGTGGATCGTTGCACGTGACATAAATAAAAGAGAATCGAGTGGAAAGGGAGAAAGAGACGGAACGTAGCCGATGCGATCGCCGCCGCCAACGAGTACGAACACGATGACGCTTTTCACGCGGAAATATAGTTTCGTATCGATTAGACGTCGGTACACGACAAAAACACGGAGAATGACCAAAGGCGAGTCGAGTCTTTCGATAGATTTCATTCGATATCAGAAATATTGGATTGTTCGTTAGATGAACGTAATCTCGTGAAACAAAAGATCTTATGTCCTGTTAAACGATATCAACAATCCACGTTAACTGTATAATTGTTGTATCATGTAGTGTAATAACTATGCAATAACTAGTGACGTTATTTTTATTATGTATTTTATTGATACACATATTGATACACACACATAGATAAAAGATATTATATAATGAGTACATGTAACGACTGTGCTAACTTATGACTTATGTAATTCATTTTAATCGTGATCGATAATGACGGTTAATCGATGCGACAATAAATAGGTAAATAAATACATTTACGCCAGAAATGTATTAGAGGCTATAAATAAAGCGCGGATGTTCATGCAATTTTATGTTTTTATGAATGTAATTAAAGAGATGAGATCCAAATGGAAATTTGTTTCGTCTACTAAATATCGTAGTAACTGTTCTACTTTAAATATCGTTTATATCTTTGCACGTTGTACGCACTCTGTAGATTGTTCGAATCCTACGTTTCCCAAAAATGTACAAGCATAGTCTAATTATAAATTGCGAAATTCTCTCGTAAGAAGATTTTTCAATTTTCAAAAATAAATTTGAGGATGTATCATGCGCGTGTACCAGGCCAGTTGGTAGTTAAACATGTTGGAACTTTATTTTCTTGAAAATGAGGCGTTAAAAGAGAAAACACAGTTTAACATTTTTGACCTATTTTCACGTGTACGATAATCTCATGCCGATCGTCTGCTGATACCTAATCGGTACTTGGCCAAGTTAAAGTATACTCGGCAAATTCTCAAGTTCGTTTTTCTCAGAATCGAAGCGTCATACGAAAAAGTTTGATTACATATTTCCGAGTTATTTTTCCGCGTCGGATCATCGGTTGCACTACGATTTCCGACCCAACCTCGTACGAACGAAAAATCACAGGTCGTGAGCGGAATCAATAGATCCCTGTTACGAGAGCTCCAGTTACACGAATTGTTTGTTCCTCGATGAGCTCAGATAAATGGAATTCTACTGTGCTGATAACAATCTTCGAAAGAGGTTGCGGAGAATGGAAAGGAAATAGAAGGAGAGTAGGGAAAAGAGGGAAAACGCAAACAGAAAGAAGCAGAGGTGGAAGGCAAGGAAAGAGAAAAGTGCAATTATGGGGAAATAGAGAATAATAAAAAATAGATGGATAACGAATCACGCAACGAATAAATGAACGAACGAAATGTAGAGATAAAGAGCCGAGATAACCAGAGAATTGATATGTTTTTATGCTAATGTAGTTATCTGTAAGTTAATATTTTACGTTCATAAACTCTATGTATCTAAAGCCAGGTGCAATTTCTAGGTCATCGAGCTGAAATAAATAAATGCAACAACGATATTCGATAGAAAAACCGGTGCACTTACTTGGCCAAAATGTGTGCCAGGTCCTTGCGCGCATGGGGGTATCGCTGCTTCTTGGAAGAAAATACTAAGGGCAGTCTGAAACAATAAAGTAAGCACGATTAGATCGCAGGCATAGCACATTTCATACTTCAACATTTATATGTGTTACTTTACGTCTAGACTACGTAACGCATAGTTTTTTTCAGAAAGAATATCGTTTCCGTTTACAAATCGTGTTATTAACCTTAGAATGACGAATGCCAACTCTCAACCTCGATGCTTGACTTAGCCTTTAACCACGACGTAAATATTTGCTATGCCGAGACCTGAGCAAGTTGTCAAAGATAGTACTACGTTTTACATTTTAACTTCACAGTTTAAAGGTCGATTTATTGGCTATTGCATGATTGGCTAGAAGCTCGTATACCATTGTGCAAAAGTAACCTAAATTCCTCGATCTATATACGAATAAATATGAAGCAAAAGAACAGCATCGAAGTCTTTGGACGAATTATTTTCTATTCGATTTATCGATAGCCACAAATTCAGCGTAAAGCGATGAATGATGGAACTTCTTCGTGAAAATTTGAACAGCTTATTTATCATCGTTATCCGAACGTCTTTGAAAACTTCTTACGTGTACATTATACGTAACACACATAACATTGATGTATCTGTATAGAACGTTATGAAATCTCATTGGCATTAACGAGATACGATTGTGGTAATTGTATTGCTCAGATTCGAAAAGTCTAAAAATGCGTATAGCAATTGGAAGATATTTATTGGAAGCATATACTTCGCAAAGATCGTCGAGATATTTAAACAACCGATTATTCGCTGTATTAATAATATGCAGCGAAACTATCTTTAGCACCAATTTTAAATTTGTTAATGTTTAAAATTACTATTTGTGTCGTGTTTTAATTTTTCATTAATCGTAAGTGTATGTTTGCAATAAATATCTTGTAACTTTTATATATCGTGATGCCGGGTTTCGTTAGAATGTAAATGAAATTTCAAGAACTTTTGTATAATACGCACAATACATTCGTAAAAATTTTGTGCAATAAGTGTTCAGATACTTTTGTGCTCGAATGCCACATTACATTGATAAAATACACGAAGGACAGCTTAGAATGAGTCATGGGCAGAAAGGCAGATAAAAATGTAAAAATCCTGTTTGAACTATTAAAGATAGAACGTCAGGTAATGGATTACTCAAAAGTTATATGGCAATCTTCCAAAAAGAACTCCTAGTGTCGAAATTTATTATTTCGAATTGTATTAATATGTTCTTTAGTAAATTGCTAGTAATCTTTTAACTAAAACACATTTTAAGAAGTAACGACAGATTCAAAACGACATCAGGTTCTATACTTATTCGTAAGAACAAAAAACATTTCCGTTTATGGATTTTCTACAATATTGTAATGTTTGTGTCTGATATTAGGACCCTCTTGCGCGATAGTGACAATTGACAAGTTACAAATCATAGGTCATAAACTTCACAATTTTTTAATTTAATTTACCGCCAAGTGAGAATTGTAATTTGTAAAATTTACATGTAAAATTCCATTTGTTTGGTCAATTGCCAAACTTGTTTTACTGTTACGCCAGAAAATTTAGCAATGCTAATAACTTGTAGTCTACGGCTCGCAAAATTTGACTAGCAACGTTAGCTTAAATCATTTTTAGAATAGAAAACTAACTATTTTCTGAATTATTCGTTCTGAATATCCTATAATTCTGTTACACTGAAGGTAAAAAACAAAGATAATGAAGGAATCTTTTATTTAAATCGAGATCGAAGCCAGCGTGTCACATTGATTTCTCTCTGCTAAGAACAAGTTTTTAGATAATTCAAACCTTGGTACACTGGTCGTAAGGTGAGGTCATGCAGATACCAGAATATCTTTTTTGCTACCTATTGATAACTATTAGAAACGCATGCCCAATAATTCGCTATATGCTTTCTAATTGCTAGCTTTGTTAGGCGAGGTTACCCAGAGGAAGGGGAAAAATCAAAATTAAAATGATCTTTGGAAAAGAGCGAATAATATAAATATTAAAAATAAAAACCTCCGTGATTAGCACCGCAAGTGGTTGATATGTTATGTTGCCATATTGTCAGTTTCCTTCTATTTCTTACCTAAACAAATGAAAAATAAGTGCTTTATTAAACGTTCTTCTTTATAGTTTAATAATCTTACGTCAAATACGATAATCGCATAACACGTAATTTGTCAAATTTATTTCTTAAATTTCATTCGTTTTATCGTCAGATATTTTTCTGGTCGCGTAAGAGGATCTATTGGCATCGATAATTTCTGACTTCTAGCCTTGCTATGAGATAAGGTAATTGGATATACTGGGATGTAATTGCAGATATACTTTGAAGAATTATGTGATAGAACGAATATTTATTTATTTGAAAGGAAATGTAACGAACAGAAATGAAAGACACCGAAGTATTCTTTTGCTCTTTTGGGGAAACATCGTTTTCTCTTTCGTGTAAGTTTACTGTCTTTGTTTATTTGTTAAAACTATTCGTTCGACGAAGTCTATCGTTTTCGTTGCGTTATTTGGAATGATACTTCAGTCATTTCTCATTTCAGATACATACGTACGTAAGTTTTTAGGGAAATAAATTTATAAAATGACAAAAAATACCACGTTAGCTACATGCTAGCTGCACGTGATCAAGTTGTACAGCGGAACGTAACCGCCTACTTTCTTGCCACTTCGGAACAGCATCGGAATTATTTTCGAAATTTGATCGTCGCATCTGATATATAGAGTGTGACTCGATTTGTATCAACAGAGTAACGAAGCAAATCTTGCGCTTGCTCGTGGCTTGGAAAATATTTCAACAGTAAGTTAAGAAAGGGACACTAAAAAGCTTCGACGCGTGTTAATGTCTTTAGCTACAGTGGAACACGCAACTGGCAAGTGGAGTCACGTGGTGTCACATACGTACAGTATCGCTCAAAAGTGAGTGATCGGTTGTAACTAGAAATTCATAAGCTTCTTGTTCACCTTGTGAAACCAGATCATGCAGTATCTATGTACTCGAATGCGTTTGTCTATGTACAATACTCTCGCCCATGAGCCACCGTCACCGCTAACGTTTACTCCTTTTCAGCAAAGTGCTTATTAAAACAATACAAGACTTTATTTTATCGTTTAATTTCGAAATATTTAACAACTAATTTACGATAATATCCGAAGGCTAAATTAAAGCTGTACTCGTATGATTCGAATAAACATTAAAAGAAGTGACTGCGACCATAAGCATAATCGAAGAATACTGTAATTGAGAAAATTGAGAAATTTTGTATTTTAGTGGAAAATATTCGCGAAAGGTATAGAACTTCACTGCAATTTCCCATTCTAAATAACTATTAATGCTAGAAGATGTGGTGGCACTGATACGACTAACGTCGCCTCTGTAGAGGAAAATATAAGTACCGATAAATGTCAGTTAATTATTTCTTGGTTTTTGTTTATTGCATCTATACAAACGCGACATCGAGTTTTTTCACATACAGAATTTTCTACACACACACATACACACACACACACACACATACGCTTTCCTTTTTCATGAAACTGAACTACATGTTTACTTGTCGCCCTGAAATAACCTTTGACTACGGTATTTTCTACAAACGCTCTTCCATTGCGCCGGTGATTATAAAACTAGCTTAAGCCGTATATATTCTTCAAGATATTTAAAGTTTCGCGTTTGACACATGAACTGAATTCTGCTTAATCGCGCGACAAGGAACTCAAAGATGGATTGTATTAATGTATAGTAATTGTAATGTATGAAAATAAGTGATAAACTCAGATTTTTTAAATTGTTGACCTAAACCACTTTCATAATCACTGGCACACAAAGAGAGATTACGGGATATATTGGGTTGGCAACTAAGTGATTGCGGATTTTGTCATTAGGTGGTAATGATAAAATCCGCAATCATTTAGTTGCCAACCTAATATTATACCGAATAGAAGAATAAGGCAAGCACGCTGAAAATCGGAAAAGTAGTTATGGGAACTATTAGAAAAAAGTTGGAAGACAATGGACAATTACGCCAGAAATATTAGATTCAGAGCAGAGATTCTTTTTATTTTAAATATATGTTTATATAATTATATACTTAATTATATGATTATCTATATGATCCGTATCAACTAGGCCGTAGATTTTCATGCAAATTTAAATTGTTATATACACAATTAAAGAAACAAAGCTTAAATACAGAGATTCGTCCTGTCTATTAAATATTGAAACGGGTACTGTTTTTAATATTTTACGTTCTATGCGTTTTGTTTATTTTTGTATCAGTGGTTACAGGAAGATGATTGAAGAACACGTAATTAAATTTTAAGTGCAGTTTAAAAGAATTTCTATCTATTTTCAGGTAAGCAAACGGTATAAAGTTTCTGCATTTATTATTAATCGTTCATGTGCTTTGAAGTAACGCTGAAATATGAATACATTTATAATTCATAAGACGAAAAAATGTTACTCAACTGTTTCAATAATGTACAAATACTATTACTATATTTAAAAATCACCTTTGTATTTTTCACGTCTTTAATTACACCGAGTTAATAAATTTCCGCACGCTACATAGTTATTTTAATGTGTTTGTTGGAGTCTTTTACTTACAATTAATATGTAAATACACGTCTACCATGAGCTGACCGTAATAAAATTTACGACAGTCTACGTTTATGCAAATTCGTACTTTTACGAACGTAATTTAAAAATATAGACACTAAATAGCAGCTACTAAATGTCGTTACGTTTGATATGTTTGTTTTTTTTTATATATTTGTATGATACGTAGTTCGAAACTCGCGTAGTTTGAATATGCACGTCCTCCAAATTTGTATAACTTGAAAAGTCTCATAGTTGCAGAGTGTGTACCAATTAGACTATCGACGATACTATAATTTTACGTTTTTTTCGTAAAAATTCGAAGGAAAATTTTCTACATGTAGACACATGCGCGCTTCTCCTTTTACAACAAAGAGAACCATAGACCGTTGCAAAAGAGTGGGAATGCTCTGAAACGAGAATAAAATCGCTGAAGCAGATATTTGTAACGAATAACACGTTATTTTTATCGGCTGTTGCATTTATATGTATTGTAATTATAGGATATTTATAGAGACATTTCGTTTCAGTCGTACAAGCTTCTCTGATGGCAATTAATCAAAGCTTCGACGCTTTGATAACGCTGCTTAAAGTGTGAATAAACTTTAATGATTTCTGCCAAGACTACAAATTTAATATTCGCGGTGTACAAGTGTAACATTCGGCCGATCGATACAGTAAAATTTTGATAACTCCGTCGTAAGAATAACGAGTATAACTTTACGCTGTTGGATTGTATTTCGATACGTAACGCGATCTTGTAATAGAAACAGAGCCATTATATTATATATTCGTCTGTTGCTGCAGTGTCATACATAATTGTCTGTATCGATCGATTACCTTTACCATATTTAGTACAGCTGTGTTATCGTGGTAAATGTGTAGCACCTTCCTTAACACTAGAACTACCGATAGTTAACACGAAGCTATTTCTATCAAAACCAGTCAAAATTGCTAGTCTTTAAAAAGTACGTAATAATAGTTTTACATTTAATAATAGTTAATAGTTTTTATATTTATTGATTTATTACTTTCTGACTGATTACTAAAATTTTCAAAACGTGTGGCAAGTTATACAAAACGAGGAAACTGGTTAATTGGGGTTCGATAAACAGATTATAGGATCCTTTTACACTTTGAAAAGTACCAGTCATTTTGACTGGTATTGGTGTAAGTAGCCTTGATACAAAATTATTTTGAGTTTGAATACATAAAAAAACAAAATAAAATTCATTATATTATTCTTTTAGTTATCGTTGCGAAAGTGATTACATCATTGCGGAAAAAAATAACATGAAGTAGGAATTTTAAAATAAAATTGTAAAATCAGTCAATTTGACTGGTATGGTTGTTTCAGTGTTAAAAAGTCGAACTCAACTTCTTAACAACACATTTACATGTAAGATGGAAGACTGACAGGAAGAATTTCCCGCTGTCAAGGTGCTGGTTTAGCCGTGATAGGATTTTCCCATCGTTATATTTCAATTTTGCTTTCATCTTGGCAAACAAAAAGAATCTAATGTTTTAAAAGAATATGTATAGTACAAGATTAAAACAATAAATCACGCGTACCAATAATACTTTCTTCCATATTTTTCTCAAACTGAACATGATATCTTTCAACGTCAGAAAAATATAATTACATCGAAAATAACCAAAAACACGTAGCAGGACTAGTTGATCGACATTAGCAACAAAGGAAGCTACCCACATGTTAAATGAGTTTGAACGAGAAACGTTAAATTAGCTGGAACGAGTGTCACTGTTTGCTCGGGAAATTTGACATCGATTGGAAAAATAGAATGGAAATCCATGAGTGGCTGTAAAAAAAAAGTGGTATTTTTACATTTAGATAATCCAATAACCGGATAACTTCCCTCGCGTGAGATGAAAATGAAGAGATAAATGAAGAGACCAAGGTGTTGGTGTGTGACCAATTCTCCGCTCAAGTTTGACTCATTCAAGGCCTAGTCACAGGATAAACTGTCCTATGACGTGACGACACAGTTACTCATCGGTAACTTTCACTGTTAAGGGTTAACTCCGGATGTGATCATTCTTATTACTTTTACTTTCTTCCTTTACGTTATTTCGGTATTCTTATGTTCGCTGGCTTTTCCTATATTTGTTACAACATAATGCATATAATGTATAATAAATAATTGTTGTTGTAGCCTTCGAATATTATATAGAGAAAAATTATATAAACAAAAATTATGTAGAAAAAGTAGTGTATATATAATCGCTCACGATGTTAAAGTACATATTTACTTTGCTGTTTTTTCCCGAGTTATTTCTTGGTGACGCTTTTCTTATTCGCTCAGATAAAAAGAAGTCCTGATATACTTTCAATCAGTTCATGCAATTCGAACTGACATTACTTGGGAATTACGATAGATTTCACGACACTTTTGTACAATAATTTACTGACTAACAATATTTGTAGATGGACGAGTTAGCCAGTTATAGGTGATAAACTTATTACGTGAAAAGGGATAATTCGAATCTAGTAAATGAACAAGCCACTTGTAACTTGTAAAACCTCTATTCTTTCGTTACCAAACTTATTATGATTACGCAAGAGAGTCCATTAATAAAACGAATGAACGATGAATTCAACGTTGGAACGCATATATGTATAGCGAGTTACAAGAACCGCGTTGTAAACGAGTATATTTATTTAAGTAGATACAGTGACTCGCAAAAGTATTAATACACTTAACATAAAAAAACTTTTATACGTATGTGTGTATGTATATCGTGGATGTTATATAAAACATTTTGAAATTGTATCGCTATAATGAGACGCGATTATCATGATCGTATTAGCGTTTGAATGCAACATCTGAAAATATACGTAGAACTTGTAACATATTTATTGCAAACTTATATTTAGTACAAAATTAATATGTACACAGTATAAATAGTCGTCTTAATACTTTGACTGCCACGTCGGTCATTGGTGACCGGAGCGCTTGAACTTCTTCCAATTGTAAAAATTGAATGAAAATTGACAGTTAAAGCATTTTGAATATAGTCGATAAATAGAAGATACTTTGAAACAAAAAATGTCCCATTAAACAATTAGACATTTTTATTAGAACATCAATAAAAAAAAAAGAATGAGAACAAATCTTGCATCTAACGGTGCACTGTGTTTGCATCCATATCTTTGAGGGTTAATCTACAAATATTATTATAAACACAGCCTAGAAAATAATCGTAAAAGCTGCTTTATAATCATGTAATTGAAGTTAGAAGTGTGCACATACCTTACTATTATATATAGAATGAGCAAATACCGTTTGTTAGTATCTTCTACACGTTTCAACAATATATTCTGCACGTTTTGCTTACGACGAAATAACGAATGCGAATGGTTTGTTGAAATAAACGAAGCCTTGTTATAATATGTCGCTATCAACTATTACCAAGGCGCTACGGTGGTCACGGGTGATCACCAATAAGATAAATGGTCCATTGGGGAAGAATGTTGTCTTACATCATCAATTTATTATTATTTTGCTATTATATGCTTTGAATAATAAAAATACTCCCGTGGCGTCCTGAGCGAAACATGTGATTTCGGCGTGGTAGTCAAAATGTTAAGCCACGTTTATAGAACGAGTATATATTAAAAATGATGCGGCTGAATATCAGGACTCGTTGATATCGCAATTGATGGTCTGTTTAAACATTATACTTTCGTCATCTGCGCAAAATATACTTGTACTAAATATCTTGGAACTTGTGTGCACATTTTCAGAACCGCTTAGAACTATACCGATATAATCGCGATAATTGCATGTCATCGCGGTGTTAATGAAATCTCAAACTGTTTCGTGTAACACGCGTGATATGTAAAAGACGTAACCGAGAAACTGTACTTGTCCAATTCCTAAAATAAAATTGTCGGACGCATTATTCTCGACACTCTGTCACACCTCGTAGATCGAGGTTATCTTTGTACGTTGCGCGGCAACGTGGTCGTATATTGTCGGTAAATTGCAAAACAGATAGCACTAGAAACGGGGCAGTTTTATCAGTGCTTTGGGCGATCGCGCGAAAGTTTACCGAACGCGGATCACCCGTTCCCTGTATGTGCCCAGCCACTTCCAACCGACCCAATTGCCGCGAAAACTAGCACACAATTCTCGCTAGTTTCTCGCAGCCACGCGACATTCTCGCTTTCGCGAAGCTTTGAAAGTTGCTTTTTCCAAGAAAAACCATGACGTGGCCGCTCGCTTTTGCTCTTGTATATCCATCGTACACGAGCATTTTCGTGCGGATTTCCATCGTGTTCCCGTTGAGTTTTCTTCGAAACTAACTACTATAGCGTCGCACCGTTGCACGCTTCTAAAATATTAACCCTTGCATATGTATTTTTCGTTTCGATAGATGGTCTGCGGAGATACGAACACGCAACGACAAGCTACACGGAAAATGGTTATAACTTTCATCGTTGTATCGCGCAAATGGCATCGATAAATCGTTAGTAACGAATCTTATCTTTGTGTTTGCCTTGAAAAAAAAAAAAAAAGAAGAAATGGATATCACGAACGACTCTAAACCGAGTACGGTTCATGTTAACCTGTATTGGAGTAACCCATGTTAAAGATAACAAACAGTCAAATTGTTTGATCATTCGATAAAATGATGATTATTATGTTGTGTGGAAGCTTTCCACGAGTACACGATATATCTTCTGTTTAATACATTGTCTTCTATTAAAGACAATCAGGAAGATCGTTATCGTTATGCTTGTTACACTAATTGGAGTATGCATTTGTACATGTATTTTCCATTTAAGAAGACGCAATTGTGCGATATTTTGCTCGGTGGTGATGCAGAACCTACGAGGAAAATAAATTATTTCTCTTTCCTTTTGGAATTTTATGCTTTTCACGCAAAGATCACGCGCGTCGCTTTCATAAACACGACCGTTCTTCAAAAACGCTGATGTTTATCGCTTTTGATATTCACGGTTCATGAAAGAATATAAAATACAGGACAAGGAAATAAAAAGAGTAATATATATGTACACTTAGTTCGCTGTATTTTGTCTTTGATACGTTAGAGGTTTTACCCGTTTCGTCCTTATGCCCGACTTTTATCTGAACAGGTAGAAACGTTTCGTTTCGTTTCTTCTTGTCACTAACATACGTACTTCGTATGGTTTTATGAATTATAGGATTTTCAAATTCGAAATTACTTCAATGTGTCACGTCAAACGTAATATTCGAACAGATCAAAAATGACGATTGTCCGTGTTCGTCTTCTCTCAGAGAAGCAAAGTGATGCTCAAAGTATTTTTTTTATTATCTAATTTATACTTTACAATTTGTCCAGCCGAACATTTGGTAAATAATGCTCAAAGTGATGGTTCTTTAATTTTCGTTCGATACATTTTGATTTTTGTGGAGAAAGTATTCACGATATAACACTATTGCAGTTGAGTTCGTTTTTAATCGCATCACAGAACAGTATCTGATCATCCTGTATCGCGATCCTCGAACTTATATATTTCGATCACGCTGATTTCAGCACGATAAATTTCTGATATTTTAAGAGCGTATTTGAAATAAAATCGAAAAGAGAAATCGTGCGAATCAATAGCGACTTTTCCATATCCTGCTCGAACTCGAGATATCCCACTGGGGATAGCCATCCACATGTTATTTAGCGATTGAGCTAGAAAAATTTACCGAATGTCCAGCTGGACAAATTGTAAAATACAAATTAAATAATTAAAAAAATATTATTCTTGTAGAATCGGTTAATTTTTTATATTGCTCGATCACAATAAATCGCGATATAGATTATTTTAAGATGCTTTTAAATACCTAATTAGATACATTTAAGTACCAACTAACGATTGTTCCAATGTACCATTGTTTTAAAAAACATACTGATATGTCAACCGTTTAATGAATTTTGTTGGAACGTAAAAAAAAGTCAGTAGCATTATATAAATAATCGAGTGAATTGACGCAATATATGCGTCAATTGCAATGAATGTGTTGACAGATATTGATCGATACAAACAATCCTTCACGAAGAGTATTTTAGTAATTATGTAAAAAGTGCTGGGAATCTTCCCACTCGCGTATTGATCGCACTGTCAAAACATTGAAAACAAATATGCACCAACAATACAAGGGATTCAGTAGAAAAGTTCAGTAGAAAACTCTCTTTTTCTAGAAACGAATATTGAAATAATACGTAAAAGATCCTTATCTATCCAGTCTAGTGTAAAATGTTTTCGCTTTAAGAGTATAGTAATAAGTATAATTGCGAATATTTATGTATTTATAAATAATTTAAAAGAGCAAAGGTCTATAAAATGGACATAATATGCAAAACTATACAAGACAAGACGTTTAAAGTGAAAGATTTATAGCATATAATTATAAGTATTTAGCATACAATTATAAGCAATCTCTATTTAGGTTCGTTGCTGTATGTTTAAAAATACAAAATTGCATAAACACGTGCAATAACATGTTCGATGACGGAAGAACATAGACTTTTCTATTAGAATTTAATTTTACCCCTATTTTTCACGAGTTAATGATCTTGTCGTTTGTATCGTTTTACTTCCAAGTCGCTTAATTATTAAATTATTCTTATTTACTTCGATTTAATCTTCCCGCTATAATCGTGAGTCTCAATTTCAACGACAGGTAAAAGATCAAACACCCACTCGTGATTTTCCCGTAAAAAAATACAAGTTACGTCTTCAACGCATTATTTTCAACAAACTTTTAAAGAATTCCACCTACATACACGTTCGTTGATCGTGCAAAAATCAGACGTAAACAGCTGTACAAATAAACTTGAGATTAACTTTCGTCATTGAAAAGATGCGATAAAGTTCATATATTTTCTGATGACAGAATTCTTTTTCAATTGCAATTCCTATTACTAATTTTCTTCGTCCGAGCTTCGCTTCCTATTTACGATACTATTTTATTCAAATTGTGTGCAGCGTTCAACGTTTAAAAATCTTAAACGATATTCGACAAATTTTCTATCCAAACTTTCTCCTAGCTCTGCTCCTTTACGGTTAAATCAAAAGAGAAGAGCGTAAAGTTACTGACGTATGGATAATAAGCTAAAGAATTCTATTTGTATGTAAATAAATATACAATTACTTATACCAATTGCATACGAAAATGCCATGATCGATCGAGAAACGAGGTAAAAGATACGTTCGACCGCCACGTGGATATTCTAAATTATCAAAGCTTTGGTAGAACCGTTCACGTGTTCTAATTTAAGGTAGAAAAATTTACTGAATGTTCAGCTGGACAAATTGTAAAATACAAATTAAATAATAATAATAATAAAAAAAAGTGTTCCAGTAAGCCTCAACCGGGTTGCGTTCGAGTCACGTAACGACAAAAAACCTGAAATAGATTTACTGTTCGAAACTTTCGGGCCGAGCCAGACGTATGTATATTATGAAAAGATTTTGAAAATGCTCGTCTGACGAGAAAAGAACGAAGCAAAAATGCAGTAAAAGGAATTTCCTATCCCGAAAGTCATGCTCAGACTGAAAAAGCTTTTGTCAGCTTCGTTGCATCCACCGATTATGAATTAACGCTTTCTGTAAATTTTTTCGAATTCCAGATGCAAAATACTCTCGCGAAAGAATTCGTACACTCGTCAACGTCTTTTACGAACGTGTTACGCGTATTATACGGAACATTTTGAAATTGCGTTGATATCGTAATGATTGATCGACGCTCAATTATCGCGATTACACTGGTGAAAATCTAAATGATTTCAAAAATCAAAACAGTGTTCAAGTACAAGAAAATGTTTTGAAAAGTTGCAAGATATTTGGTGCAGATGGCAAAGATATTTAAACAGACCAACGTCGGCAACATTGATAAGTCTCGATGTATTGTATTTATACTGTATAGGAATTTCGTACTAAACATAAGCTTGCAGCAAATATCTTGAAAGTTCCACATATATTTTTAGATTAGCTTCCAATTTTGCCAATATAATCATGGCAATGGTGGTGCACTATGGTGCTGATGAAGTTTCAAAATGTTTTACATAACACGCGCAACATGTGTCGCAATATGTGTTACGAGTCATAACTTATGATCAAACTAGCTTCCATGATGGTTTGCTGGATATTTGATCTAAAAATTGGATATTCTCTGAAACTCTTCAGAACTGTACGCTTCAGAAGGGACGAGACGATTCTTAGAATCCTTAACGATGTACGTATTTGTGACTATTCCGAGAGATTTTCTCCAGGTTTACAAATTTTCTATTTTTTAATCAATTATTCTCCACACGCCGATGAATGAAGTTTATATAGAAAGTCTTCCGTAACACCTGACCAATGGCACGTTTATGCGACTTGCCAATGAAAAACTGACTTTCTAAATATTATTGTTTCCTACTCACCGTGAAAAGCTAACGGCTAAAAGAAAAAATAAATATTAATTTTTTGACGATGTAGCTCGAGAGAGGCTCGAACAAACCATTGGATAATAACGTGTAGCGAATATAAACTTTCAGTTATCCTAATAGTCATCGCCTTAACTCGACTGTTAATATTCGTTTCTTATGAACAGACGAAGATGTGTATTTTTTTGTATCTGATAAAATCATTCATTCTTGTAACAATTCTTCTCGATTTTGTGACGCCATCGAAAGGTTAAGAATTAACTACTTAAACATAGAATTAATTACTAAAGCATATGCTACGATTAGGAATATTTATCTAAAGTAACTTTTACTCTATCTTTTTGGATTATATTTTACTTACAGAAAAACTAAACATACGCATTATATATCATCGTACGTTATCTCGGAAGAATAATATGGTTGATAATGATTGAAGATAGGACGAAATTTATTGGCTGGTTATAATCCGTCAAGCTGAAAACTTCTGGTAAACGATATTTCGTATGCATCGACATAACAAAAACCAATGTTGATGGAACATATCCCGCGTGTTTTAACGTTAACCTATTCAGATAACAGATAATACGATTTTTGTATGTTTGTTAATCTATTATTACGAAGATTCTTCTGTTAAAAACTAGCAAACTATTTCTTTCCTGTGTTTACCGCAGCGTGATGAAAGATTTGTTTGTTGAAGACTCTGCGAAGGCAGAACGTTGAGTTTCGGGATTTCTCGAAGAACGAAAATGTATTTTTCAATATATAATGCCGTAACTGCATCATTCTCAACTTTTACTTCTAATTTTAAATAATGCACATATAACATATTACTACATTAGACTAAAAAGAAAACACCCCACTGACGTGACTAAAGAAATAAAATAGATGGTATCCCGCTGTGGGTAGACATCCACATGTTATTTAGCGATTAACGCGTTGACTGCCTCGTCACCCATATTAGGGTGACAGCAAAGTTCCTGATGGGGTAGTGTCATCCATATTCGGGTGACAGCAAAGTTTCTGATAGGGCAGCGTCACCCATATTCGGTGGCGCTTATTTGATTACTTGCGTAAGGATCGTCGTAGGTATTTGAAAAAATATTCCACAGGAAGTAATAAAACTATTGAATTGTTATAAAAGTAATACGAAAATGGTCTTTTAAGAAAATTATTTAGAATGTAAAACTTTGAAGCATACTATACAAAGCTGAGGTTGGTCGGAACAATTTGGACAATAAGTTGTTGTTTTCTGTAAATTCTCTCGTGTCTTTGATTGGTCCGTTCAATGTCTTTTATCTGCATAACATAATTTGCGTGCGCGTGTAATGATTCTTCCGAAATCATTTTACCGAACGGCGATATTATGCTGATTCCGTCGAAGACAAGGATTTTTTGTATTTTCAGACAACCCTAATAATTTTCCAATTAATAATTCTCTAAATCTCCTAATATTTACATCCTTCCTTGTTGCAATTTTGTAAACCGTCAAAGCGTTTACAACAAAAATTCCCAGAAGGAGTTGAATGCCAAGTTTTCGGTACCATTTGATTCCTCTTTTAATTGTGGTGGCATAAGAAACCATTTGGTCGAAATAATCTATACCACACTCGTGGCCTGAAGGAGATTTCATCGAAAACACGCGCGGTCGTCAACGTGTTAAGCTAGAAAAATTTACCAAATGTCCAACTGGACAAATTGTAAAGTACAAATTAAATAATAAAAAAAATATAACATTAAATTGTAAAAAATAAAAAATACGTTGAACACCTTAATTTCTTACAACTACTGTAATACTCAGAAAATTGTTTATTAATTAATACGACATGGTCAGCGATAAAAAGCACACACGCAAGAGAACACGAAAAATATGTTAAACTCGAAACTCGTTAAAATTGATATTACTCCTTTTTCCGTGGACGCCTCATGTTGTATCAAAGGTCCGTAATTCGTGGAAAAGCCAAGAAGATCCCATGACGCAAAATGGGACGAAAATCAAGAATAAGAAAATTATGTCGGTGGCTTTGCTTTTGAGAAAATTGAGTTTGAAATTTTGTGATGTATGTATATCCAGTAGCGGACAAGAGTTTAAGACAGTTACTTATCTGCTAGATTATCGTACTATATACATATATGTATTATACTAAGATAATAAATAATCAACATTTCGTAGTTGTCCTTGCAACTACATGACACTCGCGCTTTATCTACGAACAGCTACGAGACTTTTAAAACACAAACGATATTCGAGAGGACAAATATGAAACGATTCGATGCTGTACTCGCTGACATTACTTTAGGACGAACGTTCGAATTCAGTGGTGCATCGAATTAATCGAACGATGATAAAACTATCTGGCACGACATACTACATTTATAGTAACAATCGCTGGATTCAAGTGAAAATCGCGAGTAAAGCCAGCGATCTGCGCTAAGAAGATAGAAAAATTATTACATTACCTCGCAACAAGAAAAATACATTTGAAAAATAGATCTGAGTATTGCCACAGCTTGTAAGCAGGCGCTATCATGGTACCTATGAGTATAGAAAAAAGAAAAATAATACAGAAACGATAAACCAAAGAAACAACAGCAAAGACCACTGTTTATCCTGAAATGAAACGATCATTCTGATTTTGACATCGAAGGACGCGGGAGAAACCAATAGTCGCAAAAATCCGAAGCTGAGCATTGCTTTCGTCGAAGCACACGAGCATTGGACGGTACAAGATTTGGTTCAAAGTCTTATTATTTACCGAATGTTCAGTTGAACAAATTGTAAAGTACGAATTAAATAATAAAAGAAGTCTTATTCTCGGATGAGTCGAAATTTATTTCGTAGAGTGAAACTGAATAGCGAACGATTGCGACTATTTCAATAGCATTTTTCAATAGCAGCTACTGGTTGTTTGGTGTTTAGGATACAGAGCGATATTCTACGAGAAAGGTAGTCGTCTTAAACTTTTGTCCACTAGTGTACGTAGATTTGCTGAATTCCCAACTAAACGAAAGTAGGTAATTGATAAATATAATAAGGATAATTGATCAGCAGGTTAGTTTACGTGTGAAAATAAACGGAAAATGTAGAATAAAATTACAGCCACACATCGGCTAAATCGATTTACCGCATGTCCTTATTGGACAAATTGTAAAGTTTCTTAAAAGTACAAAAAAAAAAAAAGAAAAGATACTGTACATAGATTATTGTGATTGAAGTGATATAATAAAAATAAATAGATGCAGAATAGAGTTCCGATTATCCGATATGTCCGATCAATCGGCACACGTTCCTCGATTATTCTTCAGCAACCGTCGCGAATCGTATTTCGCATAAACGAAGAAGTCGAATGCATCTAGTACGGTCGTCGATACCAAACAGTTGATTAAACGAACGAAACGAATTATCTCTGCATTAGTCATGGTTTTTTTTAAATTTTCTTCGTTTTTATCACCTCATAGGTACAGTCTGATTATGTGACACTGCTTTGGTCCTGAGGGATTCCACTGTATAAGACTGTGTCTCTGCTTCAATGAAGAATAACTTCAATTTTTCCAAAGCAAGCAAAAGCACTTGTATACGTTTGGCAATATAACAACGGTACAAGGAAAAATGTAGAATCGAACATTTTGAAGAGAGGAAGTTTCTGAAAGAAACATCGTTTACAAGTTACTGCTCGCACGGTTTGCAAACAAAGTTTCGCCGCCGCGTATTCTTGCGGGTAAAAAAGAAATGGCACACAGCCATGCAATGGTGGTGCCTCGTTAATTTTTCAAGCTCCTCAGATATATCTGGCATTGTTTTGATATTTCGCGGGTACTCAATGCGCGTAAAACACGCTCAAACAGTTTCAGAAATCTCTGGACAACGTCAGACGCGAAAATAAATTCCTCGTCTTCCTCGATTCATTCCATGAACCAACGACACACATAAATTATCGAAGAAAAAAAAAGAAAAAAAAAGAATGGGAACAGGTCGGTTGAATCGTCACAGTCGATTTTGTTTGACCTTCGTGGAATAGCGAAACGAAGGTATGTATATACAGGTTTGTTAACGATGAGAGACACTGATGGCGACAAAAACAGAACAGATGGACTATGCCAGATGTCACCGCAATGGGATCGTCGCGTCGTAATCTTACTGCTCTTCTAGCTTGAAAGCCGGCCTCTGAAAAGGATCTCTCGATAAAACAGCATAGCTTGACGATTGGTACCGCGATAATGGTAACAATAGTCTTATTTCTATTATTCGTCGCGCGTCGGCCGTGCAATTATATCCTAATGGCACTTAGCGTTCGATGCTAAAATTAACCGTTCCTGGATGAAACGAAAGGAGTGGTACGTACAGTGAGCGTCACGTAACAACCGAGCCAGCAAACACGACGAAATGATGGATTTCAGATTTCTTGATTTTACGATCGAACAGGTTGGAATAAAAACGAGCTTTGTTCGTTTACAATGTACGGTGACTACGGAAAGTATGGTAGTCTATTGTGGTGTACTACGAATAGCATCGCATTTATTACTGGGTTTGTATACCAATTAATTGGAGCCGACTGTAACAAATTTCGTATCGTTTAGTAGCATTTGCACGTGATTGCAAAAATGTAATGCTACGCAAACGAACTTTAGGAAATTAACGAAATTACAAAACGAAATTAAGGTACGTGTATATAAATACGTCTCGTAGCTATTGTATATTCTTTTGAATACCTGTTTCAGGCATTTCAATTTTTTTAACGATAGTTAATAATTTAATATACAGTAGCAGAAGACTTCAACTACTTAAATATATATATTTTTTTATTCATTTTTTGTCTGCCGGCTACGACATGAGATTGATTTACACGGGTTTCTTCAAATTACGATTGAAATTACGAATATCATAAGAATAGTTGTTTTCTATGGGAATAATTAATTTTCATTCCATGACAAGTCGAATACTGTATTTTGGCATATAGTGGCACACGAAAGTGTTAGAACACTCTTGGAATTTTTAGTTTTATGCTTATATCATACGAGATATTTCGAAATGTCATTAGCACCGTGACAAGACGCGATTGTATTATGATTATATTAGTGAAACGAATGTAAAAATATGTAGAGAAGTTACAAGATATTTGTCGAACGCATACACTTCGCAAACATCATCAAGATATTGTACAGTTGATTATATCATTCGTTTTATTAATAAGTCACAATATGTAGTGAGATCATCTGCAGCACTAATTGTATGTTTAAAACTACTTCACGTCGTATACTAATTTTTCACTAAGCGTATGCTTTCAATAAATGTTTTCTAACTTTTATATACATTTTTGAATCGGTTGCAAATTTGGCTATCATAATCACGATAGCTGTGTTTTATTACAGTGCTAATGAAATAAATGAAAATTTTCCTATAATGCACATAACCTATTCATGAAAGTTTGTTGTGGTAAGTGCTCGAATATTTTTTTGAATCACTGTAGATTATTTTTCACGATGTTTCACTATATCGTGAGTCTTGCCTCTTATTACTAGCCTTTATTGTGTAAACGTAACCATCGTAGGTTTTAAAATGTTCCTGTGGTTAATGTTTTTAGTGGTTAATAATCTTTAAAAAAATCTGTAAAACTCCGTACAATGTCTTCAATTATTCTAAGTTAAATTAAAACACTCGTGCTGTACCGTTATGTTCCAGTTAGCTTCAACACGAAGCACCTACAGTACAAATAGAATGCATTTATTATCTAAAAAGGCGAAAAATTTGATAAGGGCCACGTTTATTTAAACGAGTACGGACAAACGAAAGCACTTCTATCGTTTAAAATATTCTTTGCGGCGAAAAGAGTCGACAAATCTAACCTAATAATGTAACTGTTTTCATAAACTTTGAATATTAAAAGTGGAGCGAGCCAAAAAGTCATTCATTCGTCAAAATGTTTTCTTGTATCATAAGAAGAAGACTAAAGTAAAATAATCAAAATTGAGGAAAGTTACTAAGTTGTGTAATTGCCAAAAATATGTAGTTCAATTGAAGGAAAAAATGTCAACGACCTTGAAAAGTATGACTTTGAGAGGGAAAACTCATAAATTATAATATTCGTCATTCTACACGACCAGTTTTCCTCCAACGCAATTTTTTGTATCGACTGAAGTATTAAAGTAAAGATATTATGCAATGCAATGTAAACGAAACACACTGTATATTTTACTTATCTGGGTTTATTCACACATTATCGTTTAAAATTATTATTTTTTTCGTATTTTAATATTTATGCATATATACACTGAATTATAAGTAATATATAATAATAATTATTATTATTATACGTAAACAAATTATATGTAATAATAACGTACACTGAATTATTTTAATTCACTGTATTCACGGAATTCTAGACAAAACACGTTTAACTTGGATCATTATGAATCAACAATCCTGAAAGAATCAGGTATATATGAAATGATTGATTATTCAATTATAATTTTATTCTCTCATAAATAAAGAAAATTCTATAAATAATTACGGAGGGTGAACTAATTAAAAATATCCAGACATGCATAAACTTATTGGATAATCGTGAAAGCACTTCGTCTATTGTGTATTTATACCGGCATAGACGAGATAGCAAAAGAAAGGAGGCAGAAAATAAGAGAGACGGACAGACAGAAAGAGAGAGAGAGAGAGAGAGAGAGAGAGACTGGAAAGGTACCGACCAGGGTAACGTACAGAAACTTGCCAGTACTCATTAGAACCCGTGTCGTAATCTGTTGTTAAACGCGTTAGCAGCCGAGCAGAGAAAGTTTTCAGACTGAATTCAACGAACAGACTGAATTCTCTCTCTTATTTCTCTGTATTCTCTGTCAAGACAACGCAGCATCAACTATTACGAGTATTCCATTCTGTTCAGGTGCATTATAGTTACTATTCGAGTATTTCGACCAGAAAGCTTTCTTTCTTGTTCTATTACGTATAAATAAAAAGTCACCTACACTTGAATATACAAGGTGTCTCAGTAATTCTGTTACAAAGCAATATCCTCGTTACTTTTAATGAGACGAGGAGATGCTTAAAGCAATGAATTATTTGGCTCGAAGAGACGCATGTTATGATGCGAAACATATTTGTAGAAATGTTTACGTTTTTTTTTTAAAGGCCATGTTTTTTTTATGTACTAGCTGATGCGTTCTTTTATTCCCTATACAAAAATGTCGCGGAAATTCAAGACATATCTCAATTTTAATTTCATGAAATTTACCGTACGAAAAATGAGAAACGTACAAACACAAGTGTTCCTTTGCTTGTCTTTCATATGCAAAGTTCTCAACACTAATGTTGAAGTATTCTTTAAATCTTACTTATTGATCTTATCTTCCAAATGTCTTAATATTTTACACAGGGAATAAATCAATGTATCCTCATTTATAGAAAAGATAACGATTGTACAAAAATATGAAACAAGCTTTTTCGTATCTTTCTACATGTAGTTGTGAATATCTTATT
Organism: Bombus vancouverensis nearcticus; assembly: GCF_051014615.1. Taxonomy (NCBI): domain Eukaryota; kingdom Metazoa; phylum Arthropoda; class Insecta; order Hymenoptera; family Apidae; genus Bombus; species Bombus vancouverensis. The sequence goes on from NC_134915.1 coordinate 6,693,377, forward strand.
TTTATTCAACGAAAAAAGACAATAAATTAGAACGCCCTAAATAAAACGCTAAACAAAACGTAGTGAATGAAATACAATGCTCTGTTAAATGAAACGTAGTAAATGTTGTAAATGAAACATCGATATACAAGGTGTTTTGTTTATCTTGAATTCGTTAATATCTTAATACCTTTTATCGATATGACAAAGTTAGTTAGTTTAGAATTTAGAACAACAAGCATGATTTATGAACATTTTCCTCCAATGCCTGTTTGTTCCAAATTTCACAAAATTATTATCATTTCTTACAACTGGGTTTGTATATATTTTTCAAGCCAGCCAACGTGATTGTTTTATTTTTTATAAAAGGATATTAAAGTATTAGCGTCTGAAAATGGTTAACTTAAATAGTATTTCAATTTTAATTTTGTAAAACTTGTTGCATGGAAATGTGCGGTATGAAGATGCATTGATTGGTGTATAATATATGCAACTACATTAAAATGCTACTTTAAAAAATGATGACAAGCTTGAGAAGCTGAAAAAGATTACCTTGAAAAAAGAAAAAATCTTGAATCACAATATTCGGTTGTCTGAATCAACTAGCTTTAGTCTGACATAATTCTTTATATAAGCAAAACTAACCAAGGAGTTGTAAGATATTTACGAATGCAAGATAAAAGAAAACGTGCTGTATAGCAAGCTATAAAAGTATATGGTTAGACTGCAATTTCTTGCGCATTTATGTGAAATTTAAAGATACAAAAATCCACGTATTTTAAGTCCGTGCATAAAAATATAAAATAATATGAAAATTCTCGGTCTAAATTTATGTTTCATTCTATTTCACATAAAAGTTGCTTTGACAAGGGAAAAATAAGCAATAATATTATATTATGAAGTTTAAATTTTCTACTTTTTTGTCATTATCAATGTTCCTTGATACGAGTATTGATAGTAAAAGAATTACTTTGATGAGGAAAACCACTTTCATAACGAGTTAGTAATCTTTGAAGTTATCAATGTTAAATTTAAAATCGTATTAAATATTCGTATAATCGTATTAAATTTACCATGAAAATAAAATGTCATAATATGATCCTAAGTAAAGATCGATGCAAAAATCACAGCGTGCATTTTGTTCTTATATTTATCAACGAACAACAATCTATGGCTATCGTGTGCTACAAGTTGGTTGTTCAACAGATATTTTCTTTCTTCGTAATTCAACAGAATAATATTCACGTATGTTCACTAAAATAAATACTTTTAGTTCAAAATGTGATGTTACATCTCCTTGTCGGTGTACGTTATATTGTACTCTTAATATATTTGCCTACGACAAACATTATAATTGAGTTATAACTAGTGGGACAAGGTAAGAATATTTAAATATTATCTTATGTATATTGATTCATAATTTAAATATGTGAATGTTTTGTTCAAATAAAAGGAAGATATATCAAACATCTTTTGTGGCAGAGGAAGCAAACCTTCGTATTTTATCACGATTTGTTGTTGATATTGCAGATAATCGTTTCTAGTGATATAATATTTCCTGTTACATACTTTTAATTGATTCTTTCGATTCCTTTATTTACATTTCACGTGAAGATTACGCGGGAAAAATATGATAAGGACATATATTTTGCTGATTTTCTGACTTACATGTTATTTAATAGTTAAAAAATTCTACTATGTTTATATAATGGTTAAAGATATCAGTAATCTGATAGATTTAACGATATCAGCCTTTTGAAAATAGCTGGTAAATTCACGGTATTGTGAAATAAATAAATAATATTGATTTAGTAGATACATTATATCGGTAATAGGATTAGTAAGATTGGCCTAATTATGATATCGCATAATAAATAACAAATATAATGATCATTGCACATTACTCTGCGCAACTAATGTTATTTATATCTTTTGAATTTTCAAGACAGTGACAAAAACACACGTTTCATCGCAAAATCAAACGAAGAAATAATTTCGACGCGGAATTGGTTGACAACATATTGACTTGTAAGATTGCTCCTTTATAAAAGCCAGGAGGAGACGTAACTTATGTTTACCACCTTTGGTCTTCGCGCGCATTTGAGTTTCTCATAAATGCAATATCAAATTTTCCTGTGAAAGAAATTATTTTTTACGTGTTTTTAGTATTCTCAAGTTTTAGTATTCTTTAGTTTTCCGACACCCTCGGTGTCGATTTTACCAGCGCCAATGCGGTTTTAAGACGAGACGCAGTAAGTCACCTTGGCCGAATATTCCAGCGACTAATCGGAAACGTACGCGGAACGTTCTAATTAGTGAAAACAGTTTCGCACGTTTTGGGAATAATTTGAATATATGTACATATCCGTAAAAAATCCTCCATTTCAGTAAATAAGTGCCAAAAATTGCCTGGAATTAGTCAAATTCAAGTATATTTGAGAAATCTTCAAGGTCGATTTTCTCGAAAACTATAATAAAAATAAAACTATATTTTCGACTTGTTTTTTCACGTAGAATCGCCTTATTGCTATCGCCATGATTTCTAGGACACCAGGTTCCTAGATCTTATGTTTATCAATTTCCCAAATTCCACTAAAATAAAAAAAAAAAATTGACCTTCATAACATGATATTTATGTTGCAACATACAGAAAAACTAATAACATCAGAATATACCTGCCTTAGAACGATTCAAGTCTTATCTGAAACATTTTTTGCTACGGATCATGACAATGACGTCAACATCAGCTGAGACAACCTGTATGCGTGTAAATTTTCGATGGTAAGCGTTAAAATACTTTTATAAGCCACCGTGTATTTTCACAGTGTGTTTTGGATCAGCAAGTGTCCCAATACTTATGAACAGGGATGAACGTAACAGGCTGGCTGTGTTTATTTTAAATGATGCGATGGTTATTTTCACAAGATGACGTAACGATATAATAGTAACGGAATGACATTAAATATTAGCAATCCTGCGCGATTCTTACGAAAGCACGCGTTCCAAGCGACGACCGAGGATTACAATTTGACGTCTAATATCGTGTTGCAATCGTTTAGTAAACATAGCGCTAAACAATCGATTCGATCTCGCAATCAACTACCGATCAATTTGGTGCCGCGTCTTATGGTAAATTGCCAAAGTCTGCTGACAAACCATAGCTTTTCTTCGCGGTTTCGATGTTGGTGATATCACTTTCACACTGTTTTATTCGTAACATTCTGTAACGTGGTGTGATTTTTAAAAAGCGTCCGTATCGATAGATAACTGCACAAATATCGTTTGTTCGTTATTTGTGTAACTTGTGGAATTTTTATACGCAACAAATAGTTCCTGACTGCTTTTTTACGTTGCGTAAGGATTGTATGTTTACTTCTTAAATTTGTCAAAAATAACATTTCTCTTTGTTGTATTTAGTATAGAGATATTTTCAGCAATCATGATCCGCCACTGTCATTTTATGTGATCCTGAAAAGGATGAATGCACGATTTGCAATTTGCGATGCACAATTTTATAATGGCTCTGATAAAGATAGAAACAACGTACAAAATATTTACTTAATCGTACATTACCAAAACTGCTAAAAATGGATATACAATAGTTGTGCAGTTATCTATATATTCATTTATCTACATTTCGTGTATTATTGTATTTTATTATCTTATCATATTTAAACCAAAATCAGATATAATAAAAAAAATGTCATTACAGCATGATCAAATTTAAAATATTGTCAGTCGATAATTCATGCTATATAATATTATAGATTATTTGCTTTTGTCATATAATAACCCAAACCATATAATAAAACCTAACTGAAACCAAAGTCATTAATAATAAAGAATCTAATTACCTGACACAGTCAGATTTTAGATATGATAACTAGATAATTCTGCTGATTTCATAAATTATTTACGTTTGTCATATAATCACAAAAAGCTTTTTGGAATTGTTACATAAAGTATATATTTACAGTATAGTATAGCAATTATTTGTTACAAAAAGAATGATTTTACAAGAATAAATTTCAAGCTCAAAATATAAAAGTGAATTTTTCCATACCAGACGTCATTTACGAGAAAATTGGCTTTAAATAATTGTCTGATAAGTGTCATTTAATCCCGTTGTAAACCGGTATTTTACTTGTGTTTAAGTTTATTCTATCGGATAATGGAGAACATGCAATAAAAGATGATAAGAAATTTTATTACTTTGTAAGAAGGGAAATTTCATTTCATAACAATTTAATTCGAAGAATGCAGTTGTGTATTTAACAGTGCGAGGAACAGTTTCGAAAATAATAAAATTTATTCTCTATCAATGTCCTGCTTTATCGTATGTCCTCGGTTACTCAATATGTACGTAGTAGAAAAACAAATATAAGTTAAGATGTTACGACATAGCAATATCCGGTAGCATTTAGCAGTTAAATATTTGAAGTCAATTTTTTGAAAACAGAATTTCCTGTAAAAACATTTCATTCTATATCTTCACCATTTTATCGCCAATTAGCAATTGGTTTTGTACTAAAATTTCTCTTCTTGTAAAGAGATAAAATATCAACTAGAAAATAATAACCCTGGATGCTAGTCATTCTGACTGTTTTCATTTTTGTCTTCTGTATTGTTTTGATATTCTTAGCCTTACGTTTCTGATGTTCAATGACTGTTCTTATTTTTGCAGAAATATTATGTATAAGTAATATAAAAATTTCGTATGGCTCTTTATAATATTGTGTAACTCTGAAGTTATGTGTCCATATACACATGTATGTAATTTATGTTCTTTCTTAGGTTTATTTTATATGTTTATTATTGTTACATTATATTTGATTGGTATAGTATTATTACACACATCCAAATTAAAATGAAAAAGCTGTAATTAACATATATAGTAATTTCTTTCCTCATAAGCATGCAATATTCTGGTTTGTTAAGAAGTTTTGGAGAATTAAGAGATTATAAAACAATTATGGACAAATTTTTATTTGTGTATAATGCAAATTAAAAAGCACATTGTATCCATATATTTTATCGTAGGTTCTCCTTATTAACTTTCTACATATGCAATTCTAAATAAGGCTCATTTATTATTTCAATCCCTGAAAATTATGTAACTGAAAATGATTTATTATTCATACTGTTCATTCGATACTTCAATAAAAAAAAAATAGTTACTCTTCTATAACTGGGAATGTTTTAAATTGACTATTTACAGTTACATCAATTATTTATAATAGTTAATTGTCATTATATATATATATATATCATAGTTAATAGATAATTATTAATATTATTTTGTTTGCTTATGAAAGAAACACGAATAGCCTTTGTCTCTCTGTATAAAATCAGAATTAGGTAATAAATAAATTATTTAATAATAGTACAACGGTATGATAGTAGATTATACAAATATACTGACAAATAAATAAGATAAAATTTAAAAAGCATGAATACGTACTTCCACTATACACGACATTTTAAAGTGTTAATTAATTAAGAACTATCGAAAACAAAACATCGAGCACGATATTTAACAAAAACACGCGCGTTTAAAATCAAGAAAATCGGTTAAAATTACTGACAACAAGAAGAATAAAATTCACGAGATTCTAACGTTAAATGGATCTGAAATGCAGAAAGCTTTTAGCAAAGAAGTACTCTGCTAATGCTCACTACGGATAAGATACTAATTGCTGAAAGTCTATCCTATCGTACTTCCTCGTATTATATATTGATCGTGTGAAAGTATGAGAAACGCACCAACTAAACACAACGAGATATTGACAGCATGTTTTACATTATCAAAGTATACAGGCATCTTTTCTATCTTGTCTCGTCAAAACATACTATAAAGTTTTTCCTTAATCCCGCAAAATTTACAACGATGGATTCACCGAGTATCATTTTTATCAGATTTCTCTATTATCGAGAATAATTGTGTAACCTTAAAACACAAGTCATATTAATCCGTACCGCTAGAACACGGATGAAGGGTAATAGACAATTGATGCTAAATAAGATATAATGCTGTAGTAATATACATGGTGTTCTAGATTTTTCCGGTTAATACGACGAATAGCACGCAAATTTTATATATTTTGTCCTGGCAGCCGCAACAGATTAAAATATACTTACTACACCATAAAAATTAATTTTTGCAAAATATTATATTATGCTTGTGCAGGTTTTTCCTAACAATGTTACATTGTTGAACATATTGTTAGGCCATGAAATTTATTTTATTCTATTGAAAATTAAAATTTATTAATTAATTAAAATTCTAAAAAATTTAGTAAACGTAGCTCACCGATGATCACCGTGACAATTGACGTCCATATGTTCTATAAATATAAACGAAAGTCACTGGAAAAATACATGGCGAGTCACATTTTCGGTGTTCTGCGATGGAGCGAAATCAAAATTATTATTCAAATGTCATGTTGTAAAATCTCTTTTTTATTTTCGGATTAAATATGTACATGAAAACTATAGAAAACAATTACAGAAAGCCTACAGAATCATAAATAATAAATGATAAGACACATTTTTGGTATTTTATAACGAAGCAATTACAAAATTCCATTATTCTCTAATCTTATTATTCAAAATTCATATAACAAAATCTACTTTTTTTTTTGTTGATTTTGGAATTAAATACGTATATGTAAACTACAAGGAACGTGGAAGCAATTTTAAAATTCAGTTTATTGTTAATCAAACTCATGTTATTAAAATTGTCTGTTTTTTTTGTTTTGAAACTAAACGTGTGTGTTTTCCATCCACCTAAAAATTTTCAAAATATCCCCCGTCGTAATAATACAGGAATTGAAGATATTACAATATTTCTTGCTTTAAAAAATATATCTTTGGCTCCTAGAAAAGTTCGTCGACTTATCAGCTATGTTTAAAAGATTTACATTTTTCAATTTAACAGGTTGAGTTTATTTCCAGTCAGGTAAAAAAAAAATCATTGTTAATACGTATGATTTTTCATTTCAATTTTATGTTAAAATTCTTCTCCAGATATTAATTCTTTTTATTTGTTGAACAAACAGCAAGGTTAGGATATAAAAATTCAAAATGGAAGGGAATAATAATCAGTTTCCGCCTGCTGTGATATTTTCATCTTCGAATCATACACGATTTTTTATTTCAATACGTAAAGAACTTTGGAAGAAAATGTATGTCAAATAGGGATTAATACGTGCGATAAACTGATTGGTAGAATTGGTGTCTCATTTATTGAGATGAAACAAAATTAAAACGAACTTCGTACGGTAATAAATATATACAATTTTTCAGCTCTGACAATCGTACACACATACAAATAGTGAATATTTTAAAACCGACTATTAATAGATAATGATTACATTTAATATCAACTTATTCTTCTCTTTATGTTTCCTTGATATTTCGTATTTTTGCGAATTGATATTACATTTTACAAATGTATTACGTAATTTATTTAAAAAAATAAAACATGTGTAATAAATAGAAGATTCTTAAATAATAAAATTATTATATCCAAAAGAATTAATCGTCAAAATTTTTAAGAAAAATTTTAATATAAAATTGGTACGAGACCACGTGAATATTAAGAATGATTTTTTAATATTTTCTTCAACATATAAACTTCCTCGCAGTACAAAAGCTTCGAAATATTTATATTTGTATAAAATATTTTTACTCGCTATGCTCACACAGCACACTGACAAAGGTTGCCCGGTAAAATCTGGAGTAGAATCACCCCCATCTTATTTGTACCATCGATATTGGGACACCCTATATTTATGTTATATCTATATACCACATGAAAGTTAATGTAGATTTTTTATTGCAACGAACAACGAAAGAATTAATCTACAAGTATATTTACAGTTAAAATACATATAGGTTGCGTTATGCTTGTAAACCTTACGTATAAAGGTCGTTAACACAGTATACAAAGCATATACATAGTAAATGCATAGATAGGTTAAATGTGATCTAATTTCCATAAATCGAAGGAGGCTTTTAGTACAAACGAATAGCTCGTAAATCGATAGACCTGGAAAGGTTGTACTGAAAAGATAATTATTGTTCGCGATCGCCACACGCGATGTCAGCATTGTTCTCATTGTTAATGGCCAAGTCCGTTTACAGAGTCGGTTTGAAGAAATCGAGTGTGATATAGATACATGACCCTATTTTAAACCAGCGAAAACTTTACGTATGATGAATGCGCGGTTGCAACGATGTTCAATGAATAAAAGCCAAGTCTAAAACTAGATTCGTACCTGAATACAGTTTACGATAGCGTACATCCGTAAATGAAAACAAACAAACATATTAGAAAAGCGTTAACCCTCTATAACACCATGTAACTTTCAATATAGCAATAATTTCATTTTTAACTATATTTGTAACTAATTTGCGACTTCAAAATTACAAATTGTTTTCTCCATAATAAACTCTTTGAAAATTGTAAAATCATTGCTTATGTATATCTGGAGGCTGATATTTATTGGCTCCCGTTTACATAAATTTTGTTACACTCACGAAAAAAATTCGAATTATAGTCAGTTAACCTAAAAATATCGTGCGCATAACCTTGACAGGGTTTCAGAGCAATCTCATCACAACAATAACGAACAAAACCTCTTAGCAACATCGTATGATTTTTATGAATGGACTTCATCCTGTGTGATAGTAAATGTGCTCACTGACTCACTCCACTCGCTGATCCTTGTGTATTATTGAACAAATGTTAACGCGACGATACGCGAGAGTCAACAACGGAGCATCGTTCGATCAGATTCGATCGACATTATTAATCGGATGCATGTTAATACGTAATAGTTACGGATGAAATGAACGTTAGTACCGCTTGTACGGTCGGCCATTTTCGCTGCTTTGTTTACGTAGGAAGTATCGAGCCGCGATGGGCATAAATATGGTGAAGTTCAGAATGTTTCTCGTAAAAATGATGCGGAAGCTGGTTCCCTTACCTCAAATTGCCAATGTGCCGCTTGTAGCAACTGTTTCGCTTGCTCTCTGGCACAACCTGCAGCCAGCACAAATTGATTGATCATCACCTGCTCGCGTAGGGTGTCCATTTTTTCGTCACGTTTTAAACCAGAAGACGGGAAATACCGAAAGAAAAGAAGACCGCTCGCGAGACACTATGCTACGGTACAGCCTTCCGTGTTAGCAGGTTTTGACTCCGGCTCTCTCGAGCTTTTCGTTTAAACGCGAGTGCGGCCTACGAGCGGCAACCAGAGTCTTGTTTTGAAAACTAAACTCATCGCAGACGGCTGACGGGCACCGCGGGTTGCGAAACGTAAGAGACGAGGATGCTGTGACGTCACTAGCAGCTATTCAAGAGTCAGCGTGCTGCCTCCCGTGTGTTTGGGAGCATTCTCTTTCTCGTACATACTCCCTGTTTTCATTGTTTATTTTCAAACATAATAAACAATTCAACACGCCACAGGCTCGATGAACAGATTCTTATATTTGCAGCTCGTTTCGCATTTTTCCGATATTATTGCGTTTGCCTCGAGATAAAAAGCGTGCACGTATTTTCAAATTTTTCAGGGAAGCTTTAACGCAGAAATAGATAACATAATTTTATGTTTGATTTGCTGGAAATACCTGTAGGTCACCCACCTCTCTGTTCGAGAAATATCATTTCCTTAATGTTTTGAATGCCGTTTGCCATGTTTTTAGATTTACCACGATTGTTTATTAAGGACATATTTTAACAATAATATATATATGCATTTGTTATCTAATTTGTCGAAAGTTATCAAGTAGTATTTTCCAAAAAAGGGAATACATTTGTTCAATAATATCAGTACGAAAAAATTTAAAAATTCGATATAACCTAAAGTAATTTAAAAAATTTACAGACGCTATTTTATATTTGTATTTTTAATTTAAATAATTGCAGTGTTTGACTTTCAAAAATAAATTATATAATTAATGTTTGTTCACATTGCATGGGATTTTAAATAGTTCTAAATGGTTAATGTATATATATATATATATATATATGTAAATATTTTGCAATATATTACTTTACTATTTTATATAACAGTTTGTATTATATATATATATGATCATTAGTTTTATTAACCTGTAATCTCATATTATAAAACCAGTTATTATAAAGGACTGATTCATTTAATGATTATGTTTTTAAGGTTGAAAATAAAGATCATGGAAATGATGCTAATCTTTTTTATTAATAGAATTATGAGATATTTAATATTTTTCCTTATAAAAATTTTTATTATCACAGAATTATATTAATGATCTCTTATATGCCAATAATTTATCATGATCATACATAGTATGAATCTTCTCATACATATATTTAAAAAAATATAAAAGATCATCGTATTGACCTATATATCTTTGATCTATTTCAGGTAACTCGTTCACATTTTGATATATTGTATTATTTGTGGAATTTTCTTCAGTATGTTTTATGTTAGCATATCCTTGTATTGCACCAAATGCACATGTATGCAATTCTACTAAAAACTGATGAATTGCTTCAATTGTGGCTAAATACCATCGTGGACTCTTTTTTTGATGACGCCAAAATTGTGATATTCTTGATTTTAAAATGATACATTTCAAATCTGTAAATTAATAATACATATCACATGAAATATTGTTTTAATTTTTTTATATTCTTAACATGATAGAAAAGAAATACATATAAATTAACTCAATTTCACAAATTATCAGCTTTGTTACTCCTGAGAATGAAGTGTTATGAGTAACATTCCTAAATATTTTTTATTTTGAGAGGAATACTAAAAATAACAAAAATGTAAATTGTTATACATATCATTCAAAAGTTATAGAAATATATATGGTTGCGTTTGTCTTAATGTTTTGTTATGTATAATATTATATAGACCCTGATAATTTTACCTATTATTTTATGCACCTAAATGATAGGATTATTGATAATAATGAGATGATTATTATTTATTTATTTATTTACCTTGTAATCGTTGATCATTATAAATAGTTTTTGTTTGATGCCACGTGCTATCAATAAAGATAGCTTTTTTTATAGGAAATGCATTCTTTATTGTCTTTGTAATTGTTTTATTATCCTCTTCAACTTTCTTTATGAATAAGGAATCCACAGGTATACCCGTAGGGCTAGGAAAAATTAAAACAGTCTAAGGGGTAATATTATTTAGACTTATTAGTAAAAAATAAGACGATTCAAAATACAATATTGTTATCATACCTCTTCTTTGTCCAATATTTCTGGAAAATTAGGATATGTAAAAATTCTCACATCTTCTGGAGCAAGTATAGCTGCATGAATTGCAGTACTTTTTCCATCAATTTCACGTGCATGTTTAATGATATCGATTTTAATAGGTAACTGGAAATAGAATATTGTCTATCCATATTTAGATAATTTAAATGCATATTAAATAGATTACAAGTTGAAAATTATAATGGTATATATTAAGTTTTAGATAATTTGGATTCAGCCATTAAAAGAATCATCTCTTTAATTCCATAATTAATTTATTCTCAGCTACAATATGTTTTCATGATGTAAAAGAATATAATGAATTTTTTATAATTATAAATATAGAGTACTTTATGAAAAATAGCAGTGAACTCATTTACACCATTATGATTCTCAACCTGCCAAATAATTAATACCTTTATTGTTGGAAAATACTCCTTGCTAATAACAGGTATGTAACATGAATAACAAAAAAATTTTCTTGATCTATTACAACGTTCACATGTCTTCCTACCTTCTATTGTATTCAAAATTTGCGCATTAGTAATTTTTAGATGATGAAAAGGTGCCTTATCAATTTCTTTCTGCTCTTCCTCTAAAGTTAAAGTCTTTTTGATATTATCTGTATCGGCTACATTAGTTTTTTCCATATTCTCAATGACACGAGTAATTCTAATTCAAATTACACTTGATATTGTTATTCTAAAACTCGACATAACTACTGATATAAACTAATGGCAGTTAGGTTACTAAGCACAGATTGTGTGTTCATGTATTAGAAATGAATTAATTTCTGGTTACTAACTATATGGTCCATCTATTGCACAAAGTTTGTATCGCTTTGGTTCACTGGGTAACTACAGTTGTTGACAGATCACAGACGAGGTAATAGACACAGATTGGGTAGAGAATAGACCTGACATGCGATGATACAATTTGTAATGCTTTTTCGTACCCTACGTTCTAAAGGATCAGTGTTTGAGAGTTATCTTACCGTTCTTGTGTCACATGCGGCATTATCGATTAAGTATAGTAGTGGCTTGAATCACAGATGAGTTTAAATTAAATCTAAATTGTAAATTAATACATATCAATCATTAGATATCAAACTTTAAAAATTCGTTGCTTAAATCAAATTCCTTGGCATACAATATTTTAATTTTGCGCGCGTCTTTAAACGATAGCGAAGCTATTTCGTTCTAGCCAATTAAGTCATTGTATTGTTGACTTCTATCGACTATTATCAGGTTCGTTTAACTAATATATTCTTGTTGGTACTTTGTTAGGTATTGTTATATCGAAATTCTATAGTTTATCGAAATTCCTGTGTTCGTTGGTTGCCGACTGTCCCTTTAGATTAAGTGTTAGTGTTACCAGTAGCAATTGTAGTGTAAGCTTTTGGGACAGAATTTAAGCTTAATTATCCTTTTATTTTGACAGAATTGGTTCAATTTTATGGATTAATTCTAAAGTTTTGGTTATGTTTTGCACACATTACTGGTTAAGTATGGAGATGATTTCGAGAAAATAGAGGTGTATAGATGGTAACAATTCGATGACATTTCCTGTAAAACATTTGGTAACGTTTGATTTATTTTAACAAAGATGGAGGTATGTATATGATTATATTCACGTATAATACATATCTAATTAATACGTTCACTGCGTACGACGACGTGCATTCGCATCACATTAAAGTTGTTCGAGAAAGCGATCCAAGATATATTCGATTTGGATAATAATAATTTATTATTATTGCTTACTATCAACCCGATCTGAAAGAACTGAGCGGCTTGAAAGAATCGGGTAGCTCATACGATCTGAGTAGGTCGTTTGTCTTTCGTAGCAGTTCTTAACCTGTAGTCCGCGCATCCCCATCCGCGCATCCTCGCTTATTACTACATTATTCGAATAAAAAATATTTATATTATTTTATAGTATATGTATGTATTTATTTATTAAATACATCTACATATTTTGTCACATTGTGAATTTAAATTTTGAGTTACGTCTTGGGGATCCGTGACAATACAAAATTATTATTTGGAATTCGTGATAAACAAGAGGCTAAGAATACAGTCGGAACGCAATAAAACTGGAAAACATTAAGAGTACAGAAATTAGAATTCTATACTAACTATTGTAATATTGCAATTATAATACAAGATGTCTTATTTTATCCCTTGTACTACCGACCTTAGTCACTGCTCGTATACAATTTCATAGAAAAATTTAGTTTTAATTCAAACCATTACTTAATCGATAATGTCGCAAGTGATACGATAATGGTAAAAGAATCAGGTGACTTTCAAAATGTAGGACACGAATAAGCATTGCGTATCGTATGTCAGGTCTATTTTGTACCTCGAAAAACAATTTGAGACTCTGAGTTTCTCGAGATACAAAGTTCCATATAATTTCCTACTTATTTTGTATCTAGTCAATGCAGATACCTCCTGTAATGGTTATTGTCACAAGATGGCGCGCCAGTATCAAACCATGCTTGCAGAAACAAGTCGTTTCTTTTAACTTTATATAAGAATTTATATATTCTGTATATAGGGCTTTTATATAAGAATACTTGTTAGTATGTAGGAATATTTGTTATATATAATATGTAAATTCTTATATATTGTATGTATTATATAAAATATTTTGAAATTTTATTACTAGTACATGCAATGAAATACGATTATCACGATCATATGGGGTAGATTTGAAGTTATAAATGTTTGCACCAAATATTTTGTATTTTTATATATATATATATGTATATATATATATATATATATATATATTCAGACTTGTTTTAAACTTTATGAATCAATTAAACTTTCAAGTTGCGATATGATTCACATATCACACATAATAGGTATATTCATGAAAGGTTTCTACAAGTCCTCGAATACTTTCGTGCAACTGTATGTAAAAACGGTTTACAATTAAACCTTTTAATTATTACATAACATCGATCCCCATATTTGTGAATTTTACATCTTTTATCTGTCACGGAATTATTTTAGGTACCTATGTTTTACAAAGCTTGTAATTTGCACGTCTGCAAAATAAATAGTAGAAAACGAATAATAGCGGCCTTAATGAATATATGGAAATGAATAGAAGAATCGATTTTAATTAAAGATTGAAGATTGACGTAAGAAAGTTAATTGTATATAGATTTCTATAAACGTATCTCAAGTTGTAATTTGTAAATTCTTTCATTTTGTATTTATCTTCTAATTGAAATCTTTTCGTTGATGCACGTGTACATATATATATTGGCGTTTGATGAAATGGAAAGCCAATTATTATCTTCGTTTTTCAATAATTAGCTAATGAGAAAAGTGGATTTCTAAGAAAAGGTGGAAATGGGCGTCATCGCTGTTCCCTTCTAATTTAACTTTTCTTTGATCCGCAAAATTAATTGAATTATTCTTTAGTCTCTCGTTACTCCATATTCTTCACTGATAAAATCACGTAGTTACTCGATCTACTGTTAATGAAATGGAGAAACTTCGATTGAATTGCAAAAACTTTTATATGTCCTTGTCATAGGCTTGCACGTTCTAAATATAGGATTTTTATAATACAAGTGTACAATTTCATTGTGTCATGTAGGTACAAATTGCATCATTCATTTACGTGTAATTGCATCATATATGTACATGTATATGTACTTATATACAACGATTGAACAAAATAATGGAAACACGTGTTACGTTTCATATATGTCATATATGTGTATATATATGTATGTGATATATAAGAGGTGTTTCCACTATTTTTTCCAACCTTTGTACATAGCTACGTACATAATACGATTTAGAGTTACATAATATTAGAGAATACATAATGTTATATTATAATATGTATATATATTATTTATTACAGATATATTATATTATATAGTTTATATATATAAATTATTATTGTATATATTATTATATAATTATAATAATTAATTATAATTATAATATATAATTATAATAATAAGTAGTATGAGCGGTATTGTGTCGCGAAATATCTCATCGGTAGTTGCAAAAGGCAGTTAAAGGTTAGAGAATACTTGACATAAATAATTCAAAATTAAATTAAATCGTGCGTTGAATTAAACTGTGAAGCTACGTTTTGTTTCTCTATTGCAAGTCTCGTTTCTTATTTTATTATTATTTGCTACCTTACAAAATTACCACGTAAAATTATTCCTTTTTATGTGCATTCTTATACGTATGATGTAAATAATATCTAAGAAAGAAATATATAAATGTATGTATATATGAGGAATAAGGAATGAAACGTTCTCATACGTTTAATAAAATGCACACAATTAATTCGCTTTGTACTATAACAAGAAGCAGATCTTAGTCAGCGTAGTATGCAAAGCCTTATATTATTAACACTGATTAATAATATTCTCCTTCATTAATTTTGCCATAGTAGGAAAATCTGAAATCATTTATAAAGCTTATCGTTGCACCTAAATTTAGCAAATCGTACAACGTTTAACTTTTATACTAACGTATAAAACGTGCAAATAACTTTTTTCGTAAATCATGGTATATCGCCGTTTTATTTAAAACAATTAAAACACACGAAGAAAAGCAATATGCAATATGTATAGAATAATAGCCAAAAGATAATTAAATATCTATTTCATTTAGGAAAATAAAACGATACCTGCATAAAATGAAAGTCGTAGATATGTATTAAACCTGTGTATAAATTCTAAGATATGAAATCTGAACATAACTCCTCTGTTTACGATCATTTTTATACGATCGTATTTCTTGAATTATTTCTTGAATATTAAGGTCAATAATTTCCTTTTTTTTTCTTTGTATAATTAAACTATCAACTTCTTATCACTTTTTAACGAAACCAAGATCAGAAGATCATGCACATTTTTAATTTAGAAAGTTTAGGAACAAACCTGCTTTGAATATGATAATACATAGACGTGACATATAATTTATTTTCAAACGGACTTTACAAATGTTTATATTGATGATAAATACGACTGATTATATATCGCGTTTGCAAGCTATAATGACAATAAATAAACTGTAATAAGCATAATAATAAAATATGTAATAAGCGAAATTATTCGTCGTAAATAGTCTCATCAAAAGAATGATGATAATTTTTCAGATCCTTTGTCTTGCTCTATGAATTTCATTGGATTTTCCGTGGAATATAATGTAATATCGGGGAAACTCTTTCTTTCATGCACAAAATTACGATAACAAAAGTGGAATTAATAAAAATTTGTCTGAAGTGACTGTAAATGGGAAAAATCTGTGCGGATGTGTGCGACACAGATATCAATTAGAATTTTTTGACAGTCGTTGCATTTAATTAAACGAGTCCAATTTATTTTTATATTGTTTGCAGATTCGCATTAGACCCAGTTCGTTTCTATCGCGTCTCTTTTTTTTTCGTCACCAGTTATCGTTCTAACTAACTGCAGTATCGCAAATTGATATTTCAGTTATTAAACTCGGATTGGGATTATATAAACAAAAACGAATAACAGAAACAAATATTTTGTTAATAGTACACTTTGTTCCACTTTTTCATAGCAAATAAATAGTTTCTTTGTCTCTTTTACTTTTCTATGGTTTAAAAAATCGTTATAACAACATGCGTAATATCATCGAGATAATAAAAATTTATACATATTTGACAATAGATACGAATAATGAAACAACTCGACTATATTGTGATATTCTATTATTTTATATTATAAATTAATTTTTCCGTGATACGACCGGTACATTAGTCGATTGGCACGTTCCTTAAATTTCATCTTTTGGTAATCTCCTTTGCTTATTTCGCAATTAGTCCAGTAAACGAAATGCGATAGATTTTGAATATTTGTAAAATAATATCGTTTTTTATAATTGTTTATTTTTATATTGCCCTACGTGTAACATGCGTAGCAGTAGCGTCAAAGAAAGTGGCTGTAAGTGGGGATTGAACTTGGTCCAAATTCTTCTGATGCCACCCAGCTAAAATTCAACATTAGTATGCTAATAACGTCACTAGGACAACAAGCCCACGCAGTGTACCTGTTTCGCGTAAAAACAAGCGTTCGTAGGCAGATCGTTTGAGAGTCACGCAAATTTCTGGAGCGGCGACCTAACAAGTGTTATTCGTGATATCCACCGAATAAATTAACATCGGAATTCGTATCATTGACAATAGATGGCTTTCGCGATCATTTAACTCTCATGCTTCGGAGAATATACGCTCTTTGTAAGATCTATTTCGCTATTAAAATACAGAAATTTCATAATCGTCCGTACATCATCGTTCATAAATACTCGGACATTGGTCCGGTTGATGGATCGTAACATTATTTATATTTCACCAAAGTGTAAAAATTGGTAAATCAACCCACTCATATTTCTTGGAAGAATTATGTGATATACGTAAATACGAAAGCTACTGTAAATCATTTCATCCTACACGGCGATAAATTTTCTGCTGCTAGATCATACTTCAATATTAACCCCTTTTCTAAAAGATGCTTTGAAAAACTGCCATTCAACGTAACGATTGCTATGATTTTTCAAACCAATCTTCGCGGCCAGTCTCTGCGAAAAATTAAAAAACTTGAAATAAGTTGCTAATAGTAATCTATCGTAGTAGTAGTGTATAGTTGCTGATGCGACTTCAAGCAATTAATTAAAAAAATTAACGATATATTTTACTATTTATTATATGGTTTTCTATGTTGAAAATAAGATTTACATGTATCTACAAACATGTACAATATATGGGTGGAGAAAATAATATGCGATTCATTAAACGCATACACTACTAAATACGTATATTATTTGCATTAATTAGCATTAATTGCTTTAATTGCATTAATTTCGAAAGTCCTCCTACCAGTTTTGGTCGTATAATTCAGAGACAAAAGAACCTCGTGATAAATAGCATGTCGAGTAGCAAAATTTGACAGTTACAAAAATTACGTTGGTCGTACTATTGCATATCTGTGGCGGCTCTCGACATATCGGTTGTTAAGAATCTACCTGATCATACGTCGTGATATTTTACGTAGCTATGTTGCTTATGAAGGATAAAATCGTTGCAATTTTATTTATTCGTAATTTCTTAATTAATATACGTTTCGTCAAAAATAAATCAGTGTTCAGATAATTTTGAACGATACTGTAAGTACAATACCTCTGGTACAACATTTTCAAAAGACAGATTTGAAAGAAACGTGTTTAGTTTCTCACCATTGACGAGATTTCTTGTTTTTGATTATTCACTTAAATAGACACATGAGAGTTATAGAATAAGAGTTAAATAATTATAGTTGGATGGATAAACAGTAGGTCGATATTTAAATAAATGTATATATCGATAGGATGTATGATTGTGAGTGCAAGACAAAATAAGAATAAATAACTGCTTAAACGAATAATACTATTATTACACGTTTTTCAAATATTTCTCAAATCAAGCACTGGTAAGTAAATGTAGTGTACATGCAGAAAGGATTTTACATGCAAAAAGCTGTATGAATGTGAAAATACATATATACAAATGTTATACATAAATGAAAATACATGTGTTGTCAAAAATAAGCAAATATCCGAATGCAATAGTACCTATGTACGTGTGATATATCGACATATATGTGAAAGGTGTAGTCGGATGATTTTCGATTCTCATACTTTGAGTGCACATGACGTAGAATAAAGAAGAGTTTTGCGAACAGGGATTAAATACCGAATACATTGAACATGGAATTCTAAAAGAACGCGAGATATCTACGTCAAGGAGGTAGGCTATGTGAGTAATTATCCTCGTCCGAGTTAATTACATCAATCAATCAAATATTATCCAAAGTTCTGATTAATATCTCCTATATTTGAGCAATGCCTCCGGCTGAATGCTACCACCGTCATTACGTCTTCGACTGGATATTAATTAACTCTAAACTTAAGTGTAATTAAAATTTTCTCATTATAATTGTATCGAATAAATTGTTTCGGAACGAGGAAACTGAAAAAGCCGCGTTAAAGCAACGAAATTAGAGGAAGAATTAGAAGTTCTTAAAATCTTGCATGTTAATGAAATAAAAATTCAGATTTTCCTTAAAAACGAGTAATTCGTCGCTAAAAATTATTCAAATTAAATACAATCTAATTAAAATACATAATATGTTGAAGAAATTACGCGCGAGTAAAGTTTCATTCTAGGAAAGATGTCTTCTATGCACACATTGTAAATATAAAATATTATAATAAATACCGTAATATTAGAGATGCATCGTGCATATTGTTTTAAACTTCTATAAAACTTTGTTTTAAAGTTCTATAAAAATGTTCACTTTATTTACTTTCTGCTGAACATCAAACACGCCTCAACATAAACGATATATTTTAACTTTTTGACAATAATCGATCAACGCAACATTATCTTGTAGTTTTTCCAAAGCGTGTAGACACTCTCTGTCACTGCTGAAGAAGAAATTCTCGCCTCGAAGCAGAATGAGCCGAGTGATCGATCCCTTTTGTTCCAACGTTCTCTCGATAAAGTTCACGGAATAACGCGAATACAGTTAGAGCACAGATTTATTCAACCATACTTCTATTGCAAGCCTCCTTAATTTATTTTGTCTTGGCATTTATGTAGAATTTTATCGTTAGCGTTAGCGTTCATTCAACGACAAATTAAAGTAGCTGTATATTTTACAATTTAACGGAAGATAGTACAATGCGATGCAACACAACACGACACGGTACAACTCAGCACGGTTTAATAAGATTCAACGCGTTTTAAAACAACTCTGTGAAATGTGTCTCATTGTAGCGACTCTTCATTTACAGCTAACTGTTATATACACGTTAAAATGTATACAGAGATTACAAGTTATTTAGTAAATATATATATTCAGTAAATATATATTGCAGAGATCATAAAAGTCTTAAAATCAAAAAGACGATTATCCACGATATTAACCCTTTGCACTCCTATGTCGAGTGTGACTCGACATCAGTTTTTATCTCAAGAGCTCCTTTGTCGCGTCCCACTCGACATTCTTTCACGTCCATCTTTTTTTGCGAAACGTGCGGAAGAAAACCAGGATTACATCCTGGAAATTGCTTCATGATATATCATACACTTAAAAATTACAAAATACAACAATAGTGTGAATAAAACTGGTATTTAAGTGAATTTGTTTCTTGCTATATGTATTTAAATTGTCTTATTTTTAGTTAAAGTAAATTTCAAATGAAACACTTAAAAGCGTTGGGAGCTGCTGGTAACGAAATTGAAATAAAATTCGGAGTGCAAAGAGTCAAGATAAAAAAGCTAGTTACAAGTAAAATAGAAATTTTGTTGCAACAATTATTTGGATAAAAAGTCATTTCGACAATGCCAACAATTCTGCCAAGGGGTACAATTATTTAAATCTATGCTGTGGTGTTAATTTTTAAAGAAATGTTATCCGAATACGTAAAAAATATAGAACTTCATTAAAATAAATACCATTTATAATTATCAATTAATAATACGTTAGGGCTACTAGAGATCAAATTTGCGAGTTTCAAAATTTCTTGTATTCTTCAGCCGTTAAAAATATATACGTGCTTTTGACAAAATTTTGTGGCAAAAAGTGACTGATCTGCTGCATTTGCTTTGAAAATCTTTAATACTCATTGTGTGCTTAAAGCGATTGTTCACACCGTACACTAACTCTACGAATATTGTTATTCTATGCGGAATGCCCAGCACGATACGCATGCTGCTTCCATTGAAAAAATCGAACACAGGTTTTTATACACGGGAGATATATCGAGCTGGGTTTTGACCGACTGACCGATTGGGCAGCTCTCAAGAAGCCGACCTCCGAATGACTTTGAAAGTGGCCACAAACGACTAGGATACTTGGTTTCCCTCCTCGAAATTGTGAAACTTTTGTTTCAAATATTTATTCCCAAAATGTCTAGTTTTCTAGAGATAATCGAATTTTTCAAACGAATATCACGTATATGTACGTCATACATGCTTTGAGTTAAGTCTATCGAGTTTATCGTTGAGTTGAGCCCAGTTTCGTACGTGTTTGAGCAATTTTCAGTTATTCGGTTAAAGCTAGTGCGCAAATTCCGCAGATTCTTCCGTGCGTGTTCGTGGCGGGTTCAGCTTCGATTTTCATCCTCACGCTTTTGTTCAACTGTATCCCTTTAATGAAAGTCGATGCTTCCAACGAAATCTTTCATTTTATCGATTTTCGGCTAACAACTCTAATTACGTTTATTATTTTTAATCGGGCTTTATTTCAGGGGGGAACTTCAATTGCGCCGAAGTCGGCCTCTCGAGTAATTTAACGTAATCTAGGAGCTCAGACGTACATTATTGTTTACGGCGTAACCTCTTAAACGTTTCTCCGATAATTCATTTTTGCATAATTTAGTCGTTGCTAATGCTTTTTGTTGAGAACAAAGGGCTCGTTCAGGCTGGACGACTTACTCGTATTAGTTGAACGAACGAGTCGAAATCGTTCTACCAGCGTGAATTTGTTATCTCGAAATGTTGAACATGTTCGAATAAAATTTTATACACTGACGAATAAATCGAATTCGATCGAATAAGTGTTTGTCCGAACAAGGATTTATTCGAATGAGGAATTATTCGTGTACGAATTAACCTTAACAAAAATTTCATCGAATAATTTATTCAGATAAAAATTTATTCGGATAAAATTATATATTATGCATAAATATTTTTGTGTTACACGGAGGATTTTGATTGCAAGATATTGAAAGTGAAATACATATTCGAGCTTCGTTAGCCAATTGTTGTAATATTGCCTTTTGTAATTAACTTTTTACAAATGCCACAGTAGAAAGTTCCCGTTTCTTGGTAAAATAATCATTTGGTAAATTAATACTATAAATTGCACCGATTTAGTGTGTACTTGTACAAAATTAAATGGAAAGAACAATTATTCGTATTATTATTCGAATGATTCTACGAACAATTATTCGAATAAATATAGAAAATAATTTGTTACCAGTAACGAATGATCATTGCCCAGATAACATATTAAACTAACATGAATTTATTCGCACAATTATCTCAGATAGATTGTCGCCTTAGTTCTTAACTTCTCTAACTCCACTGTTCAAAAAAACTAATTACTCAATAATTTATTATTTAAATATAAAATATTATTAAAAAAATTAAATATTTCAATTAACCAACTCGCATATGTCTCTTTGGCATGAAGAATGTAAAATCATAATATCATGAAAATTCTTTTTTCATTCCAACTCCATACAATAATATCAAAGTTCATAAATTTTTAATTCACATCGCGATCAGTTTACGAACCAATGCAGATGGAGTAGTCACGAACTACGGCGACGAAATATTCATTCGAGTCAATTCGAATAACGTCCAAGTCCGAGTGCTGCTATATTTGTTCGCAATGTTTTTTAATCGAATAACACTCTAATTCTATCGTAGCACGATCATGATCGTATCGTGCTAAAATTCTCAAGTGTAAATACACTTAATGATGGATAATCGTTCGCTAGAACACCTCCATTTCACCCAAGATCCCCCGATGTCAAGATGAAATCGATGACCATAGAGCATCATCCAATAACCCGAGGACATCGTTCGAACGGCTCGCTTCCATCGGGTAGTTCGACGAACGAATTCGCGCATTGATTACGCTTGATCAACCCGATCGAGATTAAGGGAAAGCGTCGTTGTGTACAGAAGTAAGTGCTAAAATTGCAATTTTCGTTTACAGAGTACTTGAACGCGATTGAAGAAACGTCGATTAATACGATCCTTGGTCTTGGAAAAAAAAGGAAGAAGAAGACAAGACAAGAAGAAGAGAACACAAGTAGAATAAGGGGAGTCGTTTGTTCACATGACCCTTCGGTTATGTGTTTTTCTGGTGTCTGGACACTTTCCATTTATGTAGTTACGAGTGACATAACATTTTGTATCTACAGTTGGGTGGTAAGGTATGTTTGTACTTTGGAAAAAACAGCGTAAAATATAAAGAGAGATAAAATATAAAATATAAAGAGAGGAAATTGTCGTTTAGGAGGTTAGAAGGGAAAATCAGAAAAAGATATTTTTGTATCTGCAGAAAGAGAAAACGATCAAAGGTTCAGATATATTTCAGATATATTGTAATCTTTTATAATTTGTAGTGATTATGATGTGCAAATTCATACTTTCATGAGTACAATTAAAAAGATGGGAAGATTGTCTGGCAGATATGTGCGAGTAAAAGTACTATACTTTGGATATTTTATATATTGTGTACATTATGTAATATGTTCTACGGGCTTTTGCACTTTCAAATTTCGCATAAATGCATAAACGTCCGTGTTCTGGATACGTTATAGTTCTCAAGCCCATCTTTGACTTTCAATCGTCTTTTGCCTTGAAATCTATAGTGAGATACAAAAATATCGTAACATGGTTTAAATTTATTATTGTATTTACATACTGATTAAACAGGCCCAATTATATCAAATTTCGTATCATTCTATTATCTTCATATGCTCACGAAAATGTTATACCGTGGAAATGTGTTTGTCTGTTTTCAGTGAGTTGGCAAACATATTTTTTATTTCAAGAGATCGGAAAACATTTGCAGAAAGTGTTAGTTCATGATCGATAGATATAATAAAACTGACAGAAGTGTTCTTCGGTCTGAACGTGTCTTTCGAGATAGGAAATTCCACCTACCTTGTTCCTTTCGTCGTCTTTCGTCACACGAGTGTTTCGAGAATCTTTTTATAATCAACAGTATTTGAACGCTATTGTATTTATATGTGCGTTATAATAAAACTTTTTGGAATTTCAATTGTATTCTAAGGCGCATGGACATCTGTTTTTCGTCATCAAGGCACCAGTACTCTAATGCCTTAGTACTCGCCCAGTGAATAACAATGATCTTTGGTTCAATCGGAGGACGATTATTTTTCAAATCACACGAAACTTCACATACTTGCACTGGGTTAATTAGTATTAAATATAGATTGCATGATAAATGATGTAGAAATACATTCTGTACTTCCACGTGACTACAAGAATGCGACGCTGCGAAACTGCAGTGTATAGAAACTGACAAGAAGATTTCATTGGAAAATAAAGTTACACGCCGATGATTCTCGTATCCACCGTATACAACAGCATGTCCAGACGTAACGCTTAGATGCACGGGCATCTACTTTCTCTAATAAGCTTGGCATCTTACATAGCATCCTACCATCCAATAACGTTCAAAGTGCCCAGTGGCCAGCTATAGCATAGCTGTCGTTACGTTCAAGTAAAGTCGTTATTTTCCATTTTCTTAATTGCTAAGTAGGCAATCGTTGGCCTTTAACACGACACACGAGCTCGTCGCCCAGAGTACAGCAGAATCGAAATTTGTTTTACGCCTTTTCCAGAGGAATTCCCTCTCGTATCCAGGGACCATTAAAACGATGCAGGCGCACAGAAACGGCAACAGGCGTCGGCTCGGTCGAATAGTCGCTCTACCGAGGCCGGGAATTAGTTGACAGACCGGGGTCTAGACGTTAAGAGCACTATTAGCAGCAGTGACGGTTGAGATGGTGTCGCCACAACGACAAAGTCGCACATTGATGACGAGCTCTAATTGCTTTAGGATGGAATTTCTCGGTGGACCTGCGGGTAAAGACGTTGACGATACAGCGGTACCGAGTAGATTTTATCGTCCCTTCATTGGATTACAGTGGAATTAGCCACCCCATCGACCACCAAATGCGTATTTCTACGAATCGAACTATCTCAGTTCCTGTTTACTGATTTTCACGTGGCCCGCTCATTTCTCCGAGTGAGCCCCAGTTGTTGTTTGTCCTTCGTTGGGAAATCTGTTAGTTGCTCGTAATCTGGTTTGGAGTTGATACAAGACGTAGGAGCTAATACGCAAATAATATTTTACTTCTTCTCCAATTCAACGTACGGCCAGTGAAAAGAACTCACATATACCAGACGTGAAACTTTTCGATATAATCTTTTAGGATGTAGCTATTAAGTATTTCGATCGCTTATATATTATTTCTATCGTTTTCATCGATATGTACTGACTGTAGGGTTTGGTTTGCGTTGGAAGATTTCAATTGTTATCTCCACTATTGAAGTTATTAATTAAATGTTACAGCAAAAACGATAACGATTTTCGATGACACATTAAGACACGTATTGTTAAGACGTTACAGTTTATTCGCTTTCATATTTATTAAGGAAAAAGAAGTGGAAAAATATAAAATAGAATGTCACGAAAATTACATACATCTGTCACATTTACATAAAGCCATAAAAGTAATAGGTTTAATATTAATATCTTATAGGCTCACCATTGCATAAGTATCAATAATGTTGTCAAACTTTTGTTATTTCCTTAACAGAAATGAATTTTTCATAGAAGAAATGAAAGATTTTGTATTTTCTGATATAATTTTGTGTCGAGATTTTTCTCAATTAAATGTTTCGATTCTCCGAAACTCCCTGAAATTGTAAACAGACTTTGGAATAATCGATGTAGACGAATGGTTACGCATCTAGTAGCCTATGAATGCGCTAGGTTGATGACAATCGAATAATAAAATGGAGTGTAGAATATTATATTATGTTGTCCGAAAAGTTTCTTTCGTTTCATATAATAGATGATGATAATAGATGATAATAGATGACAAAAAATTTCTGTTTTATATTATTTTATTGAATTAAGTATGATCCATTTCGTTCTATTTCTATTATTATGTTCGTGCATAATTCAATAAACTAATATAAAACAAAAAACGTTGTGCGTCTATTATTTCCTTATAAAACGAAAGAAACATTTCGGACAACCTAATACCTTCGTATCAACTCTCAAATGAAATTACCACGCGTGTTTCAGAGAAATTTCAATCGGATCTAGCGAGTTTATAATCTGATGTATACACGTGTACTGATAAGTAGACTGCGGATTATTATGCATTCATAGAGAAAGTGCAGAATTGCACAGAATGCGCGTGATATAAAAAGTGTATAAAATATCCAAGCGCAGCGCTTCCTACAGTACTTTGTAGCTAAAGCAATTTCCTAACAAGGTTTTGCTTTTCAAATTATACTTTCAAAAATATGAATTTGTATAAAAATCTACAGTCTACCAATAGCAAATTCTTTAATCAAATATTCGCAATGTTCGTTTCTTTCTCATTATTATCAATTATAAACTATATTTATCCATATTATTAGTTTTGCAACATTGCAAACGCGAATAACGACTGTGTAATATTTCTCAAGATGAAAATAGAAAAGTGAATGAACTTTACGCTGTGCGATTTAGTTTTACCAATGACAAGCTTTAAGAAATTTGTCCATTTATTTTTAATCTATTACTAATAAAACCTACACAAAATCCTTTCTACCTTTAGCAAAACGAAATCCTTTCAGCAAAATTTACCTACAAACATTCGCAAAAAGCTCTATTGACCTGTAAACAGCTGTGTACGTTGAACGAAGTTTGTAAACAATCTCTTTGAGCAAAAATGTGGGCTGTAATTGCATTTTTTTCTTGCTTTTCTTTTTGCGAAAATAAGTGCATTGCTGTGGCTCGTAAACTCTTACGTATTTTCGACGAAGCCTGCGATCAATATTTTTGAGTGAAATTATGCTTTGGTAATTGAATCCTTCTCGTAATTGTGAAACGAAATGTTTTATTTACGATTTAGTAGATTCATATCATAAACAGTTATGCGCGTCGAACGAAATTTGTAAACATTCGTTTTGAAGAAAAATATGGGCTATAATACAACTTCCTCTTTAAATCAATTGCTATGGCCCGGAAATGCTTACGTATTCTTGACGAAGTCTACGTATGCATCTTTGATGATATAGACACAGCGATACACGAAAATATTATGTTTGTGTGTTTAGCGCAGAAAACTTCTGTGTATATATTTTATGTGCCAAATAAAACATTTCGAAATTTTATTAGCACCGTAAAGAGACACAATTGTCACGATCACACTGATGAAAATTGTAACTAACTTGAGAATGTGTTTATACGCAGTAGGAAAATTACATATACGTAGTAGGACTTTTTTCATATTCTTCGTAGATTTTTTATTTTTAACGGAAAGAAAAGAAGAAGGGAAAATTGTATTTCGAATTAAAACTTCAAATAAACGTTACCTCTAAAAGAAGTCAATGTCTTTAAAGTCGACGATAGAGAAAAACTAAAGCTATTCAACTGTCACAAAAATCAATTGGTCTTTTGTTTCTATGAAACGATAGATGAATTTTCGTTCTGCGTTCGTGTCCGATAAAAATGTCTAACTTTGCATTATTTTACGATATTTCTAAATATGATTTATGAAACTGTTATACACGTGTTCCATTTTGAACGATAAAAAAATTTATTTGAGAACTATATTTATTTTTGCCAGGAAAACATCTAAAAAATTGCGAGAATCTATAAATGTACGTTCTTCTACCATTTTTAAATAAAATTTATGGGATCGTTAGACTTATACATACATTTGAATGGTAAAAAACATGTATGTTATATTTGTATTTGTCGAAAGAAGCTTTATCAAAAGACTATTTCGCAAATAGATATATCTTCTGACATCTTTAGATGTATGTAAAATTCAACAAAATGAATTGAACGATCTTGAATATTTATTTGTTTTCAAGTTATACAAATTTGAATATAAGTTTCATATTAATGTATCTGTATACGTATAAAATTAATTACTATTGTATAAATGTCGCGTCCTAAATGTTATTGTAGATAGTATGACTATTAACATTTATCTTCTGCGAAAATTTCAAGGTACGTTTCTTCCTTGCATCTAATAACATATTGTTGATAATATATCTGAAAATTGATTTTCTGCAAAAGAAATGCTAATGTATACCCATTTTTCTTAGTATTAGTCATTTATATTATATCATTCGTATATCGTTTATATGTTTGTAGAGGATGTTTGGTTAAGTTATTGTTTAAATGATGAGATAACTCGCTGTTGTAACCGTCAAATATATCTGAAAAATGAGAAATAAATTAATACAGACAATAATCGCTCGTACTAACGGATTCGCTAAAGACAGTGTATAATCACTAATATAATCGCTGATAACTCGTTGGTAAGTGATAGATACTCGTTGATAACTCTAGCTCATGTGCCGCTACATGTTAATCATTTAAAGAACATTTCTTGTAATCGCCGAGAAAAATTAAAGAAACAAATAACTGCTATTAAAAAAAAAAGAGGATCAATTGCATCAATAAAAATGGCAAATATCTTGAGTAACGTCTCAAATATTTCAAAATTGGTTGAAAGAATCTCGAGATTAAATTGCTCGGTTCTAATTTGTTAAAAATCTCGTCTCAAATTTTGATTTGCGTTCTGCGTTTGACGCGAATCGATGTAGCGTGCATATCATAAAGCTACATGTCAATTCCTATCCGAGACACATTGAACATGTTAAACTTCGTTTCGCTTCTATATGAAATTTCAAATCGCTCACTTCCTTCCACGCGGTTAATAGTAGAACTGCGATAAAATTGATTTATTATTAACAATACGTTTTCCATTCAATTATTGGAAATCCATATTTCTTTATCGAAATAAAGCGTACGATTTTTGAATGCACATTGCCGCACACTTTAGTCGATTAACTGTAAAACGAGATGCTTTACATACTATCACTATGATTTATTACCGCAACGGATTAGTGCTAAAAATAGTATCCGCTCTTCGTTCATTTTTGCACGATAAGCTGAATTCATAAAATAGATGTTACAACATCATTCGTCATCTTAGCGTGTTGACGTATTTTCTGATCTTCATTCCACGGTGCAGATGACTAACCAACGTGACAAGTACCGTGCGTATATAATCGGATTTATTCAGAGGAATTTATTGTTCCTACGCGTATGATTATTAAGAATAATGATTTTTTCTAAGCACTGTTCGACGACTGAAAGCCGCAGCTGAGTAACAACTGACAATGAAACATAGGTGCGACTGCAGAGTGTTTGTGATTTCGCCTAATTTATTTTCTCCAATCATAAACACACTACTTTGGCACCTATCCAAAAAAAAAAAAGAAGAAAGCGAAGTCCATTCACTCGTACTAACATCGCAATTAACGTAAATAACATAATTTAAAAAGCTCAGCGACGCAATTGAAACTATTTAATAAAATAATTTTTAAAGCAGAATACGTTTCTTTCGTTGCGTAAGGCAACTCCTTAACTATGCAAAATAAAAAAAACATTCCTTAGATAAAATTTGTTAAGTTTGATAACCTTTGTGGAGTATTGAAAAATTAATATGCCATCCATAACAAAAAATGTCATCTCTAAGAATTTCACCCCTATAACGTCTTACAACCTACAATGTTAGCTCCTCTGCACCATACAACATCTGAAAATTTCAATGTGATATTTCCAATGACCTCGAAGAGAACAGCTTCTGACACTTCATCTGCTCCACCCTGTACACTGTCCACTCTGAATTAACGAAGTCGAATTGACATAAAAATTAAAGCATTGTGCTGTATTGTATTATATTTGTTTACTGTATTATTAGCTTTATCTGGAGCCTATACCTTACGATTTCTTGAGTATCTGCGCTATTGTGCACCTTTGATACATTTTGCATAGTATACATAGTACACTAGTACTTGGTATACTTGGTCTATTTCTTAAAGCTGAATCTTAACCCTTCGTTTGCAATCTTATTTTTATCACAGATTTTTGTAGGTTTTTGTGCTTTAAAAAGACCCGAAAAATTTTCCTACGTTCTTCCAAGTTTCTAGAATATCATCCAACGTTGCTACATGTTACCGTAGCTTTTTTTCAAGCAAAGCAAAATTTAGACAAAAATATGGAAGGAATGAAAAATTGCTTCAAATTGCTGGTCGAAAACTATAGCTATGCAGTTTATTACATAACTGGTATGTGTGAGTCTTTGATATTTCGTTCTTCTATTCGTCCAAGCGGAAAGCTCTCAACTTTGTGCTTCCCTTTGCGAGGTCCGTCAGTTGCATATTTGTTTCTCGATTTTTATCGTTATTATCTCTTTCCTTTCCTTGTTTCTCAATGCAATTGATCCGAGTTCCATGTACATTGTGCCGTCGCTTAGTATGTGTTCTCTATTTTCTGTTTCTCCGATGTTGCATAATTGACATGCTACGCTCCCTTCTATTTTACATTTCAGTGCATGTTCCACCGTCGTTGTCCAACCTAATTTCTTTTTAGCTAATTTTCCCTGTGCAATGACTCTTTCTATCGACAGTGGAATATTTCAAGTTGGGTATTTTGTTGTTTCTATGGATGCTATGGCCTCAATTTTTTCGTCGTCTCTCTGTATGGAAACTTCGTTGCTCCATTTTTGTCGTCTTCTCATAGTTTTTCTATGGTTTGCTGTGTGTATAAAAATTAAAGTAACGTTATTCGTTTCTTACAAAACACCGTAGATCCATCTACTACTACTAAATTACGAATTTTTATGCATTTGAAGGAGAAATTTAAAGATACGAAAGTGCACAGAAAGCACACAATACGCAAGGACGTATAAAATGACGAAGGTAGTCGTTGCAATATTTAGCGAGTGAAATAAATAAAAAATAAAATTAGATTTCCTTTCTTTAGAAATCTTCGTGAAAATACGAATTTGAATAAATACAAAGTTTTGGAAGAAGAGATACACGATAAATAAATATAACCTTTGGTTGGTTTGGAAAAATCGACGTCTGGAAATACGAGGATGAAAAATGTTAAATGACTAAAAGGATGACGATCAACTGGAAGCTTTAATAGTAATTGCGTCTGATACACGTTAAAGTATATGGGATGTGCATAAATTAAATCCGCATCATACAGCAGTTTGTTCTGTCAATTAAAACGTACAGGCGAAATTAAAAGTTGCATAAATTATCCACAAACCTACGAAACGTACTATTTAAATGTTCATTACGGGCAACGATAAAGAGAAAAGTTGTAAAAGACGACCTTCGCTATTTTCTTCGCTATTCCGACCATCTGCAATTTTTTTTCGACATTTTTTTCGTCCAGCGAAATAATCCTTCTAACTTCTGGAAAAAACTCAAGTCGTTTGGTCCAATTTTAAAAAAGTTTCTTGGTGTCTATATGGTGTCCAACTATTACTGTCATTGTCTGTTATCATCACAACGGTATATCTATAGTAATATGCAATGATACAGTAAAATTGATTTCCTTTTTAACTACCGTAAAAACTGTTTGGTAGAAATTCTTTTAAATTGGATTGAAATTATTTTGCAATGACGAAATTAGAATCTCTAAGAGTTACGTTAGATAAGGAAGATTGTTAAAAAGCAGTAACGAAACTGCCACGGTTAATTTAAACAACGGTACATTTAAAATCGATGCATTAAATTTTGTAATGACTTGTTGACATAAAGAGACTAGTGCTGGTTTTAATTCAGTATCAATTACAGCCATTATGAATCGATCAAAGCATGGAGATTCTCGAAAACGGTGTAACACCAATGTATTTTGATTATGAATCGTTGTACAAGATCTTGGCAAATATCGGTAATATTTCATACGTTTCAGAGACTCTGAATTCCCATACGTGTTTGATATAACTCTAAATGAATCTCTTTTTCAGATATAATTAATCGGTTATCCTGTAATAGGCGAGACTTCTCAATTAACTTCATTAGCGAAAGTTCCATGCCAGGACAGATGTTGGATTTTCATAATAAGCGCTACCAGTTAATGTGTACAGCGTGCAAATAGTTAAATTACAGATTCATCATGCGTAACGTGATTTAGAAATTACGTGAAATTAAAGTTACACGCCCGTTTACTGTCACGATAGATTATGTCAGTCGTGAGTACTGTTGCAACAGGAATATGTTCGATTGGGTTCAACATATTCCGAAACGTTTCAATTACGTATAGATTTTTATGAACGGTACTAAGTGTCTTATGCACGTGATCTTTGAAAAGTCGAATTTTCATTGGAGTATTCTGTTCATTCTGTTACGTATGATATTTCATATATTTTCATTCAAGAGAATGTGCAGCATATTAAAACCAATCTACAAAAATTAAGTTTGACATTATAGGAAGTTTGTTACACTTTCATAAGAATTTACAAGTCTACGTATATCGTACTATTACATTGAACTGTAGTAGAAAAATGTAAGCTACTTTTTTACATTTATAAATTACTATTTATATACTAATTACTGATCGATAACAAGTGCTTCGTACTCTCTAAATTACGTTTAACAGTTATTTTATCGAATAAAATAACCGATCGCTACCATAATGTAACGATAAACCGCGAGTTTGTGTAACCATGCGAAATGGAATACAGGTAAATGTGGAACGGTAAACAAACAATCGAAATTTGCTATTGGCCACCTCCGATAGAATCGAGAAATAATGTGCTAATAAGATCAATGACAAATAAAACCATTTGCACAAAAGGATTGCGCAGTGAAACTTCATTAAACTTCGTTCAAACAGTTTGTAACAGAGGCAAACACTTTTATAACAAAACAAATGAGAAGGTTAAGCCTCGTTAGAGCGCAAACATTTTTTATCGATTTCTGTACTTGACGATAGATAGAACTCGAATTTCCAGGTTTGAATACTTCCAAAAAAGTTATCCTTTCGGTCAAAAAATTATACAATGTTTCTCGTAAAGTGTTAACATTTATATAGCGATTTATTAATTTTTCTGTTATTATCGATACGCATATCTAACAAAGTAAAGTGAACAGTGACTTCTTAACATTTTTAGCCAATAAATACATACACGGTTCTTCGAGAAAAAGGAAGATTGGGGATAATTTAATCCATTAAGGACGAAACAGCAAAGTAGTGCGTGGAAGTGGCGTAAAAGTTGCGCGAAGGGAAAATTGTTGAAAAACACGGATAAAGTAACGCATAACGTTTCATCAAAACATGAAAACTCTATTAGTATAATAGACATCTTGTACAAGTCCACCGCGCGAAAAACAGAA
This sequence comes from Bombus vancouverensis nearcticus, assembly GCF_051014615.1. Taxonomy (NCBI): domain Eukaryota; kingdom Metazoa; phylum Arthropoda; class Insecta; order Hymenoptera; family Apidae; genus Bombus; species Bombus vancouverensis. Next base: position 6,726,666 of record NC_134915.1, read on the forward strand.
TTAAAACAGAAGATTCAATTCTGTACAGTGATTGAGAGATAATTGCAAACGAAATATTCTAATCGCATTTCACTCGTAATATCCGTTGAAAATCTTCGAGTTTGAAGATATTTGAAAATTGGTAGAACGATTCGAAGAATATGTGACTCGTTTATTGGAGAAGTACAAACCACTAAATAAAGTAAAAGCATGGACAAATGTCTACAATTTGAAAGAAAAAAAGTGTTATAAATATTTCATTTTCTCTAAAATTCACGAAGATGTGCCATCCAGATGAAGAACAAAATAGTAACGAAAAATATTAAAAGATATTAAATATATCTTTGGAGTGGGGATAGATAAACGACCATAATTTGAGAAACTTGTTAAACAAATCATGAACGCAAAAAAGTTTCTGTAATTAAAAATAATTATGTATCATAGTTTATCGCATTGCTACAAATATTTCAATTTCTTAAAAAAAAAATAATATTTTTAGTGGAGGAAGAAGTAATGACAAATGAAATTGCAATTAATCTTGCAATTCTTCTCTCACAATAATAAAACAGAATTGAAAGAACGAAACTCAATAATGTAATAAACAATTATAAATTCAAATTTAATTGTGTAATAAATAATTGCAAATGAAGCGTTCGAGTCGAGTCAGAATTTTGTACATTCGTTATAAATCTTCAAATTTGAAAATACTCGAACATTGGTAGGAAGATTGAAAAAATGTCTGTTTTATGTTTGTAAATTTTACGTTCGCCGTCGTTCAAAAATATTATATTTAGACACTTGCTCGTTTTTAATAGAAGGTATGATAATAGCAAATATATTATAATTTAATAAAAAAGGAAAAAATATCCGTTCATAGGCGCGATGAAACAAATTTAAAAAATAAAAAATTCGACAGCATGCAGTTATGCTAAATACAATACAATACAATATAAATAATACAAATTCAAATGCAGCACAATCTCTGTATTTGTTACTTTCTGTAAGAAAGAAGATACGTAAACAATTTCTTCATAGCAACAATGTTTAATTTTACAAAAGATTTTTAACAAAGAGTTGTCCTATTTTCACGTAACACTAATATTCGAACATTTGTCCACGTTCGTCAATCTAGCGATTCTTGAAAACAATATGCGCTATGAAATAGATTTATTTCGTATAATTATTTAGTATAATTAACGGCAGAAGAGAAATTGGCTTCAATATCTTTATATTGTACCAAGAAATTTAACACGTCGAGAAAAGGAAAGAATACTGGTTTTGGTAAAAGACAATTTCGGACTTATCGTGGAAAAAGGGTAGAAGTTATTATGAAATTGCTAAATTATTGCTATTAATCATAGAAATATTAGAAGAAAAGTAAAAGTCCACATGGAATTTAAGAAACAAAGACAATATCCTTTTCGTTAAAACGAATTATACAATTAATCGTTATTATTAGGAAGGAATTGTTTACGCATTTTCGAGTTACAACATTCTCGTAGAATAAGCAACGCGATATTTAAATCACCCTTTTTTGTATACGAAACAACAAACACAGAGATTGTGCTGTGTCCGAATATTAACCCGATTGATTGTGCATCGACTTTCACGTAAAAACTTGAAATAAGAATAAATGCAAAAATTGATAGAAGCAATTATTCTGATCTTAATAAAAATTGGGAAGTTAAGAACTGCAAAGCTTAATTACAATTGCTAGACAGCGAATGTTTACGCGAATTTACATTTCTATGAACGCAATCGAAGAAAAAGAACCAAAGCAAAAATTTGTCTGACTCGTTAGATGTCACGTTGCAATCGATAATATATTTTGAATACTTTGCACGCTTACTTTGCACATTACAGTGAATGCAAAAAGCGTCTCTCCACCACTCTACTTATCGTTGCACCTTATACTTAATTAGATGCTATATAATAAATTCATGCAGCTATAATAAATTCTCTATTGTTTAACGATATTTCCGTACGATCGGAAAAATTTGACGCTGCGCGAGTGAAACAATAGAACCTAATAAAAAAGCGTTTCATTGCAAAAAAGGAATGCTCACTTACAGATACTTTTTCACTATGATACAATCAGTCTAAGTACGCGTGTTTTCCACATTCTCATAACGTTAGATTTGCCATAAATACGTAAATATCTAGCGGTCGATTGTTTCTATAATTGTGCTACAATTATATCGAAATGAAATGTTAATATGGAAATATCGCGTGGACGAGACGTCGACCATTTAACAAGTCAATTATCATCGAGCGGCTGTTAATTTCAGCACCGGGTCCTTAATCCTGATCGAAGAGGATCAAGGGTCATAGGGGAGGTGAGTGTGGAAACGGGCGAAGGGACAAATCGGTTTGTAGGGCCAACAGCTCCTCTCTATGGCAAGCCGTGTCGAGCGTAGTCGAGCCGAGCCGGCACGGTCGGCTATAAAAGCCCTCTCGCACCGAGCCCTCAACGTCACACGTCGTTAGCACTCTGCACGGTGAGGAACTCCTGCGTACCACCTGTTATCCGTGGAAGAAACAGTTCGGTTATCTTCCACCCGAGTATAATCGTAATCGAGCTGCGTTGCAGTAAACATCGTACATTATCGGCTGTTTGCAAAGGATCGGAACTCGCTTTGTCAGGATCAAGCAAATCGATAAACGAAAATCTCCCCCGTAGCCGCTGTCGACTAAAACGCCTGTTTACTTGGAGTCATTCCTTCGATTTTCTTCTTCTTCTTTTTCTTCTTCGTCGCCTCTGTCTCCGGCAGAAGATTTTTATCTGTGACGAGAGGACCTTGGACCCATCGGACAGGAATTGCACGATCGCTTTCTAATTTTCGAGGTAAGCGTTCAATTTTATCTTTCTCATATCCGCCTCTCTTTATCGTGTTCTCGGTTGGCGCTCGTTTTGGCGGGACAAGGACGGTGAAAATCGACAGACGCGATAGGAGAAGTGAGTGTTGTCGTTCGTTGCGGTTGCGAGTGTTTTGCGGTGGTTGCTTCCATAATCTCTGTCTCGTCCTTCGCCGCGTTCGTTAGTCGGGTCCTCCAGCAATTACAACGTTACGAATATTACGCACGCCTCGCCGTGGGGTTGAAGATTACAGTGTGATACGCGATCTCCAGATTAGTAGGAGATTACGGGCAAACGATACCATTCGAAGTTACGTTATTCTTTCCGCGTGGTTAGGGTTAGATAGTGATTCGTTGGAACGGGGATTTGGCGGTGTCTCGCTCCACAGAACAGATAAGTGCGGCAATAAAGTGACAGATGCGGAAAATAAGAAGATTGATAAGGCTGATTAAGGAATTAAAGAGATTGGAAAGTTATAGTTCGGCTGAACTGGCAGAGAAGTGTTCGCGGGATACAGGCGTTTAATCCTTCTCGATGATAACGACATTGCAAAGAACGACGATCAATTATGCAGTTTCGAGTCGTGGCGGTCAAGTAAATCGATAGCATATAAGGTAAACGCAAGAGCGAAAGTATCGAAGGTATCGTGTTCCTCCTCTTCTCTTCTTTTCCTTTTTTTTCTTCCGAATCGCTTCGTCGAAAACGCATTATTTTTGACCTTTGAGAATTTACTTCGCTTCACTGTTGCTCACGGTCAAACTGTACGCTCAAACAGTGATTCATACACCGAAAACGTCACATTTCGTCACAATTTACGTATTAACGTAGCAATTCTTCAAACAAGCGAAGATCATGCGTACCGAAATAGTTCGACTATCCGTTTTCCGCATCTTACGAACGTTTCGCATCTCCCGTACCTGTTAAGTTAACGTCAGAGGTTAACGATCAACCGTGCACCATTCGCGTGATATCGCGTTGCGTTGCGTGTTTGGAATAAACCATTCTTGCTGCAACGTGGGTAATACCGCGCACCGCCAACTCGTCACATTAATTAGCTCATTCCTTCGCTGTCGAAATGAAATACGGAAGCCGAAAATGATCCACGGAACGCCGCATTCGACTTTTAATTTTCTCTTCTTAACCGTTTTTCAGGAAATTCGTGAAACTGTTCGTTGAACGTGTACGTCGCGAAGTGAACGAAATGTGCTGTTCCATCCATTAATCGTAGGAAACGGGTATGACTTTTCGCGTTCCTGCGATTTTCCAGGTTTCGCTTATTGATCGTTTAATTGTGTATTGAACGCGACACGAAGTAACACGTTTGAGATTATGCTTTCTCTTCTATTAGAAATTGGTAGGCTGAAACTAATTGGAAAATAGACTGCTTTTTATTTTTCCACTTTTACTATTGTTCGTTGTGGTTGTTGAATAAGCAGATCTTACGAGGTATATTTTAATGATTTATTTAGTTACTTTGTACATTTTAATTTGTACTTACATATTTTAAAATAATATTACACAAAAATAGTATTAAATATGTTATAAAGTGTATTAAAATATAAGTAAATATTAAAAAATACATATGTTTCGATACTTTCGTATTTTAACGATTATTTTATTTTTTTGAATTTATGTTCTAATATAATTCGTCACACATTTGGAACGATTTTTGCACGGCATATCTTAAAACGTGGAATAAATAATCCAGTGTTGAAAACACCATGGAAATTATTAAAGAATAAAAAAATGTTAGTCGTTCAATCAACGATAAAATTTTCTTCGTAATGCACGTAGGTCCGTGTTCGCAAATAAATAATTGATATATGTATGTCGACGGTTCATTATTCATGCTTAATTATGATGACAATTGTTGATAATTTTTAATGATTTGTATACTGTGAGAAAAATTACAGAATAGCGTGGCACAGTTGGTTTTGTATATTTTTACATAAATTTGTAGGCAGCTGTAGAATTTTTCTAAGAACAACAATAACGTTCGTACTCGGGTAACAAAAATTTCCTACAGCTTAATTAAATAGAAATATGATTTCACCACGTCGTGTTCGTTGCTCAAACTTATTTCCTACTATTTCTATGCAATCGGAAGTAGAAACTGTTGCACAAACAACAAGAATTATAGTCATTCGAATTTCTATTTATTAATTCGACAATATCGAAATTTTATTAAACTTTGTTATGGTTCTCAGTTTTTTTTATTCATCAATTCTTCCATCGGCTTTTATTTATTTAAAAACTACTATAATTTACAAACAAAATAATTTATAAAAATTTAGTAATATCTATGTTATTTTATACATAATTCATATCGATATTTCCTTTAACGTTATATTTAAAGTCTCCAAAATTCTTTAGTCTCGTATGGCGAATTGAGAATAAAAATTATTGTTAAATTGCCGATTTTTGTGGAAATTCGTATTTTTATAAAGCCTGGAAAATAAGTAAAAATTCTGTATCGTTCTCTAAATATTGCAACGAGAAATTTATTCTGGAATTTTTATATATTTTTACATTCTACGTACACTTTGCATATCATTGTGCATCTAACTTATTATGAATGCATAAAAATCTGTAGCCTAATTATTATACACGAAGCCCTCAGATTATTTTCGGCACGGCGTAAAGAAAATACATACCGCAAAACGTTGAAAATCGATCACAGATAAGACTTTTAAAAATAAGATCGCAAACAAGATATACAATTTGCACTATTAGAATAAAATAAAAAAGTACAAGTGACATAGAATGACTAAAGTACACTTGTTAATATCAACAAAGTGAATCATTGCACCATAATATCCGAATTTTAGTACAGTTTTATTTCGTACAATTTAGTGCAGTTACTATCTTTGATGTTGTCCAGTAACTGAAAGTATCCATACACACGTCGACATCCTTTATGAACGTATTACGTATATTATACGAAACATTTTGAAATTTTATTAGTAAGCTACAACTATCATGATTATATTGTTTCGAAATTTTAAACGATTCTGAAAATGTACAAAAAAGAGTTCTGGAAAATTGCAAAAAATTGCAATTTTGCAACTCTGCAAAAATAGAAAAGTACAAGTATCTACATATATTTTGCAGAGACTACAAAAGTATTCGACGAACACATATAGCAGAATTTTTTTATTGATATATTAATAATTATTTCGGAACGTTTTGAAATATTATTTGCAGTATACGAAACATTTTGAAATATTATTTGCATTGTACAAAATATTTTGAAGTTTCATTAACGCTGTAATGACGACTGTCGTGACTATATCGATCGAATTTTAAACGATTCTGGAAATGTATACAGTAGTTGTAAGATATTTGGAACAAATATACGTAGTGAAATATACGTTAAGAAGAAATGGAAATATAAAATTCTTAATTATTGATTGCAACAAGTGTACAACAGCGAAATTACATCAGTACCTGCATTTTGCAGAGATCACAAAACTGTTTAAACAGGCAATCCGCGATATTAATAAACCTCGCGGTATTCAGTGCGATCATTTTTCACGCTTGTTGTGTACTTAAAGCGATTATTCACACTGTACATCAATTTTGTACTAAATATCAAACTCGTAATAAATATCTTGCAACTTGCGTATATACTTTCGGACTGGCTACAAATTTTGCCAACATAATCGTGAAAGTCTCGTTACGGCGCTAATGAAATTTCAAATTTTTTTACATAACACGATATAAATATAAGAACGTTTTAGTAAACGTACGAATACTTTTGCCAGCCACCGTATGCAAGAAACAACGTAAGACTTTCTAGAATATTGTAAATATCTTTATACGCATATTTCTTTCCATTTTGTAAATAATTTCTTATCGGTAAAGACAACTTATTTGCGAACTGTAAATTCTTATCGCTAAACCCTTAGTTATTCGTAGACTTTTCTCTCCTTTTTTTTTTGATCGAACAAATTTAATATCTGTCCTAAACTTAAACGAGAATTGAATTTTTCAACGTGGAACGTTCTGTATTCTCATGTGCAATAGGTTTAGAAATTCTATCACGATGTAAGACTACGTTTTGATAGTAATCGAAGGAAAGACGATTCGCCCAAGTAAATACAAGAATTGTATAAACCGTGTTTATCATAAATAGTCGCGATTCCTTCTTTCTTTTTGCGATTGCATTTAGACCCGACGGGACTAGGGACCTAGCTTTGATTCCTGTGGGTATCGAGGATATTGGATTTCCTCCATATTGCACCGCGAAACTATTCGTGCCGCCTTCGTGCGTTGCTTGACGCGTGCACGCAGCTCTGTTATTTTACGTTGATTCGTTGCCCCATTTAAATGTCAGTTCAAAGATCTGTGACATACGGATGAATCTGAATGACGAAATAAAAATATCACTTTTCCTGCATGAGTGGTCTTTCTATCGAGATACGATTTCGACGATGACGCCTTCTAAAAGTGGAAAAAGCGTAGCTTTTATTTATATTTTTTTTTACACCCTACCAATGATATGCTTATACAGTTCTTGGTTTAGTATTGAAAATATGGTATAAAATGTTTTTCAAATAAGAAAATGCTTTTGCGAATGTTTATAACGAAACAGTTAACGATAGCTTTTAGGTAAACTCTTGATTTAGTGTAGGAAATATTGTGTGTAGGGACTATTTCGTACGTTTTGTTTTTTGTTTTTATATTGTCGCTTTTATGAATATTTAGCATAAGATAGTTAAAAATTGGATAAAAAGATGTAGTTCTCACTTTTTACGTCTACATGGCATGAAAAATTTCGTATAACGTGGGATATTTCGTATATTTTTTTAAATGGGTGCACAATTTTACAAAAACTTTTATCAGTGTTTTTATAAACATTTCTTTAAACGTGAGTTAGTATGATCGTGTTAAGAAAATATCAGAAAAATAAGTTTATCACACTTTAACAGGTTATTGTTCGTGTAAATACATATCACCTTTAAACATCGAAGGTTAATAATTTCTACTTGCTACTATTCTCAATTATTGCTATGATACGATGAATCAGTATGATAAAATTTCTCGTGAGAAATTGCAGATGAATCAAATTGCAATGATCGTATTCTTCAGAATCACCATAATTACGTTTAAAAGTGTATTATAATTAATTCATTTAATTAAAGTAATTTAATCTGATCAAATAGATTTTTGGAAGGCAATATGCAATAATAAAACTGATCCTAGGAAATGAAATCTAAACTCTAGAGGACTATGTTGCATACAAATATAACTATTTACTATACATACATTTCTACAAATACATATTTATGTATTGAAAGTACACAAACATTGACATTATCGATAATATCTGAATATATTTAATGATAATATTGATCGCTTCATTTCTACATTCCAACCGTGTAGCGTTTCTTACAGTTACTAATTTATCATTAATTTCTACACTTTGGTTAAATTTACAAGCTGTAAATCTGCAGCGTCTGACCAAAGTGTCCAGACATTTCTAACTAATTACGTGTCAGTAATTGATCCGTTACATATTTTCCTGGTCATTTCTCCATTAACTTCTTTATTGGGTTGGCAACTAGTGATTGCGGAATTTGTCATTAGGTGGTAATGACAAAGAAATGGCGAGGAAAATATGTAACCGATCAATTACTGACACATAATTAGTTAGAAATGTCTGGACACTTTGGACATTAGGTGGTAATGACAAAATCCGCAATCACTTAGTTGCCAACCCAATATTTCTTTTTTTCCTATAAAACCACTGTCGTAATCCATTGTCTGAAACACTCAAAAGGCGATAATTTATGAAACGACATAACGTTATTCGTTTTAGAAGATTTGTAAGGTTTTAGAACGCGGCCTAACATTGTACCTTTCACTTTACTCGAGCAGATTAAAATAAAGCGCAGTGCACTTGGTGCAAAAGCTCCATTTTTATTACATCGCGTATACACCGTTAAACCAGGGATAAACGTCTCTCGTGTACTAAAATTGCTCTATTCAGGCAACAAAACGATCAACCAGATAGAATTTCTTACGTGTCAGAGCAGCAATGGCTATCTTATGTTATTTCTGTCGGTCATAAAAGCAAAGTTGGAAGAAAAGCGTTAAGGATTTACAAGGATCAGGTATTCTTCTTTCATCCCTGTCCCCTTGTTCCTCGTCCAAGGGATACGCATTACTATCGATCTGCTGGAACTCTTAATACGCCACAACGAGTTCAGAACTCGTCGCGTTCAGAACTTCGCTAAATCTACCGTCAGCGACCATATGAAAAACAATTATCGTTCTCTTCCAATCTACAAATCAAATTCATCTCCTGACTGGTTGAGGGTGGAACTTCAATTTCGAGGCTGTTACGCTCGGGTATTTAAAAAACGAACGGAGGAGAAGCAAATGAAACGACGGGGTATTCAAGCGGAAAAACTTACGCTAAACTTGCACCGCGATTCGGAGCGCGTAATTGGAAATTCAACTCTTACTTTCTGTTCGACGCAATACGTCAACCGGAAATTAAGAGATTCTTCGGACGAACGTAAAGGTAAAGATGCAGGCAAACTCGAGCTTTCCTCCCTCGAGTTGCGTCGTTCTGTCTTCTTCCTGGAAGCGTAGTGATATGGCTCTGGGGACGGTGCATTTCGATCTTGCAGTTCCGCTCACGAATTACAAGCTTCCTTTCGTTGAACTTGATTGAAAGTTTTGAACACGACGCGATGAGTCGGCCGTCTATATATAGACTATATATATTCCTATATATTCGTTTTAAGCCTCTCAGTGCAGCGTTTCCGGCGCCGCGCATCCGATCGGCTGATCGTTAATTCAATTTCTTTCGTATCTCAATCCGGTTGATCGCCGGCAATCGAGAACCCGTCGAAAGTTTCGAACGGTACGTCAGCCATCGATTTCCCATCGGAAACGCTTCTCGAGATCGGCTATAGAATATCGTCGATTGTTTCGCGTCGACAATGGCGAGCCGTTGACAGCTCTTGCCTTAACAAAATTATCGCTATCTGTATTGCCGTAAACTAGATTACACGCTTTCATTAATGTTGCGTCCTGGGTCAACGAGCTGTCGTTAAATTCGCACCAATCGTTCCGCTTGTAAGTACAGTGGCTGGAAAAAGTGCTCGCACCTGTTCTTACTTTTTGATGAATTTTTTCCCACCTGTCTGATATATAAGCGTGGAACTAAACACTTGAAAGAGACTTATACAGGCTGTTTCATAACACGTGGGACCAACGATATCGGGAGTGAGCAAGGGATACAAAAATGGAAAGATGGAAAATGTTCGTGCGAATATGTGTCGTGTTTGACGTTGTTTCAAAGTTACAGACACTTTTGCGTTACAATAACCCGACAACTTATCTTCATTGAAGGTGTTCGAAATGACTAGAACATCATTCCATGCACAATGAAATTTTTGCAAAATTCTTTGCGAAATTCTTGTAATGGTCGTTTGGAGCATCTTCCGTGAAGATAAGAAGTTGCGCGTTATCGAAACACAAAAGTGGCCATAAGTTTGAAGCAGGGTCAGATAGGACGCGTATTTGTGATATGAATTTTGTCCATTGTTTTTGTGTTGCCTGAAGCGGCTGCCGCGTGTTATGAAATAGCCTGTACAAAGAGGAGAGACGCCGAGGAAGATTAATCACGAGATGAAGATGAGCGGAAAGCATCCTTAAGCGAAATTTTGGGAGAATCAGGAGAAGCGATTAAAATGATTTTTATAAATGTTTCCACACGAAAAGCAAATACTGGGGTCATGGGTGGGTATAAAAATAATTTTTAATCGTCTTCTAATTAAACAAATTTAAGTTAAATTCGACTCGTGGTTTATTGGTGTAAAAAAAAGAGGACAAATACACCGGATTGACTAACATTAAGTGGCGTTTCTTCATCGTCAGATATAAATACTCTGTTCATGCTGAAAATCAGCTTCATCTTTGACCTCGGTGGATTGTATTTGACTTTTATATCAAGTTCTACATATACATATACATATTTTCGTATTATCAAATTTTTGGAGCCACATGAAATTAGGTACACTGGCATCTAATGATATGGGATTTAATAAACTTGGACATAATTAATTAGATAATATGTGAATGTTATGATACGTTATAATATATAAATATTAAATATAATTATACATTCGATTACTACATTAATCCTTTGGCTTCAAACAAGTCCGAATCTGACTCGCCTGGCTGACTATAATTTAAATAAATAATGGTAATAATTAATCTCAATTAAATCGCACATCAAGGGCTTGATATATTAAATGTTACGATACAATATGTTATAATATAACGTGTAAATACTTTTTCTAACCACTGCAGTTCGCGTAAAATTAACGTGCTAACAATTAACAAATTGTTGATTTCGGAAAAGAAGGACGGTATCTCGGTTCGATTTTTTCGATATTTTTTTTTTTTTTCACAATCGAATAAAGAAATTTTTTTGAACTTTCACGATGTCTTTTGGATAAAATATTTGTGGTTCCTCAGATTTCGATGGTATTTTTGATAACACGTGGCACTTCGTTCTGACATTTCGTGAACACAAAACACAGCATACTATCAAGAACACTGAACAAAAGAATTTAGTTTCGACATTTCACTCAACTTTGTGTTAGTTTCCCAATAAACGTAATTGGCAATGTACTTGTCAATGTATTATATCACTTGCCATTGCACTATAACGATATTGCAATTTCTATATATATATATAGAATATATAGCTAATATCGTTATATGCTTAAATAGATATAGATATTATATAGATTTTATTCGTACGATACGCTATTCTGGTATTATTTTTGCAAGCACCAGGTAATTGCGTGAAACTTCTCGCGTGATCTTTATCGCAAAAGCTAAAATAAAACAACTGTTCATGACAAGTTTGAGTAACGTATTGTAACGGCTATAATAAAGCTGTGCGAGATTTATGATAAGGGTAAAACGTGGAAGCATTAAAGGTACAGTTTGTGTTATCCAGTGAATTCAGAATGAAGAGAATCTTTTTCGCAGTTATTTTAAATATGATACTTACAATAAACTGTATAAAAAGGAAATGTATAAAAAAAGGAACGAAATATCTTCTCGTGGAAGAGCAATCGTGTACAACGTTTTAAATTTTGCTTGAAAATATTCGTCACATTTGTCCATTTACCTTTAACTTTCTTGTATATTCACCGGATTTTTGGAAATTAACACGCGTTCCTCTAGTTCTTTTTCGAACGTATCCTTTGTTCCTTTGATTGGTATATTGTTCGATGAAATTTTAATTCCTTTGATGCAACAAGTACAGCGCTGTGGTTTAGTTTTTCGTTTGCAGCAGGTTGTAGCGAATATCGTGGAATAGCATTGCCACTATTGTTATTCGTATTGGATTTTTCGCTCTTTTTCAAGCATTCTTGTGACTTTTTAAGTTACTTTACAACAACAGTGGATCAACTTCTGAAAATTTCTCTTTTTCCTACTATCGTGTGCAAGCTCGCTTTAGGAAACACAATGTGCAATTTTTAGCGTAAACAAAGTGCAATTTTTTTAATTGATCCGTAGCGCCAACGTAAAAAGTGTTCGTTAATCCAAACTGAAAAACAGTTTCGATAGAAAGCATCAAAAATCTTGTCGAAAACAGAAATTTTTAAACACACGTTATACGAAAGTTTTTTAAACTTCATTAGTATCGTGATCGCTATCGTGACTATATCAGCAAAATTTGTGACAAATCAGAAAATATAAGCTTTAAAATATTTATCACCGAGATATCTACGCTTTTACATATTCAAAACGATTCATTTTTTATTTTCCTATACCATTCGTATACAATTTTTTACACGCTATTTGCGGCAAACGATTTACAATTTCTACGTACGTTTTCAGATTGGTTTCGAACCAATTCGAACAAATTTTACAAAACGCAAATAATATATTGATGAAAGTTCTTTAATAACTGTAGAAATTTAACTGTAGAAATACTAATAACATTTGGTAATATGTAACGATGTCAACAGTAACAAAGAATGTATCATCAAGTTGTAACATGAAAATTTAAAAATGTCGAAATATAAATAATGTACAGATTCCAAAATATCGCGGTAGAATCAATAAGAAATATCGAAACGTTACGTGTAAATTGAAACGTAAAACTGGGATCCAATTTAAATAGATTTTGCACATTTATTTTGAAATTCCAACCAGTAAATAAAATACGAAACAATTAGATGGTTAATAATTTAGGTTCCAGCGAACGTAACTGAAAAATATAACAAAAGGAAGCAGGTGCAAGCGATACCGTTCGTTAATATTATCCAATGATATCTAGTAACCAGTGGCTCGTAAGAATCTACAACGGTGCGGCTGTAGCAACGAAAGTATTAGGTTGTCCGGAAAGTGTCTTTCTCTTCCAGACACGTCTTTTACAACGACGCATCTTTATACAAACATGAAACCTAATCTGTCGAACATTGTGATCTTTATTTTGATAAAATAAAATGGATCATACGTAATTCGATAAAATTATTATTTTATTATTATTATTAAAATTAATTATTAAAATTATTATTATATAAAATTATCATTATTAAAACAGAAAATATTGTGAATCCATTTCCTTATAAAACGAAAGAAACTTTTCGGACGACCTAATAGAAAAGATCAATACGGTTTGAAAAAGTAATATCATTAATAAGGGTAATTATTATATAAAACTCTATCGATCGGTATTGTATTGCAAACGAGAAAATGACGGTTTCCAGATAAATATATATAAATTTAATATCTGCGGTAATAAAGCGAGGGCTTTTAAGGGCAAACCGCCACTTCCAGTAACATTATTACCAATAACAACCGATATCCAGTGACACCTGCTAACATTATAACCGATAATAACGCATTATCGAGCTTTAGCGTTCAAAATATTAGAATACGAATAATATTAATATCCACAAACATTAAAATATAAATGGTACAAAAAACAAAAAAAAAGAAATCCAGAAATAGCAAAACATAAACAAAGATGGAAACGTTGCGTCTAAGTTAAAGCGCGAAGCTACGCTGAAAATCAAACAGGTTTCAGCGATTCTGGAATTCTAGCTCGCAAATAGATCACGAAACGAGTAGACGATTAATAATTTGGGCGATACGCGTGTAGCGCGCGCCGGTAACAGCCAGACAGAAGAGAGAAACGTTATCGAGCTACCAGTTATTATGCTTAATAATGGAATAGGAATAGCCATGTTACGATCGGCTAACTGGTTCTCGAGATAGGCCGGTAATTAGTCTTGCGAGAGGCGATCGCGCGTTCCGTGTCTGGGAATTTATCATTACGTTGGACGTGTAAAGTATAAATCACGCAGCGTGTCTGCAGATTCGCGTTCAATGAGCAGAGAAAGAATCGCGGCGACAACGATCGTCGATAAATCCGCGTAAAATTAGAAGCAATTACGCGGCTACTGGCAAAAATCGCTCGGTTATCGCGGTGACCGGCGCCGAAGAGCTGAAATCGTTATCGTGGTGTTCGTCGTGGAAACGCACTTGGTCGCCGCGGCCCGTTGTAATTTTCAGTCGCGGCATTGCTCTCTGCGATAAAACCGTGCAGTTCAATACGAAACGACAACTATGATTGAAGGTCGGGACAGCAGCTCTCGATAACGAGTTGAAGAACTCGGAAAAAGAAAGATTACTGCGTGCCACGTGACTGGGTCAACGTTTCGCACACGGTGTCGAGAAGAAATTGGGCCGCGATATTCGAGCTGCTTTTATTTGTGGAATCGGTCAACTAGACGAAACAAAGAGTAGAGGAAATTGATGAAATGACAGTGGTTCGTGAACGTATTCGAACGCTTATCGCAGTATTTTTTATTATATTTTATACAGGATGGTTGGTAACTGGCGGTACAAGCGGAAAGGGAGTGATTCTACACGAAAAAAGAAGTCGAAAATATAGAATAAAAATTTTTCGTTTGAGGCTTTGTTTTCGAGAAAATCGACTTTGAATTTTCGCTCGGTACGCGTGCACTTTATCACGTCTCGTTATAACGGATCTCACTGTAGATCGTTGTCTCGATGGAAAAATTAAAAAAAATATTTTTTTTAAATTTTTATTCTATATTTTCGACTTCTTTTTTCGCGTAGAATCACTCCCTTTCCGCTTGTACCACCAGTTACCAACCACCCTGTATATTATTATATTTACATGCGTTACACGAAACGTTTTGAAATGTTATTTTCTGTGCCAGTACTTTTGCCAGCCACAGCATCTGCTAGATATGTTCATGTAATCGGAAGTAAATTTTTATCGAGGTTGCAAATGCTCTAATTACTGGGAAAATATTTCTGCTACAATGGAACCTTGATTAATGGAAGGATCGATTATCGGAATGTTGATTAGTGGGAAAATTAAGAATAAGTGTGCGTAAGAAAGAGGAAAATGAGAGTAGAAATAAACAGAGATCGTTAAATCCTTATTTAAAAACCTGTCGTTCCTGTGTGTCTAATATTAATATTTGTAAAATAGTTAGAAAGAGTAAAGGATATTTTTCGAATGAAAGAAATGGGAACTATGAGAACAAAGTTTCAGCATGCATGATGATTAGCTCGGACAATCAAGGTTCTACTGTACCTCGATTGAGCGCTATACTGCACTCTAATCAATCATTAATGAAAGAAACAGTGTAAACAAAATATTACGTGCTTCCTCCTGCATAATTGAACTTCATCTATCAGTAGCTATCTTACACGATGGAAAGAAAGTTGATAGTGACATTGAAAAAATTCTGCAGGTAAATTTTGTAGATTAAGTATCATCCAGTTATCCTATTTAACGTAAAATTGTACAATTATTAAAAAATGTATAAAAAATATCTATAATCTACGATCTATCATTTGTCAACTAATTAATTTTTATTGCTAGACTGCGGATACTCACGGAAATTTGTATCTTTCGGAATATATAATAATACAAAATTGAACCTAGAAATTGGTTTGCTTATTACATAAATATTACAAGTAGCTTGGATATTTCGTATATTTTGACGTATTATACGCATTTCTACGTGTTCAAATTTCCTTTCATTTAAATGCATAAAAGTCTGCAATCTAATTATATCTTAGTAAATTATCATGCAAGAGAACCCTGAAATACTTACTCTGATAAATCCAGAAAGCGACACATTAAAACAACTGCCAGATGACTAAATTCCTTTAGAATTTAGTGCTTATCTTTCAACCGCGTAAATTTAAATCCAGCTTTTATTGTACATTATGCAAAGTAACGAGTAGATCTCGTTACAATGCAGAGTACTAAATGAATTATTCATCGGAGACGTTATCAAATACCTTCTGAAGAATTAAGATCTCCTTGAGGATTCGTTGCTTAAGATCGTAAAGGGTGTGAACAATTTCCCTCAAAAATTCCCCTGCCCCTTTCAGCCAAGCAACCTTCACAAAAGCGATAACCGCGGAGAAAAGAGGCGGTAGAAAGTGGCAGCGCATTCAAACGAAGATTCGAGTTCATTCTTATCGACCACTGAAAGCTATTTAATGATCGTACACGAGTCGAGTTCGCGCGATTACCGCGTGAACTCCATTTCCGATTACGTAGGAACGCATCGAAATCGCGAGGAAATTTTTTCGTGCTCGGCTACACCTGGCTACGCTTTTAGCTACCTGCAATTACTTTCGGTAACTGTTCGGCGCACAAGCGCAACTTTTCATTTCGTAATGTATCTTTGAACGTAGAAAGTGGTTGGCGCAATAATAGCAACGTCGTCGAGGTTAACTTCGCTACTTATTGGTTTGTCAATGTGTACACTGGTATTCGTAAATATTAGGACACCCCTTGGTTCCATAAGGTTCGATAATAAATTGAAGGGCTCGCAAGGAAAATCACTTTTCCTCGTGTTTGCCTCTCTTCAGAAAAACGAAAGAATACTCCGGCATTTCTAATTTCCTCTTGATACGCTCCAATTTTTCTAAATGATCGTTAAAACTTCGTTCGAACAATTCCACGATTTTAGAGCGGTCTTGCATTTCTAGCGTAGCGAACAATTTTCGATACTGAATTAACGTTATTTTTTGTATTTGTTTACTTTTGTAAACAATTTGATTTTATTAGGAATTATCTTATAATACGCAATAGGTAGCCAAATATGGAACACTGACATTAGATACGATATGGGAACGAACAGAAAGTAGCTTTATCGTTCTTATCGATTAAGACACTTTGGCTATAAAATCACATTTCTAAAGAATTAATGAAATAAATAGCCAATCGCAATAATCTACATGCAAGTGTCAAACTCTGCACTAGCACATTTATCATGCGTCCAGAATCCGCATATTCAAGCAAGAAAAAAGTTCTTAGCGAAATAAACGGTTGTCAGAGTAAATGACAGCCTATAACCGTTTAACAGATATTTGTTTGTCAGGTTTACAAAAAATGGCACCGTTTCACATTTGCTCATTTTCCTTTACATTCTATATGATTCTTGTAAGTGTATCTGTAAATTCCTGATTCTTGAATATAAATCACGAAAAAGTTTAGTAAATTCTTTTATCTCGACATTTACATCTTCATGATTTATAACTTTTCTACGACGTAATGATACGATATTAGTATGTCGTATGAATGTTGAGACTGATATAGAATAATATGATATTATTTCCATAAACGATGAAGTCGTAGAGATCAGGATAAAAGTATTTATTGCAAATTTTTTCGTAATAAGTTAAGATATAGATCATTGTTTTATGATATCGATTACTCGTTATCGTTTAAAAAGCAAGAAAATTTGACATGGAAAATTAAAAAAAAATTGGTCAGCAGCTCATCAATTAGTTTAATTCTACCGCGATTCTCGAATTTTTATATCTTCATCCTGCTCTCGTTTTGGTAAACAAAATTTTTCACACCTTCTTCAAATATTTTTAAATGTTTTTTTCAATTTAATGAAAAATGAACGAAACGTACCGATATTTTAGCACTAAATTATCAAGTCAGAAATCAACTATTTTTGAATTGATCGAACGATGATCTTGCATTTACGAAGAATTGCAATTCAAAGATTTGTAAAAACTATTTGTAAGAGTTACAAGAGGAATGTTATAAGTTAGAGATCATCCAAATCGAAATTCGTGTAAACAAGAAATTTAGAATTAAATAACAGCAAATATGATAAGAATATTAAATAATACCGTTCGCGTAATTATCTACCATCTGATGATATTAACGAATCGACAAGTGACAAGTTATAATAGACAAGCGTAACGCCAATGTATCTCACATGTTTGCGCTCATTTTTTCCAACTTTCCCATCACGCGTCGGATAAATGCCAAGTAACGTCTTTTGTTCCTCGAGAGACGCTCGAGTAATAAATTTTCGTTCGCAAGAAGGTGCAAAACTGAGCATTTTTTCAGCATCCTAATCTCAGTGATATAACACCAGTTAAATCGTGCGAGTCAAGCCAAACGATAAAATTTTACTTGACATTTTCTCCTTGCTTTCACACGCGACCTAACTCGTTTACTTCACTACTTTGCAAACTCAATTTTCTGAAAGATGAAATTTCTAAGGCAATTTCGATTTTCGTTCTAATCGCAATATTTTCCTCGCCCACGCTATTTTTTCAAGACAGGTCGGTACACCACGTTAATATTAGCCCGTACACACCTCTACGTTCGCATCAATTCCGTGCGTAGCAACTTGTAATTCCCGCGTGTACCTTGCAAGACGTGTTTATGAATTTTCCATGCAAAAGCCATACGTTTAGACGCTTTTACGAGTGCACAGTCCCGCGTCTCGCGTGCATGCAAATAACGCGACCGAAGGAACATTTCAAAATGTCACGACACACTGGGACACGTATTCGTTAACACGCGCTGCTACCTGTCTTTCGAGCGTACCACTTACGGTTGTAAAAATTTCGTTGGTCGCGGACGACGGAGAGGCGACACGGGATTTGGCTGACCGTTAAGCAAACGGGTTAAAGGTTTATTGGTCGTCAGCCGGTAACGTGGAAAAATCGTGGCACTACGTCGTTGAATCTAATCCGCTGGAATGGCAACTACATCTATCGCGCGTTGTAAAGGGCTCATATCGCGAATATGTTTTATGATAAACTTTTGTCATTTAAGCTGGATGGCGCACTTTGAACTTTGCAATGTCGAAACTCTGTGCTTGACAATTTTGATGGCTCTCGCGACATCAGAAGTTGAACGAAAATTGATCTCTGTTATCCTGACGAGAGTTTCGAGTGGAAACGGGCGTATTGTTTCGAGGATGGGAATAAGACTCGGAGTGTACTAACCAGTCTGTACTGACAAATCAGCGCTATATCAAAGAAAGATCGTTGCTTGTATATCTACTCGTGTACTTTTGTAATATTATCGAATTAACTTTCTTACTTATGTTCGCAACCGGCTTATTACCTGAGCTTGTAAATGGCGATGGCCTAACAAAAGAATAATAATAACGCAAAATACTCAAAGAAGTATATATTAGGTACGGAACAAAGCAGGAAAAACGTCTTGAGATTCGTAAAATCAGCAGCTCTATGGGACGAAATCTAGAGACAGGAAATATACCATCGCTAGTGACTGTATCGTTGATGCGACGTTAAAGAATGAAAGAAGAAGAAGAAGAATGATGATAATAATAATGATAATAACAAATAATATTTCAGCTACTGTCAGGGGCATAAGAAAAATTACTGAAAGGGATTTAAATGGTTTGCATTTGGTGGTAAATAAATAAAAAAATCCTGTGAAGATGATTTTGACAGCTTTTTCAGGGCCATTAACTCTTTTTTTTAATGGAGCCACATACTTTTTGATGGGCCGGTGTATGTGCTTTTTTATTCTCTACAAAAAATGTTGAGACAATTGTATATATCTGAAACTAATTAGTTTAGGAGATATTTTAACTTCAATCTTGTTGAACTTACCTATAGAAACCACGGAAAACATGAACACAGGAATACTGTTTTTCCATATTTCCTTGGCTTTTTCTACGATATGCCTAACAAAATCAAAGTTAGAATATCTTTTAAACTAATCGTTTGTACATACAATCATCTCAATGCCCTTTTGTACAAAATAAAATAGCATCGATTGACGCGTAAGAAGTCTCAATTTAAAAAGTGTCAATGATCTTGGGAAAACTGTCAAAATAAGCTTCGCAGGTTCTATCGGGTATTCCATAAAAATTTCAATATACGATACATGTTGGCATAAATTGAGGTAGAATTCAAAATATACGTATGTAGGAATGTTATATTATAAATTAACAGAAAAAAACAGTACGACAAACACAATATCGTTGCACTCTCACAAAATCGAATAAAATATCGCGTTTCACGAATTCGTTTCTCACTAATTCTACGTCACAGCAACACGATGAACTTCTCTCGACCACGAATAATTCAACTCTGACAGCATTTATCACGCTCATTTTTCCCTTAACAAACCTTGGTAACGCTCACAACACTCCTTGACAACATTAACATATCTTGACAACGTTTATAAACAATCAGCCACGTCTTTCCCTGACGTCACACCATCCCACACGTATGATATGTAATTTTATGAGTTTATCGATATGATCAGACCGCGAATAAATCGATTTCATCATCGTTGCAAGTCGATATTTGCTGTTTCGTAATTTGTTCAAACAATGAAAACACGTCTTTCGTATATAGTGTACGGAAGAAATTGCGAACGCGTACCCTATATAAAGCCATAAGATATAACTTGACGATATTGTTTGTGCTGAAAATTTCGTCTACGGAAAACTGTTTTTCTTTAAATATAGCTATATCGAATGTAAGCAACTGGTAACAATGTGCCCTGGGTCATCGATGTATATCGTGAAATATATTATTCGATTACTATGTTATTGTCGTCTTTCCTCTTAAGTTTCTTTTGTGTGGTTGCGGATGGAAAATAGCGACAAAAGGTGGAAATACCTCAGAAATAAGAGGTAATATTTCCTGTAATGTCTGCATTCACTTCTGTGTACTTGCGTTTGTGTATGTGCGTGTGTGATAAAGAAAAATTTATTATATCCATAAATATAGTCGTGGAAGCCAAATCGGTTGATACTGATGCACATAGCCAATCATAAAAGTCTACGTGCATTAATTAAACTTTTTACATTCGACTTAATCAAAAGAAGATAAAAAGGTGCTTTGTCATAAAATCATTTATATTTACAGTGGCTCGTGCAAAAGTATTCCTATACTTGCCATAGTAAGCTTTTATGTTTACGTCATCAATATACAGAGTGCCCACGCAAATGGAACAGGTTGTATTTCCTAAACGGTTAGAGATAGAAAAAGCTAAAGGTTCTCTGAATTATTTCAGTCTCTTTGCAAGTGTTCCGGAGTATCTATGTTATGTTCCACTACAAGACTGAAATAATTCAGAGAACTTTTAGCTTCGATAACTTCCTAATGAATAAGTTTAGGGCATAGGTATGTTAGTACTTTTATGTAGAGCGCAAGAAATTGCATCGATTGGTACAGTCAAAAATAAAGATCTCCATTTAAAAAGCAAGATGCAGTTGCATTTTTCTGATGCACCGATGCACAAAAATGCATATAATTAGTTGCATATTACGCACTGCCTGATACCATTTAACTTCTACTTAGGACAACTTTTTCTATTCCTAACCGTTTACGAGATATAGCCTGTTCCAGTTGCGTGAAACACGCTGTATATATACACTGTATACAGAAAAGTATTTTGAAATTTTATTGACACTACAGCGAAACGCGACTGCTACGAATTATATCGGCAATCGAATCCAATCTAAAAATATACATACAAGTTGCAAGATATTTTCTACGAAATTATATTTAATAAAAAGATAATACACGGTATAAATAGACGTCTTAAGCCTATAGTACGCTGTACAATCCAGAAACTTTATTATAGTAATTTTTTCATTCCATCGTTGTACCAATTTAGAGAAGCGATGTATTATTTTTCTGTTATGATTCTAAACATATAATTGGCTGGTTTATGCACGTTTCTATTGCGTTACTTTGAATCCTCCTTACCTTGTATCGTAGGCATTGTATTTTGTGACAGTAAACGCAAAAAAAAAGGAAGAAATTATATTTCGATAGACATTACCAAAATACACGTAGTCGCTAAATATCTACGGTTCTGCTATTCAAACAAGTTTTTCTAGCTTTTGCTTATTCCACGCTTTGTATGAATAAAATAGTCCAAGGTAGAAGAAGATGTCCGAAGAGACACAGACACACGAGGAAAAAGCGAAGGAGTCAGCAGGGTTAAAGATGATCCTACTAAATAATGACACTTGCTAATGTCGCGGACGATTGCCCTTTAGATATTCTTGTGATCTATGCAAAATGTGTTTGTATTAAATATTTCGCAATTTTTGTATATATTTTTCCAATCGTATCAAATTTTCTTGATATAATCACGATAACTGAACGTTACTATAACGCTAATGAAATTTTGCAGTGTTTCTCGTATAACGCACGCAACATGTTCATAAAGAGTGTTCGAATACTTTCGCGAACTTGTTCGTATGTAGCTTTCTGCAATATTGTCCGTGCGCGTATGATGTGAAACTATGCGACTGATAGTGCATCAATGTCCACGTCAAAGATGAAGCAGTTGCTTTCATACATGCGTTTCGTGTTTTATCATATGGAAAGAAGGAAAACTCAAGGAGCAGATATTTCCCTTCAGTTCGTAGAAAACCAGCGATCGCGTTGCTTTATCGAATCAGACGACGAAATTAATGAGGGGTAGGGAAATTGCGTACCATTATGACGCAATTTCATAGTTCTCGTGGAATCGCTCCTCGCTGACAAGTCGAAGCAAAAAACGAATATAGTTCTCGTAAATTGAGTTAGAGATACAGAACTAATAATCGCGCGCAAATTCTTTTTAAGTTAAATTTCTTTATCTTCGCTAAAGAAAAGGTAAATCACCAAACAGTATCTAGTGCAATAAAAAGCATCGATCGACATAACAATCGGGCCGTGAGAATAACAAACTTTTTTTTACCCTTGTTCTCTTTTAAAAATCACATCTAAATTTTGTATTAGCTTCCGATAATATTAATTACCTTCGTTATAGCTATATCTTTTCTTCTAGATAACCATCTGTTAATTTACGATTTCTTGGATAGTCAAACGTTAGGTAAATCTTTTTAATGCTTTGACGAGTTAACACGATGATACCCTGCTATTGGATCGTATCCGATTTTAGGCAAGCAGTTTGTTTTTAGGATGTTATCTCTACTGAGATTTCGAAATGTTTTGTACGGTACACATAAACAAGTTTCAGAAGCGAATACTTCCGCGAGCTACTGTACGCGATAAAATCAATGTACCGCAACCTTGCGACAGAGAGTATTTAACACTAGAACTACTGATAGTTAACACGAAGCTGTTTCTACCAAAGCCAGTCAAACTGACTGGTGTCTAAAAAATACGTAATAATAGAATATTTTTATATTTATTAATTCATTACTCTTTTACAGAAGGAATTCCATGTTATATAGTACTTTTTTGGCATTATTAATCCATCTGAACCAGTCATTTTGACTGGTGTGGTGGTTCTAGTGTTAATAAGAAAATATTAATAGTATTACTTTACAGTGAGCGAACGCACGAATCAGTTTAATGTTGCGTAACGACAGTAACATTTTATAGCTTTTAATAGCTTTATCGATATACATACGTAAACGTTCGAGCGTATCAATGGCATTTCCATGAGCACGCGTGAAACGTCGCGAGTCTCGCTTGGAATTTCGTTTTGTGCGAGTTTGACTACAACGTGTTTCAATGTAACTTTGCCTGAGATCGTTTGTGGCAAAGTTCCTGAAATTTTTGGGGTAACGTCGTGATTGCAAGAAGAAATATTCGAGTGTTTCGCATTATCACGCCTGCTACGCAGTGAAATTTTTCGCCAAAATTAATGCAACATCGACGTAACTAAGAACTTGTAATTATCAATTTTCCAAATTATCCTAAACTTTCCTAGTTATCCGTTCGGATAAAGAAATTTCAAGTTGAGAAAAATATTTCCTCCAAAAGCTTGTCCTCCTTCCGCTTCTCCTCTTATCCAATTTATCGTTACGATAAAAAATATATGTTCTAATTTATACGTTCTTAATTAAAAGAAAGTTACAAAGTCGCTTTTATTCTTTAACCGTCCGGTGGGATTCTTGCTAGATTTGTAATCTTAGAAATCAGCTTACAAATTTTCAGCGGTTGGAAATGAAGAAATTTCGAAAGTGAGGGAAGGAGGAATAGACTCTGGCGTTGAATGAATTTTCATAATCTCTGGCAATTTACATTAAGTACAAGACGTCCAGGTGTAATTATCCTTTACAAAGGACGATCTTGGAGAGGTCTATCGAGACACGTGTAATTGTTCGAACGCCTCCAGTCTATGTTACAGGCCATTACCGAAGCTCTCTTAATTTCCTAACTTAATCCGAGAACGATTTACACGCGCCGCGTGAAACATTTCACCCTAATGACAAAGTACGGTGAAATGTAAGATAAAAACAAACTCAGCAGGTTTTGGTTTAATTAGAAGTAATTTTCTACAACCCGTTTAATTTATTTGTACATAAGTATTTATATGCAATACACTAATACACATTAATACACAACTACACAGATGCAATTTTAATACTTCTAATCAATTGAAATATAATAATTCATTGAAAAAGGTATATTTTCTATGGTTATTTCCTGATAATGGATATTACTATCGTTTATCTTTATTTTATTTCAAGTAGAATAAGATGTTGCATATTATGCATAGAATGTTTCTTATATTTTGCCAATTTTACATTTTATATTTATTTAATTGTAATCTGCTTAATAATAATCTCTATAACTTTGTGGAATGAATTGAATGTTTTGGAATCGGAAATTTTTCATTTTAATTGTTATATATATTTCACTAGAATTAATACTTTTCAAAAAAAAATGTTTCGAATGTAGAAAGAAATAATTATAATATTACCTCAACATATTTATTAGCCGATAAATTCGAATTCAATTCTATTATATTCAAGATAGAAAATATATCCAAAGTATAATATTTTAGAGACCATGATAGACATTTCGGTAATCATATTCGAGATTAAAGTTTGTCTTTTTATTAAATTATATTACACAATACCGATCATATTTTAATAACATAATTAAACATATAACATTTTTGGCAAATGTCTGAATTACATTTAATTTATAATCTTGACGATAATCGTTTTGAACGGTTATTTGATTTAAACATAATCGTAGAAATGGATATAATGGCAGAAATTCGTGTCTTTAGTGTTGTTTAAGTTTGTGAAACTGAATGATATAACAGCTATCTATTTTGTTAAGAATATTGCAACGTATATGAAAGTTTGATCTTTTGGGACTCTTCATGCAGAAATCTTTCTTCTAGTGGAAATACTAAATAACGAAGATCACGTCCTCTCTATCATATTATCTATATATAATAATTATCTTATAGGTAATTAAGTAAATGATTGTAAAAACGATGAGTAGCTTCGGTAGTATTAATTATTTGATGTTTGGTGATTCTTAAAATAGAATCCTGAAATTCAATTTCTACGTAAATTCGTAAATACGTTATAAAATGACGTGGGAATTTCACAAATTGTATAATCAAAGTATTAATATTGTCTATACGGCTATAAAATTATTTATGCAATTAAAATTGTATAATTAAACGATTTAATTAGCAATTAAAATTATACAATTTACGAAATTGTATAATTAACTAACTTGTTAAAATGTCCGACTTTCCCTCTATTTGTGACAAACTTTTTCCTTTTACGCAATTTTTACGTTAAAAATAATGACGTGTTTTAACGATTTGATACAATCGTAGCAATCATGATAATTCCATTGTTCAATATCTGATTTTTTATTTAGAACTTTATAAACGCCATTGCAAATTATATCATCCCCTGTCTTTTATTTCTTTGCTGAATTTTCCATTTATAATGTTTACTAGGAAGCACTATTCCAATTTATACATTTTTATCAATAATTTTTACAATAGTCATTTATATTTTAAATATCATAGTAGGAAAATTAATATTGTACGTTTGGTTGCTTATTTAGGATTTTAAAAAATGTAATTGCAATACTATACGTATTATTTTCTGCGCTATATTCTTCTTATAGAATTTATTATAAAATTACGTTGCGAATTTAAATCAAACTTTCCAAGTCACTCTTTATTTGCAATATGTTAGAATATTTAGGAAAAAGCAACCATTTAAGACAGAACCATTTTCAATTTGTATATCTGTTAATTAATAATTTACAATACTCTCTGGTATCTTAACTATTGATTGAGCATCGATATTAATTAACCGGAGACTGATTTGGAATTTTAATAACGTCGTTATAAGTTATGTTATCTTCTTCATTGTATTCGCATCGTACATTTTGTTCCCAGCTATAACTACTTACGAATTCAATGGTCATCGCTTATAACAGATCCAAATATCACAAGGGGATACAAGTTTAATATATCTTGTGCAATCATAAGTTGGCAACTGAAATTTATACGAAATTTATGCGCTTTATCGTACATATATTTCATCGAAATTTGTCGAATAATAAAGTTTCTTAGCGTACTCTTTGCGTCGTTTTTTTTTATATTTTCGATTCAAAAACTATATTAATGTGAAAATGTGACTACCATAGAAATTTATCGAAATGTTTGTAAAGTCCCTTACCGTATCATCTACATCACCCTTTGTAGTATTTTCAACTCGAAAATTCTATTAACTTGCAAACGTGGATAATAGAAATGTAAAGAGGGATATCGGTAGTATTACATTTAACTAACAAAAGGAACTGTCTGTTATAAATTGATATTTAACGTTAAATATATGACGTATATTCATACGTTTCAAATATTTTTTATCGTAATTGTATTTATATCAACGCGCATAGAACTCTCATTCTACAAAGCAAGATTAATTTACCTGGTTAATTTATCTTATAAGACACTTTATGTATCAAAGAAACGTGCGATGATATTGTTATTAATCGTAAAATATTATTTAAGAGATGCGTGACGAAATTTGGTTCGATGAATTCTCGTTTCGTGAGTCATTCGTAGAAATATTTTGCAAAAAAAGAAAATTTCTCATATGGATACGTGTATGTCTCTTTTTTTTTAACGTAATTGCCTAGTATATTTATCCGTATCTTGTAATATTTTCTGAAATATTCTTTAGTCAGAGAAAATGATATTTAAACAATCTTTTCGTTTCCGTAGAAACAATTTACAAAATCATTTTCTCAGATCGATACATGTGTTCCTTTCTATTTTAGAGTAAATATGCAATACATTTATCTATGCT
Organism: Bombus vancouverensis nearcticus; assembly: GCF_051014615.1. Lineage (NCBI taxonomy): Eukaryota > Metazoa > Arthropoda > Insecta > Hymenoptera > Apidae > Bombus > Bombus vancouverensis. The sequence goes on from NC_134915.1 coordinate 6,753,891, forward strand.
TTTTAATACGTTTTTAGATAGATTTTCTCCAGAAAAATATGATATTTACATGATTCGAATAAAAAGAAGAGGATTTTTCGTTTTCCCGATATTCGTTTCTCTTTTTTCGAACCAACGAAGATCTCGCAGAATGAACGTCGAACGAGATTTATGGGACGTTAAACGGAATAACGTTCTAACAGTCGGAAGTAAATCAAAGGATAAACGAAGGGAAGAAACAAACCGAGCAAATTTTACGTTGTATGGTTGAGCATCGTAGTGCTGTTGTATTGAACCATTATTATTTCCCATGACTATTCATATTTTTATTAAACACGATAAAAACACCATAAGACAACATAATAAATGTGCTGCTCTTATTGTCACAAGACAGACAAATGTATTTGTTAATCCTTCGATAGAGTTAGAAAATAACGAGGGATTTAGAGCGAACGATTTAAAAAATAAATATCGTTTTATTCTTAAGACTCGTTGCATTTCTCTGATGTGAATCCCTTTAGATTTAGCTTCATTGAGTCATTAATACTTACACGGTGCAATAAAGTAATGCAGAATTCGAAATGAAAGATCTGAATAGTAATAACTATTTCTGGTATTGGACTCTGGATTCTTATTTCGTCCGTATGAAAGCTGTCCTTTGGTTAACGATGGTTCTGTCTTGCATCGATTAACTATGAAACTGAACAAATGATAGTCTTATAGGCATCGAGAAATTATTAACTTATATTGTCAAAATCTGTATTCACGTCATTTTATGATTTTACGAACTTTAATCTATTAAATATTTAATTCGATCACTGTGCTACATATCTATTAGATAGTAACTCGTTTGCCTTCCAAACTTTGCTATTGACAAACCTGACTAGAACGAACTAACTTCCAATGAATTCTATTTTATCGCGTTATTACGTTTTTTGATGGAATACGGAAATCAAATTCTCGGACATTTATTAGGTCATCGGGACATGCAGCAATAACGTGATCCATCTCTCTATGAAAATACGGCGACGCACCTATCGTGTCTAATATCCACCTGTATCATCATTCAAAAATCTGGAAGCATGGAATACTTTTAGAAAATGGACATATTTAAATTATGATACATGTTTAAATACAAGTTCATTTTATATAGTTTATTACGTATCTATTAGGAGGATAATGGCAGCTATTAAAATAGTTGCACTATTATTTGTCCGAATTCATATTTTTATGAACACAATTAAAAAAATGGAACCGTAATAGAAATATATTTTATCTACTAAATATTATAACGATTAATACACTTGGAACATTTTATACAGTTTTCTATATTACGTACTTTCAAATTTCCCTTTAATGGGTAAATAATTCATTTGCATTTTAAGTGATTTAATTGTTACAAATATATTCATAACTTAACTTATAGCTACTGTAACCAGAATTTTTTCTCCTTTCTTTGACAAAGAATTATAAATAATTAGAATTTCTTTCATTTATCTCGATATAACATCTAAAAACTATAAACGAGATATCATTTCTCCGAAGTATAAACGTGACGAGCACACATTTTTGCTTTATCGTTAATTTTTATGAAATACGTTGCAGACGAAAAAAGTAGCCGAATTTACTATTTATAACAGAAATCTCAGAAATTAAATGCCAGCATTTGCGAATAAAATTCTTAGAATAATCGCGTGACTTCTTATACGTGTCTAAATTCAAAAAGAGTATGACACGAGTCGTTCGGAACGTGACAAAATTTAATAAATTTGGAATTTCAAGAAAATTAAGATAATTTAACGTCGGTTTGTAAAATTCCAGGCTGATCACTTTTTATTACAAAAGAAAGGGAAACACAAGCAAAAGAAGAATATTTGCACGGCAAACGGATAATTTATAAATTTAAACGTAGTTGCGCGTTTAAAATGGGAGGCTAATTTCAATTTATTCAATTCGCTGTTTTATTTCATACGCACGTTTTCAAAAAAGTCCCTCGATTATAGCTGAAACATATCGCGAACAAACAGATGAAACAATTCGCGTTAGCGAATAAATATAATTCGATCCTATCACACGATTATACAAAACTTTTTGCGCGGAAAACGATTGTACAAAACCTGAAAGATTCAAATAGGAAATTCTATCGCGTTCTCTCTGTTTCTATCCTGATTCTGTATGCACGATTTTTAATTATTACGAGCATTCTAGTTTCACTTTGAACAAATTTCATAATCTACCTCACACATTCGCGAAGCGTTGCTCGTCGCGAAATTAAATGTAATCTTTTATACGTTCGATTACTATCATTTTTAATAGAACCAGATTTATTATAATCGTTTATGATATAATTTACTAATCTAATTTCTTTATAATAGTTTCGTAACAAGAAAAGTTAGTAATAAACATTCTGTCTGATATTAGGATGTTCATATCATCGTACATATGCGTACGCGCAGACACAGAATAGAAGAAAACCTACCATGTCGAATATATCATTCAGAATATGTAATACTCTGTCTTTCTGTATGACCCTTGTTATAATAAATGATTGTGAAAAAGAAAAGTTTTTGATACGTTTGTCAGAAATTTGTCAGGATACCTTTATTCCCTGGAGGTTTTGGAGCGCCGATTGACCCCTCACAGTCAGCATACCAAAAGCTTATCGTTGCCTTTCCCGTTTCGTGACCAGATCGTTTAGGCAGTTTCTAATCTTTGGCATTGTGACTTTGGGTCGCTTGCTACCAGTAAACTATCTCATGCCTCTTCTAAATAGTCGTATTAAGGACACTTCACAGTAGGGCGACTTCGGGTCACCGATTATCCCCACTTTCCAAACATTCGTTGGAGTACCCTGCCGTGGTCCTTACCGAGTCCTCGATAAATTACGGGGAGGCTAAATAGCTGCGGGCTATCTGCCGTAACGTGATTAAGCAAATGCGTAGCCGCTAACACGTACATCGATTGTTCGAAATCTCTTACATATGAGGCTATTTGTATTCGAAAACGGAAAAAGATACTTCTATTTAGTTTTGTCAAATTAGCGTATGGAACGATTTTACCTTCACTTCTGATGTTTCTCGTTTGTGTGTTTAAAGATATTTTTAATGATCGTCTTAAGAACAATTTTTCACGATAATGACGGATAACGTGTTAACACTTTGACTGCCACGCCAAAATCACATGTTTCGCTCAGGACGCCACGGGAGTATTTTTATTATTCTAAGCATATAATAGCAAAATAATAATAAATTGACGATGTAAGACAACATTCTTCCTCAATGGACCGTTTATCTTATTGGTGGCCACGGGTGATCACCGTGGTACCTTGGTAACAGTTGATAGTGACATATTATAACAAAGCTTCGTTTATTTCAACAAACCATTCGCATTCGTTATTTCGTCGTAAGCAAAACGTCCAGAATATATTGTTGAAACGTGTAGAAGATATTAGTAAACGATATTTGCTCATTCTATATATAATAGTAAGGTATGTTCACACTTCTAACTTCAATTATGTGATTATAAAGCAGCATTTACCATTATTTTCTAAGCTGTGTTTATAACAATATTCATAGATTACCCTTCAATGATATGGATGCAAACATAGTGCACCATTAGATGCAAGATTTGTTCTCATTTTTTTTTTTTTATTGATGTTCTAATAAAAACGTTTAATTGTTCAATGAACCACTTTTTATTTCAAAGTATCTTCTATTTATCTGTTATATTAAAAATCCTCTAACTATCAATTTTCATTCAATTTTTACAATTGTAAGTAGTTGAAGCGCTCCGATTACCAATGGCCACCGTGGCGTCACAGGAGAAGCCGTGGCCGGTCATATATGACCAACGTGGCAGTCAAAGTGTTAATAACAGTGTAACAAAGCCAATATAGCAGAACCTGCTATTGTTTAATCAGGCTTCGGTCTCTTTGTTAGTCATGCACAAAGCGGAAATAATCGAATTTGATTTTTATCACGCACTTGTGTGTACGTAATGATGCAACAAACGATAGCGGACTGTGAAACTTCCTACAGTAGTCGCGTAAATTTTCATGCTCGTATTAGATAAGGGTTAAGCAATCATTCCACTCGCACGTAAGAAGACATTAGGCTAAACGTATTAGAAAAATAGGGGATGGCCAGAAATAGCAAAGACGAGCATCGGGAAATAAATATTGCAGCTGACAAGGTTCATAAAAGAAAGTCTGAAACTAAGGGCTTTGCACCTGAAAAAGTAAATCCAAGTGCAATATCAATTACTGAGTTGGCAACTAAGTAATTGCGGATTTTACAATACCACCTATTGTCAAAATCCGCAATCACTTAATTGCCAACCCAATACAATGTTTTAAACGCAGCCAAAGTACCAGAGAAATCACGATCAAACAAAAATATGATGATATAATGCCGTGGTACAGCGATATATTATAGTATTAGATATGTTTTAACATCGAGAACATACTGTGACGGAGAAATATATTATGGTTTGGCTATAACAGTGTACACGTGTGTCTGTGTTGTCTAGAAACACGTAAGTACCTCGAAAGCTATGGATGCTACAGAAAAATGTTTGAAACAAATGTTGTACGGTTTCGGGGATGATATATCGAGTTTATTTTACCTTGCAATTGCTTTTCGTTAGTTTTTAAAATTTTTATTTCTTAATTTTTTAAATTTAAATTTATGTTTTTAAATGGGAACTATATTCTTGTTTTGGATACTCTTTTGGTCGACGCTGAAATATTTTCAAAACACTATTTATTTGTATTTTTCGCATAAACCACTATCGAGATATCAAATATGAAACTCGATATGCCGGCGGCATTGACGTTATCCAATGCAGTGTACACGTCAGACTTTGTGCATCGTGGTGACCCTAAAAAGAGACGATTGCGCGCGTATTAAATACTATTCCTTTCGCTGGTCCTTCTGCGCGTTTATCATTGAAAAAGATGCGATTTTTCAACCTTTTTAGGAATTAATATCTCGATAATGATTTATGCAAAAAATGCAAGCAAGGGATATTTTGAAAATGTTTTGGTATTGGCTACAGAAATGTATAAGAGAAAAATATAGTTCCCGTTTAAAAATATTATCGTGACCTTCGTAGGGCTTTTCGAGGTAATTGCAAGGTGAAGTAAATATCGGCACGATAGGTCTTCCTCGAAATCGTAAAACATTTGTTTCAAATATCTTTTTGTATCGCACATAATTCTTGAAATCTACGCGTGTTTCCAGATAAAGCGGACATATATAATAAATGAATAAAACATATGGCAATTTGAAGTAAAAATATATTATAATATAGCAATTCGAGACTCAGCGTATAAGTTAGAAAAATTAGATTGGAAACATTGCGATATACAGCTAGGTAACATGTTAAAAAGCGAACGTAATCCCGCTAAACGTGAACTTATTTAAACAGAGATTGTACTAGGCGTTAATACTACAATAAATACTACACGTACGCACATACGTGACGTGGTCTGATAAAAGGAAGTTAGCGTACAAAAGTGACTTTTCGAGATACGTAAACGCTTTTAAAATATACTTTTCGTAGCGGAGTTCTCTGTTTCACTTGCAACTATCTTAGGTCCTGAAGAAGAAAAAAGCGAAAGGTACTTCTTCTATTGCTTAAGAAAGAAAATAACACATTTTCTCATTCTTTAAATGTTTCGTAATTTTCATTAACGTAACAAATAATAGTCTACTTTCTTAATAAATCTTAGTTGAGCGAAGTTAATAATTATTCAATGAAACATATACTTCATACTTTTACCTATAAGAGAAACATTAAAATCAACGTGAAAATCAATCTTGTCACGCTTTGATCTCTTTCAACCGAAGAGCATGTATTCGCATGTATTCGCATGTACTATTTTTAGATTAGAACTGTGAACCTTGGGAACCTCGATGCTTCTGTAAATAAAAAATATTTCCAAGTTTGACTAACAAACGACGACGAAATACTTTAAGTAAACTGACATCGCGCGTTCCAATAAATCAATCCTATACAAACAAGTATCCTCCTCCCGTATCTTCGCCTGCACGTCCAAAGTACATGTATAGATCGTGAATGAAATCCTGTCGTGAATGAGAAATTGATGAATTTATACGAGCAAGTGACAGCAGTAGGTAATCTCGAATTCCTGGCGAAAGCCAGTACCGCGGTATACAGGGTGCTTCAGAATCATGTGGCAAGACTTTGGTATGACACTTTACTCTTCCTAGGGATGAAGGACCATACACTGGTTCGTCAAGCTATTTGAATTTTTATCGTAGAAAATTTTTATATGAATATTGCATGCATTATATAAAACGCTTTTAAATTTTACTAGGATCGTAATCGGACACCACAGTGGTAATTATATTTGTGAAATTGGAAACCAGTTTGTAAATGTATATGGAAGGTAGAAAAAATTTATTTATGAAAAAATTAACACAAATAACTATGTTGATCATATACCTAATAAGTATTAAATATGATTCCACTGAATATCAAGGCTTATTAATATAATTAACTCTTAAGTACTTTTGTAATACTTGTTAAGTACTTAAGTACATTTCTCTATATATTTCCAAATTTGTTTCAAACTTTATCTATATAATCTTGATAGTCGAGTTTCATAAAGTTGCTAATTAAATTTCAAAATGTTTCGAATATCACGTACAATGTATTCATAAAGGCTACCGAATACTTTCGTAATTCTGTTTACGCACTGCTGGTCATAGATTAGGACACTTAGCAAACATTCAGTATAAATCAGATTCTTCTGACTGCTTTTACTTTCTAATTATTTTATCATAAATTTGTTATTTCACTCGCATTAATGCGTCCTGTAACGTAAGATATTAAATAATCTAAAATTTGTCTTACTGTCCTTACACTGTACACTTTACACTGTCGACAGTGTACGTCCAGAAACATTTGCTTTTCGAAATATGGACATTTTCTGTTTGCCTCAAAATTTTCATAACAATTACCGTTCTTAATAACAATTACGATCAATTGCACAGTCTGTCTTCCGATTTAACTCCTGTAGTGTTTTCATTTGTGGAGGCATCTGAAAAGTTCAGTTTATGATAATAGTAACACTGTCCATAGTGTGACAGTACCAAAAAATCGGATTATTGCCGCGTGTGACAAAATTCGGAGTACGTTTGGAATTTGGAAGACTACAGAAAGTCTTCGACAGCCTCTGAGACATCGATGTATTGTTTGCATATATTATAGCGGAAGAAGAATCTATTCAGTAATTTTTTTAACAAATTACCAAATTAATCAAAATGATCGGTACAAGATCTCTTGCTTTTGCAGATAAAGTAAAGGACTTCATTCGTTTGAACTTGTCGGGGGACAAACAATTTATATAATCGGAATTCATATAATAGGGGCTCATCAATTCTCCGCACTGCCTATTATTTTTCGTTCGCACAATGGAAGCTCACGTTCAGAAACTAAATGAATTCAGTGAACAAAAGTTCGGTTATTAACTAAAATTTCGTTGGAATAAATGAAGTTCAGGCAAATGGAGTTCTATTGTGTTAAAAACGTGCAACTATATTTGGCAATATTAATGATTATTTTCATTGAGACAGTAACATGATTACGTATATCTACCGATCGATCTCTGTATCCTAATCAATTAGCTTCGAGAAATTGGAGCTATAATAGGAGCTTAGAAATATATCAAAAATATAAATAATTAAAAAATTAAACGAGTGCGACTTAATTATATACAAATATATTATAATAAATTATAAGAAATATTAAAGCTAAATAATGGAATAAATTAACAGAAATATTAAAATTAAATAATTAAACAAGTAAATCTGCAAAGTTCGTATTTGGGTAAGAAATAACACAGAGCTAAAATACGAGGATCTCTTAAAACACGTATAATAACATAAAATACACTTGTATATTTTTGTATGTGTTTGTATTATTAGGTTATCCGGAAAGTGTCTTTCTTTCGCAAACGTGTTTTCAACAGCGCACCTTCATACAAACGTGAAACCAAGTCTGTGAAATGTCTCGGTACTTATCTCAACAAAATAAAATAGATCTTACGTAATTCGACAAAATAATGTAAAACAGAAAACGTTGTGCGTCTATTATTTCCTCATAAAACGAAAGAATCTCTTCGGACAACTTAATACACTCGAAATTGCAATGGGTGGAGCCTGCTACGATAAATAGACACATACGTATATATACCTATTTATCTTCGTTCTAGTAATTCTAATTAATTGTGTACAACTTATTTAGGTATAAATCAACGATTGGCAGTTGCAGTATTAACCATTCGCGAAATACTCAGACGCGGACAAAAGGAAAAATTTATATTTTCCACGGAAGAGTTTCCGGACTTAAGTTTATTTGATCTTTTTTCCCATCCTCACGGAGGGTAAAATGTACTTTACAACGAAAGCCGAGTTGCGCCTATTTCTGAAGCAATCTGTACATCGCGGAACGTGAAAAATTGATATGAAACGAGCCAGATTACACTCGCAGTTATTTGTATTATGCTACATGCTAGTCGGAAATGAGCATTTCAAACGTGCGCTGCATCAATGCGTGCTATGCTATGAACGTGACTAAACTCAGTTTGCCGAATGACGCAACGAATCAACCTTTCTAAATCGTATTTTATACACCGTATCGTAATTTCGCCTTTTTCTCGCGCTGCAGCCGGCGCGCACGCCTTCACCCTCCTTCGGCTCATTCGCTTTTCCATGAAAAACAAAGCGGCCAAGGGACGACAACGAATTGGCGCATAAACAGTATGAACGTGTAGAGAGGAGAAACAAAAAGAAAAAAGAAAGAGGTTCAAAGCGACAAAAAGTGTTTAACGTGACGTAGTGTAGCGAACAGTAGCCGACCGGTTCTCTCGCTAAATTAAATTCATTCACGTACGAAGGCTGCTAACTGCAAACCCGTAAAATGCCATTCCGAAATTAGATCACGAGATTGCGTGTCAGCAGTTGGATCATGAATGAATCTTTTTTCCGGGATGCTTGCTTGCTCATCAACGAACACGGTCTCGCACAGGATTGAGGAAGTGAATGGGTCACGAACGCTCGAATGACGATCCTCAAATCCACTTGCTGTATAACGACCTACTATTGACCAAGCAACGATTGAAGGGTCGCATGCGAGAAATAGGCAGCTCCGTTTTTTACCTATCTTATGGACTGATTGAACTGAAAGAAGCTGTTTAAAAAATTAAGGAATAATGAAAAATTAAGATATTCCTTCTTATCGATGTGTTAATTGTGGCTGATAAGTGCATTCTGTTTCGTAGTAAAATTTTCAATCTTTAGAGTATTTCTGTAGCAATGAATAAATTTTGGAGTCACCTGGTTCTCGTATCAGAATTATCGCTGCATCCGCGTAGCTCCATTTCCATTGCAACACGAAAAAAAATTATGATACGTATATGGATCTCACACAGTAATGCTGGCTTATCTTTTCTCTTAAACATGTTATAAGTTCCTAGTTTCAACAAAAAATGGAGCTGCCTGGTTCTTGCATCCAATTTCAGATGCGTGAACTAGTACGTAGATCTTCTTGTAATTTTCATTTCTTTTATTTTGTCTCGAATATGTTTCTACCAGTTTAATTTATTATCTAAGCACAGTTCGAGATGTTTAACGGTGCTTAATTATGGAATTTCTTGGTTACTCTGAAAGCTTACTCTGGGAGTTGATCCTTTATCGAGGGTGTAAGTGATGTGCAAACATCTGTCTGAATTGATTTTAATTTTGTTGGATTCCGTCTAGCTTTCTATCTTCTATAAATGATCTTGTAGAATTATTGCTGTAGTTCCGACTTTTTTGTCCGTATCGTCGGTAAAGGTATAAATATGTAAGTGTTTGTTGTTGGTATACCTGAAACGGGCGAGAAGTATAAAATATCCAGTGCTGAGTGATATAAACTACTCGTAAAAATTTGGTCGTTTTGCGTATATTTGCGGTAATAGTATGGCCTGAAATTTTCGAACAAATAGAAAATTAACCAGTTAACATTTTACTTCGAGCGTGATTCTGGCACGAGCCAAAACTGTTCAGCCTTGTGACAATCTAACAAAATTCAAAGTTTTGGTCAAAAAGATGTATACGTCTTTTTATGTTGTAAAATACTTGCGTTTATGATACAAAGCGTGAAAAACCATGTTTCGAATGTATCTTGGAATATTAATAAATTTTCGTCTATAGAAAGATTTTGTTCCGGCGTAATTGTTGGCAAGAATTCACCACTGATACGCTAGAACACGTGGCAAATTTTGTATAGTTTCGGATTTAAATGATCTTTTTGTATTTCTGCGTTGTTGTCTGTAAAACGAAAGCAACTCCCCTCAATGGTCGAAAAGTAGAAACAACATATTGTTCGGGTTGCGATACAATTGTGTACCCCACGTTTCAAGATTTATCACGTACAACGTAATCATTAAAAAATAGCGTGTGCTTGTAAAGTGTAAAAAATTGTTTATCGGATATGGAATTATTTATATGGAATTATTATCGGATATTTTCTAACATAAAATTGCACCTCCTTTTGGCCGAAATTCATAATTCGGACAGTTGTGTGAGATTAATGACTTGGAGCAATACTTACTCTCCAATTAAGTCAATAAATTATAAATCTAAAATTTAAAAAATTAACGTTGACAAATTTTACTTATTTAACTATATATTACATTTAATATTATTACATACATTATTTTCCTTACAATCGATTTGCAAGTATATCATGTTCACTTACTGTTTAAAATAATGTCGATGATCTTCCTGTTAGTAGAAGAAAACTATCTTCCATCTGATTTATAGGTATAAAAATAAATAATCTGATGATAAAAAGTTTCCCAAGGGGTAATATATTACATGTCGAAGAAAATGCAATAATTCAATGATTTGGAAGGATGTGCTACAAAAGATTGATTATATTTAGCCTCATCTATCTTTTAGCGTTACGCTAGCATTTTTTTTTTATGTTACTGAAATGATACGATCGTCGAAATACTTTTGTCACATATTCAAAAGATATATTTACTATCATAATTTATTAATTTTAATTATTTTCAATACAAACTTCATTTTATTAAAATTTTACGTTAATTAATTAATATGACATCATTAACATTAAAAATTGCAACACTATAGTGAAAGGCGTCTGCCCAGTGCTGCACATCGTAAATTCATAAAATTTGTTTCAAAAAGAGAAAAAAAGATATTGCTACATCAAATGACATTTTTCGTATCACGTAGAAAGTTGTATGCTTTCTATCAGCTGCGCTATAAAATATTACAGTTTTAGAACATTTGTCATAATTTGTTCAGCAAAATAACCGAAAAATTTAATACATATATTTTTTCATATACCTTTCTCTTTGATCTCTTCGATACAAATTTTATATTTTAATCGTTCCTACATGATTAATGTTAGTACCGGTATGTGGTCACGCGAGCGTTGAAATAAAGGACGTTATGTACGATGAAGGTTGCAGGGCTTGTCGTAGCATAACATTGCAATGCATATGAGCAGTCGTCAGTAATAATACGAACTAGGTATGTCCATCAAATTTTACGCCCTCCAACGGAACAACGAATGTTACACGGTATACGTTGTGACATAATAGGACGTATACCACGGAAAAATCTTATGACTTTCCACCTACAAGTGGATTCAGAATGAAAGAACTACAGAATGTATTGAAGAATGCTCTGTCCAATCTGCGGTGCCCTTGGCGAACGAAAACGAAAAGGATTGATAATTTTTTGAGATGTTTATATTTTGAGGTGTTTAAATTTTGAGATGTTAAAATTTCAGAACGGGAGGTCACGTGCACCTGGCTTCTTTCGCGTTTCGTTCAAACTGCAGATATTTTAATTTTACAAAGGAACGTAAGACAACGTCATATCTTAGCACTTCGTTAGCAGGCTAATAAAGCTATAAAATCCTAGCGTAATCAGTTGATGTCAGGAATGATTTCAGTATATCGCTGACTCACGTACTGTATTTTATCACAATGTGTCATCGTAATACTACATAATAGCGTGGATAAACACAGATGGTATCGCGCGTCAATTGTGTTCCTAAGGATTTGACCACGCAACTGATGAATTAACGTCTTTATGACTACTATCTTTAGTAAAACGATGGATACTTTTTATCCTTCCTGATCTACTACTAAATCAATCGATTCGTAAAACGATAACTGGGCCATATGGTGGCTCGGGAAATTATTCGTACACTTGTTCATTTCTTTTACAAATATATTACGTGTTTTACGCGAAACATTCTGAAATTTCATTGGCATTGTAATGACACTCAACTACCATGATCACGATTGGCAAAGTTTCAAACGATTCTCGAAGTGTGATGACACTCGCACATGACAAAGGTATTTAAACAGCTAATCGTCCACCATATTAACACGTCATAGTATTCAATGGGACCATCTTTAACGCAAATAGGTCAAACTTTTCGCTTTCGCTTACAGACGTTTCGCATCGCCTCAAGCCTGACTCAACAAGTGTCTGAATTAAATAGAACTACTTGATGCTTAATACATTAAAACTGTAGCTATAGTATACATGTTATCAAAGCTTATTTTATGGACATCTCTACGAACGATAGAATGATACTAATTCTTATAACCTGACAGAAAGGAATTATTCATATGAAAAATTGCAACAAAGCCTTGATTGTTCAAATTAATTATGATACACGCTGTTCGACAAAACGAATGTTATACAGTAGCTTACAAAAGTACTCGAACATTTATCGCAGAATTTTCTTATGTAAATATTATGTAGCTACGTCATATGAAATTTGTGAAATTTCCTTAGCTTTGTAATGGCATTCATCTATCGTCATTGTAACAGCAAAATTTGCAAGAAATTCGAAAATGTATACAGAAGTTATAAGACATTTATTGCAAACATACACTCGGTGAAAAATTAGTATACAGCATGTATAGTAACTTCAAACATGCAGTTAGTGCTAAAGATGGTCTCATGACATATTGTGGCTTATTAATAAAACGAATATTTGATTGTTTAAATATTTTATACTACTTCACATTACTTTACTTTATTTTAAATATTTTCAATATTTTTGGTGATCTTGGCAAAGAGTATGCTTCCAGTAAATATCTTCCAACTCCTATAATACATATACATACATATATACATATACATTTTCAGAATCGTTTCAAATTTTAATCAATATAATCGCGATATTCGTATCTCATTACGGTGCTAATGGAACTTCAAAATATTTTATACGACACACACAAACAGCATCTAGGAGTATTCTAATATTTTCGTGAGCTGCTGTAGATCCAGGAAAAAAGAGTTCATAAATTTAGAACATTGGGTACCAAACGGCCCAGTATCACGCCATTGCCTACCAACGCGAACGACGATTTAGCGAATGTCAACTGCTTCTTTGCGCTTCAAACACAACGCCGTTTGAATATGCTTGCCATGTTTTTCCTGCGAACGATGCACTAGATTGAGCAATTTTTCTCTATAATATTTTTTTTCCAGCTTGCACTCGGGGACAACAGAAATAACAATAGACAGATACTTCAATTTCAATAACTGTCAGCTGTGAAAGGTTCAACTAGTTCTTTGATAATTAGCAAAGCTGTTGAAATTATAATTTTGCAAATATTTGTTAAACCGAATATAGCTACGTGCCAAATTATAAGTCTCTTGCGGTTACATAATTCGTACTATGTCCAGAATTGAATTGAGGATATTAATATACAAGGATAATTAAACCGCAAACACAGTGGAATGCCTTCATTTTTGTTTTGTTTGTATTTGATAGACTTTTATTTTATTAATTATTTTTCATTTTTTATCATTTTCATACTTATTAATTATTTGTTCGTTATTTATATTTTTGTCAATTATTTCTCGTTTATTCGTGTTCGTTATTCTCATTAGTAATAACACATTATATTAACACATTCACGACTACGTTTATTATGTCTGATAATTGTAACATTTCTCTGTTCCGGTTATAGATATGCGTTCGTTTTTAAACTTGAAGACTCTTTCAATTTTGCTGCTATTTCCGATCGTCTATTGGCTGCGAATGTCCTGTAATATCTGATTCTTATTAAAGATTAAAACTGCAAATTTTCTATAATATCTGACTTTATTAAAAATTAAATCTGTCTGCGTACTCGCAACTTTGACAACTTCATTTTCACATTTTTCTTGGGTTCTATGCTTCGAAATGGTATTTCGAGAATTTTGATATCTGTGTCAGATTAGCCACAGTTCATTGAAAGAGGAATAAAACAAACACGACAGCGACTAAACATTGTGTGCATTGATTCATTACACAAATTACGTATAGTATTAAATATTAACTGAATTATATTTTTGAATTAGTAGTATAAAATACTATAATTCATTTATTTATTAATATTTAGATATAATTTGTTTTATTTAATTAAAATATTTTGAATGTTTTCGATATTTATAATAAATTGTGTTTAATTTTGTTGAAATATACAAACATTGTACTGTATTTTTGAGGGGTTATACAGTATAATAATATTGTAGTTAGTGCATTGTTTTTTGTGTCAAAATATATTTGTAATAAATGTTTATAATAATAAATGTTTTTAGTTTATATGAGGTAATCAAGAGGAAGATGCGTAATACTTCTTATTAAATTTATAAAAAATTTAACACACATGTTCCTATGAAATCAACAAACTTTATTCGTCTAAATCAAATGCTACGAAACGAACATCAGTGAATTAACATAATTAACAATTAAATGTTGACCCACAAAATCGAAAATTTTTCCCACAGACAATCTGGTTTACCTTATCGTTTAATAATCTCATTGTATAAAAATCAATTTTTCTTATTAACTGTAGCCTTAATGAGGAATAAAATTGTTGAAAATGTTTGTATCTGTAATTTTGTTGCAAACTTAAAGATTCACATGATAGAGGAAGATATATGTACGAAATATCCAAAGTAGAGTACTCGTCGTAATATTTAATAGATGAAACAAATTTTTTATTTTCAGATTTCATCGCTTGATTTGTGTTCGTAAATATATAAATTTACATAATATTCGCAGGGCCTTGATATCAATGGCTTAGTGCATGTACAAATATCAATAATTTTTGGAAAAACAATTTAAAAGATTCAGTGTTAATAATAAAATAAATATTTTTCGCATTGTATTCATTTTTATCAATGTTGTCATAAAATTGGTTACAAACTGAGCATTGATCCTTTTTAGGAATGTAAAATGACAAAAGTGGGTCACGGTCCATGAAAGTATCCCTAGATACGCCAAATGCAATAAGCAAAAATATTCTTTCGGCAAATTTATCGAGCAGATATAAATATATCTGTAATTATATAGCGATAAATGTAATTTTTATACAACATGGAAGAACAGTCAAAAACCACTTATCTACTGCATATAAAAATTTCACAAAAAGTGGGCATACAATATTTGTGCGGTGAGCCATCAATATTAAAATAAAATTCACGTGAAATGAAATCTCACGCGTGATGACGTTTAACAGTTAGCGTAACTGTATGTGAAACGTATGGTAAAAATACGCGAGATATGGTAACAAATGTCTACGATGAATTTAAAATAAAACACATAAGCGTGAATGCCTTTGGTTTGAAAACCGGAAGTAGGGAGTTTGAACTCGTCAAATAACACGATTAAAACTATGTTCGCTAAATAATATTCGAATATAAGGTGAATTTCGTTGGTTGCCAGGTTTCAGCAAATATTTAATTTCTAGCTGCGAAATAAAGTCCAAGCTCGTAAATGAAAATTAATTTTGTCCCTTTACCTTTTTCGTTGCGTCAACGTCGTAACGTTTAATCATTGCAAATTATGCACAAGTTAATACGAGTCCTCAGATATTCCTATTAGTTGCTGTAAAAAGAACAGTCCCGGTAGAACAATTTGTCCCATTATAATAGATCAGACACTTAATTTACTTTTCAAAGATCCTCGTTGTTTCCAAGGGACGTTTCCCGGTCTGTATTTAACTTCTTAATTCGTTATTCAACGCCCCCGCGCTATAATCTATATTGCATTATTAAATACTGCTTTCTGCATTTGCAGCTTTCATTTGCAACCTACTGCTTTCATTTACAGATACTACAGGGTTTTTCGTTTAACGCGTTTTCCATAAATATCTTAAAAATTATTGATATAACGAATGTCTTCGAGGCAAACGTTCACCGTGGCTCGTAAAAATACTCCCGCGCTTACGATGGAAAACTGTTTTTATACTTTGTGACATACTCTGTAACGTTTCTCAATGTTACAATTTAATATCAAAATTAAATGAGAAGAAAGTTTTTGTATGGGATTAGACTGCATATTGAATTCTGAAAGTGTCCTTTAATTCTTAAACGAGAAGCTTCCCAGATTCGATACTTTCATGTTCTAAATCAATACAAAATTGTTATATATATAAAGCGCTTTTATATGTAATTATTTGTATTAGTTGTCAAATTTATAGTAAATGTCACTTAAATACATGGGATAGTATCTTTTCCGACAGAGATTTTCTCGCTAGAACAATGTCTTTCCTTTAGAGGAATAATTTACATGAAAGGCATCTCGTCCGATGTATTCTCTGAAAACAAGCAAACCAACTTGCTGAAGTAATTCTAGAGAGTTTTCGTTTTGGGTTGCTAAGGATTGTAGATCAAAGGGATAAGGAAAGTACAGTAGAAATGCAAGGAAATAAGACAGAATAACGAGCGCTTGGATAAACTTATTTCTTGCACAGATTATGCGTCAGTTTATCCAGACACTCGTTATTATGTTCTACTCCTTACTTTCTGTCGTAGTTTTTTCTTCCTTTGATGCAGAATTCTCAACAGCGCCTGACGAAAACTTTTTAGAATTACTTCACCAACTTATCTTCAAAGAATTCATTAGAAAAACTTCCTGCTTGTATTAATTCAATATGTCGATGGTAGATAATTTACATAAACAAATTGTTGCTTATTGTCGAGTCTGTTCGCAATTATTATAAAGTATCACTGAAAAGTCGAAAAAATCACGTTTGACGACATGTTATTTTACTATCGTAACATTTATCGTAACGTAACGATTGTAATAGAAAATGAAATAGGAAGTGGAAGTGATATAAATCGAAAGTAACAATTTAACGAAATTTATTATTTATTATAATTTATATTTTTCACATTTATTACAATTTATTCATTTAACAAATTAATCCGTTAGTTTACAGTTTGTATAAACATTCGTGGAAATCAAAGCGGGCTTGGATATGATTTTACTTAAGATAAAAGTGAAAAATAACAATTTGAAATAATTAAATAGTTTAAGTAGGAAAGATTTATTTCTGCCAATATTAATATTTTTAGTCTGAGACTAACGTTGGAAAAGGAACTTTGTTCAGGACAAATAAATCTATGATGAGATAATTCGGATTTTAATATTAAAATATAAGGATGGCACAAACATGGAAAATGAGGCGAAATAATTTTGGCAAAAAATGGTTTAGATAGATATCCCGTAATGTATAGGTAGAAGACACAAAATTCCATTTTTTTTTTTTTTTTTTTTTTTTTTAGTGAACATCAAACTTTTCTCATTAAAAAACTTGTAGATAATATCAGAACAAATTTAATCGCGTTATATAACGTGAACTCCAAACGACTTCTTCTTTCAATGCCGCTTCTGACGAATTAGTTGAATAGATATTATTTAAAATATTAAGTCATTACTAATACGGCTTTTTCATTATTAGATGCAAATAAACAACTGTCTGTCGATAATTAATCAGCAGATTGCAGATTCCTATGTATTTTTGGGAAATTTGAAAACGCAAGAATGAACAGAACGCACATTATATGGGAAAATACATTGAATATTCAAAATACGATGGTCTTTACAATATGTAGTGTACAAAACAGTTTTCTATAACTTTTATTTTTTTATCTAGTAATCGATAGTAAAATATCGTTTTTCATTTTCTATGACTGTTTGCCAACTTTCTATCAGGTTTTCTATTCTCTTTTCATAAAACTATCGTAACAGAGTTCCGTTGTTCTAAATTTTACTCTCGACATTACTTATTGAATGATATTCAATGTTTTTAATGATTTCTACATTAACATGGTAATTTAAAATAAAAGAAATATCGTGTAATAATAATATATATATATATCATATATGATAGAAACACTGTATTATTTCACACAATACTATTGTGCAGAAAAATTTCTTAGAACGAAATATCTACAAGAACAGAATGTTATTTGTCCTACTATTTAGTAACGCGATAATTATTAAATTCAGAATTAATGGAAGAACGAATGCCAAAAATAAATACTTACGTCTGTTTTGGTTTCAAGACAAAATACGAAAGTACACAGATGGAATTAAACAATAATTCTGTAGATTATTCGACGTGTCAAGTTTCTAAACTTGACAAAGATACATTGAGAGCCAAGTTCTTGTTAAATTAGGAAACTTCTGCTCAGTGGAAGAGCCGTACGATGTACGCGACGTATGTACGTCCGCAGCATAACAGACGGTTAAGATATTTCGACGTCTGACGATAAATGTACTCATACTACTTCCTCGTATGAATTTCAATGCCACATGATATACAATGCGACGCGATACGAGTCATATACATTGAATCTTATCATCACGAATACATTGAAACTCTTTCGATTTATTCAACAGTTGCGTTGACCAAGCGAATTGATGGATTTGGAACTTTAATAATATTCTCATTTCAGTCGTTATTTAATTACTTTTGGTTTTAGTTGGGAAAATACCTTCTTTGTTTCTGTGAGTTTATATCAGGTCGTCCAAAAAGTTTCTTTTGTTTTATAAGGAAATAATAGATGCACAACATTTTTCGTTTTATATTATTTTATCGAATTACGTATGTAGTATCGTAAATATAATATTATAACGATGATTTATTTACGATGAATGGATTGTACAGATGTTGATTAATCACAATAACGTATTATGGTCTAGACAACGCAATCGTTAATTTGTAACTCTTGTCACAACGGATCCTACGCTCTCTCTTTCTCTCTCACGCGGACCACACTCTCACGACAATGCTGGCAACACTCTCACTTCTTGATTTGCACTCTCTGACTCCTCAAAATGGTACTGCTCGCCCTTCAATCTTTTTTGTCTTCTCTCGGAGACGACCCCCCCCCCCACTACGCTCGAATCACGCCGTCGTTGGCGATTATGATCGCGTATGCACCTTCCTTGTGTATGTGAAAAAAACGAACCGAAGGTGAATCGACGTTTCTGGAACCATACACTGATCGCTACATTGTATGCATTTCGCCGGTCCTATACGACGATCTGTCTATGGCACTGCATTATACTATCCCGATATCTTTTAGGTCCTTTGTCTACGATACTACACGTATGATCCATTTTGTTCTATCAAAATAAAAATCACAACCTTCGACAGATTAGGTTTCATGTTTGTATAAAAATGCATCGTTGTAAAAGACGTGTCTGTAAAAGAAAGACACTTTTCGGACAACCTAATATAAATGAAAAACGAAATTAAATTTGATAATATATTTTTGTGAATTTATGAAAAACAGTTTATTATTGAGCGATAGTCAAGAAGCGGAGTTGTCTGTTTATTACCGCAATCTTTTCAGTTGTTAAAACTTTGACTTACTACGATTCTTAACTCATCACATGAAGATAAGAAGAAAAATATAGTAAGACGCATTTTTTCACAAATGAATAGATTTTTAATTCAAAACGCTCTTAATTAGTTCCATATTATTAAAATTTATTTGATTTGGAAAATACATAAACCTTTTCTCATCCTCTTAAGAATTACAAAATAATCGTCATTATGTATGCTCGTGTTTTTTCGCCAGCTGTATAAAAAATAGTCACTTTTCAGACTATGCATGTTTAAAGAATAGATTAGATCGTATAAGAAACTGTGACTTTTTCTTAGTAATTTTATTTTGTATGTATTAAAGCACTTCCTTCCAGCTACGAGTTAAGATGGTAATCAGAAAATTCAGCTGAGAAATGTACTTATTATAACGTTTCCTATCTATAATCTTCGTTATCGTATTTGAGATATTTCATATAAGCCTTGCCATTCTATATATCTTTCTCTAATTTTGAAAATATCGTTCCCAAAACTGAAAAAGAGAAAATAAAATACATTTATCTTTATACAATACAAATACGAAAATTTAAATTATAATGGCGTGGTAAATATTTCATATGCATACGTTCATCAATTTTTATTACTTGCTGCTATTTATCATTTAAATACATTTCGTAAAAATATCGAAATCATATTTGAGTAATCAGTTGACATACGCATGACAAGCATGACACGTTATATTACTGTATTTCATGTAATATCAGAAATAACTGAAGAAATGGAAAATAAGCAATGAAAATGTAACAGTCATTTACTTCACGCCTCGCATTTATATTATCTTTCATCTTTTTATTTCATATTCACTAGCCTTTAACCAGTTGGCTGTTTTTGACGAGTATACTCGTCATGAAGAAATGGCAATATTTTGTTTTACGACGAGCCTTGTCGGTGATAAAATTAAAAAATGAAATTGTCATTTCGTTAGAACTTAATTCTTAATTTATTTTTTGTGATACATTTTATGTACACATTTTTCAAAGTTTTCAAATAAATCGCAACAGCTAACTGGTTAATCTACTTTACCAAATATATAATTCTGTTGGAATAATAATTTACGAAGAATATTTTAAAATAAAAAACAGAAACATAGAATGAAAGAAATGGAATTTTTAATTATTTAAGTTAACCTTAAGTTAATCTTTTTTATTGTTAAATCAAAAAATAACTTTTAATACATAAATAACTTTTTTCTATTTAATCTTTTAAAAATATTGTTATACCATTAAAGTGCCTTAATCAGTGAGAATAATAAAACTAATTTTTGTTTCTTTTTCATAAAAATATTGATATCAAACATTTTATATTTGTATCTATTTCATATTAAGTGCAATTTATGTTTTCTTAATGTTACTTCCATACTGAAAGTTGCCTATAACAGAGATACGCGCATCTTTACATAAATATGTGATTGAATACCCACAAAAGTCCTTTATTTATTGCAATTGATTTTATAAGAATAACATTTTGAAAACAAAATGGTAGAAGAGAGATGGGATGAAAGCAAGATATATTGTTTCATTTGTTTCAAGCAAGATATATCAAACACCAAAGGTCCATTCTGTCTTTAACTGATAACATTGAAAAGAATATAAATAACATCGAAACTACTAACTCTCTCTCTATATATATATATTCACCTGTCTTATTTTTTGCTTTCTAAAATAGTGTACTTTGTACTTTTCATAAATTGACTGTATTCAATGGTTCAGTGTAATAAGACAGGATAATATTAACATATGCTTCTTTACTTAATATTATTTCTTTAGATACCAAAACCATAATAGCCGAACAAAATTTACATGAAACTTACATACTGATTTTTAAAGAACAAGGATAATTATCAAATTAAATAGCAACGAATAATCCTTAGATCAAAAGTAAGATATCAAATATTATTGATTCACAGTAAAATAAAATATACATATGAAACAGCCGCCGTGAAAGATAATTAAGAAATTTTCTAACTACAGAATTTCGCGATTCAATGACCCAAATGGTCCACAGAACGCAAAGTATAGTTAAATAATACGCAATACTGCGATTTATATTTCATCGAACTCGATGGCAATGACATTATGCATTTGATCTTTCCGTTATTACGTTCCGTGGTCGATCGATGAATCACTTAATTGCTTCGAATTATTCATGTGAATAATTACCATTTCTATACGTTCGTCGCGAACATCGCATCATATTGTGTCGCGAGTGCCTATTAATCTGCGCCGATAGTTCAATCATGGTTCTGTGTTCTCATCGAAAAAAGTTCGATCCAATACTCGAGATGACGTGAAGTGATTGCAAAATGAGATTTGCTCGTCCAGGGAAATTGCGGTTAGAACGAGGACTAAAGATCGCAGGGGGGAAACGCGTGGTCAAAGAAGCACGTGCTCACCCAGCAGCGTTTTTAATTTGCTCTCGCAAATTGCACATGCAAATTCCTATTAAACGCACACGCATGTACGATATCGGGTAAAAATCTTACATCACTAGTGTTGTTGGTCGGCCTGTATGGTAATTAAGTCTATTTCGGAAATGTCTCATTTGAATTCAAATTCATAATGAATGGGAAATTTTTCTAAAGTTTTCCTATTTATGTATGCCTTTTGCTTATATTTTTCCAATGAAGCGTTTTGAGCAGATTGGAACAATTCATTTTTACAGTATCAATTTCTTTGTAGTTATGTACAATATAAAGTTACTAAGAATGTGACACGAGATTGAGTATATTCGAGTCTAATTAATTAATATATAAATGTTATAATAATCTGAGATATTTGACATCTGAACGAAACTGTAACAATTTCTGTTGTGCCAGAAAAGGAGTCTATAATCTAATACGTAAGAAACAA
This sequence comes from Bombus vancouverensis nearcticus, assembly GCF_051014615.1. NCBI lineage: Eukaryota > Metazoa > Arthropoda > Insecta > Hymenoptera > Apidae > Bombus > Bombus vancouverensis. Next base: position 6,776,457 of record NC_134915.1, read on the forward strand.
TCTTTTTACTAAATATTCATAATGTTTGTTTCCCTTCCATTTTAATTATTAAATAATACGATTATAAACAATATATGTCCATTGCAGTTAACATTTTCGTAATATAGCAGAAAATATAACATCGAAGTACGTACGAATTTATTACATAAACTGAGGTTGCCATTATTGAAACATCATAATTGATTCACGTAGGTGTATAACGAACATAATGTATTATAATATTTGACACAATATCAAAGTCACATGGAAAGTTCGTTGCAAAAATGTAACAATCAATTTTATGAACCGTATTTATGTTACCTTTCATCTTTGTACTTAATTTCAATGCATATTATTAAATATATTACATGTATTATTTGAATAATATTTGAAAGAAATATTTTTAAAATATTAATTTGTTTCCGAAATGTATTCTCATCCTTACACATACCAGCACATTATATCGTACAATTGTAGACCTGCACAAAAATAAATGAACAGGCAGTGGAAGTAAATATGAATGAGGAATAATCGAACTACTACTACTACTAGTATTGTATATTTAACTTTTATTTATTATATATTCTCATAGTATATAAATTATTCAGTAAATAATTAAACTTCGTTGATATTTCCACTACGTGTCCATTTATTTTTGTCTATGACTATATAATACAATTTAGCTTAGACCTTCTGGAATAGAACTGAATCTCAACACACAGGTTAAAGAAATAATCATTCGATCAAGATCTTTCTATGAATCGCAAATGACACTTTAATTCGCTTCGATGGAATCATTTAAAGTTGATAATACAAATTCTTAAGAGACATTTACAACAATGAATTTTAATCAGATCCGCATGAGCAACGCTGAAAGGAAATTAGGAGAAGAAAAGTCAATTTTCCATTATGTAAATCAGATCGTCGTTGGTCGTTGTTTCGTGAAAGTCGTAAACGACATTCAGATCTCTTTTGAGTAAGCAATTTTAATGAATTAATTTAGGGTTTGGCGCGTTATCGATAAATCGATATGCCGAATTAATCTTACTCTTACTCTTCCGTTGTCTATAAATTTCCGGTGGCCCCAACCTTGACAGGCCTTGGGATAATTATCGTATCGATTGCGGTTTCCCATATCGGTAATTAATTATTATACAATTTCTGTATATGAAAACGCGAAATGTATAGAAGTGCACAAATTATTGAATTTAATTTATATTTTCGTTCATTTTCGGCAGAGCTACGAGAAAATTGGATATTCCGTAATTGGGTTTTCTAAATTGGGGGTGTTTTATAATATTATAGGACCGTATTAATTGCGATGAAATGGATTTTTCCTGCTAATTATTGTTGCAACCATCGTTATTTTTGGATGAATTTCAAATATCTATTTGTAATTTCTTATACGCCTACATTGGATTACACAGAAATTTTTATCGCGTCGTGTTTCGAAAAACGTAATTACGATACATCTATGCAATAACGAAAATAATATAATAATGTAAATTGAGGGAACAGAAAGCATGAATGAAACGTGGAGTGAACGCAACGTTTCTTCTTAATGAGTTAATCAGATTTAATCTTCGTTAAAATTCATAATTATAAATTCCGAATACGCTCGTTATTTATAATGCAACTTCTGTTACCTGTCCATTCGCGCGTTCAGTTTAATTATTTTCACATCATATTTCATATCTCAACTATACTGGAGTATATGCACTGGCTACAAAAAATATTTCCACAGCGTTCTATTTACTATCGGATTTATATACTACATACTCAATTAGCACCAAGTATGATACGTTTCGTATCATTTGATAATACTCTCGCACGAGGATAAAAATGTAATATTTCTAAAATGAAATTGATAGAAACGGAGTCCAAAAGAAACACGCTTCGTTGGAAAATAAAGGTATGAGCAAATACCTTTTGTAGCTGCTGTGTTTCGTCCAGGGCCGGCGTGACCTTTTGCGGGGCCGAGATCAAAAATTTTGCGGGGCCTGAATACACATTGAAATCCTACACTTAAATTTTACAACGAGGAATTATTTATTTACAAATGCTGTTACATATTATATATTTTTTATAAGCAGTTTTTTAAACAAATCCAAGTAATAATTTTTCGCATGCATAATTCGCTTTCAAGGGGCAAAAAATTCAATGAAAGTAGAAAATCTGTAATCATGTATGACTTTTGCAAAAAGCTATTGATATAGTTTAATTTCTCTAAAAAGTACATTTCTCTGAAAGCGCCTGGATTTTTTTAATCTAAAATAGTTTCCAGGATATGAGGACTTTACGGAGTTACACTGAACTTTCATGATTTTTCTCACTCCTTTAAACTGAATCACCGCTACTAAAAAAATGTCTGACATCTGTTAATGATATTATCATTCTGTAAAAAGTTAATCAAAATCGATGTTTTTTAATTGGGTAATTTTCGTAAACCGCGGGGCCTCTCAAAACGCGGGGCCAGGTTCCGACGAACGCGCTGAATCTGCCTTGCGCCGGCCCTGTTTCGTCCAAAGGAACAGAACGTGAGGATTCTCGTAGCTAATTTTACGACAACAGCTTTCGAAGACAAGAGGCTACTTTTGAGCCAGGACATTAACACTTAGAATTGTTCCTTTTAGCAATGGTAATGACGCTTTTAATTTTTTGTGTCTTCTTTATGTTCAATCTTCTATTTCTTTTCTTCAACCAACTCAGCGGTTTTCGAAGCCTCGCGACAAGAAAACGCACATTTCTACGTTCTTCTCGTGGACGCTTGATCGTCTCAGGGCTGGTCCATTTTTCAGAATCAATCGTCTAATATCTCTTTTGGCGAATGATAAGTATAGGTACCTCTATATGTGGACGGTGTAAGTACCAAGTAGACTAGAGATTTTATGCGTTCGTAGGAAATTAGCAGTGCAAAACTGCATACGATGCGTATAATATACAAAGATATATAAAGTATTGAACAGAATAGAGTATGTTTTTATTCTTATAAATTCTATTAATTAGTTGATCAATTAGAATTCTATTTGTTCGAACGAAATTTTAGTTAAACCTGATTAACCGAACTTCCGCGATTTAAATTCATTTATCTGAACGTGAGCTCCTATTATGCGAATGGAATATGGAGATAACAGATATGTCGGTGAGCTCCTATTACATGAACTTTAATTACGTGTATAATAAATTTCAAATAAAATATATTTAGATTCCATTTTCTTAATTATGTTCAAGAAAATGCAAGGTGTCTCTGCCTTTTTAGGCAAAATAACGTCAACATGTTCTACGAGTAAAAATAAGAGAAGAACGTCGTATAATAAAATTGATACTCAAAAATGTTGTGCTAATAAGATTATAACAAAAGCGTGAAACAAACACGGACTGGTTTTCGTTCGGTTCGGTACAAAGACAGATTTCCTTTCAGAGTATCGTTTGTTCTTATAAATACAGCACTCGTATGGATTGTCCAGAAAGTAATTCCGTTTTTTTCATTCAAACGTCGTTGGTGGTATTTTTAAGCAGCCAACTTTATTCTACACGATTTTATTTTAATGAAATCATTATACATTTTGACAACTGACATTTTAAGTTTTATACACGAAAAACGTTTTCGAATTTGCCAAGTCAAAAATGGAAAACCAAAGTGAGCATTTTCGTCCTTGACTTTCTTATTGTCGTAAAGCATAAAAATGCGGTACAAACAAGAAAAAAATTGTACGCCATGTACGGAGAGATTGTATTGACTAAACGCCAATGTCAGAATTGCTTTCCGAAATTTCGATCTCAAAGTTGCATCACGTTCTGCAAGGCCGATTGAGGCTGATGAAGACCAAATAAAGGCATTGGTGCACGCAAATCGTTACGTAACAACACGGGAAATTGCTGGCAGGTTGAATTTACATAACCGAATAAAACTATTATTTTTTTCCCCATCAAAAAAATCCACTTCCATATCCGTGGAAAAACGAAATTACTTTTCGAACAACCCGATATTGAAAATTGAATTTATTACATTGCGAATGTCTGGTTAATCTCTTTCAATTTCGACGAACGCGGCGTAAATCCTTTGGCAATTCCTCGCGTGTATTAACTTTTACCTGATGAACAGTGTTCTTCTAACGTTCACCAAATGTCCAGAAAAAGAAATCCAGTGGAGTGATTTTGAGAAAAATGAATTTTAATATTTAACAACCAGGCACCGATTTCGCAATTATCACATTTTCGAAATATAACACGTTATCTTCAGTTTCAATGCGGATGCGGCTTTCTTATTTAATATACATATAGATAAACTGTCTTTCTGCTGCCTGGCAGCAACGACTTGACTTAAGCGTTTGTGATTTAAAGTTACAGATACGCTCTTTCGACAGCATTGAAAATAACGCTTGTTTAATGCGTATTTTTGTTCTAATCTTTTAATAAAGCATTTTTCAGCCTACATTTATATGACATTTTTCTCTCACGTTTCACTTGTAAAATATGCTGACGTAGTTTTGCGCGTCGAAGAGCAAAAGCAGCTCGTATAAAAACGCATAAAAGCCCACACTATATTATAATTACGTAGTACATATATTAATGCAGAATATTTTAGATATCCGCCGTCAGTACCACAATGCACGTGCAATTTAAGCGTAAAGAAGTTTGATTAAAATGCAAAGTAAAGAAGATTTCGAAACTGTTCGGTATAATCTCTGTCGAATTAAGACGGCCGATAATCTGTCGAAGTTAATTTTCATAACGCCAAGATATTCCAAGGCAGCTGCAGATTTACTACGCGGCATCCGTGGTTCCACCGACCGTGAAAAATTTCCCGATGTTCGCCACCAAAGTAATTTGCATACAGAGTGAATTTCCCCTGTACTTCCTACGTCTTTCTCAATTCATACCACCTACGATGGGCCAAATGTTTGCGCAACTCTTTTAACAGATACACGTCGCATATGAAGTAATAAGCATTGTAGATTTTATGATTTTATGATAAAAATTTTGCGACATGTCGTCCAACGTATCAGGCGTTCAGAGAAAATTGTATCAAACTTTAAAAGTGTACAACCCTGTGTGTATTATTCTTTTGCAACTTCCGGATAATAAAACGTTCACTTTTCTGATATTCAGTCTCGTTCCCTGAAACAGAGATTAAGATCTAAGAGCCCCATATCTTTTTCATCGCTAAAACATATACGAAAACTGAAATATTTTTTATTTTCGTTTACTTAAATATTTAAGTACAATATTTAACTGGAATATTTTATTTATTTGAATATGGCCTGAGAAAGTATTATATGTTTGATAAGTAATTATTGTTAGTTACAATTTATGTGATTATTATTTTCTTATTGTACATGTGCTATCATTAATTCTTAAAATAAAGCAATTTTTTTTTGTTATACACTAAACCTCATAATATTTTTAATTATTTTCAACGAACCGCATATTCTGAGCTCATAATGTTTTGATATTATACGTTACAGACGAAAAATTTTACACGCGTCATTGAGAAATTAAAGATAGCACACTTGGGCTATCTTTTTGACGAGGAGTGTAGTGGAAAATTATCAAAATCTTTAAGAGTCATTATTTTATGCGAAACATTACAGTGTAGTGGACCCACTGTCCACTAACCGGACCAACATTCGATTTTATAACAATAATCTCCTTAATTCGACGTAACAAAATTAATTCTCCTCTCGTCTGTAATTATCTATCGCATTTTTCGATCACGATTTCCACCAATTTTGACGTTTATACCATTACTGTATTTCCTGTTATTTGTTCCCATGCATGCTATAGATAATTTTATAATACGAATTCGAATTTTCAACAGACTTCTTGAATTGTTTAGTCTGGTTTATCTTCAATCTGTTTGTTAGAGGATTTAGATTAGAAATCTTTCGATATCAACTTCACTGTCTCGAAGTCAACTGAAACTTACTGTATTACTTAAAAACTCCGAAAAGAAAGTTGACATACAAAATGTACTATAATCGTCTTAAAGCTCTTCTTGATTCAGTTTCAAGCTCTCCGTTATCCGAGGCAAAGAAATTTTTCGGCCCGCTATCAACACAACAATTTAAGCTGATCACATTTTGTGATCAACTCTGTATACGTGCATTTTACTCATAAAAACTTTTCCTTAGGATCGTTTTCTTTCAATAAAATTTGAAAGCTACGATCAATTTTTTCCGATGGTACCACATATTTTGTCATATATTCATCGATTCATCTCGGCATTTCCGATACAAAAAATATTAATCTATTTATATCGAGAAGCTATCAACTTAGCAGATATCTTTAGTTCGTCAAAAATATCAGTATACAGTATGAATAATAGTCTTAAATATACAATTAATGTCAAAGACGATCTTACTATATAACGAGGCTCATTAATATAGCGAATAGTTCACTGTTCAGGTCTTTCGATGGTCTTCGCGAAGCGTGTGCTTTCTACAAGTAAATTTCTAACTTCTATATATACATTTTCAGATCCGTTTTGAATTTTACCAATATAATAAATTTTATAAAAATATAATAAATTTTCATGCTCGTGGTAGGTAAGGGTTAAGCAAGCGTTCCACTCGCACGTACGAAGACATTAGGTTAAACGTATTAGAAAAATAGGGGATAGCCAGAAATGGTAAAGACGAGCATCGGGAAATAAATATTGCAACTAGCAAGATTCATAAAAGAAAATCTAAAGCTAAGGGCTTTGCGCCTGAAAAAGTAAATCCAAGTGCAATATCAATTACTGGGTTGGCAACTAAGTGATTGCGGATTTTACAATACCACCTATTGACAAAATCCGCAATCACTTAGTTGTCAACGCAATATACCATCTCGCGGCGTTGTAACAACTTTGGCAAAGTATCTGCGCGATATTTAAAAGTGAGCAATGGAGCAGGAAGTTAGCGAGTTCGTTATAAGAATTTATTAGTTGACACGTTTCACGAATAGAATTATCGAAATTGGAATCGAAATTGTGCTTGTAAGATAAATAAGTGAGAAAGGTCAGAGCACTCTATGCGACCATTAAATAAATTGAAAAGGAACACAAAGAACGGGAGAAGCTTCTAGGTCGTGGTTGCCAGATGAACGTGCAATACATAGAACGTAAAATATGGTTTAATTAGCGTTATTTCGACGGAAGGAGGTCGTTTCGCTCACGAAATTCCACGTTTAATTATTTTGTTGGTCACCTTATGGCGAAAGCACATCTCTATCGTTGGACGTTATTTAAACGAGGCATCCGATACAAAGCGGATGGAACGTGGAAATCCGCTTTAATAACCTCAAAACGCAGACCAGATCTAAAGTTTCGCAATTTTCTACGTAGATACGCGAGAAAGTTAATTTACTCGTCCAGAATTAATGAATTAACAGACGCAGAATGACAAAATAAGGTATGTTTAACTTGCAGTATAGTGTGCTGTGGCATGCTACATACACAGGGTGTCCAGTTCTAATCGATCCACGCAAATATCTTCTAAACGATCTTAAATATCTTGTAACGATCACAAATCTTATTTAGATGTACGTACTGTGGCGGATGAAAAGAGAGACGTGCGTTTCGTCCCGGGACTACCGGTGGACTCGTCAGTAAGGCTATGCCCGGTAGTCCCTGCCTTAGACGTAGAGGGAGTCTCACTAGGTGCGGTATTTGTATCAATCGCTCGTATATTCGACCGCTAGCGAGTTAGACAGACTCGTTGTCGTCGTAGCCCTCTAGTGTTGGCGGTTGGTACCAGCGGACCGCCCGGGAGGTGTTGCGCCGCATTGATGCCTCGACCTGTCGGCGTCCTGTTGATACCGATCCGCCACAGTACCCTGGAAATTTCAAGCTGGACTTCGCTTTTTTTAAATGGAAAGATACATTTTTTTGTATACCGTTCAATGCGGTTTTTAACACTCTACGAAAATACATCAAGGCACTCGAATCTGAAAATGTTTACCTTAGAACATATTTCAATGTTTTTCATGAAATTGTGTGTGTGAGAGACAAGGAGAATGTAAATGTAAAAAACACTTGCGTTGTCTTTCCTTATCTTTCATACGGTAAGTTATACAAGATCAAAGATAAAATATTTTTTCAACTAATCATTTCTCGGTGTTGAAGTAGAAAAAAGGTATTAGAAAAAGAACGGGTAGCATATTGGTGAAGGAATGTCTAAAAGAAAGAGAAGAGACAATTGGGAAAATTATGACGAAGAATATAACAAAGACAGAGTGAGAGAGAGGGAAATATTGGTGAAGGAGTGTCTGAAAGAAAGGGAAGAGACAATTGGGAAAATTAGAACAAAGAATATAGCAAAGACAGATAGACAGTCAAACATAGAGGAAAATATCTATGAATGGAAAATCTAAGGCAACAGAATATATACAGGGTGGTTGGTAACTGGTGGTACAAGCGGAAAGGGGGTGATTCTACGCGAAAAAAGAAGTCGAAAATATAGAATAAAAATTTTTCGTTTGAGGCTTTGTTTTCGAGGAAATCGACTTTAAATTTTCGCTCGATACGCGTGCATTTTATCACGTCTCGTTATAACGGATCTCACTGTAGATCGTTGTCTCGATGGAAAAATTAAAAAAAAAAATTAAAAAAAATTTTTATTCTATATTTTCGATTTCTTTTTTCGCGTAGAATCCACCAGTTACCAACCACTCTGTATATCTAAAATTCTAAATGAAAGGGACAAAGAGTTGCGATACCAGGTGCTATAGAATAAAGTCATGAACGCTAAATACAATAAGAGATATACGTAAATATATATGAACAGTGGAAAGGGCAGGGCATCTAGAGAGGAAAGCGGAGACAAGCAAGGATTAATCGCGAGTGTAAGGTGTGGATACGCGGAGGAGGGAAACCGGTATTGGTTGGAGGACGAGAAAAAGGAAATGTGTTCTTTGTAAAATAGAAATAGGTACGTTAAAACGCTTATTAGACAACTACTGTGTCTGGTGTGTGTATCGAGTGAGAAGGAAATAGTGGAAGGCAGGAGAAATGAGGCAAGTTCGTTAAGATCCATAGAAAAACAGCGTAAAAGTACGAGGAACAGTTGAAGCCAAATGTGAACGTGTAATATATTGTAGCTTTTATAGAGATATATTTTCATTTATTTTGTGATTATGTGCTAAGAGAAATTATAATTTACGTAGGTATATACAGAATGAGTTGAAAATCAGTCTCCACAATTTTTCTGGGTTTTTCGATAGTGGGGGAAAAAATGTTTCCAACGAAAATTGATCAGCTTTCGATCGATTACAGATTCCAATAATACATAGGAGAACGTATATGAACTTTATCATTGACTTTTAACGGAAATATGATTGTCCACGATTTGTCCTCATTTGTCCAACTAAAATTTTCGTTTGACCATCCTGCAAAAAGTTCTGATCTTTAAATAACTAGTTGATCAAACAAAAATGAGAATCACATATCAAATTTTAAACTATAATTGTATCCTTAGTTATAGGATAGCTTTTTATATCCTCACAATAATCGCTTGTTCTATACTCCATTGAAAAATATTTATTTTTAATTTTCCAGTAGGTAGAGATAGACAGAAGTTAATCCAAGATCTAAACGTGACTTGTTGCATAGCATGTATGATATTAAGTAGTACGGAATATAATAGAAGAACTAATAATTAGATTTTTTATGCAAATTGTCATATCTTTATAAACATAATTTACTAATAGCGCCTAACTGTAAACAGATAAAATTGAAATAGAAATATACCTATCAGAAATTACAACTAATATTCTATTTTACGTATTCTTTTATATTGTATTCGTTCTGTGAATTTTTGCATCTTTAAATTTTATGCAAACGCATTAAAATCTGCAGTCTACTAACGTAATACGAAAAATTTAAATATGTAATGTAATGTTTCGCAAATATAATACGTAAAATTACTCCTTTCACTGCTCAATCTGTAATAGGTAATACGTTCTGCAAAATGCGCGTTTATTATACAGAACTCATAAATTTACGGATTCAGCATCGGGCGTTTTATCACGAGAATATGTATTCGACAGTGAGATGGTTAATTAAAGCGATCGAGAGGCATGGACAAACGAAAGAAATTTTCGACTTGTTTTTTCATGTATTAGGTTGTCCGAAAAGTGTCTTTCTTTTATAGACACGTCTTTTACAACGATACATCTTTATACAAACATGAAACCTAATCTGTCGAACGTTGTGTAATATCGTGATGTAATATGTTTACAAAACGTGGACAATAGAGTTGTTAATCAGACAGATAAGACGATTGTGGCTTAACTTGAACTATTCATACCAAACGTACAGAACGCAGCGCAATCCACACTCTCTCGGCAACGCCACTCGCAACCTCCGTCTCCGCTCAACTCGCACTCGGCTCCTCGACTCGCACTCTGTTTCCCGACTCGCGCTCTGTTTCTCGACTAACTGTTGTCGCATTCCATTGCCCTTTTCCTAGGCCCACCGCACACGTGTTCTGCAGACGCTCGTGGCCAGGGTCACGTAGGTCTTTTCCACGAAACTATGCACTTGAAAAGACCGATGACACATTGATGGGCCCGACGGCGCCTCGGCTCTCGCGACACTGTTCATAGTTCGTCCGATATTGCCCAGGCCTTTCGTCCACGATACTACATTCGGCCATCCTGCAATAACATCTGCCCTCAGATGTTGCCTTCTATCTCGCTGTCATCAGATGCGTCACTTTCGGCATTTAGGACCCAAGGTTTCATAAAATCGAGGTGTGCACGGGTCCTTCCTCAGGTACTGCTTCGCACGCTTTCTTCTTTTCTTGTAATTTCGCAGGTTCCCTTCCAGCTTACCTATGTTTCGTTCGGTTAGGCTACAGTCAAGGCAGTTGGATACCACGTGTTCGACCCTTTCGCGTAACCCCTTGAACCAGAAGTCCTTCTTGACCATAGCTTCTGTTTTGGTAACCTCGAAATGCCCACGCTCGTGCGCTTGCCTGACTACCTGAGCCCGCATCGCCTTCGATACTACTACTAGCACATCGTCCTCACACTCCTTATACAAAATATTGTTTCTTACTACCTGCCCATCGGCCTGACTGCACGTTGCGGCGTCCAAAATCCTACAGACTTCAATGTCCTTGTTCTGTGCCCTTCTCAACCGTGCAATCAGCCCGTCTTCACTCTCCGTTACATACATAGTGCTCGGCAGGGGGTTCCTACTCGGAGCATCTACATGCTGCATACTTTTCCCCGGCCGATGACACACCTGATACTTAATCTCGCCTAGTAACAAGGCCCATCTAGCCACACGCACACACAAATCTTTCTTTCTAACTACACCTATCGGACTCGCATACTCCGAGTCTGACGATTTGATGACACCCTCGTTTGTCCACGCTTCCATCAAATCATCTTCTTCCTTTCTTTCCGACGGCGCCAGTCTTCGCGGTCTTCGCGCTACCGGCTTGTCGCTTTCCAAAACTACTTTTTCGGTTATTCCGACGTCTCGCTTCTTCTCCGGCCTATACCCCCTAACGATATCGCGAATCGCTTCACGATAATGCGGTTCCCGTACGTGTGTCAAATCGATCTCGTCGGATTGTTCTATCGCGTTTACCCTCAGTACATCCGGCGCGTCCTTGTGACCGTCGGTCTGATCGTCGAGTCGTAAAAATGTCACCTCGCCCCGTTTGACTCGCAACTCTACCTGGTCTAAAAAGTCGGTACCTAAGAGTAGACTGTGTCTTGTCATTACCTTATTCGAGACAACATGCAGGGTGACAGTAAAGTCGTACCCGTCGACCGTCATTACCCTTGTAAACTCGCCCCAGGTACTATTGCCAACAGAACCAAAACCATCGAACCTAAGTTTGCAGTTTCCCAGAGGTGGTGATCCTAACCTCGCATACTCATCCGCTCGTATGAACGTAAGGTCACTACCTGTATCCACTAACGAGACAAACCTGCAGCCATCTATCGACACGTCCTTCAAGTACTTTCCCTTTTCGGATCTTGACACTACGCAAGTCTCTTTCGGTCGTGCCGTACACCTTGCTGCAATATGTCCAAATCCGCTGCACTTGAAACACCTAACACCTTCTCCCCTCTCCGGACACTTAACACTTAGATGATCCTCACTACCGCAAATGAAGCATCTTCTTTTCTTCATTGCATCTACAGATTGACTGGGCTTCCCGTTCTTCTGGGTTTTAGCCGGCTTCACAATCGACTTTGCTCTGCGACTCTTCTGCTCTTCGTACATCACTAACCTCTTCCTCAGCTCTTTGATTGACGTAGCGCCGTACAATACAGCCTTATTGTTCTCGTCGTCTATTATTCCATCCACTATGTATTCCACCTTTGCTTCCTCCTCCATGTCCACATGGCTGGCTATCTCGAGCATACGGTACATGTACGCCAAACATGCTTCATCACTCTCCTTTTTTGTTTCTTCAAGTTTCTGATGAACTTGCCTACTGTTGACTTTCCTCGAAAATTCTTTCACTAGCCCCCTCTTCAACTCATGCCAAGTCCTGGCATGACACTCGAAGCTCGCAAATATTTTCGCTGATCCCTTCAGCAGCTTCCTTGCGTAGACTGCCTTCTGCCCATCCGACCACATGCACGTATCAGCGACTTCCTCGAACGACTCGAACCATCGTTCGACATTTTCACCTCTGTTGCCACTAAACGACTCTAATGCATCTTCGACGTCTCTAAAACTCAGCGTCGAACCAACACATGCCCTTCGACAACATTCGTCACGGTCCTGATGCACCCTTCGCGTATCTCTCTTGTATCCTCTTGCGTTTTTCTTGTCATCTTCATCCTCACTTTCGTCGTCGCTTTCTTCTTCCGACGATATGTCGTTACCATCCATGGCCGCTCGTAGCCGTGCGCGTAATTCTACTTTTCTTCCCGTCGTTTTTAAACCCAAACTAGCGAGGCGCTCCTTCAACTCCTTCGTATTCATTTTCTCAACATCCTCATCTTCGTTGCAATCACGCTTAGCTCTCTGTACATTTTCTAAATCTCGTTGACCGGTTAGCTCTTCACCGCCCGTCGATCCCTTACGATACGATTGTCCAGCCCTACACGCCCGATTCAGCCTTGCAATCAGCACTGACCTCGCACCCGATATAGGGAGGTTCATTCGCGCGAGCTTATTCCTCAGCTCCTCCAGCGTCGAACCCTCTTCACACGACAATCGTTCGTCCTCGACGTTTGCCATTTTTCACACTACACAAACTTAAACAGTCAACGATATCGTCTTTTACCGCACCGCGTACCGGTAAATTCACAACTAGCTCGAATAGCTCTGTTAAACCGTTTCGTTTTCTGTCTTGTCCAATCCCGGACGAGCCCCCAAAATATGTAATATCGTGATGTAATATGTTTACAAAACGTGGACAATAGAGTTGTTAATCAGACAGATAAGACGATTGTGGCTTAACTTGAACTATTCATACCAAACGTACAGAACGCAGCGCAATCCACACTCTCTCGGCAACGCCACTCGCAACCTCCGTCTCCGCTCAACTCGCACTCGGCTCCTCGACTCGCACTCTGTTTCCCGACTCGCGCTCTGTTTCTCGACTAACTGTTGTCGCATTCCATTGCCCTTTTCCTAGGCCCACCGCACACGTGTTCTGCAGACGCTCGTGGCCAGGGTCACGTAGGTCTTTTCCACGAAACTATGCACTTGAAAAGACCGATGACACATTGATGGGCCCGACGGCGCCTCGGCTCTCGCGACACTGTTCATAGTTCGTCCGATATTGCCCAGGCCTTTCGTCCACGATACTACAGTTGTGATCCTTATTTTGATAGAACAAAATGGATCATACGTAATTCGATAAAATAATATAAAACGGAAAATGTTGTGCATCTACTATTTCCTTATAAAACGAAAGAAACTTTTCAGACGACCTAATAGAATCAGCCTTTTTCACTTGTACCATCGGTTACAGCACGTCCTTTGCAAACTATTTTTACGCGTTTATTCTATCTATTTTGAAGCTTCATCTTGCACAAATGCCAAATTTTGACCGATTCATAGTTTTTTTGACAATTTGAATCAATCACTACGTTTCAATATTTCTATTACGAACGAAGATGTAAAACAAGATTTCATTTGTCCGAACCCCATCCATTGGAACGAAATTTTATTCAGTGTCCGATTAGCTGAATATGAATCCAATTATTTGGATGAAACACGAATCCGGTTGTTTGAACGAAAACTCGTAGATAATAGGGAGAATCAGTGAATTCCTACGATACGAACGATCCAGTTACATGAACAATTTATCCTCTGACGTGTTCGAATCAATCCTATTGTGATATCAATAGATTGTGATATTAATGGGTATCAATTCTACTGTGTACAATTCTGGACAATGAAAGCACGAAGCTTTGATATTAAAGGCTTGTTTCTCTTAACGTTAATTTTTAGAACTCTTAGAACGATCAAAGAATATTTATTAATACTTTACATAAATTTTTGTACGCAGTATGTGTTCCTTTAGCTTAAGGTATTTGTAACGTAGTTTGATTTTAATTGGTAAAAGTGCATAGATTCGCAAGATTTGCTTTTCTATTGAAGTATGAATATAAAATACAATATGCATATAATGAATTAAAACTATTTTAAAATAGAAATGCCTGTCGATCATCTATTTTTCATCGACGTAACAATTTTGATAGAGAATCACAGATCGAAATATTATTAAATATTGTTAAATAGTTGTCTTTACCAACAAGTTTGGCCCATAGAAGATTATTTCGATATTTTTGTATATTCTTTCAAAAGTTCTAAATACATCGATACTGTTCAAAAATATATTCAAACACGGTCACTTACTTATTTTCAATAGCTGGAATATCTAACTACGTATAGTAAATTATGATTCGATTAAATTAATTCTCTAAATACGCAAGCAATACGCAAATAATTATCCTTTGAGTAAAGCAAATGATTTCTCTTTGAATTATTTCATAATTTAGCTACTAAATGAAATGACTTTGCATGTTATTTGGTACTTTGTATTTGGTTAAACATTTTTAAACGTTATCTCTCAAATAGTTTCTCACTCTGTTACATTAGCGTCGTCAACTACGTTAGAAATACACATTTCCTCGTATAATCTCAAACGCGTATTATTCAAAAATAATTGAAATTTCTAACGATTCTGAAAGTAAATGTTGTCACGTTGTAAAATAATTCGGTTATTTTGATCGTGATTGAAACGTGAAATACACAAACGTAAATTTACCACATTCGAGCAATAAGCCATAGATACACAAGTTTTTTCTTATTTGCGCGGATATAAAGATAGAGTTTATTCCTGAAAAAATTAGGGCATTCCGCTGAACAATATTTCATTCTTTGTCGTGAAAAAGAAAGCGCTCCCGCATCATCCTTTCGAGATTAAGCACGTTTTTTGCTCGTTAAAGGGTCGCTTAGCGCAACTATAGAAATTACACGCTCTACAAAGGTCCGAAGTACGTTCCAGTTGGAACACCTTTGTAAAATCTCACTGTTAATCGATAAAGCTGTGCCGTTTTCCGGCGAATATCGTGCATTCCTTCTGTTTCTGATCTATCCATCTGCGAATAATTTCACGCCTGTTGCCTCGTGGAATATTTTCCTATTCCCCATTCTTTCTTCCTCTATTCTGGCTGTCGTCAGCCAGCACGTAATTAAAGTCCTCTGCAGAGAGTTGTACGGTGAAGAAGGGTCTCTTTTAACCCTGCGGAGGCACATTGGGTCGCGGTGTATCTAAGGGGCATGACAGAGCATTTTTTATTTGAAATTAAATTAAAGGAATACATAAAATGAGGAAATAATTACACCAATAACAAAATAATTGCCTGCAGGCTAACTTCAACGTGTTATTTGAGAAATAAATTACTACAAAATAACGTATACATCTATTGGCGTGAAATATTCACTTTTGAAACAACTGGACAGTTGAAATATTTGATCAGATGATACAGCATAGAAATTAAAAAGTACGAGAGGAATATTATGTACCTAAACTGTGACATCAGAATTTTGGGGTAGAAATTCTGTGTGCCATCAATAAACAACTATATTTTCTCTTAGTGGAACCAAAAGACAAATATCTATGTTCGTACCTGGTAAATTAACAAATATTATTCAAATAGCATTAACCTTTTGCACTCCTATGTCGAGTGTGATTCGACATCAGTTTTTATCTCAGGAGCTCCTTTGTCGAGACCCACTCGACATTCTTTCTTGTCCACTTTTTTTTATGAAACATGCGAAAGAAAACCAGGAGTGCATCCTGGAAATTGTTTCAAGATATATCATACACTTAAAAATTATAAAATACAACAATAGTGTGAATAAAACTGAATTTGTTTTTTCCTTTATTTATTTAAATTGTCTTATTTTTTAGTTAAAGTGAATTTCAAATAAAACACTTAAAAGCGTCGGGAGCTGGTGATAACGAAATTGAAATAAAATTCGAAGTGCAAAGGGTTAAGATAAAAAAGCTAATTACAAATAAAATACAAATTTTGTTCCAACGATTATTTGAATGAAAAGTCATTTCGACAATGTCAACAATTCTGCCAAGGAGTACAGTTGTTTAAATCTATGCTGCGGTATTAATTTTTAGAGAAATGTTATCCAAATATGTAAAAAATGTAGAATTTCATTAAAATAAATATCATCTATAAATTAATAAATATCATCTATAATTAATAAAACGTTAGGGCTACTAGAGATCAAATTTACGAGTTTCAAAATTTCTTGTTTTCTCCAACCGTTAAAAATACATACGTGCTTTTGACAAAATTGTGTGGCAAAAAGTGACTGATCTGCTGCATTTGCTCTCCATGCTGCGTTGCAGTTCTATGCTCGTTCGTGACACGTAAACGTATACGTTTTTGAATTGATTCGAAGATCGCAATTATGCATTAACTTTTGTACGATAAGGAGAACTTTACATATTATACGACAGTTATTTCTACACAGAATTAATTATATTATTGCGGCTTGCGACAGAATCGTTGCCAATTTTGCGAAATGCCTCAAGAAATCATCCTTAACGAAGATCTAACCACTACAAATCTTGACCGTAAACAACAAATAATATTAGACAGACTTAGAATTCTCCACATCAGATTTATTTTATTTATTTACATTTACAATTGCCAAATTATCGTTAACGCGTTCCTTTAAGTGCCGTCCTAAGTTTATATCGTCTCGTTGTAAATATTATCATTCGCTAATCCTACAAAAACGTCATTGTATCAAGTATTATTTTTACCTATTAGTTTCTCTCTAATTTATATATTTCACTAACATTTCTGTGCTGTTGCTATAAATTGGCCGAAGTGACTGAATACTTACGGTAGACAATGTATCTCGTTATCTATACACAATATGTTAAAACGAGAAAGCTAGAATAACAGCAGAGCTGATTACACCTTGTCCATAAACCTGGAAAGTTGTACCGATACAAAGTGTAAATCTGTGTACCCTTCGCCACATTATAATCGTCTTGTTCGCCACGGCTCATTGTCATTGTCCTTTAAAACAGCGCACAAGCATCGACATTATCAATGGGCAGCTATGATTCGTAAACAGGACAATGAAAATGATAGTGCCGTGGCTGGTACACAATAACGAAACACGATTCAATAACAGATATAACTTATCACAAACTTTGCAACATTACCATTTTCATGCAACCTCAAAATAGTCGACATTACAGAGTGTTTCCGCACTGACTGCACAAAGGGGCGAAAATGGTTCAATCTACGTGAAAGACTACGAAAATGTAGAATGATATTTTTTTTTGTAGACTGCCATAAATATGTCCTGTAAATATGCCCTATGTAACTATTTGTAAACATATGGACACTTTGATTGATATGTGCTAGTAATATTAATAGACGAATGTTGGTGAAATATTTAAATTTGACGAATTAAAGTTAAAATATCTCAGCTTGTGATTTTTCAATATAAATAGATTACTTTTTTATAGAGAATTGTCCAGCTAGATAGATTAATGCTATAATATAAATATAAGCTGCCATTTAAAGAGCCACATCATTTTAATATCTCAATAATATCTCAATATAAAAAATATAAAGTATTAAAGAATCAAACTATGTTTAATTATTATAGCTACATAATCAACTCAATGAACACCTTTTAAGGATAATAATTATGACCTTGTCGCGCAATGGTCAAAATACGTAGAATCTATCGAATATTAATTTAACCAACCACGTTGAAAATTTCACTAAAAATTTAGTCGTTCCATCTACAACGATCTAATATGACATATTATGTTAGATAAATAGCAAATTGTTGGTTATTCAAATTATTACTCATTCAAGTATCACGAAGAATGCAAACGTATTTGCATCGACATTGCACCTTGATAAGCATGATGCTTTAATGTCCATTAGAACACAAATGATTAGCAAAGTGGAAAAATCTTATCAACTGAATGGAACCTCCAACAAGACACATTTAACACATTTTGAGGAAAAACGGTTTTTAAGTTACACTGTTCCATAAATAAGTCGCCGATTTTTATGCACATTCGTATTCCTCAGAATGTAATTGAAAACGTAGAATCACCTCAGAAAATTGTATCACGCATCAATTATTACGCAATGCATCGTACTTTGGATATTTTATATATCTTCCCACGTTATACACATTCTGCACAATTCTACGCTTCCAAATTCTCTATTGACGCATAAAAATCCGCGATGCATCCATAAGCTACAACTACCTAACATATTTCTCGTCTCATATGTTCAGCGTTACATCGTATTCTCTAACGAAACCTAATCTGCGACCTGTGTGTATCGAAAATTAAAAAACGATCGACGAAACACTTATTGGTAATTGAACTTGCAGTAAAATGCGCTATAAACCTTGTTCGAGGTTCCCATTCAGTCGTTCTATCTACCTAGAAACCATTTCCGTTACCTGACACTAACATTCGTTGTCGAATTTTCCTTTCTCTCGTATTAGTCTCGAACAGTTCTTCGGTTACCTCTCGTTCGACTATTAATTACCACCTTCCGAGTACGTTCGTAGATTACAAACTGCACCAGAGATTAAAAGTACAATGATAAAAAGATAGAAACAAGGAAGCAGAGATTGGAGCGAGCTGTTCGTGCAGGTGACGAACCAGCGTAATTAAAGAGCGGAACGGCCACCCTAAATTACCGGGCGTAGATTAAGCCGCCGGTGTTAATGAACTCGTCCGTGACGACGCTGCTGACGACATCGTAACAATCGCCGACGACTATATCGGCACATCGACCCAAATTCATTCACCATCGAACTTGACCTTCTCGTTTATCGCTCCTGCGTCGCGTTCTTCTTGCTATAAATAAGACGTTGGACGAGCAACTGCACGAACGCACTTATCTCTGGCTGTACAACGGTAACTACAAGATTTCATGAAATTAAAGAGCATTTTACGAATCGTTTTCAAGACGTAAACGGTATCGGTATATTTGGTAATCTTGATAGAGAGTTAAGTAAATCAAAATGTTCCCTTCTTGCTATGTATATAAACGTCTTTGTAGTGCTCATAATTCGCGATAGTTAAGCTTCGATATCCTAAAGCTTTTCTCGCGCTTTCTTTTATCGATTTACGCTGTTAGAGTGCGCATGTAACGATTTATTGCTCATATAGGGCGTCAGAAATTGGATGATTCGTGCTAAGTACTAAAATCGTGGGAAGAGAAAATGAACGTGGTTTGGATATGTGTACGATAGCGTGCATTATGACGGGAAGAAGTTAATGGCACTTCCATCAGAGGAGGGTGCCAAGAGGACGAAGACCTTTCGGTCAGATGTTAACAGAACAAACAGGCGTGGTTAGAAAGTATCTCCATACCTGAAATCTAATGTCGCGAATGACTGAAATCAAGACTGAAAAAAAAAGACTTTGATTAACGGGTTGCTTCGAATTGATTATTTTAATATGTCCGTAGCAAAGATTGGAAGATTCTTGCTACGAACATATTATAATATCGTTTGAATAATCGAACCTTGGCCCATCTTCGACCGATCGATAAAAAGATTACTAAATGTTTTTAATCCTTTTTAAAAATCAACGAACAATTACTTAACAAAAATCTAACCGCTGCAGATATCGGGCGTAAACAACGCTTAGTATTAAACAGGTTTAGAATTGGTCATACTAAATTTATACATGTACATTTAATTTTTAACCCAAGCTATCGTTATCAATTTTTTTAACAAAATATTCGCCATATTCTATAAATGTTGTTAGTTTGGTATATTTGTAATTCTAGACCATTATAAAGCATTCAGTTCCTGTTTCTTTTCTTTATAGAGTGGATAGTTTACCAGTATTGAAATGTAATTTACACTTATAGATTAAAATTGGACACCTTGTATATGCGTAATGATACAACAACGTAATTAAACAATTAAATAAATAGTTTAATAATATACAACTAGACATTAACTATACATTATATATAATTATAGATGATTATAGATTATATCAACTGTATAATATGACGAATATTTTATTTATAAAATATACTAAATAGTAAATAGTAAAATATACTAAATAATAATTCTCTGATTATTCTGCAAAAAAGAAAACACAAGTAAGGTTCATTCTTGTTATAAACCATTCATTATTGATATTATTAATATACGTAATTCTTTGCTTTAATTTTCTGCTAAACATAGTTTTCACGGGCATTAAAAGCCTTTTTATGAGACACGAAATGAGACATGAAAATTCCAGGACTGCAGCAAAGAATATAACAGATACATAAAAGACTTGTCGAAAAATATACGCACGTCCGACTTAATCGGATAAACAGTTGGTTATTTTTTAAGTGGCCATTCGATACGATCGGAATGCGATATCAGCCGATCTAAATGTCAGTGAAAATCGTGGCCAGTATCGAGCGAAGGGGAAAGTTGTTCGGAAAAATAAAACTGGAATGTTCGTTTGCGTTTTTCTAACCGTGCGTAATATTCCGCGAAATATTTCGTAAAACGTTGCAAATACGAATTCGGCTTGATCCTTTGACGTTATCGACTTTTATCTTTGAATTCGTTCTTGAAGTGGTTATCGTATACAGATAAATAAAATGGAATAGTCCATTTGAACAGACAAATTCCTTATTTCATTACTCCTTCCTAATGCAATGAAATTATTGTTACAAGTTATTATACTCTCTTTCTAGAAAATATTTGTACGAAATTTCAATTATAGCAACGATATTTCATGTGTTAAAATTGGATGAAACATCTTGTACAGTACATGAAGTTTATATCATCCTTTCCTCGTTCTTGGAGATTTTCTTTTTTCTCGTGACTTTTTCTCTCTTGCCCCTTAAAATTTATTATTACGCTCTATTAATCACTTATTAAAGATACGATAAATTTTCGAAACGTTTCTAAGCAAACGAACTTCCTGTAACAAATTAAAATTTTTTATTCATTTTAATTCTTCTCGGGATCTAAAGGTGTTAATCCATTCATATTTCTATACTATTTTCTACAAAATTAATGTGCATACTAAATGCAGGAATTAGAGAGATAGCGTCAGTATTGGACGAAGCAAAATTATTATTCGTCATTTGTCTACAGCTTTGAATAATTTTTATCCGCCATGGAACTTTTCTTTTAAATATTCATAAGAGACTTTATATTTAGCGATGTTAGTAAAAAAGGCAGTTTCAGTTAAAATTTGATTGAAATTGCTTCAGTTTTTTGAAAGGGGATAAGTGAGAAAAATCGATATTTAACAGAATTTTTAAATTAAATTTAAATATTAAATATTTTAGAAATTTAACAGAACCTTTTACCTGCGTGTCTGGATAATTGAAAATTGGATACATCAACAAACAAATTAAAATGTTATTTATCTCTTTTTATCCTCTTCAAAATTTCCAAAATATTACTCCTCGTCGTGATTTTAATAAAAAATTGAGTAAACCAAAATTTTTTTTCTTTCCACCTATTAAAACCTTGATCGTATTGATAATTTGCGATGGTTAAGCCTTAACATTCAAAAGCTCTCTTGGTTAAACATCTGGTCGCTATAGTAAACACGTTTTACATAATAAATTTAATAAAACACTTTGAAAATTGTTTCCTATGAAACGATTACCAGGCTTATAGTGTTTAATGAAAATTTACCTTTACTCTGTTTCAGATACATTCGTTTCCTGTGCTTGCAGACACAATGACGCTTATGAGCCTGCTTCTATCTCTATTATTTGTCGCTATGACTAAATGTCAACCCATATCCTACGTGTACGATGAAAGAGAATTGTCTCGGGATAATCATCCTCTCCTACTTCTCGTCGATCACCGAATTCCAGACTTAGAGGTACGATATTCTCACGCTATGAAAATGCAATTTGCACGAAATAGCTGTAGGAAAAATATATGAGAAAGATTATAATAAGTATGATAGCTGATGCAAAAAAGTATTCGTACACGTTATTATTCTTCAATGAAACGTTCTTTTATTAAATTCCACGGTTCCCTACGAAAGTATTCGAATATTTACCACAGAACTTACTTATGTAGATATCAGATGTGCATTGTACGGGACTTTTTGAAATTTTGTTAGCGCTGTAACGAGACACGGCTCTCGCGATTATAACAATAAAGTTTAAAACCAATCCGAAAATGTATATAGGAATTACAAGATATTTGTTGCAAACATACACATAGTGAAATATTAATTTACAATATAAACTGCGGTGTTGAATATTCATATTAAACTACATATTCATGGTTTATTACTACAGTGAATGATTGACTATTTAATTAAATATTTTGGTGACCTTGGCGAAGTGTATGCTCGCGATAAGTATCTTGCAACTTCTCTACACACATTTTCGGATTCGTCTGAAATTTTACCGTTATAATCGCGTTAGTTGTGCCTCGTTATGGGAGGCCCAGTGTGTCGCTCATACCGATTCCCGGGCCCCTCTCGATCGCAGCCGGGACGGTCATCATGGAGGTTTTAGTCTGGAAATTCTGGAAAATCTGGAAATTCTCACTGAAAATTGACAACAAGACGATAGTAATATTATGCAAGTGAATTAAGGAGATAAATATTGAAATAACAAAGTTATTATATAACATAATTTATGATAAAACGAACAGGACTCTTTTTACGTTCTATCCTTTCATAGTCGATAATTTATCAGATAATAGGATTATGGTCATTGTAAAATAAAGTGGAATAAAAATCTCAGCACCTGTTAAATAAGAAACAAACTTGTCTATTAAACGTACGATATTACACTTATTAATTCGATAAGTAAACTGCGGACATTTATGCAAATTCATATTTTTATAAATACAGATAGATGAAACCTACACTACCGTGCACAAATATTTGGACACTCGATGCGATTCAATTGAAAGATTGTGGTCCAGATGAACGCTACTTAAAATTAATAGAACTATAATAGATTGAAGCGTTAAATGTCAATGACTATAAGCAAACGCTTGGAACGTTGAGTATGATTGACATACTTTTTCTCAAAAGTGGATTTAAATATCGAAATGTGGAAGTTGTTCTATCGATTCTGATTCTCGCGCAAAATATAGCCTGTGATAAAACAAACAATAAGGTTTCTACATCTTATCCGTTTAGATTGGATAATTTTACGACACAATTGAAATAACATCATCGTGAAATCATTTGGTATAAAGAAGGTCAAGTTACTGCGATGCTTTTGCAAAATTTACCATTCTAGTTTAAAAACGCTGAAATTTATAATAAATTAGTTCCTCCCCGTAAAATATTCCCTCCCCGTTAGTAGAAAAATATTCATTTTAAGAAAAAAATTAATCATTGTTCGAAATACCCCACCAACTTACTAAAATATCGAAGACGGTTATGTATCGGAATATTCCCTTAAAAAGTTGTAGTAGAAAATATAATAATAGCAGAATGTTTAATTCGCGGAGTGATCCGGAAAATATGGAAAAATGTGAAAATACAAATGGTAGAAAAACGTGCTAAGTTGCTTTAAACATAAAAGTTTCTTAGTAAAAACGAAACAAAATTTTCATTTTAACTTTCCAGAAAGCATTTCGTCTATTTTCGTTCAAACTTGCTTCGAAACTTCGAGAAAAAAAGGTTCGCTGGACAAAAGAATTGTAAATCGAGCAAATGGCATTTAAAATCTTCTTTTCAAAATGTACTAACTATCGTTGAATGGACAATTAAATGTCTCTTACGAGACATGTGTTTCCTTCTCCTCGTGTTTGTAACGTGAATCTATTAATTAAATTATTCTGTTATTATTTCATTACATCAAGTCGTTAATTCTTTGCAATAAAACTTCCCAGCGAATTTGCCTGGGTTAAATATTTTTTTACAACTCGAACAACGCAGAAATAGACAATGAAATCTGGGCGCGTGCTGAAGTTCAAGATCCACGAACCTAACCCGCCGAGCCTAACCCCAACCTAACCTCTATCTATCAGATATTAGCTGGACGTGAAATGATTACGATATATCCTTTCACGAATCTCTCTCCTGGAGTCGCACGGATAGAATCAAACGTTAAACGTCACAACCGTTTTCCCGTTTCATGGACCACCTTAATAAACAGATTATTGAAAAACTCTCTGTTTCGCGTTCCAAAGCGGACAATAACATGGTTGCTGTTCTGCAACAACAGAGAAATTATTCGCGGGTGAGACGTGAAAAGGATAACACGCTCGTTAAATTTCATCGTCGAGAGGTTTGTAATTGGAAATGGAATCGGAAATTCGTTCGACCATGATTTCCGACCATTCTTTCTCTCCATTAATCAAACACAATGTGCTAGTGTACTCGCATCTATAAACACGCCACTACTGTTCAAACGTATCTGGACGTTTCGCTGGAGTTGTAATTTATAAATTAAATTTGAATATTAATCGGCCGAATTTGATCAGAATATATGAATTGGCGATGGATTAGTAATTAAAAGTGCCATTTACTCTCTACGGAATCGGCAGAAAAATGGAATAAATGGTTCATTAAAAGATTAAGTAGGGAAAAGTAAATTTGTATACTCATTGGAAACTACATACGTTTAGTATAATATCGCTTGCAACCAGACGGCTGTAGTTTTCAAAATTCTCGCGTCAAAGACAAAGAGATTCGTTAGTTAAACCGTTAGAGATAATGTAGATAATTTGAATAACACAAAATTGTCGAATAATCGAAGATTCCAAATAAAATTCCAAACACCCGGAATTTTTAATCTTCACGCATATTTCTATTCATATACCTCTCATAGCATATTCTCATAACATATAATAACTATTCATAACATATTCCTATGTGAAAACAACGCAGGCCAATTAATTGGTTATAATTGATTTATTCAACTTGCGCGTGTGAACGTCGCATTAGCATTCCTCAAGGCATCTTTTCTTTCTATTCTTCTTGTTGCATGAATTTAATTAAAACTCGTCTCCTTGTCGGAGCCGGTGATTGTTACCAGACAACAACGCACTTTTGCCAAATGTTCTTAATTAATTACCTCCCATATTGTGTAAACGATAGAGGATCTATTTGGAGCGAGCCGACAATGTTTGGGCCAGAGCAATAGATACATCGAACGAGGAATAAGTGCTATATATCTGTAAGGAGAGAACATCGAGCTCCTGGATTCCTGGTCCCGATGAAACTCTCGAGATACGTACACGACAAGCTTCGATTTCAATACAGACTATACAGACAGATATACGGTCGATCACGAAAGTCTACGTACATGATGGCTCACGAAAGTATCCGAACACGCTTAGAAGCTAGATATAGTATGCACAGTGTTTTCTACTTTTTCCGGTTTAACTTTAGGAGCGCGATTTACAAGTGAAAATAAGGAAAAATGTTTTAAAGATGAAGTTTTGTTGCAAACGCTTTATTGGAAGGTTGCGAGGCAATATTGGACGCAGCGCGAAGTACGTACGTAGAGTGCA
This sequence comes from Bombus vancouverensis nearcticus, assembly GCF_051014615.1. NCBI lineage: Eukaryota > Metazoa > Arthropoda > Insecta > Hymenoptera > Apidae > Bombus > Bombus vancouverensis. The sequence goes on from NC_134915.1 coordinate 6,802,399, forward strand.
ATTTCGTTATCACTGGATACAAAAAATTGTAGTACGAAGAGTAACTATAGAGAAAAAATAAACGCAATTTATAACTTAGTTACCGTTAGTCGGTAATTAAGTAACTTGGCAAGTTAGCAAAGTACGGAAGTCGAATATACAGGAAAATTTCAAACTTCTCACAGACGTAGTCCGTGTGATACCAATAACGGGACAGTTTCTTTTCTCAGCTAAAGAACGGTCCTAGGGGTAAAAACACCTTCCCCCAAAGAAATCTTCACTTTTCATATCATCATGAATATTTCAGTAAGAAACTACATAAGATACAGGGGGAAAAGTTAAATTAAAAGTTGCAGAACTTGCAAATAATTTTTCTTTGATATTATCGTATTCTTAAATACGACATTCACTCCCTGAGGTAATGACGCTAGAATATTTGACACTTGTAGAACGTCCTTCGTATTATTCGAATATTTTTGTCCATCTGTTAGTTCGGATAAGGCAGGCTCTATTGTACTGGCAGGTGGCTTTGCGCCGGGGCACTCGGTATATTTCACGAACGAATTCTTCTTTTTGTCAGCTCTTTATAACGGCTTGTAAATTACGAAAAAGCGAAGGAAGCGTGTGAAATTTGAAGAATGGCTGAAGGCAAAGGTATTCCGAGGTACTAGTACATGCGCGTAAGTAAGTGCTGTGGCCCTCTTCCGGTACGCGCCCCTAGACTTTTTCTTTATATTCTTGAACGCATTTTCCGTAAAAGTGGCAATAAAAGCTAGGAAATATCCGAGTGTGGGTAGGGTAGAAAACTGCGGCCTGCACATACGAGCACCGTCGAATTCCTTTCTTTCATTCTGCTCTTTTTCTTTTTTCTTTCTTTTTTTTTACTCCCACGGATATGCTCAATATAACTCTACCCTCGATCCGCTTAAACAGTAATTTACAATGTTTTTTTTTTCACCGCCACTTCAGCCGCGATATTGCCACATCGCCGAAGCGATGATCGAATTTTATCCTTTATCCAACACCGCTCAGTTAACTTTCACGACAGACATTCGCGTGTGACTTAGGTGCGCAATATTTTAATATTCATAAAATTCTTCTCGCTGCTATTCTGATATTACGCTTCGCAGTCATAACTAAAAATGCATTTGTCTGAAGAAAAAAAATCCTGCTTTTTGTCACGCATTTTCGAAAGGAAGATACCATCTATTTTAAAAGGCGGAGAGACATTAGACCTGGCGCGTATAAATGAGCGATCAGTCGTTAATCAGCGGACGGCTAATCTTTAGGCAAATTTATACTTTTGTAGAGACTATATAAGAAATAGAAGTTGAATAGAAATACGTTTTAGCTGCCAGAAATTATAACAGATTGGTATTCTACTATAGGTAGGTTATATAATTATGTATATTCTGTGTATTTTTGCATCTTCGAATTTTGTATAATTGCATTCACAGTCCGTTAACTAGTAATTAATTTTATTTGCAGCCTTCTCAAGTTACTTTTCTATTAAATTAAAGAAGCTTGTGAACAACGTTGTTTATCAATATTATGTTTTATTATTTATCTAGTATTTATGTAGTATATATAGTATTTAGTATTTATATACTTCTATAAATGAAAATAACGATCAAGTTATTATATTTTAGTTGGTTGGTATCTATTTGAAAATTTCCCATGAGTAAGCACAAAAAGTCCACTATCTATTTACGATAAAACCACAAAAAATATGCGTATTCAGATGCTTTTGTGCAGTAGTATATTTTTGAAGACTGTAGTTTGACTACAATTTTGGAAAAATGAAAAAAATGACCGGCTGTAAAAGTTAAAATATAAAAAAAATTATGTGTATACAGACTGCATTCTACGTCAGCAACAACTGAAGATTTTAGAAAGAGATACTACATCAGCAACTACGAATTAGCGTTAACATTCTTCCTTTTTATATGATGTTGCATCTATTCAGTTCATTCGCAGTATAGCAAATTGAAGTTACCGCTTGCGTCAAGACACAGCGCCATCTAATTTACTAAAAATCCTCTTAAGGAATTGATTGCAGATACCGTTGAATGAATAAGAAGATATCTGCATATTTAGAATAGATTGGATAAAATGTTCATGTGTTTTTTAACAAATGTCTTTGCATCGTTTTGCTACGTAATTATGAATTTTTCCAACCAAGTCATACCACCACCATCATAAGTCATACACCAAGTCATTCAAAAGTTTATTGTCAACAATTGCAATGAGTGAACCGAATATCTGACGACAAATCGCGTATATCTCCATTTTTCTCCGGGTATATCGCATATCGCTCATTTCCGCAACAATCAAACGAAAACGAGTTTGAATGTCTGAACTGTTATATGTAGTTTCGTAATGATGCGATAGCGACACAACTACCCTCTCATAGCAAATTTTTGAACTTCACTTGTAGGATTCCACCAGCAGAAGTACAAGGAACAACAGTTTTTCCTGTTTTTCGAAAACTACAAATTTCGAGTTATGCTGCAACAAATGAGCGATATAAGTCTTACGACTGAAAATTATGGATTTAAACTGGAAAATTATGAAGCGTCGCTCATATTCATCGATTTGGTACCATCAGACTATCGCTTCTTTAGATCCTTACAAAATTATCTGAATGGCAAAAGATTCAGAACCTACGAAGTGCACAATATGCTTCAAGAATATTTCTCGTCTAAACCACAAAAATTCTACCTAGATGATACCCAAAAGCTTGTGGGACGATGAGACAGTAATAGAGACTAATGGACATTTTATTATTGATTCAATATTTAATAACTGAAGTTCTCCAAATAGAATTCAGTGGAATGTATACAGTATAAACGCACGAATTTGTCGTTAAATTTTTATGCAATAAGTAGTTATAAACATAATGCGTGAGAAGATTTATACTTGTTTTTCTTATTTTAATAGCAGTATTTTACGTCATCCAGCTATAAATTTCAGTTTATTACAACCAACGTCCAGTTTTAAAAATGTGAAAAAGTCCGTAGATTAGAAAAGCAACAAGTACCTCTTATTGCTCTCGATGAATATTACGGGCCACTTAAAGTCTTAGATCTCAGTTTTATTACCCTGTATACCAATGATAGATCAGCTTAAAAACTACATATTTATCAAAATTTAAATCATTTATTTAATAACATATTACAATCATGTATTAAAATTAATATATGTATATGTATGATTTAAATATCCAGTTTTAAATGTCACGATTTAGATCAATCACAGCTATGCAAATGTTTAAAAAATTAAATGCTAAGTACTTACGAAATAGTAAAATTAATAATAGTCATACAATTCTACGTAAATTTAGAAATCAGCGTTACAACTTAATTATCTAGAAATAAAAAGCTTTTCGAACGTCAATTTGTTATCGCGTATTAATTTTGAAAAGTCGATCTGAACGCAATGTATGCAAACATCCTGACATACATATGATTGTAATAATCAAATTATTAGACCTTTCATCTGCAGCTGTAGAAGCTAAATTAAAATTAATAATGATAAGAATATAGGCAATGTAAATACGAATAATAATAATGTATGTACATTATAACTACACGCACATCATATATTACATTCGACTATTTATTTTCAGTTATAATCTTTCATTATTTTGTAAATGGAAAATCCAAATATTTTCCTACTGAAATGAGACAGGTATACACGTGAGAATGTCTTTCGTTTTAATCACATTTGGAAGAAATTGTACGTTTTCCCCTGGCAAAGTAGGAATTAAGTGCTCCATAAAAGCAAACGCAAGGATCGTATAAAAATACTTCCGTTTTTTACATAGGGTAAAGCTGATCCATTACCCGAACAAATGGGTTTTTAACGGTCTTGGGAATTGTAAACGAATAAATTACAACCACGTCTTGCGAAACGTCGGTGATACGTAATTATTAAAAGTTCCTAAGGTTATCAGTAGTAACAACGTTTCCTTAATAGATCAATTAATACAAAAATTTAAAAAAGAATAAACTAATTCTTTTCGCTTTTCAAAATAAAAAAACTCGTCGTTTGGTCCAATTAAAAAAAAAGTGATTACGTTTTAAAGGGTTTCTGAATGTCAATGCAACCAACTCTATATAAATCATTCCTTCTTATACAAAGTAACAAATACAAAGACACTGCTGTGCCCGAGTATTAATGCGAGTAATTCTACTTATTGTAAAATATAACGATTCTCAACATGGAAGTAGCAAAGACAATCTAGATACACGTCTAGAAGGAAGGATGAAGGGTAAAGACGGAAGAATGATTGCAAGGATTTACGCGTGGAAATGAGATGAGTATTGGAAAGAGAGTGGAAGCAGGAAGTGCCGAATTTGTGGAGGACATGAAATATGTATCTGAAATATGAAATGTGACAGGATTATTTTTAAAAAAAACAGGATTAAATTACGGAGGTAGATGCAGTGGTTGTTCTGGGGGCACAAGATCCGAGGCTCGAGATTCTGTGAGAAATTGAGAAGGAAAAAGAAAGGGCTAGTGGGGAGAAGGGAGAACAGGAGAGGGAAGAAAGACTCTATATAATTTTATATTATATTTTTGTATTTTTATATTCTATATTGCCATAGACATTTCGTATTTTATGTTTCTGTTTGGACCTGTATATCGTTGAAGCTTAAACACTGCGAGACTATAAAAGACATAGACAACAAGGAATATAAGAGGTACCATTGTAGGGCTAAATAGGGTTTTAAGACTAAATGTTAAGTATGTTAAATAGGCTGATTCATATGTTAAGCTTGACGGTTGGATAGGTAGACGTTAAGGGTATACGAAAGAAATATGTAACTGAAATTCCGTCCTAATCTAGAGAGGAGGGACTGTGAAATATAAATGAACATTAAATGGAAAATAAAATAAATCAGAGATAACGATTTCATAATTTTCAGAATGAAATGTTCGACTCGGGAAACGATCCTGAATCAACGGTAGTCCGGACGAAACGATTGGAATCAAAACGCATTGGATCGTTGTCGATCGTGAATTCCTTGGACGTGTTACGACAGAGAGTTCTTCTTGAACTTGCCCGGCGTAAAGCTTTGCAGGATCAACAGCAAATTGACGCAAATCGACGTATTTTAAAAACTATCGGAAAAAGATCATTACCGCTTTACAACAAAGATGTGCCCAAAGCTATCGACTCAAGAATAAGAAACGGAATTGATTATGTCTTCGAACAGGAAGAGAAGAGCCACGATCGAGACGTGGTGCCAGAAAGGATCCCTGACAGAATGCAGAACTGGCTACGAAATGACGATTCCGCTTTTCGAGAAAGACAAGACGATCAAATGCGAAGGGTAATTATTCTGTTCGTTCGTTTTCGTAAATTTAATTCTTCATAAATGTACAGTGCCTCGCGAAAGTATTTGTACACTTACCACACGAAACTTTTACATCTATACCGTGCGTGTTATATGAAAACATGTTGAAATTTTATTAGCACTGTGATGAGACGCGACTGCCATGTTTATATTGGTAAAATTTAAAACCAATCTAAAAATATACATAGAGATTGTAAGATATTTACTGTAAACTTATATTTGGAAAGAAATTAATATTCAGTATCGACTAGTATAGTTAAGTATGTGTATAATAAGTATCAAAGATGTATAGTGAGGCTTGTTAATATTCCGGCTAATTGCCTGTTTAAGCACTTTTTGTGATCTATGTAAAATATATATTTGTATTAAATTTCCTTTAACTAACTGTACACATTTTCAAAATCGTTTAAAATTTTATCAATATAATCACCATAGTTGGGTGTCGTTACAGCACTAATGAAATCTTAAAATGTTTTCTATAACATGCGTAATAGGTTTATAATAGGTAATAAAATAAAATAACAGACAAGTTTATTTCAAAATAGAAATGAATGTAAATATAAATTCCAATGTCTTGTTTGAGAAATAAATTGTTTCCAAATGATAATTTCAAACAATGATGGTTGTTCCAAATAATAATGTAAAATTATGAATAACAATTTTATACATAATAAATGTGCTAATTGTTGTCATTTATTCGCTCTTAATACGACTAAAAACTTAAATATTGTATCAGATAATTGAATCGCATGATTATTAATGATCATTAATAACAATAGCAAAGAAAACAGCCGTTTAATTGAATTTGACGCTGGAAGGGAGCACTTATTAACAAAGTCAACGGTGCTTGAAATGTTTACTATGTTAGTGGTATTACCTGTACGTGGTAATTAGAATAGACCATCAAAATATTTAGAGTAGAAATAACTTTTCCGATTACACATATCGTCGAAATTTTAAAATTTCTGAAATTTATGAATGGAAGTTCCATGCCATATAGATAGGAAGAAAATTATTTTCTTGGTAAAGTCAAATAACAAATATCTACATTTCAAATAAAATAACAAGTAATAAAATAAGTTATTTTTCAAATACACCGTTGCTTAAATAACATCACCTAAGATAAAGCGACAGAGCAAATAACAAATAAAATAAAAATTTTATTCGAATGATTATTTGAATAAAATTATTTTTAAATTGCCCAGCCCTGGCCTGTACGTTGGATTAATGCTTCTTATTTTTTAATTTTATTTTAGATATTGACATAGAATAGCATTTTGAAAATATTATCTCGTAAAAAGTAAATAAAATCTCTGTTTTCAGATCCAAGCAAATGAGCTACGTTTGCTGTAATCAACACAAAGGAAGATCAAGTCACAATACACTATCGCTATATTACGATTTTTTATCTAACAAGCTAATGGATTGCATATAGTTTATCTATTATTCGTCATATTCCTCAGGTTTTATCATATATATATACATATAATACATACATGTATCTATACATTTTGTGCTGTGCAAAATTCATAATTTAATATCGCGTTTCATTCATGAATTATACGCAGATTATTCATGTGTCAAGCGTAAAGTAAATATTAGCGCATGAAGTTACCAGTAGTGCAAAAAGTTTAACAATCAGAATATAACAGTATTTTCTCCTATCTCTTTTATTTAAGTTTTAGTCGTCTTAATTCTAAGTAATTTTGTAGCATCCAGAAGAGGAGGGAAATAGAAATACCATGTGAAACATATGATATCAATTTCCTTGTCTATACTCGTACTTTTTTCTTCTCTATACTAATCATACAAAACGATTTAACTTTAGCTCTCGGACTAGACGTTTTACTATTTTCTATTTCTTCCTTTTCAATAGCGCAAAAAAAACACGAAACAAAACAGTATTATGCCTTGTGATCCCTTAAAGTCTGCCCAACCAGTAAACCCCAGACAGAAGACATTTTATATCCAATTTTGGATATAATTTAATGTAAATGTTTCTTCGTATTAGTATTAAGTTTTACGAACACGACGATAGAAATGTTTTAAAGTATTTTATTATAATTATTTTGAAATACGACTCTTAATTAAAATTAACTGCGAAGATGTGCAAAGGAAAAACAAATTGTATTTATCTATTGTACAGTAAAATTTCTTGAACAACCAAGTATTCATGTAATAGTTTGGTAATTATTTCAAGCCGAACTTAGACGTTATTTACAAATATAGATCCAAATGGCTGTAAATTTGATGTAATGTAATTATTTAAATATATAGATCAAACGCTTTCTTCTCAACAAATTTCACTCGTGAAAGAAATAAATGTAGTTAAGAATAAATGTTCCATAGAACTATCTCTTAAATACCTTTATTTTATGTAGATTATTTCCTTTTTATTTTCATTTACGTTGCTTTCTTTACGATTATATTCCTTATTTTTGTAACACCCTCAGAGAAACACAGATAGCGGTCTAGTGAATTTATATATTTATTAATAAATACTGCATTAGAGGCGTGTATTCTAAATAATCGGTGAATAGTTCCTTTCATGTGCACCACAGATTAATAGCTGTGCTATATTTTTCACCGAATTGCGTTTATGTCTACGTAAAACATCGAGGCGTGATTTATTTTTGAAATACATTCATTTTAGTCATATGATTTTACGCTAAATTAAAGACGCAATGCAAATAAATGTCTTTGAACATAATAAGATTATACAAAATTCATAATAAAAAAAACTTGTTGGTTTTAATTATGTTATTTCGTAAAATACGTACTCTTTCAATTACATTTGTTTTATTTTACTTGCATTTATCTTATAGCATTTTTATATTAAAAATCAGAAATTGATCTTTGCGGTTATTTTAAAAATACAATGATTAATGCTTACGATGTTTACGTTAATGTTAGAAAATAAATGTAATTAAATTTTATTATTATTTATATGTCGTATTATATAACCTATTGTTGAAGAAATGTGTAAGAAATTTTAAAAATGTATGTAACATAAATAGATTTTATTTATTTGAAAAACACGTACAATATCGTTTATTTATTTTTGTTTTAGATTTTCGTTTTTATCGGTTTAGTTACATAATGAATAATTGAAATAAAATAAAATTAATTTAAATAAGATTTGTTGTGTACTCTAATTGTACCTCTTTCACTTAATGAAATATAATAAAATGTAATAAGAATAAATGAAATGGTTGTGCAGTTTTTTTAAAAAGACTCATTTTATTCCTTATTATTACCGATGTTTCATATAATGCTTAATATTATCATTAAAATTATATATATCCCATCCACATAGTGAATGAATAATATTTTTTTCTAGAAATATAATATCTGTCAAGCTGTTCCAAATTTTACAGAGTATTATTGAAAATATTAATGTACAATACTTTTTATAAACATTTGTAATAAAACCCTAGTGAAATAGCTAAAAGAAACCACATTTTTTATTTTATATTTATATTCAAATCTTCAATTCGTAACTTACTGAACGTATCTCAATTTTAATTTTAATTTTATGTATAAATAATTAATGTACTATGAAACTATACTCAACAAGCACAAGTAAATCAAGTAATTGTAAAATGTGGCTAATATTCCGGGTAATAAAGAGTTCAATGAAAAATAAAGAATAAAACAAGAATTACCGAAGGTAACTTAAAATCATAGGTCCAGGAAATGAAATATAATCTATTGTTCATTTGCAATCACATTTTACGAAGGTCTAGAACAAACACACTGCCATCAGACGCAGAAGCACCGACTTTGTCTCCTCGACTATTCCAACACACTTCAAAAATTCCTCCAGTTCCTTGATAACTATGTACCAATTGACCATTCTGCACAATTAAATATATAAGAAAATATATATAATGTGAACCTTCTATTAAATATACCAAACAAAAGAAGAATAGCTATCTTACCTGCGTAGACCATATATGAACACATTTGTCAAAACTTCCACTAGCAAGAAATTTGCCATCTGGACTAAATGCTACGCTATACACTGGCTCTGTGTGTTTCGTAAGTCTGTGTATACATGCACCTCTTTCTACATCCCATAACCTTACAGTAGAATCGAATGATGCACTAGCTAAAGTTAGATTCATATTTGGATTGTGAGTTCCAGGCCCAGTTGGGGACCATTTAATAGTATATATTTCTTTGCTATGAGCTTGTAAATCATGTACCCACGTATCTTGTTTCATAGACCAAATTTTAAGACTCATATCATCTGAACAACTAGCCAATAAGTTACCTTGAGGGTCCCATTTTATGGCATTAACTTCATTCTACAATTAAAGGAAAAACAAACTCTTTAAATTTTAAATAAATATTTAATTGAATCAAAGAATATAATTATTTCTGTATACATACTGTATGACCTTGGAAGCTCTTGATTGGTTTATCAACATTAAGTTTGCATACGTGTATGCATTGGTCAGTAGAACAACTAGCAAATGATGTATTTGTTTGCCAATCAACATCCAAGGCAGGTGCACAATGAAAGCTAAATTGTTGAGTACATTGCCCACTTTCTGCATCCCATATAATTGTTGTTTTGTCAACTCCAGCACTTAATATGTAGTTACCACGTTTATTCCATTTTAATGCAAAGATTGGACCTTTGTGTTGACCTAATGTGGATGCTAATTTACCATCTGTCTTCCAAATTCGTGCATAACCATCATAACTTCCTGTTGCTAATAAGGTACCATCACACTAAAATAAGTAACCAAATTATATTAGTTTCCTTTTTTCAACGTTGTAACTTAAGAGAAATAATCATTTTACCTTCCAATCTAATGAAGTAACATCTTTGTTGCTTGGCACTTCGGTACCACCTTTTTGTATGCAGTGACGAAGAACAAGCTGATTTGGAGCTTGTGAACTACCAGACATATCCCAAATACGAGCTGTGCTATCTCCTGAACCAGAAGCCAAAAGATCAGTTGTTGGATTCCATGCACATATGAAAACTTCCGATTCATGACCACGTAATATTGTAGCTTTAGTGTCTGGAATTTCAACAGCGCTAGCATTAGTTCCCCTGCTTGAACCTTGTTGTTGTTCATCTACTTCCATTTCTGTCCTATCTCCTCCTCTCTCATTTGTGCCTACACCTTCATTGGAGGTAACAACTGAAAACAGGTTAGTAAATTAATAACAATTACCAAATGGAAAGTTTTCTCTCCTTCTTGTATTTATATACGTAATCTGAAATAAAGAAATTCTGTTTTCAAAAAATAATACATTAATATTAAATAACAAACTCTTTCATTACCTTCATATTATTTTATAGAATTAAAATATTATTTTATACTTGTCTTATACAATTAAATTAATAAAAACTGATCTCTTTTTACAACTACAGTCTGTATAAACTTTAACAATATTCTTATTCTTATTCTTTATATGATATTACGGTATATATATAAAGTAACTTGTAAATAGTAAACCTTTGTAATTCTTGTCCTTATTCTTCATTCCAGATCACACATATATTAATAATATTGTTTGCTCCTAGCTTTCCGACATGTTATAAATGTAACAGTGAGCTTTATTTTGCTATATCAGTATATAATTTAACATTACAAAACAAATTTTTTAATTTATTAGTACAGTATAATAAATATATTTTACTTTAATATTCTATGACTGTTATAACAAAAATATTTGCTCATAACAAGTCCGACAGCTAAAGCAGTCCATTAATGTACCTGGTATAATAAGGAGGTCTATAAAACTTAAGTCTTTTTATAGACCAGGGTGTGCCAGGATAACAATTTTTGGTTTCAAAATATAACACATAAAATATAACATGAATAAAAATTAATATAATAAGTCAAATTACCTTCCTCTCCATTTGTATCTTGTACTTCTGTCTTCACCTGTTGTTTTTGCTGATTAATTTGATTTTGTCTTGATGCCACAACATCTGGCATAACAGCATCAATAAGAGATAAGGATTCCACCATTCTTTGTTCAGTACCATCTTCGCCTATTGATATTTCTGCTTCTGTGTACTGTAACCCTTTCTGTAGAATTGATAAAAGTGCTGCTGGTGGTACTAATGCTCCATTTATGTTACTCTGTGATATATGTGATTCTATGCCAAATGTGTATGCGGAGTGTTGAAATCCTATAAAAAAAAACCACACAGAGATTAATTTGCATCTTTTATATAATCTACAGTACAACTTTTATACAATAAACTTAAGAAATAACTTAGTAATCAACGTCGTGGATATGCTTTTATTTGTGCTCAAATAACCTCTTTAAATCACGTTTGATCTATAATTTGTAATATATTATTGACCAATATGATATTATTAATTGCAAATATTATTGTGAAATGTATATATACATAATATAAGTAACAAATGTGTACAAACAATAGCAAATTCAAAATTTGCCAAAATTATTTGAAAAGAGGTTACGTAGTACTCCAAAAAATATACCAGATTCTTGAAGGTATCGGTAAACCAAGAAATTGACTTCATCGCTAGAGAAGCTCATCGTTCTTTACTTTCAAGATACTAGCACAACATATTTATTGAAAGTTGCGCCTAAAAATCACTTTGACTCACGTCGGACGCCGAGATTGCCGCGTCGAAGCCACTCTACAAGTCACAGACACATTACACATGAGACCTCACCATTGGCCAAAAAATACGAACAACAGTGTGTTCTATAGAGATACGTAACTAACTTCAATGTAATCTCTTCATTCAAAGTAACGAGACGATACTTTGAACGAGATCAATTAGATTTCATTTATTATTGTCAAATGGATTATGTAAAAAATATACAGTGGTTCATGGAAGTATTTTTTATGAGCATATTACGTATGTTATATGAAATATCTCGAAATTCCAGTAATAGTGTAATGATATCTTACTATCGTGATTATATTAATAAAATTTGAAACGATCCTGAAAACATATACAAAAATAGCAAGTTATTTAGTATAAGTATATGTTTTGTAGAGATCAAAGAGATGTTTATTAAATATTCATCAATTTATCAATATTTCATTTATAAATTTATAAATTTCACAAATTTATCAGTCATTCATAATATGTAATTCGATTCATTCATAACATATAATTCATAACATTCATAATATATATAATATTATCTGTAATATTTATTATACATATATATGTGATTATTCTATACGTTTATCTGAATATATATTTTGAAATCTTTTAATAGTTCTAAACTAAGCGAGTTATACAATTCTATGTTATTAAAATAGGAATAATTACATAATTTAAATTATTTTTTATTCCTCATATTGTTTATATTTTCCTTAAGAATCTTACAAATTTCTTACGCATTTAGACCACGGTTTTATATGCCACATGCAAATATCTCAAGATTATATGATGGGAACTGTATGATTATTAAGATTGCTGAATTTGTTTTGTCACATTCTACAAAGATATCGAAAAATGAGGTTCTATTTCTAAAAATGACCATGAAATGATCAAATACTGTAACTTTGTCCTGAAAACATTTTTCATGCAACAATAAATAAGGCAAAAATTTAGATGATCTCACTTAACTGAGCCACTTTATATAAATTCTATACAGTTACAAAAATGACCAAGATTTAATACATTATATTACGATTTTTTAAATTATAAACTTAGTATCTCTTAGTATGTCTAGTATAGAGTGAACTAAGTAGAATCTTAAAATTTGAAAAAAAGGAATTGATGCTCTTAAAAAAATTAAAAGCTAATTAATATTTTTATTTAAAGTGAAAAAATCAAACATTAATTTATTTACAAGAACAGTACATTGTTTCTAAATAAAAAAAATATTTTTCTAACTATTGGAATCTATCTGATTATTTTCATTTTTGTCATTCATTTCTTTCTGTTTCATCCAAGCTTTAGCAGATGCCAAGAATTTAAGATTAGGTCTCTGTGATTCATCTTCTGGGAAAACAAAATCAAATACTTCTTCCCAACCATCATCACTCTAAAAACAAAAATTACATATGTGAACAAATGTTTTTTTAAAAATAACTTTTAAGTAATACAATAAATTTATTCACCCCATCTTCTCCAACAATACGTCTTCTACGTTTAATCCTTCGAGGCATTTTTTCCATAATTTTAGCTCGAGTGTCATCATCTCCTTTCTCACTTTCAAAATCTCTCCATGCTTCTAAAAGCAATGCTCTACTTTCTTTATCACCGTTCGATCTTAGTGCATCGTTTCCACGTTCAAAAATTCTTCTTGCCAGCACAACATTATCCAGACCATCCTCAGTTGTCGAATTAGCTAATTCAAACTTAGCATAGGCAATCCAAACCTAGATGTCATGATTTATATTTAATAACACATAATCTAAATTAAATATCTTGTATTTAATTATAATCAGTCTTACTTTAACATGAAGTGTACGTTCCAATAATCTTTCGAATAATTGCCTTGCGTTTTCTGTTTCATCTTGTGATATTTCAAAATCAATATATGATTTCCATAAGAGTTCTGGCATATCCAATCTATAAATTAAAGTAATGATACAATATCAGATTACGGTAATATAAATTACTTATACTTTTAAATACTTTACCTTGGCTGTGATATAGCTAATTCGTAAATAGCTCGTGCTCGTTCTACATCGCCCAAAAGCGTTTCTAACTCTGCGAACTATGTACAAAAATATTATCAAGAATGATTTTTATACACATTTAACCATTGAAATGATAATAATAAAAATAAATAAAAATAATAAAATAATAAATTATCATACCTTCATCCATGTAGTACAATTTTCTGGTCCAAATTCGAGGAATTTTTCATATAAAATTCTACATCTATCAAATTCTCTCAATTGTATTTCTAAATCAATGTATCCACGATATAATTTATCTCTAGGACAAATACCCAACGCCATACCCTATAATCAATTAAAATAATTTTCTATGCGGTGTCACAACTTATAAATTTTTGTAAAATTATTACTTACTAATTTTTTTCTAGCTGCTGTGAGATTTTTCTGTCTTATTTCAAAATACGCATAAAATAACCAGATTTTAGAGAAAGTGAAATGCTTGTGAGGAATTAATTCTAAGCAAGCTCTGAAAACACATAAACACATTAATCAAAATAAAACATCTTCTATGGTAATTTTTAAGGTACTAATTACTTATAGACTTGTCTGCATCTTTCTATATCTTCAGTATCAAGTTCCTCAAAAAGAGCATAATTTATCCAAAGATAAATATATCTTCTCCAAAATAGCTTTTCCTATGAAAAATGATATCCTCATACTAACATTTATTTACGATATATGTACAAAATGCTAAATACATTAAATACATCTCTCTTACTTTAGTTGGTGGTACATTGGCTATCGCACGTTCGTAAGTTTCCCTAATGACATCCACATTCCCTTCTGATTCTACTAATCTCAAGTAATCGAACCAGGCATCATAATTAGAAGGATTTTCTTTCACTTCTTGCTCGTATTGATATTTTCGTTTACTTACTATTACATCTTCAATACCTATAAATAATAATACAACATGATTGTATGCATAAATATATATTTATAAAATATTATTCAGTATGATAAATCAAAAATAAATTATAATACCTGAACGATCTCCATATTTTTTCTCATGTATTGTGTATGCTTTATAAATTTCCTGTGTTTTCTCTTTTGGAATATGATCTAATGCATACTTATAAATTACTCTGGCTCGATCATGCTACAACAAAATAATATAACATGCGTTAAATTAAACTATGCGAAAAAAATAATTTTGGTCCTTCCTTACTTCTCTTTGTCCTTCCTCAAACTTTGCAAATGCAATAAATAGTCTTTCATCCAAATTTTCGTCGCCATAAAAATCAATGGCGCGTTCATAAACATTGCGAGCACCATTAATAAAACCATGAGATTCTTCAAATCGTGCATATTTTATCCAGTGCTTAACATCAGGATGTACCATTACAAAACGTTCATAAATTTGTCTAGCTCTCTGAATTTCCTTATATCTCAATTCGAATTTGATGTATGTTTGCCATGCCTGTTCATCAGGTTCCCATTCCATCCATCTTTCAAATATCTGACGTGCTCCTAAATAAATATTTCAATCAATAAACAGTCAATATACTATGTTAGATTAAAATTAAAAGAAGGATTTACCAGCAATATTTTCTAACATTTCTTCCATATAAGTGTATTTGTACCAAAATTGATTTGCTCTAGGTAATATAGTAACAGCACGGTCCCATAAATTTCTGGCATGATTTACTTGACGATTTCGCATTTCCATTTCTGTGTATTTGAGCCATAATGTAATGTTTCTATGGTCAACATCTAAAGCACGTTCATATATGGATCTAAAATTCATAAATAATACAATTAATACTTTTATAATTAATACAAAATAATAATAATGTTGTTTATTTTTTACAAAAAAAGACATTAATCATAAATATATAATCATGATGACTTTAATATATTTCATACCTTGCTCGTTGTATCTGCTTTTGACTTTCTTCCCATTGAGCATATTTTATCCAATTTGAAATCACCATACGATTTTTACGAATATTATCTTCAAAAGCTTTACGTTTCCGATGTTGATAATCAGCTAACTCATGAGGATCAGAAATCTTTTGTTTTGGTGGCTGAAGTAATAGAAATATATATAAATATTCATTATATATCAACTTTTCAGCTGTTCAGCTTCACATATATTAAAATTTATATATGGATAAAAATTACATAAAATTAATAAAAATAATGAATGGTCAAAATTGAATAAATAAATGCAAATATACTTACTGGTGGTAAGATTTCTAGGTCCCGTTCTTTTGCCTCCCGCAAAAGTTGCTCTGCTGTTATTTGAATTTCAGCAGGTGCTTTATTTTTAACCTAGAATAAAATATAGTTAAAATAATTTGATATAATATAAGAATTATTTCATTCTCATATATTACATTATATGATTTATATGTGTACTAAATATTTAAAAGTGTTACATACCTTTGCCACTTTTGGCATTTTCTGTGATTTTTCCATGATATTAAATTTAGTTCAATTCTTTCTACACAATAAATATTTTAGAAATATTTTTATCCTCCTGGTTAATTCAATTTTTATAATATATTTATGACAAAGAACAATGTATATTTTTTAAACTAACCATGATCTAAGAATAGCAGGTCCAAATACTATTTCATGGGAATTTTTATACAATACACCGATAATATTTATAATTATTATTGATATTTACAATTATTTTTAATTATTAAAATGTACTTTAGTAAACAAATATCAAATGGAAAGGCTAGGTATAACCAGCTATAACCAATATATAACCATCGATTAAGACAAGATAAAAGAGAATAGATGTGACATTAAACGGGATTTTGTGTCTCAGGTTCTGAAATACCGACCTACAAAAATATCATGTAGCAGTACATGATGATAAGAGTTCGCGACTGTGCGTGGTTTATTTTACCAACTTAGTATTGGAGAAGTCACTGTACGTGGTTGCAGCTTCGGCCTGTTTAGTAGTTTAATTCAATCACAGATATATTTCTATAGATTTCCTCTTTGATATAAAATAGATAGAACATGCAATACTTTTTCGTACTTTTAGTTATTGGTACATATTACAATATTATATGCACGATCATGTATACATATACTCAGATTACATACAGATCCAGCAACGGTGAAGAATGTCATTATTTTAATTTGATTTGTTTTGATGTATTTTAGTTCTCTTATAAGCTACATATTATTACCATGGTACTACCACAAAATTCTTTCAGGTCAATACGCGGTCTTTTTTGACAGATCTTCACTGATTCGAAAATGTAGAATTATCTTCCAAAGCTACCACGAATAATTTTTTGATACTCTGTACATGTACGTACTACAAAAGTATTAAAAGTATATTTGATTTAAATTGCACTCTTTTACAGGAAATATTTTGAGATTTAAGAATTTCGTTGATGCTTTAAGCATTGACTAAGGAGAGGATAGACGTGGCATTAAATAGAAATTTATTTCAGTTTCTCTAATATCGACGAGGAAAAAAATCAGAGTACATATTTCTTACGCCCTCTGTTATTTAATACGGTGAACGTAGGACTTATGATCAACTTAATCATCAAATGCGATGAAGAGATAAGCCTCGATTACATGCAATTCAATACACAATAAATAATATCGGCCGGTACTGATAAACTTCAACTTGGTTTATATGTCTCGCATCGTACATCACCCAGAATATAATGGATCGAGGTTAACGAAAAGAAACGAATAAAATCTAGTTCACTTATGTGAATTATTTCAAAGCTATATTCAATTCGACGGGCAGAAACGGGATAACATGAGCGGAAATGGGATAAAAAGTGTAAGGAAATGCGAAGTTCGAATACCTGGTTCGACCGCCTGTTTTTCGTTACCTTCGGATATGAGAAAAAGAAAGCGTCAATATTAAAGGCGCCGTAAATTAATCCCTCATCCGCATGGTGTGTGGACCAGCGGTCCCAACGTCTTGCGATTGTGATTGCCTGGGTTCCGTCATGCTGGGTTCTAGTGAGAGATAGCGAAGTCACTTAGGGATGTTGAAAGGGACCCTCTCCCTCGCTAGCGCACAGGCTGACGAGCTTTGACCTTCTTCGCGGCTGTGACGCCGAGGGTACCCAAGCATTCTTTGCACAATCGTCACAGTGGACAAACGTAAAATTAAAATCATGCGAGTTCGTCATTTTTCGAGTTTGCAGAACGTGCTACAAACAGGATTATCGTGAATTCGCTTTTAATGCTTCTTATAAACAGATGAAAACAGGAACAAATGGGAGAAAACGGGAGGACGCTAGTGAAAATGGGCAGAAACGGGAAAAATCTCGCGAAAACAAGAGGAAACCGACAGAGACGCTAACCCGTCTATACAATGGATCCCCAGTCAACACTTGTTAAAATTTTTTATGTACATATTATATACATTCACACATGCTATATGTATATTTGCTTTTCAAATTAAAGTAAATGTAGGAACTGTTTTCACTGAAGGAATATCATTTAAATGTTTAAATAACGGATAAATGCAAATTATTTAAATTCACCAATAAAGGTTCAATTAAAAACATAAAGTATGATACAAATTTTTTTTGTTTTAGATATGTTTCTCTAAATGTGTATTTTATACATATATTTAATATAAAAAAAAAATCTCTACTGGAATTCGAACCAACTTTTTTCAGATCGGTAAAATAAATCTGTGCGCTTATCTCCTAAAATTGTTACATTTGTTGGCAAACATAAGTATTAATATATCTATTTGTCATATTTATTAATTTTATTAGATAATTATAACAAATTTTACCTTATATAGTGTTTCTCGTTACAAAGCATATACGATACTGTTATGCTGTTACGTGAACGTAGTCTTAATGTGATCTTAGTCTAGAAAAGTCGATATATACATTTGGCACGTAATTTGAATCGTCAATCAAATATGTTTTAAAAGATAGCATGTATTTGAAGACTGTCTCATGGTTCGGTGCGTAGTACAGCGATAGGAAAGTTAGAACTTGGGAATAGAAATGCTTTGTTTAGCAAAATTGAAGGCCTCCTCAACAGGTTGCTTCTTCCGAATTTATAAATATATACCTTTTTTTCTTTACGTCATAATTTTCAATTTAAAATTTGTTTACTATCGCTTTCTATAAATTGATCGCTATTACTTACTTTCCGATCGCTCTGTTGTGAATACATCGAATGTAAGGATCAGCAAAAAAAAGAAACAATTGAGATACAGTAAAACATCTCACAGAATTAATATTTCGACAGACCAATTTAAAAAAATAAAAATTAATTTAACTCTCATGGTTTAGTTCGTTTGGACTAACCAACAAAGGACGGAAGTTCTTGATGTTACAGTGATAAGAAACTGAACGTGTTTCTAGGGTAAATTACACTTTAGGGGCCGTGAAATTATTGATATTTCTATTTGTAATCTTATTTTAACGTGTTTTGACAAAATCAAGTTTTAAAGTGCGGAATGCACTGATTCAAAAGTTATGCGTATATAAAATCGAACATTTTTAACATATTTTACAGGTTATTTTGATGTCACGCAGGCTTCTAACCATGCTCTGATTAGTCGACACAAATGAGCATGCAAATGTTCACCTCTTCCGCTTCCCTTATTCAAAGATATACTGCTTGCGTATTGCCTGATCAAAGATCGCATACCACCAATTTGATACACTTTGCAATATGGCTGCCACAGAAATTCGCATAGGCGGTCGGAAGAGTGTCATTATCGTGAAAGTGGTCTTTTCCTCGCATTCAACCCTTTGGTCTCCAATTAAATTGTATCTTCTGGCTATGGATCCCATCACTAGCTGTAATTAGACGAATGAAAAGTAATTCAAATCTAATTCAAATTTCATTGTAGCTTCCACACTGTAATTCACTGTTTTATGAATGAATCATTCTGCAACGAGACCCGCGTAACTTCGAAAACAGTCTGTGTGGATCTTGCTGCAACATGTTTCTGTATACGGAAATTAACATCGTCGTTTCGCTATTCTCAACCATCACCATTCTACAATTGATATTTCTGATATCATCTAACATTCAGTGTTCTTCCACCCTTCTGCGGTCATTATATTTCCGCTTTCCAAATTTTACTTCATCATTCTGTTAAATAATATAAAAATAATAATAATAATATTAAAATGGAAAAATAAGTAATATAAGAATATAAGGATATAAGGAACATGCACAACGCCCGAACATCCACATTTGGATATCTCTCACAATTTTGGTTATCCGGCTTGCATTTTCTTTTTTTTTTTTTTTTATTAACATGGAAGAAATCCGCACGGACACCAGGCCACTTCTGGGAAAAAGCGGCGTGGTAGAGCCGGACTCCAACCGATTAAAACCTCCACGATGACCGTCCCGGCTGCGATCGAGAGGGGCCCGGGAACCGGTGTGAGCGACACACTCCTCTCCCCCCCCCCCGCGCACAATACATCCCCAAATGGAGCGGCGTGCGGCCATGTCACATCGCGCTTCGTCGCCGGAGCCGCCGTGCCAGGCAGTCCGGTTCCCCTACTGGACTGCTTTGCGGCCCCGAGGCGCAAAGCTACCAGCACCTAAGTTTGACTACCGGAGGGCACGGCGGGCCTAGCGCGCCTCGCCGAAACGCGTCTACGGCCTCTGCCGCGCCCTCGCCGGTCGATCCTCTCAGGGTGGGAGTCCCGCACCCTCACCCTCTCCGCCCTCTCTCGCTCACCAACAATGCCTCGAGGATCGCCGGCGGCAAGAGGTCCCATCCGATTTCCACGATGAGGTCGCGGCGCGGCAACGCCCACGCCGAGCAGTACTGCAGCGTGTGCTGCGCCGAGTCCACGATCGCATCGCAGTCGCGGTCTGGCATGGCAACGCGCGGTCGCCTCTTTCCCGATTCGGTGCAGGTACTCACCGAAGCAACCGTGTCCGGTGAGCACCTGCATCATCCTGTAGGTCAGGGGAGGCCCGCCACCGTCCAACCAAACGTCCCAGTTTGGAAGGACAACCTCGAGGACCCTTAGCCCCGGCGCACCCGCTCTCATGTCGAGGCTGGCGCGCCATCTGTTGAGCAAGGTCCGCCGAGCCCGAACCGTAATGTCGGCGCCCACCGGGCCGACCCCGCCCGACGGACCCCGAATGCGGAGATAAATCTCGCGACATCTCAGGGCCTGCAATTCGAACGGGGGAAA
This sequence comes from Bombus vancouverensis nearcticus, assembly GCF_051014615.1. NCBI lineage: Eukaryota > Metazoa > Arthropoda > Insecta > Hymenoptera > Apidae > Bombus > Bombus vancouverensis. Next base: position 6,823,524 of record NC_134915.1, read on the forward strand.
CCCGGCAAGCACCGCCACTGCTGCCGCCGAAATGGTGCGGAAGCCCCTCACTACCCTGATGGCCACCGTCCTGTGCAGCCTCCTGACCGCTAGGAGACTGCGACGGTTGGCATTCAGGTCCTCCGCCCAGATCGGGGCTCTGTAGAGGAGCCTCGATCGCACCACGCCGGCGCACTCCGACGCCGGTCCCGCCCGGCCGAGGCAGCGAACTGTTGAGAAAAGTTAGGTTAGTATGATCGCTAGTTACTACAAGCTAAGTTGGTACGACTTCTAGCGACGCTCTTTTGTCTTAGAAGTCGACCACGTGTTAATTGATTAAGTGTATCCTGTGAGTTAAGACGTGTTGTACAAGGCGGAGAAATATATAGAGAAAATCGAATCTGAGTGAATCGATTAATTATCAACCCCAAACCTACATCAATTAACACAAACGTCCTAAGGCGTTCGCCGTCGCCTCGACAGACAGTGCCAGGCGCTCGAAGTGGGCGCCAAAGGTCCAGTGGTTGTCGAGGCTCAGGCCCAGATACTTCATGCTAGTTTCGACCCCGATCTCAACTCCCTCCAACCTCAGGCGATAACCCGCTGGAGGCGTTCCGTAATCGGCCCTGCAGCAAAACCACATTGCCTCGGACTTCTCAAGGGACACCCTCAGTCTCAATCTCTTGATCTCGGCGACCACGCAGGCCACCGCCAGCTCCGCCAGACGGACGGTTCTGCCCCACGCCGTGTCCCAGACCAGCACCAACGTGTCGTCGGCATAGTACGCCAGTGCCGAGTTCGGAGGCATCGGCGTCCGAAGCACCGCGTCATACACGATGTTTCACAGCAACGGACCCAACACCGAACCCTGCGGGACCCCGCGGTACAGCGCACTCCGCCCCGGACGGTGTAGACGATACTCCGGTCCCGGAGGAATGCCTGGACCACACCCCGCAGATATGTGTGTACTCGATGAAACTTGAGGGCCCGGCATATCCTGTCGATATGCCGGGCCCTCAAGTTTCATCGAGGATGCTGTTGAAAGCGTTGACCACGTCCAGCGACACGACCAACGCCACGTAACCACGCCGCTCAGCCCATCCGGCTTACATTTCTAATCTTCCACTATCATCTCGCGACAGTAATGGAAACACGCCGCAATTATGGATGGTAATAAAATTGTGACACTTTCACCTACCACGACGTTACAAAATTGATACGCAAAGCAGTAGATCAATCTTTAAAAAACTTATCTAATTTTTTAAATAATTTGAAGAATGCGTTAATTACATATTGGTTACTATACTACTACTTACTAGTTACTATATTACTACTGTACGAAGTTATTTTTCTTTAACGTATTACACGTCAAAAAATTTGGAAGTTCATCGACATACATATTTTAAATTTGCAGTATTTACAAGCATCTCACGCAAGACACATATTCATCAAGTTTTAATGAATTGGTTAACCTCGTGGGATTTAAACATGAGCGAAACAGTTTTTTTTTATAAATGATAATAGGCCAGCCTTAGTAAAAGCTATCAATAAGAACACAAATTGGACGTGTACTCTGTGTTTTACACATTGCTTGCAACTAACAATTAAGTTCACGTTGTAAAATCTTCCATAGTATGAATTGCTAAGTAAGAAATACAGAACAATAGTAGTTTTTTCTCCGTTCTTCCACTGCCTAAGGAAAATTTACACAAAGATAATTGTCACTAAACCAAAATGCATCAGCCCTACAACTTATACAGGCAATAGACATACAGAGTGGTTGGTAACTGGTGGTATAAGCGGAAAGGGGGTGAATCTACGCGAAAAAAGAAGTCGAAAATATAGAATAAAAATTTTTCTTTTGAGGCTTTGTTTTCGAGAAAATCGACTTTGAATTTTCGCTCGGAACGCGTGCACTTTATCGCGTCTCGTTATAACGGATCTCACTGTAGATCAGAAGAGCGTGGTGGCCAAGCACCAGCACTACCAATCCAGCCTTGGTAATGTTGGTTTAAAAAATCTGTCACATGACGACTAAAATATGGCGGTGCACCGTCTTGTGAAAAATTAAACTTCCTCTAGTTCTCAGCGGTACATTTAATAATTCCGGTAGTTCGTTTTGTAAGAAATCGAAATATGCTGCTGACGTTACATTTCCTTCGAAAAAATATGGCCCAATAATTAGATGTCCGATTATGCCAGCCCAGATGTTTACGTTCCATCTTACTTGAAAATGTGTTTCAAGAATAGAGTGAGGATTCTCATTTTGCCAATTATGCATGTTATGGACATTGAACATACTGTCCCTTGTAAATTTCGCTTCATCGGTCCATAAAATTTTTAACAAAAATTCTGCATCGTTGGCATGCTGTTAAAGCAACCAATGATAAAATGCCTTTCGCGAAATCTTATCATGAGGTATGAGTCCTTGTACCCTGGTGATATGATAAGCATGTAAGTTGTTTTCGTGTAGAATTCGAAGAATCGTGAAACAACTAAGATTATACCGCAAAGAAAGGTTTCTTGCACTTATGTCAGGATGTTCCAAAACGTCCTTTAGTATTTGCTCTTCAACATTTACACTAACGCGTCGTCGACGACCACCATGTCGTCTAAGTTTTTCAAAAGAACCATATTCGCCAAGGGTTCGTTCTGCTCTTTGAATAACACGTTTGTCAGGATGTCGACAATTGGGATACCGGTATCTGTAATGATCAGCTGTGGTGCGTTATCACCACACGCACCTAACGAAAGTATCATGTCCGTATATTCCCGATTGCTGTATGTAGACATGATGGTAGACTAATAGGTACTGATAGTGGATAGCGATAAAAGTCGGATAGTAAGTTAATAGGTAGGAAAATACGGCGGTCACATTGGAAGTGTTTATCAACATAACGTCAATCGAGACAACGATCTACAGTGAGATCCGTTATAACGAGACGTGATAAAGTGCACGCGTACCGAGCGAAAATTCAAAGTCGATTTTCTCGAAAACAAAGCCTCAAAAGAAAAATTTTTATTCTATATTTTCGACTTCTTTTTTCGCGTAGAATCACCCCCTTTCCGCTTGTACCACCAGTTACCAACCACCCTGTATAATACTCTCGCGTTCAGGACAATCGTAGTGCGTGTGCAAACCTTGTATAAATGTCGCCTATGTGCTATTGTTGCGATTCTATTATAAATACTCGCGACCGGGACAATCGCGATGCGTGTGTGACTTTGTTGTGGATACTCACGGACGGGACAATCGCAATGTGTGTGTGATTTTGCTGTAAGCACAGTTTACGTCTCTGAATATCATGGTCTTCTTCACTACACTTGTATGAGGTAAGCTGCCGCCCATGTGTTGTTGGGATTGAAGGTTACTATGCGCCCCACTGCTCAGGCTGACCTTCCTTCTTCGTGTAAGGAGGTTTACTTGCGTGCAGGGGCATTTTGACTGATTTTTAATTGTCAATAACTAGAAAGCAAAGCCGATGATTTTCATTTTATTTTAGCTTCAAGAATCACCACTTAAATTTTTTTACACCTATAACCGAACATCCTGTATAAACTTCTTATTATTCTTATAGCACCTACTATCCGGTAAGTTCAATTAGATCTTCCATATCTACCTTTTGTCTTCGTACCCTTCTATATTCTATATTCAACGGTGTAATCAACTAATCCATTTATAATTCCATTTCATCAGCAAATTGCCACAAGAACGAAGTAACACGACGTCTAACGTTCGAGGATTTAACACAGACCTGTGTTAATAATGAAACAGAAATCGATCACAGCGTAAATGTACCTGTTATTTATCCGTCTATATCTAAAGATAGCAATCAAACCTTTATTTCACGCCCTTTGTGTTAAGTCGATATTAGAATCATAGAAAGAAGGAATGAATAATCAAGGCAACACCTGTTATCATGATTCATATGTATTGGAGCATACGTGAGCGACAGCTTTAGAAGTCGATCAGACACCATGCAAACGGAACAAGATTTGGACATATCGGTCATCTTCTCGATGTTTTTCTTGAGGAACATCGGCTTATGGATATCCGACAATCGCGCGGAAAACCGTCGGATGAAAATAAAGCTAATGTGCACACTATTCAATTCAATAGATGCCTCGATCGTCATTATGAGAGATTTCTATTTTACTTGGTTATACAAAGGCGTGAGTATATTTGATGGATCTAATTGTATTAAATGAAATTGCGTACATGTTATACTGTCGTACGAATAACCTAAAAATTTAATAGTAATTTATTACGCATAGAAAAATGAAACAATTAATAGCGTTAAGTTCTAGAAGATATTTGGCAGGTGTAGTCAATATTTTTCTAATTATTGTTAAATCATATACGTATGTGTACAAAAAATATGTATTAATTTCTCGATGCATGGATTGTTTTTAATTGGCACTCGTATTCAGTATTCGTCTCTATTTATTAAATTAAATAATACTTAAAACCGTTGTTATACGTAACGTGGATAGTAGTTCGTAACATGCGTAATTCAGTTAAAACTCTGTAAAACAAACGACTATATTATATAAGAAAAATTCATAATAGCTCATTTCAGGACATTCTTTACGTTACTACCAACATATTAACTGTGATAATGGGTCTAATCAAGATATGTATCATATTAATGCATAAAAGGGAATTTATAAGTCTGATTACGTACACGCAACAAAATTTCTGGAATGTTAACTACGATACACGCGAGAAAGAAATTTTAAAGAATTGCAGAAAGACTTGCACCTTTTTCGTCTGTTCTGTCAGCGCCATTGGCATATGTGCTATGCTAGCTTACCTGTCAACACCGCTTATTAGTAGGTTAAAAATATTCTATTTGTTCATAATGTGTTGTTTAGAACGTAATACCAAAACACCAACGCTACGTTGTGATAGAATTAACTAAAAAGCTAGGGACTAAACGAAAGAACAGCTGACGGCAGATTACACGCACTTCTAATAAAATTAAAATTTATTATTAAATGCTTAAAATTAATTAACAGAAAAAACAAAGAATTTAACACCTAATGGCTAAGCCATTCTAAGGGCTAAGCACGGTTGTAATGTGCTGTAGCGCGTACGATTAAAGCGATTAGAACAAGTTAAGACCAAGAACGGTATATAGATAATAATATACTTTTGCCACAAACTCTTATACTATATAAGAATTTGTTGTCGTATAACTTAAACAACCCTTTTTTTAAATAAAAAAATCTTGATATAGTATTGCTGCATTTAGATGTTTAAAAATTATATATACTGACAAATATTTCTCTACCCTCGAAGGCTGAAAATTTCATAAACAGAAAAATATACCTAACGATAAATAAACAAAACATTTGATATAGAAAAAAGTACATCATCTAAGCGTTTATTACAGCAAATGCTGGGAAAAATAAATCAGAAAGAATATTGCCATTCAACGTGTGGCTAAATTTACCAGTATCTATATCGCCTTACTACGAAATAGGATTCCTTATACAGGTATTTAACTTCTCGTAAATTTTTCTAACGAATGTTACTTTAGTTACCTGCGTTATATGTATACCTTTATACACTACGTCCAACTTATTATACAATGACTTATACTTGGATACTCACGGAGGTAAAATGTATTCGCTGTTAGTCGAAGTACACTCTTAGAATCTTCTATAAATCTATAAAATCCTTCGTATCGATGATTATAGTATAAGCGACATATCTGCGATTTTGTAAGAATTAATTTCTTCCACGAACTGCGACAGGAGAAATAATATTTACTTTTTGCAGACGATAAGTTTGTATTACATAGCGGTCAGTTATTTTTGCTTCGATAACGTTTTCTGCATCCTCGCCGTACATTTGACTGGCCAGTTTCGCATACTTCGATACAGGTTCGCAAAACTGTGTGACATGGAACATCAGATAACAGAGGAAGACACGGGATTGATGATAACAAAGCATGTGCATACATTTTACGAGCAATTGAAGTTGTACATTCAACAACATCAGACACTGATTGATTTTTGCAACAGGCTTGAAGACGTATACACGATGCTAATATTTGGACAAGTGTTGGTATTTAGCGTGTTAATTTGCCTGTTTGCTTATCAGGGACTAGTGGTTAGTATTTACGTGCCATAATACATTGCTATATTATGAAATTTTATTAAATATTTGGGAATTTCTAAATGAACAATTTCCTCTTAGGTTGCTGCTCCTTTTGCGAGACGTTCCATCTTCGTCTTTCTTTTAGTCGGTTCAATGGCTCTACTGTTTATGTTCACCTATAGTTGTGACGGTGTGATAGAACACAGTGAGAAAGTTGCTATAGGAGCATATTCGGCGCTGTGGACGATCATGCCAATGAACAAACCTGGTAGGATGCTGCGAAACGATCTGATAATGGTGATTGAACGATCAAGACGAGTTTGTTGTCTTACTGCGAACAATTTTTTTCCTGTATCATTGGAAACTTACACTACGGTAGATATAGTATCAACTCTAGAATAAATACTTGTTGCGATCTATAAAATTTGAAGTATAGGACATTTTAAAATACCAGAAAATTATAATTTCTGATATTGTGAAATAATTTACTTATTAACATTTTGCAGATTTTATCTACCGCAGTATCGTATTTCACGTTGTTAAGGAATAACGTAGAAGATAAAAATGTAGATTGATTGATAAAGCAAATCATCAACAAATTCCGTAGAGTATTCGAAGAAAATTGCCTACGATACTATACAAAAAAATTGCATGTTTACACTTAATTAAGGAAAAAAAATTATTGAAGGGAAAATAACTGCTAATTTAATCTCAATACATGTATAATCAACAATCAATATGGAATTTTTCATATATGATTTCAATACCTTAATATATCAGCCAATCATTAGCAATACGATATGTGCTTTTCTTAATATTAATAGTAGATTAGTAGTAGATTCAATATCATAATAATGGATTTTATTCAGTACTCTGAAAATCAAAAATAATATATAATATACTCATAAATATAATGTATAATATACTCATCTAATTTATCCAAGTAAGCTAAAATTAAGTATTAATTGCTGTTAGTTGTTGTTCTTGGTTCTATAGTTTTAGGTACCTTAAGACAGCATAATTTACATATTATTGTCTGCAAATAAAGAAGCCTGTCTTCATGTTACAAAATATACGTGCTAATATATAAAATAAATGAAACTGCGTACTTGTTATAATACATTGCTATAGAATTAATATACATTTTGTGATCAAAAGGAAACTCAAAGGAAATGATCTTTATACACCATGCCATGACTGTACATTTAGAGAGGATTACATGTGTTATACTTTCCAACTGCATTTATTTTTCTAGCGAGGAAGTAATCAATATGTGACAAACTGCTAGTTATACATATATTATAGGAGCCCTCTTTGAAGCATATACGGGGTGAGTCACCAAAAGCAAGCCACTTAAATAATTCTTTCAATTTATACGGCGAAATGTTTGAAAGAAAAGCTTGAAATAAAAGGTTTCGACAGGAAATTATTACGTGATGGATTACACGTTCTGAACATCACCTCCATTTTTTTTAATTGAGCTATATATTTTTGAACACCTACGATTGTAGCCCTTCTCATGACGAATTTTATATTATATTTTATAAATAAAATACGATTTATCGCTTGACGAAAGAAAGATACAAATAACAACTTATCATTAAAATTATCAAATATAAACGACCATAAAAATCTGAATAGCAGATGTTTACTTTCACGTACATTATCTTTATACATGTATAATATGCTTTTAACACTGTGGTGCACAAGGATGTCGTACTGAATAATTTGGCTGTTGATTGCAGCATTGGCTATGCCGATACCATTTATCTGTCTGTTAAAAGAAAACCAAGTTAAACCAAGTTAAATGTTATAACTGCTCCATTTGGTTGGATACTTTTACATACACCCTGTAATAGATAACTTCGTCCTGGAATAGGATAAAGCAAATCTGTTCCAATGCTATCCAAATTTGATGTCATTATTATATCAGCAGTAGAGCTATATGTAATAAGAGGTCTTCTCATAGGCATTGTCCAAATAGGTTTACATTCGTCAGGACTAGGTTTTACATGCCATGCGTCTGGGTCATATAAACAATTATATTTTACACACATCATTGGCTTCCTAGTTTTCCTGAAGATTTCAATGATATATCATGAAAAAGTACTTTTCAGATAATATTAATTTTATATCTTTATATGATCTAGTTTATTTCTAATATTCTAATTCGTCCTTATCTAGTTTATATTTAAATTTATTTTTATCTTACATTTTTACATTACTTAACAATTTAATACGTTACAAAAATTAATACATTCGAAGAAAACATTATAGAATTTATTCCTTACATTCCATCCATCTTATTAAAGAGACATCTTAAACGTCTAAGTTCTTGACCAGAATTTGAGACTCTGTTAGAAAAGCCCCAACTTCCAAGTGTCTCTTCTATACTAGCACCATTGCTTTTTAAACATTTGTACGACATCTTTGATTTCTTTTTCGAGCTATATCAATGGTATACAATTAAAATTAACGAAATTAATATAACAAATAATAAACTTGGAAATTTTTTGATGTAAAACATCTAAAAATATATTTTAAGAAGATATTACATTATCATCATATGTTTTTTATTTTATTTCTAAAATCGCAAACTTCAAGTAATATTAAAACGCTGATATTCATATTATATGTATTGTGAAATGTAATTTATGTATATACTTATAACAGTAGTGAAAAAGAAACAAAGAAGAAAGCTGACAAGATCTATGCTTTCTTTGTGGGTTTTATACCATTAAAAGTGTAAATAACTTCATAATATGTTGTGTATCAATATATAAAATAAATGAAAGGTTTTTTTAGAAAGGGATGAGACTTCTTATAATAAATGTTGTTTGATTGCATTCCTACTAATTTATAGCTTTACAATTAAGTCGTATATTTATCACAATAACAAATATTATATACATACATTTTTCTATGATAATATGTACAAATAATCTAGGAAAGATTATTTGAAAGAATAAAAATGTAGCTAGTCGATGCTACTTTAAATAAAATAAATAATAACAATACTTTCACAAATTTTTGCTTGTTTTCAAAAACTATATTAAACTAAATTATATTTGCTTTAAAACTATTTCTCGTAATGTGTAAAATTTTATTAGTGCTTTCTAATGTTGCTTAATTCAAGAATGTTAATATGTATATAAACCACAACAAAACACGATCGTTAGAAAATTTAACCTAAAATTCATCAACCAACAACATTCCAGAATATTTCACTAAATTTTAGTTTAAATAGAACACTTTCTACAACATGACAAATTAACAAGTACTTTGTTCTTAATAGTGCTCCTTAAACATATTACAAAACTGAAACACATAATGCAAACTACTGCAACATTAGAGCCAGCATCTTCAAAATGGTTAGTTTAATAATATATTAATACTATGTCATATTCTTAATTTCCGTAAAAGTATATGTACATAAAATAATTAACTCTCTATAGTACAAAAAGAATAAGGTTGCAAGTAGCTATAAAAATAATAATAGTTCATGCAACAAATGTATTTGCATTGTACAGTTACTTTACCTTCAAACACTGAAGCATTGTTGCCATTTGTTGCAGCTTGAATATGCCTAAAAAATTTCTTTCTAACAATAACATTTAACTGTGCAACAGCTTTTTATCAAAAAACTACACACTAATATTCGGACACTTGTTATCGTTCTGCAACCAGCAATTCATGGAAACAATTCGAATTGCAAAATAATTTTTTTAATAATTATTTTGTATGATTAGTACTAGGAAAAATTAATATTGATATTTTTATAATACATTAAGAAATTTAACATGTCACGAAGAGGAAAGAATACTAACTTTAAAAGAAGAAGATCGCCATCGAATTTAAGAAACAAGGAAAACAACTTCTGTCCGCTATTGTACAATTCAATGTAATTGTTACAAAGGAATTGTTCATGTATTTACGAGCAACATAAATGATTCATATTCTCTTAGAATAGGCAACACTATATTTAGATCGTCATCTCATATACAAAGCTACAAATATGGAAATAGTGCTGTATCCGAATATTAACATGAGTCATTGTACATGTATTCATGTAGAAAATTTTACCAAGAATCAGGGATACTTGAGCTGATTCTGAAATATCAATCATTTCAAGTTACTTTGACTAGGAGGAGCATCCCTTAAACTTTTTGTCATTTTCATCCGGCTATCTTTTCTTATTCTCAGTAACTTTATCTTCGCCAAAAATGAAATGAAATTTTTTCTGCTTGATAGTATCCTTCGCAAATATCCAGTGAAGCAGGAATGTCACGAAGAAAAAACACCACTTATGCTACCGATATTTCTAATGATTCCTTTTGAAGAGAAGTCCTCTGAGGCGCCAAAAACATCGCACAAACAAACAAAGACGGGTGTGAGTGACATCCAAACTTCAGAGGTAAATTGTGGTCAGTACGTAATGTAAGGCTGATACAATTATAATTCAAACTTGATGATCCAAATATGTAAATGAAAAAGCAGGTGTGGTAGCCTGTGAAAAATCGTAAATAAATTATATTAAAAATCTATCTACTTCCTGAAATCTACCTGTGCATATCAGGATCTTCGAACATAAATTTCGTACATAGACCATGCATTTACAGTAGCTCGTATTAATATTCGGGCACCATGGCGTGTGGGGCATTACTATTATATTCTCGTAGAATAAGTAACACGACATTTAAATCATCCAGTTTTATACGATGCATCAAATACAGGAGTAGTGCCGTGTTCGAATATTAATGCGAATAACTGTGCATAATACGTACATCGATAATATCAACATAATGCAGTTCTCATATGTACTAAATATTAATATTTATTTCAGCTCAGTCGTTTGAAATTTCCTGAAATGAGAAATGGTATTCTATCCACAAGATGTCATTGTGTACATAGAGATGGTCTTCAAGATTCTTGTCCACTGAGTCAATGTCAAAAAGAACCCGAATGCCTTGATAAACCATGGCCTAGTTGCTTACCAGCAAAATACTTACAATCTCGACATCCAGAACAGTATCCACCATCCAAAAACTGATACTGTCAATATTCTAAAGCTTATGTAACTTATGTGTATATAATACAAATATAATAAAAATAGTAATATATAATAGTTGAGTAAAATAACCCATTTATTATTTAAATATATTTATTACTATATTTATTGATGCTTTTACAACATACATTATTTATATGCATAAAAAGTATGCAAATATTGGAGAACACGTATAAAATTTTTAGATACATTTGTGATAACTGATATTCCACAGAAATATATAAACTATACATAGTAAAATAGACTCATAACAGAATGATGAAAGGAAAATGTATATTTGGCACATAAGAAATAGAATATAATAATGGATACATACTGATAAATATTTTGGTTAACATGGTAATGGACACAGCGGTAGACATGGTGATGGACACATTGATAGACACATTGATGGACAAGGTGAGGAACAGCATGGTGAACATGGCGGAGGACATAGTGATGGACATGGTGGAGGACATGACGGTAAACATAGTGATACACGCGGTGAGCATGGTAATGGACATGGTTGACATGGTGGACACGGGGGGCAAGGCGAACACAGTGGCGGACATGGCGGACATGGCGGACATGGCGGACATGATGGACATGATGGACATGGTGGACATGGCGGACACGGCGGACATGGCGGACACAATGATGGACATGGTGGACACTGTGGGGGGCAGCATGGTGTACATGGTGGTGGACATGGTTGTAGGCATGGTGGTGGGCATGGTGGTGGGCATGGTGGTGGGCATGGTGGTGGGCATAGTGGCGGGCATGGTGGCGGGCATGGTGGCGGGCATGGTGGCGGGCATGGTGGCGGGCATAGTGGCGGGCATGGTGGCGGGCATGGTGGCGGGCATGGTGGCGGGCATGGTGGTGGGCATGGTGGTAAACATAGTGGTGGGCATGATGGTGGGCATGGTGGTGGGCATGGTGGTGGGCATGGTACACAAATGTTGAAAGAAGTACAAGGTGGTACACAAGGAGCAATACTGCATGGTTGACAGGGTTGACAGGGTGGTAGTTCGATACATACAGGCTTACACTTCGTATTGCTTGAACATATTGCCTTTACATTTGTACAGCAAGATTTTTCTGCACCATTGCAGCATACCAATCTACAATAGGCAGCCAAAGCAGCTTCCCTTGCTTGATCAGCACAATAAAATTTCCTTAGTGCAACTTCCATATCTCCCAATTCTGTTAATTTCAACAACGCGTTGCGCCCTGGCATACAAACGGGATATAACTTTGTCATACATTCTGGTCTACCCATACAATCCCACACCATACATCTATCTTGTAAACCATTCCTTTTGATACATTCACATCTATATATAATACCTGCTCGAAAATCAAAACTTTTACATTGTTTAACTGGAATCTGAAATTTAATAATTAAAATTTAGCTCCATATATAAATTGATGTATTAAAAAATATAAAATGATAGAAGGCATTTTTTCCCAAATTTGGTTACAATTATTTTTAGTATTATTCTATTTTGTAACAAGACACTTTCTGTACTGTTTCTGTACTAATTAATGAAGATTTTAATCTTCATTTTAAAATAAAGCGAAAACCATATTCAAGAAAGTATCTTCAAATTTTAATGAAACTTAGTATATGTACTGTACATGTGCATTCGTTGTATATGTATATATGTGCACATATACTGTATATATATTGTTGGTTTCTATCAGCAAAACTGACTCAATCGATTTTTTTGTTAGGAATAAAAAAAATTTATATTGTAAAAAATTTCTTACGTTTCCTTTAACCAAGATAACTGTATATATTATGTTTATTTTTCGTATCCCTTACTTTTTATGACAATAAATGATTTATACAAAAGCTGTGATTATTGACTCAGGTTTCTTCCCTACTGTACACATTACGCATTTTTAAATCGATTCGTACTTACACAATCAGAAATAGGTGCACAAGGTGAAGAACAAATAACAGGAGGAGGACAAGGTGGCTCATCCCATTCACATGCTTTTCTATAATGAACAAATTATAATTTTATTCATGTTCGTAATTTAGTTTCAACATTTTCTTACTTTCTTTCCATAGAACTAATCAAACATTTTAATTGCGCTAATAATTCTCGTCTTCTATCACAATTAGGACTTTTTCCGTCACAAGGCATTTCTAATGGTAATTATGTTCAAATAATTGAAAACAAAAATTTTGATTTTATCCAAGTTTTATAAAAATCGAAGAATATGAATTTTGTTACATATTCATTATATTTTTAGCATATTTCCACTCTATTTAATTTATTTTTCGTTTTATAACACTGGAATGATTTATTTAAAAAAAAACGACTACATCGTCTGAATATGTCTCCAACACATAATAAATGAATAATATCTTCGCATAAATTTCAATTGTCAGCTATTTCGTATAAATGGTATTATCAAAATTTCATGTATATGACATCATAAAAAATAATATACAACAAAAAAGCAATAAAAAAGGAAAACAATGTCTTGTGGAAGAAGTCCATTATCACGTTGCACACCATCTTGCTATCCGCCTCCTGCATCCTGTATCCAGTACCAGTTACCCTCTTGTCCGTCGTGTGTACCTTACCCATGTGTTCCACCAACTTGTGTAGCATGCCCACCACCATGTAAAATTACGATATGTACGCCACCAGTGCCGTGCGGACCTTGTCCACCAAAATGTATTCCATACTGTCCACCTGCATGTGCTGCACGATGTTTAACTAGAGTTACAGCACGATGTCTTAATTGAATTGTTTCAATGTTAGAAGAATAAAAATTTATGTTGTTTTCGTCCGTCCGGCACAAATTAGGAACGATTACTATGCTAATTTGGATATCAATAATAAATATATTTTATACTTTGGTTAGCAGCAGAACCTTAGATATATATGTATATATTTATATATTACATATAACACTATATAATTATGTAAATGAAATATATAATCATTTATACATGTTAAAAAAACAAGGCATAAGAGAATTTTATTACACAGATTTTGCAAGGTTACTATACCTCCAGCACGTGTTTCAAAACCAAAGATATATATCCCCAAAAGACCTTGTCGCAGACCTGGTTGTTTTCATAAACCAAAACCAAGATGCTGTCTGTACCTGTATTGGCGTCTTCCGTGTAAAGCTGACTGTTTTGAAGTGTAAAACCGTGTAGAAACTGACAGATAATATAATGTAATGTAAATTTGTTTATTTTATATTATCAACAATAATGCCAAATATAATATTGTAGTACAATCTTATAATAATTTTGAAAAGCATCATCATATCACAACATTTGATGCTAATCATTAATGCTGATCACTGCAAAATATTATTTATTGTTTATTACAATTATAGTGTCCTAAAATTAATGTAACAACATAAATTATTTGGATCTCGAGAAATACAATGAAATAATATAATAAACATTATATATATATATATATACTTAATCTAAAGAAATAAATTTGAACGTATTACTATCCATTTTCAATAAAATGCCGTTTTCGTTTAATTTCGCAATAAATTCAGAGAAGTCACTCATCAAAATTTTCTTATCCGATACGATTTCACGCAATCTTTTCATAGAAAATATCTTACTATTGTTAGAAATTGCTTCTTTTCTTAGTATCTGTATAAATTCTTTAATCTTTGAACAAAAAATGCATATTAGTACATCACAGTCTCCCGTTATTGTAAATCTATATTAACTTACTTACTTTTCGATTAGTTATATTTCTTGTACTTGAGGATTGGCAATTTGTAATTTTGTCATCAAACGTATGTTGTAAAATTTCTATCACATCCAAAGCATCTGTTTCTATTGCCTCTGTACGTAATTCCAATTTTGCTCTAGCCTATGTAGGAATTTTAATTTTCGTTTCATGAGAAAAAAGATATTTCAATTCAAAATCTATACATATGTATATGCATAGATTAAAAATTCAAAATAACAAACACAAAAATAATGGAACCTCTGTTAATCGTATCATAGCTTCTAATTGTCTATTACAGACAGATAAACCACCAACTTTATTATTCTGATCTCGAAGCTCTAAATAATAATTTTGTAATATGTTAGCTGCTTCTTTAGTTAACTTCGGCTTAACATATTGCCGTGCATATGCAATATATTTTCTGAGAATTGACTGTGGAATGATATTCGTATTTTCTGCTATAGGAACTTTCAGTCTATCTCTAAAAAATTTATTTATAAAAAATAAATACATGTTTATATATGTTGAACAATTATTATGTCTAATATGTTTTAATTACCTTAATGAAAGTTTAGTTGTATGTGGTATATTTATATGTTGAGACGTACTACTTTGCACACTATTAGTTGCGTTGAAATCACCATGAATTGACATAACATGATTACATAATAAATCATCTATATGCTATTGCAAACAGAAAATATAATCTTAATCAGAAGTATTCACTTGTGTATGTATAACTATTAAATATTAAGTAACACCTTATTCGGTTCATCTAATAATGAAAATATTAGATCAAAACGTGACAAGAGAGGAACACTCATTTTTAAGTTTTGCAGTACTGTTTTACTTCTATTAAATCGACCACCAATCGGATTAGCAGCTGCGAGAATTGATGCTCTAGCAGGAAGAGAACATATTATTCCTGATTTAGCAATGCTTACACTTTGTTGTTCCATAGCTTCTAATAAAACCTATAATTTAAACAATTTGCTTTTTAATATAAAGTGATAAACCATAATCAACTATTCATTATACGAATATGATATTAAGAATGCTAAGTTTTTATTAATTTGATATTTAATAGTTTTATAGCAAAACAGCTCTAAATAGTTCTAACAGCTTTACCGAATGTTGTTTATGCATTTTGTCAAATTCATCAATACAACAACAGCCTCTATCTGTCAAAACTAATGCTCCTGGTTCTAAATTAAATTTATTATTTTTATTTTCTTTTGTTAGCGTTATTGTCAAACCAGAAGATGTACTTGAATTTCCACACACATATACGCCTATAAAAATCATTGTTACAAATTCTTCGATAATATATATATCGAAATATTGGCATCTTGATTTACATCACTTTTATTACCCGTAGCGATTAATGTATTAAAAGATATAAGATTCCATTCAAAAAAAAAGTTGACCTTCACATAATCTTTACGTGTTCATCTACAGGAAAATTAATAACATCGGAATATAAAGCCATTCAACTTTTATAATAGTAACTTCTAAAATAGCGACGTAAACCAAAAAATCAATATCTGCTCAGACATCCTCTATACAATTATATAATAAAATTCTTATTCATTTTGTTGTACCTTTGACAGCAATTCGCTCGCAGGCTTGTAACATTTGCGATTTTCCAAGACCAGGATCACCAACTACTAATACATGAATATTTTCTCGTGATTCTGAGTTTTCTACATTTCCACCAAATAAGCTCAACATCAGTCCGGCCTTGACAATTTCATGACCATATATACTTGGACATAAAGAATGTACCAACAGCGGAAATATATTTGGTGTGTTATATACCTCCTATCAGAATTAATAAAACATAAATACTTCACAGGATAGATTACTTAAATTATAACATATATTTTCAATTCATATACCTTTATTGCTAAATAATCCTTTATTGACATTTCATTATTTATGATATTTTTATCCTGAAGTCTTTGTTTATTATTAATTATCGTAATAGCTTCCATGTACAAAGAAAATGAGATTTTATTTCGAGGCTTTGCATTATTATTACCCTATGTAACAAAGTATGTCAGATCATAACATTGTAATATGAATAAAAAAACATAGATTATATGTTTTTAATAAAATATAGGCGAATTATCTAAAACTAACGATGCAAAAATATGCTTAAAGACAAAAATATTTAGTTAAAATGAGAACATTATAAAATAGAAAAGTTAGTTTCTCAAAAGAATTATTTGAATGTGAAACAATTCCTGTATATAAATGCCCTAACTTACTCAAGAATCGATTACAACAATGAATTAAACACTTAATTGCAAACATTGAAACTCTTTCGTAATCTACCACATATATCTAAGTACACTTTACCTTTATAATTCCTGTTAAAGTAATATCATCTCCAGGCATACAAGTATTGACTAAGTCATCCATTAATTCGATATCAATCGTTCTAGGCATACTTCCTTTACTGTTCTATACGAAAAAAGATATGTACATATATAAAACACGCCAGCAATATTAATGAGTTATAAGTTAATTCATTTTCAACAGTTTTTAAATCTATAAGTAAAATTATTTATTATTTTGTCGCAATATTATTCACACGATCTATATGAAAGAGTAATGCTATGAAGAATCAATTCTTTTATATTATTTACGTTTATGATGAATTATTATGATGAATTATTATGACTATTTTAAAAAATATAATTTTAAAAAATTGCATTTGAATAAAAGTATAAATTTAATTGTTCGAAACAATTTATTCAAAAATTATTGAGTAGTTTTATACATAGTATATAACATAATAAATTTATTAAAATGAATTGTAACTCTGACCTTCATTTATATAAGCATACGCGCACAAAATAAAAATGATCTTTTTTATTTATAATAGAAGTACAAACCTGATCGTTATTTGAAAGTTCTTGTATTTTAATCGTTTGAAATGAGATACTTTTCACCAATGATGAATCTAATATCACACGAAATTTAGATATGCCACATGTATTACATATTCTTGGAACTGTATAAACTCCTAATGGCTGTTTCACTATTTTCTGTAAATTACATTTACGACAAGCGAACATAATCCATTGCGCAAGATGTTTTATGTGGCCTACTCTTATTACACAGCCTCTAATTGATACTAATCTCCCTGTTAAGAAAATTAAATATACAAAAACAGAATTAGGTCAAAATTAAACAAAATTATGATCTTTATTACTCAAGGAATTGTATACATACCGTAAGAATTTGCTTTCAAATCTTGCAAACACATAATCGGTTGCTGATTTAATATTTTTATTCTAACAGTAGAAAGTGTACTTATAATATTTGCAGAGCTTAGACTTTTTCGTGGTACTGTACTTAAAATTTGCTAAAAATACAGAACTTAATATTTCGTGAATAAATATACTAATTATAAAAAATATTATAGGTATACCTGATGTACAGCCAATTTAAAACAATTTAAGATATGCAATGGATTTTCATATATATCTTTCTTAAAATCAGACCATTCATCCATAAAAATTGTATCATTGTATAATTCACATATGTCAATAATAAAAATTATGCCATTTTCTAAATTTTCCAACGAAAGTAATGTTGACAATCGTTGATGTCTGTTTATAAATCTTTCTACTATTTGTATTTTTTTAACAGTATCAGAATCATTTTTATAAACTAAAAGACAAATTATTTTTCCAACATTATTACTTATCTATGAATTATTTTTATATAACTATTGTATTTCAATTTGCCATTAACCCAATTTAATAAAAAATATAAAAAATGTTTCTACCTTCATCAGAAAAAAATAGCTTCCATCCATAGTATGGAATATTGAAATCTACGTAAGTACTATCTACGTTTAATAAATTATATGTTTCAATAGGGTCCAAACGTTGATATTTCTTTTCATCGTTTTGATTATCATTGTAATCTATAAATTATTAATTATATAGATATAACATAAATAAGTTTATATGTATATCAAAATTAAAATTCCAACAAATAAAAGTTTAATTATTATGCCATTAGAATTTAACGTTTAATGCTTAAATACACTGCTTAAAACAATTAGAGGATTGCTATTATGAACGATTTTATTGCATCAACCAATTAAACGAAAGTAAAAAAATCCTACGGTCTTAATATATTGACATATTATTCATCATTATTGTAATAAAAAATGACTTTAAGTCAATCGTTAAAAGGACTTGCAAACATGAAAATGAAAAACGTCAAAAATCAAAATAAAATCATTCCATACACTAAATTTAACAAAGTGAAAGTAAAAGTATTTTTTAAATTAATCATTTTCAAATATAAATACTTCAATATGTAAGCGATTTCGAATAATTGATGTATGTGTTAGTGGCAACACATTTTCTTAACGATATTATGGCAAGTAGCCCACCGCTATTTAGGAGGAGGAATCAGTAACGGTCTTGACAGGATGCTCGACTGAATATTTGGCAAATCGATCGCCAAGCCGTTGAACTATGAGATGTTGATAATATGACTATTTAGTTAGATAAAGAGTAAGATAGTTTACTAATGGCAAGTGACCCGACCGTGACGTCATATTGCCAGAGGATAAAGACTATGTCTAAGGTTCCAACAGATCTGGCCACAGAATAGGGAAGACAGTAATGCTTTTCGGTAAGCGAACCTATTTTGACAAATTTCTAATATACACAAAAGAAGACATGTTTTGGTGTATGTACAGATAGAACTCAACTTCTCCGATTTCGATGACACTTTTTAATATGTGGTTGGAGGCATGATCCTGAGCAACTTTTTCCTACACATGTTAGTGGTGAACGGCCTCGTCGTCGAAGAAAAGACTTTCACAAAAGTATGGTTCGGGAAAACTCCTTGAGGAACTGCTACAGATTTATATTGTGCCTATCGGAATCATCAAGTTCGCAGCACATGGTTTATTATAGTTTGGAGTTTTTCAACAGGTGAGTCATGGATCAGAATTATATAAATTATTTACTATTTACCATTAATATTTTCTATCTGTTATTTATTATTCCTATATTTATTAAATTTGCTTTTTTGCAAATTGTAAAAATGTTTGGTGATTACATGAACACAAACTATTATTCAGATGGTTGAATAGTAACAGTAAAAAAGCAAAAGAATATTTTTAAGCTATTGAAAAACATAAATAAAATTATTAAATTTTGAGTTTCTGTCAAATATTAACAATAGATACACAAAACAATAATAATACATACACATATGTATTAGATACAGAATTATGCATTTTTTGATTGTTCTTTTTTTTGTTATTCATTATTCGATAAAATTTTAATTGCTAATCATTACAAGTTTATAGACTGACAACTGACAAGCAGAAACAATAGCGTGGCGATCAGCCGATGGTGGCATAGATGCCTAGTCCATGCGTATAGAAAGGGAAAGGCTCCCTGGTAGGTCACTGAGGTCTCCGAAAAATCGCTTACGCGACAACTAAACTTTGTTTTAGTAGAAATGATTTTAGAAAATTGATTTTTCAAATGGCTGAGCTAATTTAACTTGTCAATGGAAACGGATATTCTTTATAAATGCATTAAAGCAAATGTCCTTGTATTGACTTAACTTGCCAGTGAAGATATCCAGCTGAACACCGCTCACGGCCAATTGTATATTGTAAAACTGACGACGTGGGTTTTGGAACAGATACATACAAAGAGTCTATTTACGACATATTTGCGAAAAACTATTACTACTACATAGAGAATTCTACATAGAATTGAGCGTCTGTGATAGCGTATACGTCTATATTAGTTACCAACGAACGGATAAAATGACCTGGTCTCGAAAGCTTTTATTTATATATACAGAGGGTGGAACGTGCTTGAATATTCGAGATGAAAGTTCGTACGTAACATGCATATGCGAGGTTATAAGGAATGTCTTATAACTCAATTAAAAATGAATATCATCAATGCATTGGGTTTGAATTTAGGTTTTTCCAATCGCTTCCGTAAAATGATAACAATTATTCTATTTCGTAAGATAATATCAATTATTCATTTACCTATTATTTTTATAATTAATTTGTTATTATTTCACGTAAGCCCCGCTGTATTGAAAATTCTCACAATAATACACAAACTAATAACTACAGTACTTTTCTAATAAGCATGTTACAAATCATAACACTGTGATACAGTACACATATTCTAGTTTATAATAATAGTTATTTTAATTTAAACGTGATAATAATAAAATAATTTATATAATATAATATTAATATAAATATAATAATAAAATAATAAAATAAGTTAATGGATATCAAATGTGTACAGGTATACATAAAAAACTAATCGAAGATCCATCTTTTTTCTCCTAGATAAGGTAAGCAGTTTATTTTATAGAACTATTTATTTTGTAGAAAAGTTCAATATGCCAATTAAATGCCAAAAATGAAATTTGCCACCCCTAATAATTTAAGAAAAAACATTTTGTGACATTATATTTGAACCACTCTATATAAACATTAAGTCTAATAACTAGACAAGATTATAGCTTTATTTTAAATGAAGGTGGAAGAAAACCACAATAGAAAATTTTTTATAGTTCAACAAATTTTATCTTTTTATGATACAACTATACTTACAAATGTATCCTTAAATACAACTGCACTTTTTGTTAATAAAATCCCATCTTCATTATTTATATTTTAATATTATAAGTGTTAATTTAATTGTCGGTTGCTTCTACATATAAACACCTCTTAAAATATAGTGTTCTATACTTGTTACATTTCTATTGTATATTCCTAATTACGACATATTATAATTGAATACAAATTGCAATTATTCTTTTTCTATCTTAATCTCTTATATCATGAAATGTTAGTAATATATATTATATCTATGAAAATACTTATAAATTCTGATAGTTAATCAAATAGATCAATACCAAGATTATGTAATTAAGCATACATCCAAGCTAATTAAGAATGCTAAATAAAATGAGAATTTAAAGATTATTATGTTATTTAGATGCATCATATAGTGGTAAACATCCTAATTATTAGCTATTAACATATTGATTAATATATAAATCGACAAAGATTCACAATTATATTTTCTAAGAGACTACATGGGCTACTACTAATTTGCATTCATCTATTATGAAAATCACCTGTGGTCTACAAGCATATCTTTATTTACATATACACAATATAGGCTATGTAACCTAAAATACAAAAGTATATGATATATGCATAAAAACATTATATACTTAAGACACTGAAAAAAGTATTAATACTATAGCAGTCAATGTTGTAACAGTCAAATTAAGCATAATAATTAAACATCTAAGATAATTTAATAACTTAGAAACCCATATTGATACTTTCATTTATGTATGATCTCCATAAATTCATATTGGCTTTGAGTCATAAATTATTGAGCTTACCTTAATAAGTTTCTTTGAATATAAAAAGAAGCGATATGTGATAAAAAAGACGATCATCATTTCTTCTTTTCACATATAATTAACGTAATTTTACTACATTACAACACACTAAATAATCAACACTTAAAAAAACGTTTCGTATATTTCAAATATTAAAATAAAAATGTGATATACATATGTACAAAAGGTAAAAACAAATTCATTAATTGTATTTGATTATATTTCACTAAATTATTTAAAACTATAGATTTATCAAAATGAACAAAGAATATCTTACTCTTTTTAGATTTTGATGACTTCTTACCAAGATACCATTTGTTCTTATAAAAATTGTTCAGTTTTCTATTACTCATAATTACAAATATCTAATAAATCTCCATTAAAGTTACTATAAAATTTTAGCTACAGAATATATTCTATTCCAATTCCTACATTTCATTCATACATTATAGATACATATATAATTTGTCACTTTTGAAATTTACTAACATATATTATATAAATAGACTATAACTGATTTTCCCACTTATTGCCTTTACTGTTTACATTCATTGACTGCTATAAAACGCTTTGAAAGGATTTAGGGCTCTTTTCCATTTGCGACTAATCGTACATTCTAGCAGCAAAATCACATTCAGTAACGCAATTGTTCTGCATGTGAGTATAGCACGTATATATTCCATATCTATGCTTTATAGTCTCACAGGACTGTTCTGACGTCTGATGAAAATTATGTCATATTCGACAATGGGTTTTGTCGTCTTGCGGGACTACTCGCAAGTGGAAAACAGGCTTTAATCACAGCTAACCAAAGGTAAGGTTAGTCAAGCATTTTCAATTGTAACTATGGAAACCATTAGTTGACATCATTAACGTTACTATGTAACGAAACCGAGACCTGGTATTATTACGTATAAGCTTTACAATATATTTATTCAGTTTTTCGTTTATTAAATTATGTCCATAAATTTGAATGAGAGGAAGAGAGAGAAAGATAAAAATTTCAATGAAAGAAAATATATATACTATAAACTTATAAAATTATGTCATATATTTTAACAAATATAGTATATTTGTTAAAAAATAAAAATAGTCTTATTTATCTCTAAAATGCGGAATTATTTTAATATTATAATTGATATTAACTCATAAATATCTTGAATATGGATAGATATATAGTCACAGGGAAAATTGGAAAAGGAGCACAAGGTATTGTTTTAAAAGCACATGATGTGGAAACAGAAAAGGATGTTGCATTAAAAAAGTTATTCTTAAAGAATATTGATAACGGTATATCCATATCCATTATTCGAGAAAT
The DNA here is from genome assembly GCF_051014615.1 of Bombus vancouverensis nearcticus. Classification (NCBI taxonomy): domain Eukaryota; kingdom Metazoa; phylum Arthropoda; class Insecta; order Hymenoptera; family Apidae; genus Bombus; species Bombus vancouverensis. The sequence continues at coordinate 6,847,145 of NC_134915.1, forward strand.
AAAAATTTTAAAACAATTAAAACATCCCAATGTATGTTTATCTCAATTATTTTATATATAATATATACATATATAATTCATATAAACAATTTTATAAAAAAGAACTTCTTAATAATAAATTTAATAAAAAAGATTGTTTAATACAGGTCATAGAGTTATTAGATGCTTTCCCTACTGGTTTAGATTTTATAATGGTATTTGAATATATGCCAACAGGGCTATGGGAAATAATAAGAGACAATGATATATTATTAACTCGAGTTCAAGTAAAAATTTATACAAAAATGATTTTAGAGGGCATTGCATATATACATGGAAAAAATATAATACATAGAGTAAGAAATATTTATATTTTTTAATATAAACTTAAGCATAATAATAATAATAATAATAATAGCAACAACAACAACAACAACAATAATAATAATAATAAATATACCTGAAGAACTTTAATTACATACATATTAAATTTATACATAGAATGTTATATATTTTTAATTTTTGGTTTATTTACTTTTTACCTTTAAAATTCTATTGAATTATAGTGAGAGTACTAAAATACTATTTTTAGGATTTAAAACCTGCTAATTTACTAATAAATGAAAAAGGTATTTTGAAAATTGCTGATTTTGGTTTAGGAAGATTATTGTGGAAGAATGTAACAAAACCATATTCTCACCAAATTGCCACTAGATGGTATAGAGCACCTGAATTATTATATGGTGCACGATATTATACATCAGCAATTGATATGTGGTCTATTGGATGCATTTTTGGTGAATTATATAACAGATCACCATTATTTCCTGTAAGACATTTCTATTTTTACTCTACTATTGATGGTAATTTTAATATGAACTATATAGTAAACGTCAAACTTACAGGGAGAGACAGATATTGAGCAATTAGCAATAGTTTTAAAATATTTAGGTTCTCCTACGTCAGAAACATGGCCAGATTTAAGTATATTACCTGATTATAACAAAATTACATTTCCATATCATAAGGGAATATCATGGGATGAAATTCTTGAAGATACTGAACAAGAAGCTCTTGATCTAATTAGTAATATTCTTATTTACAATTCATCACAACGTCTGACAGCTGATGAAGTGTGTAATAAAATAAATACAGCAAGCAATTACTAACAAAAATTAAAATATTTCTTATTTCTTATTTCAGGCATTACAACATCCATATTTTCATATTAAACCATATGTTTCTTCAAAACATTTGATAAAACCACAAACTAGTCATCGCTGTCAAACAAAGCAGAAAGAAATTAATACAAACATCCAAGCTACTACCCTTTTTAAAAATCTGTTAACTATTATATAATAAATGTTCATATTACACATATAATTAATAAAGCAGAAATATATACACTAAGATATAATATATTATAAGTAACCACACAAATAAATTATACGTTTAACTATAATAAACTTCGAGATTATTTAATTTTAATCATTTTAAAGCTGATAGAATAAGAGCTATAAATATTTTTATAGGTACATAAAGTTTGAATATTTTCTTAAAAAAGATGTACGAGTTTATTGTCAATAATTATCTTATTTTATTTATTTTTATAAAATGCAAGAAATCTATTAAAAACATCACGATTGTAGCCTGTAAGACAAGGTTGCCCATTTTCATATAGAGCTTTTTCATATAATTTTATTGATGGTTCTGACCACCAAAAATTTTTGATTCCTTCTTTGCCATCAATATCTAAGGTATTAAGTTGGTATACAGAGAAATGAAAATTTTGTCCATCTGACTGAACACATTGCACAACAATAGGTTCAGGTAACTTCTTCACATTTAATCCAAACTTTTGTCGGGCACAAGTTGCTGCTATAGTAAATGATTTCATCATTGAACGTGCGTGAATTTGATCTTCAGTGACTGGCAATTCAGTTATATTTTTAACTTCTTCTAGATTGTGATTTATAAAAATAGTGTGAACATTCATTAATGGCGATTCCGTATCAATTGCTATAATGTTAAAATGTACATGTTTAAATTTTCTAATTATGATTTATAAACTATAATGTAGTTTTCTATAACTATAATCAACTTACGATATAAATCCTCAGTGTTATCAATATCTAATTTAGATAAACCAACAGTACAATGTAGTGGGTGAAGATTAGGAAATGCATATTTGTTATCCATATTTACATCAGCTATAGATGCTAGAGGTATCGAAGATGTCATCATTATATCCATTTTTAAGGAAAATTTTATAAAATCGTTTTCTTTCCCTAAAATATACGAAATGACAAATTACGAGCTTGTAAATAGACATATACACGAAAATGTGCTAATAAAATAACATAATTAACTTGTACAAATTATAAAACTAATGATTTTAAAGTTATGAATCATAAATATTCCTAATTGGTTTATAATAATCGTAACTGAAAAAGTCAAATACTTTATAATATTATTGTCTTGCATGATCATTAAAAATAGAAATATTATATATGAATGTGCAACACATATAATACATGAAGTTTAATGTATATTTTATAATATTTTTCTTTTAATAATATACCTATACACATAGATACAAGTCCATCATGAACTATTGATTTGTATTGTACATCATTTAATCCACATAATGATTCACAAAGTTGTAAAAACTTCTTTGTTAAATTATGCCTACAACATATTCTTTGTTATAGAATTAAAATTTTAAATTAAAAAATATGAAGTAAATGTAATCATACGGATGATTCATACTCACATTTTTCTTGTACTAGATATACCATATACTCTTGGAAACACCCAAGCAGGTCGATTAGGATCTTTCAATCGTGGTAATTTTACTTGCTGTGCATCATATATTACAGATGTATAAACAAATCTGAGTAATTAAAATGATTTTTAAATTGAGAAAAGAAAATCATTAGTTGTACATTTCAAATACAATGACTAATGAAATTATATGAAATATAGCCATATTTTTATTAATATACCTTTTTAATAAATTATCTATATTATCTGGAACGTCAGTAATTAGCTCTTGTATATTCTTTGGTAATGCATCATCAAGTTTTAGGGTTTTCGTTAATACACATGCTTGTGGTACACCTTCTTGTAAAACATTCCAATCTTCAATTATCAAACAACTTTTACTATTGGAATTAGATTCTGACTTATTAAAAACAGTTGAATGTTCAATTCTAATATGAAAAAGAAGGAAATGTATTTATAATAAAACTTTATAGCTACAAATTAACAAAGTGTTTCTCAATTCATAAATATATATTGTCAATTAACTAAAGAAAAATTAATAACATATATATATATGAACACGAAATACTATATTAAGGATTCATTAATTTCGTTGAATACAAACGAATATTTAATAGCATTTGTTGCTAAGTACTTATCTTAAAAGGAGTTTGTAACCTTCTATACAGTTATATTATAGTATTATTGGTGTTTTTATAGATATCAATGTCCTTAAAAATAAATTCTTATAAAGTAAAATATTATAATTATTAATAAGATTTAATATTCATTTCAATAAGATTTAATATTATTATATTAATAAGATTAATATAATAATAATAAGAGTTATAATTTAATATTCTTCCAAATTTCGATACAAAAGATACATTTAACTGTAAAAATTACTACAATGTCCAAAATTACAAAAAGTAAATACATCAAGCAATATCTTTCTCAAAATAATCTTTCTATAGAATAATTTGCAAGTTAGGTAAATTATATTTATATTATTTTGTGTCACTTGACAAAATAATTTTTAAAATTAAGTAACATTCAATGATTTAAGTTATGAAGTTATTTAGATTAAGGATATAAATATGTTATTAACCTTTCATTATTAATTAAGTAAAACAATGTTTTCTAGAAATTTTATGAAACAAACAACATAAAGTATAAAGAAATAAATATAAAAACAATGAAAGATAAATATTAAAATAACAAATTAAATAAGATGTATATTATAATATACCTCAGTGATATATGAAACATTTTACCTTTTTGCTGATATTAATTCTGTAGCATCATGTACTGTAAAATTCATAGATTTCAAAATTTTTTCTGCTTTAGTTACTTGCACACATCTTTCTCGTTGATGTTGCCATAAATATCTTATTGCTTTACCTATGTGTTGTTTATATAATAATTGTGTGAACTTCATTATAATTTATCTAAAAAAAAAAAAAATGATAATTTACGTCATTATAGAGAGTAACTGAGAGTTTTGTTTAATTAAATTTCATTTCACTGTTTTTAGTCAATTATGTACTTTAGAATATTGCTGATATAGGTTAAGTAGAACTAGTCTTTTCTAAGAATAAGAAATACATAGTATTTGTTTCCTACTCTACCTCTTTCTTCTGCTCTTCTCTCCCTTTTCAAAATTATTGAAACAATTTTAACTCCTTAGTTTAAATTAACAACAATTTAATAATTATTATATGAGTAAACTTTTATCCATATTACAATGTATCTACTATACAAATGTATGTTTAATAATTATATTATGAACATGATAATTCCATTAATGTTTTATATTAATATATTACTGAGAAATATCATGACGGTAGATATGAATACAATATTGTCGAGATAAATTTGTAATTTTTAATATCAATAATTCAAATATCACTCAAATACTATCAAAGAATATATACACAGGCTACAGTCATACATATAAACAAGTCTGGAGACTTGTTGGGGAATAACAGAAAAGAAGTTACCTCTCTGGTTTTGGTATATGAGTGTTGGACCTATTTATACATATGATCATAGCCGAACCTGTATACACGACTGTGATGGCAACACTGCTTTTGTATGCATCGAAAGTCCTATTTTATTGCACTGAAATAAGTAGATTATCATTAATATCTTCCTTAAAAAAATTGATAGAGATATACTTAACTTTTAAAATAAGTTATAATAAAAATAATGATATTAATATAATTGTAGGGCAATGAAAATGAAATATAAATATTGGGAATAATAGAAATAACATATGTATAAACCTTTGGAAGGTATTAAAGGTGTTTGCCTGTATGTGAAATATTTACACTGTTTAAAGGGAATGTAAATGTACTGCAAAATAAGTAAGAATTGAAGTATAGCTTCAAAAATAAATAAATAAAAATATTTAAAAAATGAAATTATCTAAATGAAAGAGGTTACAACTAAGTGAATACATAGCATAAGTGAAGATGAGCCATGGACATAAGAATATAGGGAACGAGTAATAACTGAGGGGTGGTGAAGCTATTTCTGGGGAGCGGGGAACGTAGTATTTTGGGGCCGCATTGATAATTAGTCGTGGTAGCGCAAACGCAATCTCTTAGTCTCATCGAGTAAGAGTAAATTAGTGTAACTAGTTTTCTCCTTCTGACATACATCATTGAGTCAGTCACTAAGTCACCAATAACCAATGTAGCCCCAAAGTATCACCTGACCATGTTCCCAGTTCCCTGGAAGTAACTTCACACTCCTTGCCTGAACTAGACATTTAAGCTCGATTCTTATATTCCTATGTCCATAAATAACTGAGCAATAAGAATAATTCACGAGAAATAATTAGAATTTTTGCAAATATGAACAAAATTTTCATGTCAATATTTGTAAAACATGATAAATTTCGCACACCACTCTAGAGGTAGCGCATTATCGTTTTTAATTTTTAGTAATAATATAAGTGCTAGGATTTCATAATTCTTCATTCTTTGGAAATAACAAAAACAGAAACACAATTATTTGATTTTGAAGTCCTATCATAATTTCCTTTACAGCCAAGAACACATCAATGTAATAATGTTATTAATTTATAAAACTTTGTATAAAGCTATTATATTGTAAAAAGCTAAAATAAAAGATATAAAATAAGTATTTAAGAGCTTTGACTTTAGAGTCTATTTCACATACACTATTACATGCTATTATATACATTCTGTTGCATTATACTGTAATTGTTTTATATTAGTATTATCACTTACTGTCACAACATACATATATTACACTAATAAACATTTATAGATTATAGAACTGGCTAGATTATATTTATATCAGAAGAAGTTCCTAATATTGTTGTCAGATTCGCTTTTATTATGAAGCGTAAAAGCCCAATCTTTAGAGTTCATTTTAGATTTCATTTTATAATATTTTTTAATGATTTCTTACAATATTACAAACTGATATCTTTTAATATTATTAAAACTAAAATTAAAATATTGAATATCATTATGCTTCTTTTTAATATAAAGTAACAATCATTTTACTTCATTTTGATAATAATTTTAATGACGTAATAAGGCATACATATTTTAACAATTTCCTAATTATGATTTTTATGTTTTCTTCTACTTCTTTTATGTACATATATATTATCAAATATTTTCAACAACTTATTTTAATAACAAATAAATACTTTGACATGTCCAACATTCACGAATTATATACTATTTTTTTAGTAAATTCATATTTTATGCTATTAAATTCTAGGGAATTCGAAATATAGAGACTTAATACAGTTTACATTTTCTGTGAGATAAATACATAATATATGCGCGCGCATCCACATGCTATACTTTTATACCTAGTGATTTGCATATTATAAAAGGTTCCTACCTTTGATGTGTGAAAAGATGGTGACCTACTGATAACGAAGTTCTGTGATAAAAATTGTGAGTGTGGAAGAACCTTTTCTATCATACAAACGTTAATATCCTAGATACAGGCAATGCATTGGAGCTGGATACACTTGCAACAGTCATGATAAATACATCTGTATGTTACAATTATTTGAGTATTTTAATATCCGATCATTAGAAAGGATACCAATAGCAGTAGTGTTTTTAGTATGTGAAAACGATAAAGTTTTTAAATCGTATTGTACTGTATTTAATGGGTAATGTGTGTATTTACTACTAATTATATATGTAAGTGCATTTCTTCACAACATGTTATTTAGTGTTTATCGCCATTATAAAATATCTGAAATACGTTTTCATTTTGGTAATTTATATATTGATGTAGCATAATTTACCAACTCATGATACTGGTTTAAGTATCTCTTTTGTTTTAACATAGTACTAGTTGTTTTCACAATGTCCTTTAATTTTACCTTAAATTATTTTTGTAATTTTTATTTACGCACTTATGATAAAGGTGTTGATACTTAATTGTACTATTAAGGTTATAAAATATTGCAGGTAAAACTTACATATAAATAGTTAAGAAATTATGAATTCTCAAAAATTATCTTATTAAAATATACTAAATTGTATACAATGTCTCATTGTGAAGAAGAAGTGGCATCGTCTGGTTTTCACCAATTAAGCATTACTAGTAAGTTTCTATATCCTTATTTATTGTTATGTATATTTAACATATTTTTTTGTGTATTGTATAGTTCATGCACTATCGTGCATAAGTATTTGAATACTTGGTGCAGTCCAATCTGAACATAGATATTTTTATTATATGTTTAACATTATGATAGGAGAATATTTCTCTATTGTTAATTCTTTATTTCTTGTCATAACTGAATTCAAATGTTCTGCTAAACTAAAACTGAAACAAGGAATATACATGTATCAATCAAGTTTCACATTTATCTGTAATAAATACATGAATCTTCATAAAGTATACATAAACTATTAAAATGTGATTGGAAACACTTGTTCTCATTATTATTGTAAAATCTCAATGTTGAACAGATACACTTAGTTGCCTATCTTAAGTGTTTCTCTCGAAGTATTTTTCATCCTACCTATCCTACCGTAATCTTATCATATTCTACTAATTACATTTAAGATACTGTAGTAGGATCAAAGGTAAAAATTAAATTAAAGAACTTTATTTGGGATAAAGTTCCAAGCACCATCTATGTCCAATCAAGACAAAATTTGGTGGATGTTATAAGAACAGAGAGTAGACTCAAAATATAAAAATTTCAGTTTTGACAATTCATGCATTTAAAAGATATAGGAAGTGTCCAAATACCTATACATAGTAGTATATATATGAATATGTGTATATACATGTACATGGTTTTACATTTACATAATTTAACAGTCATAATTTTACAGTATAATGTAGTTTAATTTTAATTACTTACCAGATAAATATTAAACATATAAAAATTGTTAGAAAAATACATAAAAAACAAATTATATAATATTACTCTTAAATATTAATACTGTTTTAGGTACATATAATAAAATTTTATTATTTTAGTTGAAGGTGCTATATTAAGAAGTTCTACATTTTTAAAGCCTAATCCTTACATTGAATTTTCTGTTGATGATAAAAGTCCTCGGAAGACAGAAGTTTCAAAATCCACATATCAACCAAAATGGAACGAGGAATTTACAATACTTGTAACTCCATATTCGCAATTACATTTTCGATTGTTAGATCACAGTACATTCCGAAAAGATACTTTAATTGGAGAAAAAAAAATAAGTCTTTCTCAAGTATTATCTCATTATAATGGGAAATTAGAAAATATGGAAGTAACGTTTGATTTAATGACTGAAAATAAACATGATTCTCAGTTATGTAAGGTTGGAGAATTGATTACAGTATTTGATGGATTAAGAATTAACATGCCAAATACGTCATCACTAACTATTAATGAATCACTATCGTGTCAGACGCAATCTGGCTGTATGCCTTATGATGGTAAGAAATTAAGATCAAGCATATAATAATCTTTAAATAATAAATGAATAAATAATTTTTAACTAATGATAAATGAGACAGAAATTTTTACAAAATTTTAAGGAAAGAATACCAGGATAATGAGTATTATCTAAATAAGTATTATTAGGTTGTCTGAAAAGTGTTTTTCTTTTACAGACACGTCTTTTACAACAATGCACCTTTATACAAACATGAAACCTAATCTGTCGAACGTTGTGATCTTTATTTTGATAGAACAAAATGGATCATACGTAATTCGATAAAATACTATAAAACGGAAAATGTTGTGCATCCATTATTTCCTTATAAAACGAAAGAAACTTTTTGGGCGATCTAATATGTGTAGTGTATGTCATTATATGACATTATATGACATTTCAAATATAGCTGTCTATTATAGAATTTAATAAAATTTTTAAAGCATCTATATTAATTTTTAAAAATCAATAAATTAATGAAACAAGATATTAAAAATGTTTCTCTCTTCTTGGAAAAGTTAGTTACTTTAAATGTTTTAAATAGGGGCATTCTTACTTTTAATTTTATAAGGAATAGGGTTATTTAATTTCCACTGTTACACATACATCTAAAATATTTAATTATGTGATCACATCTTTACAGAACTTCACGATAATTTTTCAATGATGATCAAATTAACAAGTGTAGTATGATATATTATGATTGGCTTTGAATTTGCAGTATAATATTTCAGAATCACTAAGTAATCAATTTTTTATAGAGAATCATAGATAATTATATTACGATTTCGTAAAAAATATATTTTCTACATATTCTACACATATTTGCTACATTCATATAGCTATAAGATACTTCTAGTGTTGGTGTTCTTATTGCTTTATAATTAGTAGTGTAGGTTTGGAAGAACTAACAGACTGAGAAATAAGTAAACATCTAGTAATGAATAAATAATATTTACAGCAAAATGCAAATGTGATATGTGTAAATTAAAGTATAAATTATTTTTAAGATATTGCAATCATCTGTATAGAAATTATCATTATATTTTATTTATTTGTTATAATAAAATATGTTTAAAGTAAGTGTTATTCGCATTTAAATAAAGTATCAGAAAATACACAAATTTTTTCATTATTCAATTTGGAAGAATGAAAGGAGTTGTCTTCTTTTTTAAGTTATTTAAAATTGAACTTGAAATATCTTTATAATGTATAGTAAAATATAAATGATTGAATAATTTTAAATATAAACTAAACATACATGCTGAGTTTTGTTTTTATGTATTTAATAAGTAATAGATTTCTGAAATAAAAAACCATACAGAATAATTTTATAATATAAATTACATAAAACTTTTGTGCGCCTGTATGTGTAATAAAAACAAGTTTTATATATTCTAATTATATATCTTATGTATACACATATATATAAATAATGAAATTGTTCTTAATTTAAGTACAAACATAGTCATATTTTAGGTGTTTCAAATAATGATGCTGTTAGTAATAGTAGCATTCTTAATGGAGGGATTCGTGCTCGCATGAGATTACACGAACCTAAACATGTTGCATCATCTACATTTCATGGAACATTACCAAATGTTTATCAGAACTCTACTTATAGTAGTGGAAGTAAACAGGCCAATGCCAATAAGAATAATGAACAAATTGAGCCCGCTGCATCGCATTCATTATCAAATGGGCACGCAATATCGCCTGCAGACAAATCCATTGTAACATTACCAGGACGTTTTACAGGATCTTTACCAGATGGACGTCAAATGTCTCGAATAGAGCATGTATCGACATCTGGTATAGTAGATGGAAGATTTGGTACATGTACAGAATTATTTCCAAAGGTTTCTGTCTCGGAAAGTCGTAATATTTCTCAACTTGAACAATCAACAGTATTACCTGGAACAGTTGGAATACCTAGATCAGATCAATTAACTGTAGTTAATACAGATATATGTTCACATAGTAGAACAGACCAGCCTATTTCTAATGAACGTAACTCTCGAACAGAACAATCTGTAACTGGTCCTCTTTCAGATAGTTATGGAACTATGAGAACGGATCAAGATACTACTTCTTTAGTAGATGGATGTACAGTTTCTAGAGTAGATCAACTTAGAAATTCTGGATTAACTGATAGTCAGGGATATTCTCAAACAGAGCAATCTGTAGTATTTACTTTATCAGATGGTTCTCATTTAGAACAACCTACAGTGTTTCTTATGACAGATGGACGTGGAATCGCACGTTCAGACCCATCTTCGATATTATCCTTGGATGATGCACGTAGAATTTCTCGTACTGAACAATATACAAATCCTACAACTACTCGTTCAAATTCCCGAGTAGTACAACGGGTCGCTCCATTAACAGGACAAACTACTATGATACCTGGTCAGTCAACTCAACCTGAATCTTCAATAGTACTTGCTGAAGTTGGTCCTACAAATCATTCTGAAGAGCCATTAGCTCCTGGTTGGGAAATGAGATATGACATGTATGGGAGAAGGTTGTACTATTTTAAAAAATTATTCAATTTTTACATTTTTAGAAAATATATAATATTCTTTTTTTTATGGTACATTTTTAATTAGGTATTATGTTGATCATATGACACGAAGCACTTCTTGGGAAAGACCACAACCTCTGCCACATGGATGGGAAGTTCGTAGAGATCCAAGAGGCAGAATTTATTATGTAGATCATAATAGAAGAACTACAACATGGCAAATACCAAATACAGAAAGATTACAACATTTTCAACACTGGCAAGGTGAAAGACAGCATGTGGTACAACAAGGTAACCAACGGTTTCTTTATCCTCAAGTAAGTAATAAATAATTATAACATATATATAATTTTATTTTTATTTATATTTTACATTGAGTTTTAAAAATATAGATATTTAACAATCTAATATAGAAATAAATTCAATATGTATATATAGGCACATGGAAATCAAGCAGCTATAGCAGGACCATCAACATCATCCATAATCGATGATGATGATGCTTTGGGACCATTACCTGCTGGCTGGGAGAGACGTAAACAACCAGAAGGAAGAGTTTATTATGTAAATCATAAAAATCGTACTACACAATGGGAGGATCCAAGAACGCAAGGACAAGAAACTGGAATTGATGAACCACCATTACCAGATGGCTGGGAAATGCGATTAACTGAAGATGGAGTTCGATATTTTGTAGATCATAATACAAGAACAACTACATTTCAGGATCCAAGACCTGGAGCACCTAAAGGGTTTGTGTAATCTTTTTTTATCAATCTTTACTAGTTTAACTTTTTGCCTTATTATGTTCTTCACTACTATATTTTTATTTAGTCCTAAAGGTATTTATCGTGTACCAAGAGCATATGAAAGATCATTCCGATGGAAATTATCACAATTTCGCTTCTTGTGTCAAACTAATGCATTACCGAATCATATAAAAATTAGTGTCAATCGACAGACATTATTTGAAGATTCTTATCATCAAATAATGAATGCAGAAGCTTTTGCATTGAGGCGCAGATTATATATCATATTTAAAGGGGAAGAAGGGTTAGATTATGGAGGTGTATCAAGGTAAGAATTGAATCAGCAATTCCATGGAAAAAATTTTATTTTGTAAGAATAAAAATAAATTAAACAAATTCTGATTTCAGGGAATGGTTTTTCCTGTTGAGTCATGAAGTATTAAATCCAATGTATTGTTTATTTGAATATGCCAACAAGAATAATTATAGCTTACAAATCAATCCAGCATCTTATGTCAATCCTGATCATTTACAGTATTTTAAATTCATTGGAAGATTTATAGCAATGGTATGATAATTTCTACTGTTAATAATATTATATTTGATAAAATCAATGAAATTAATATACGCTAAATATAATATAGTGTATATACAGGGTGGTTGGTAACTGGTGGTATAAGCGGAAAGGGGGTGAATCTACGCGAAAAAAGAAGTCGAAAATATAGAATAAAAATTTTTCTTTTGAGGCTTTGTTTTCGAGAAAATCGACTTTGAATTTTCGCTCGGTACGCGTGCACTTTATCACGTCTCGTTATAACGGATCTCACTGTAGATCAGGAGAGCGTGGTGGCCAAGCACCAGCACTACCAATCCAGCCTTGGTAATGTTGGTTTAAAAAATCTGTCACATGACGACTAAAATATGGCGGTGCACCGTCTTGTGAAAAATTAAACTTCCTCTAGTTCTCAGCGGTACATTTAATAATTCCGGTAGTTCGTTTTGTAAGAAATCGAAATATGCTGCTGACGTTACATTTCCTTCGAAAAAATATGGCCCAATAATTAGATGTCCGATTATGCCAGCCCAAATGTTTACGTTCCATCTTACTTGAAAATGTGTTTCAAGAATAGAGTGAGGATTCTCATTTTGCCAATTATGCATGTTATGGACATTGAACATGCTGTCCCTTGTAAATTTCGCTTCATCGGTCCATAAAATTTTTAACAAAAATTCTGCATTGTTGGCATGCTGTTAAAGCAACCAATGACAAAATGCCTTTCGCGAAATCTTATCATGAGGTATGAGTCCTTGTACCCTGGTGATATGATAAGCATGTAAGTTGTTTTCATGTAGAATTCGAAGAATCGTGAAGCAACTAAGATTATACCGCAAAGAAAGGTTTCTTGCACTTATGTCAGGATGTTCCAAAACGTCCTTTAGTATTTGCTCTTCAACATTTACACTAACGCGTCGTCGACGACCACCATGTCGTCCAAGTTTTTCAAAAGAACCATATTCGCCAAGGGTTCGTTCTGCTCTTTGAATAACACGTCTGTCAGGATGTCGACGATTGGGATACCGGTATCTGTAATGATCAGCTGTGGTGCGTTATCACCACACGCACCTAACGAAAGTATCATGTCCGTATATTCCCGATTGCTGTATGTAGACATGATGGTAGACTAATAGGTACTGATAGTGGATAGCGATAAAAGTCGGATAGTAAGTTAATAGGTAGGAAAACACTGCGGTCACATTGAAAGTGTTTATCTACATAACGTCAATCGAGACAACGATCTACAGTGAGATCCGTTATAACGAGACGCGATAAAGTGCACGCGAACCGAGCGAAAATTCAAAGTCGATTTTCTCGAAAACAAAGCCTCAAACGAAAAATTTTTATCCTATATTTTCGACTTCTTTTTTCGCGTAGAATCACCCCCTTTCCGCTTGTACCACCAGTTACCAACCACCCTGTATATATAAATATGTTATATATAATAAATATAAATACATTAATTGTAGGCTCTTTATCATGGACGGTTTATCTACAGTGGTTTCACTATGCCGTTTTATAAACGTATGTTAAATAAGAAATTGGTTATGAAAGATATAGAATCTATTGATCCAGAATTCTATAAATCTCTTGTGTGGATAAAAGAAAATAATATCGACGAGTGTGGTCTCGAATTGTATTATAGCGTAGATTTTGAAATTCTTGGTCAAGTAATACATCATGAATTAAAAGAGGGTGGTGACAAAATTAGAGTTATTGAAGATAATAAAGAAGAATATATTAGGTACTGTTATAATTAATATTAACATTTTACATCTTAAAAAATAATTATTCATTGATTATTACTATATAAGGTTAATGACAGAATGGAGAATGACCAGAGGTATAGAGGACCAAACTAAAGCATTTTTGGAAGGTTTCAATTCGGTTGTACCATTGGAATGGTTGAAATATTTTGATGAACGTGAATTAGAACTTATGCTCTGTGGTATGCAAGAAATAGATGTAGAAGACTGGCAACGCAATACAATTTATAGACATTATACACGAAATAGCAAACAAATCTTATGGTTTTGGCAGGTTCGTTATTATGCATACAAAATTATTTGTAAGATATTATCTAGTATATATATCATTTATTATATTTATATATTTTATTCAGTTTGTAACAAGAACAGATAGTGAAAAACGAGCTCGACTTTTGCAATTTGTAACTGGTACCTGTCGAGTACCTGTTGGAGGATTTGCAGAACTAATGGGTAAATAGTAAACATCAATAACTAAATAAATATGAAATAATTTATAGAAATCAGATGATTTACATTTGAAACTATTTTTTGTTATCTTTTTTGTTTTTGTTCTTTTTTTATTTTCTTTAGGGAGCAATGGTCCTCAAAGATTTTGCATAGAAAAAGTAGGAAAGGATACATGGCTACCTAGATCACATACATGCTTCAATAGATTGGATTTACCACCATATAAGAGTTATGATCAACTAGTAGAAAAGTTAAACTATGCAATTGAAGAAACAGAAGGTTTTGGTCAAGAATAATTAGAAATATACCTTATGAAACGTAATATGCCACTGCCTATGAAGCGATGAAGACAAGTTTAGTATAGTGGTACAAGGTTTTAATGATTTTATTTATCTTGTTCCCAACACAACAAGATACAATTGTTAAGTAAAGAAATTTCTTTAAATTAATGAATTGAAGACGTTTGTATTACATCTTTATAAAAAAATCCTTATATTCTTTTTAATTGAAAATGTTTTATTTCAAAATATATTTCATTTATTTTATGTATGTTGTAATGGAACCTAAACATGTAAAAGTCGTAGAAAATATTAATGAAATGCACAGAAAATATTAACAAATTTGTATATATTTAGAAAATAAAGTTTATAAACAATGCATAGAATAAAATGAAAGCAAAGATGCCAAAATAATTATCTTATAATAATTAATTTTTTAAAGATTAATTTTATTTTATTTTCTTGTGTTTTTCTGTCCTAATAAGAGTTATAACGATAAAATATATCCTGTCTTTTAAGTGTTAGATATTGATGCTTTCTACGATATTTTAGTAACAGTCCCTATGGAAGGGCTTGAAAATTACAGTAACAAATGCTGTACATATTAAGCCATTAATATATTGTATTTTATGTGACAACTCAATGATAACAATTTCATGTTTTGTCCTAAGTAGTTATAAAAACTGTATTGAAAAAATTTTGTACATACATTAGGAAATGAAAAATACTAGATCCAAAAATGGCTATTTGCATAAACTAGATAATTTATAAAATGTTTAACATATGAGTCTATAAAAAAATAATGTCTGATAATTACAGCTTACATTTCAAGTAACTCTTTTTACTGCTTGAAATATTATAAACGAAAAAATACTATATTTTATCGTGAGAATTTAATTCTTACAAATAATATTTTTAAATTATTAGCATTTATTAATATTCATAATGTATAAATTTCAGTTGTTTCTGTAACAGATACCACTGTAAGAATGTGATATAACAAAATTAATAATAATAAACTAAAATATTTGACTATCTCTATTTGCTTATAATGTTTTATGTTCCCAGATAATAAAGCATTAGTTTGAAGATATCAAATTAATAAAAGATATTTATTATATATGTTCACATAAAAATATAGCAGGAAAGATGAACTTAAAGAAATATAAATCCGAATCCAAAAATTGAATGCCTTCATAGCGAAATATTAATTAACATTTGTAAAATATTTATTATATAAATTAACATATAAAGTGAATTTTACATAAATTTATTTCAAGATATGATACAATTATAAATTATAAATTTATGCTTACAGAAATATTTTACAAATTGTTGAATGTCTGTATAAAAGTGGTGGGATACATTTTTTAATTATTTGTTTTTTGATTCAAAACAGTCCATAATGTCCAATTTCACTTTTATGTCCAGAGCTTTGCTTGTGTATTATTGTTATTAAATTAATGTTTAATATTATAACTATTTCTTTTATAACATTTACAATATACCTGTTTGAATTTTTTTTAATTCTAGTATTCTTTATATTATAATCTTAGGACTATAAGCATGAAATTTGTTAATGTTTTCAACAGTAATTTGTGTGCGCATGTATGCATCCGTATATGTACAAATAGATATTGTAATTAATGTAAGAATTAACACATTTAATATACGTGCAATATAAAATTGTATATGTGTGCACACAAATTAAATTCATGGAATGTGTATTCGAACAGTAATATAATACAAAATAAATGCATGACAAATTTATAATAATATTAAAAAAAATAAGTTTACTCATTCATTGATAAATCACTTAAAATACATATAAATACTTGTATTATAACTTCTATATAATGTGTATTCTAAGTTTCATAACTTAATGTATACAATGTATGAAACTATTTACTGTTACCTTCTCAAACTATTAAAGTGTAAACTTTTAATTGAATGAACTTATACTTTACTTTCTATTATTTTAATGTAACTACATTTTATTTATTGTTTATCATTTTTGGGTTGTGTAAAAATTTTTACAATAATAAAAGTATTTTAAAAGGAGAAGAAACAGAAGATATAATTTGTTTCCCAATATTATCATTTAAAATCTGTCCTTTGCAGAATTTGAAAATGATTATGAAATCTGTTTTGAAGTATTATAATTGAAAAATCTCTTTTGCCAAATTTAAATGAGGATGTAAAAGTATAGAAATACTTTAGATTCCGTAAAACGTATTGATATCTATTTTTTCTAAATATATGAAATTAAATATGTAAAATCTATCCTGTGTATATTTCGTATTTTATAATAAAATATTGTACTTTTTTTTATTTAAATTGTTGTTATATACGCATCCACCACAGAGCGAAAACGTGCGCTTTTAGTCTAGTGCACTCCACAGATAGAAATCATTCATACCACATGTGAGCATATCATGTTTGATAGACCATGATATTATAGTGTACCTCATCACAAGATTATCAAAATTACAAGATTTGTAATATATATGTACAGAACTAAATCTTGAGCAATTTTAATTACATTAGGTAAGTCTCATCACTTTTCTTTCTTCCTTATTTACTAAATAAGACTGGAACCCAAAACTAACAAAAAAATGAAGAACAGAAATTTTTGCTCCACATCAGAAGTCATCCCAATAAAACACATAAGAAACAACAACTTCAATCCCTACATCAACTATACTTTAATATATCAAATATATAATATGTATAATGTATACAACAAAAATTTGGAAGTAACCATGTTAGCCACAACTGCACATTTGCATATAAGTTTGAAGCTCCAAGACGTAAGTGAATAATAAATCATATTCATATATGCATATGATAAATTCATGATCCATCCCTACCATGAAATTTTGATATTTTTATGGTATATAAAGAATCGAAAAATCATAATCCTGATACAGAACATCTGCAAGACGTCACGAAAAGTGTCATCATGTAATTTCGCATCGCGTTCGTTAAGAGTCAGTAAGTAAGATCGGGCTAATATTCTTTCATCAACTGTTGACCCTATAGAATCCGCGAATTGCAATTCCCTATCTTGACGTACGTTTCATCCATCCAGAGCCTTGATTTTTTAATGGAGAACCATGTCGAGTCCCGACTATTGAATGGTTCCCCGCCAGTGATCCTTGTACCTGTGAGTGGAAAAACCTGCAAGATGACATCGCATGGCAAGTCCTACAGAATTGGCCCGAGCACCGATCTTTAATGTATTCCATAGGACACTTCTCTCCGATGCAATGCGCCATTCCTGCCGAGATATTCTATTCCCGAAGATAGACCCCGATAACCCATCTAAGATATATGTCAAATAATTTTTATTTATGTATCCATACTCGGCTTGGTGCCCTACTAGGCTCGGCATCCATGGGCGCAAAGTTGAAATACGCCCAACCCGTCTATGGTAATATAGTCTTCCAGGACAGAGAATTGAAGGTGTTGTTAAGGGACGCCGTCAACGCTATCTTAACCTACGCATCATCGGTAAGTACAGGATGAACAAGATTCTCCGACTTATCCGACGGGTGTCTAATTGTACCTAATTAATAAATCAAAGCTTACCATAGGTATATAGTAGTAGGTGTATAGTAGGTATACAATACCGTTCGCTATTCATTTCACGTTTCACGAATATGAAGGTTTTTTATTTTTATAGAAATGATCTACTCTTCTACACAAATACACATATTTATAAAACTACTTTATATATTATATTGAAGTAAATTTATTACATATTACATACATCTCAAATTTAAATTGCTTGACAACAATGTATTACTTATCATTCCATTAATCATTTATACATTCTTACTATAGATAACTATTATTTAAATACTATTTGATCATAATTTCGGATTGGGTTTAAACAATTTTTCCCAGGAAAAGAAATTGAAATGAATATTAGGAAAACTATTTGTTTCATTCGGTAACTTCCTTTTTTCCAATAAATCACCTGAAATTCATATTGCATTCATATAATAATAAATATTCAAACACAAAAATCAATCAACACTGTCTATGTTAAATACTATATAATTATATGTAGAATGATTTTAATTAATATAATGATCCTAAATATTTCTGTTGTTTCTAACAATATCTAAAATAAAACGCACATGGATGGCAGCATGTAAAAAAAAAACATTTCTTCACTAAAAAAAGGATGAATAGCTACAAGAAATATTCGAGATATATTCGAAAATAATGACACAATTAAAACAATATAGATCTATTATACAATTTTCGAAAGAGACTATATATACCATCATAAAATATAATTTAAACAATTTAATATTACTTTTACCATCTCTTTCTATAAACATTACACACATTTTTTCATCATATTAAAAACGACAGAAATATTTAGACTTACTATAATAATTGATGATGATTATACAGGGTGATTGGTAACTGGTGGTACAAGCGGAAAGGGAGTGATTCTACGCGAAAAAAGAAGTCGAAAATATAGAATAAAAGTTTTTCGTTTGAGGCTTTGTTTTCGAGAAAATCGACTTTGAATTTTCGCTCGGTACGCGTGCACTTTATCACGTCTTACAAAACAAACTACCGGAATTATTAGAAGATGTACCGCTGAGAACTAGAGGAAATTTAATTTTTCACAAGACGGTGCACCGCCACATTTTAGTCATCATGTGATAGATTTTTTAAACCAACATTACCAAGGCTGGATTGGTAGTGCTAGAACAATAGCCACCACGCTCTTCTGATCTACAGTGAGATCCGTTATAACGAGACGCGATAAAGTGCACGCGTTCCGAGCGAAAATTCAAAGTCGATTTTCTCGAAAACAAAGCCTCAAACGAAAAATTTTTATCCTATATTTTCGACTTCTTTTTTCGCGTAGAATCACCCCCTTTCCGCTTGTACCACCAGTTACCAACCACCCTGTATATAAATGTAAATAATGTAAACAATTATATATTCAGTATCAACATTTTATATAAATTACTTACAGTTACTTATATCAGAAATATCTTCTATTTTGGTTTCTACTCCATTTTTGTCTATTTTTGTAACAATAGTATGAATTTTGTCACCAATTTGGTGTGATATAATAGTTTCCTCGTTTCCTTCATGATCTTTAATAACTTGTTTTTGTTCTATTGTTCCATCAGGTTTACGAACATATTCTTTCCTGATAGATCTTCCAATTATGGAAGGTCGTGCTACTTCAAGTTGTGGCTTGTCAGACTCACCCCAAACATTGGAAAAATTATCTATAGTAACTCTGTTAAAAATATAACATTTTTTCAAACAATTATAAATTATACCTATCAATTATATCTAATTATTTTATAAAGTGATTAAATTAACTGCAATTCATTAAATTTAGATACTAACTTTCCATCTAAATCTGTATCTAATTTTAATTCCATCTGATCATTATTTGGTTTTAACATGTTATCACGTAAAGATTTTCTCTGTGAGGGTATAAATGAAAATACGTTTGTATTTGCATCATTACCTGAACAAATTAAAAAAATATTTGTATGTATGTAAATGTAAATCTAAGTTTAATTATGTGTAAGTTAAATACAATAATTATATGTACATACCTTCATTATTAAATCCATAAATAAAATTCATCATTATATTCTCCATCTGAGACTCAAAATATCTTGTTATTTCTAATGGATCACTAAAGATGTTAAAGTGATCGACTCTCTCGAAAAATCTATTATATATTATATTATATGAGATTTTATGGTAAAATTAATCATTTAAAAGAGTACAAAGTAAATAAATAATACATTGTGGGCAGTAGATGCTAATATCAATAAATATGTAAATGCTGATTATAGCCATAATATCAAGTGCTGAGACATGTTCCATTTTTTAATTAGTAGGTTGCTGAAATTAGGTTGCTGAACTGGGATTCATACATGAATTTTTTATTTGCCAAACAAGTGCTTTCCCAATTGAACTATCCAAGTCATTTGTGTACATTCTCTCCCAAACTCTTAAAACTTAATATGGGTGCTGCCTACAATGTAGATATCATGGAAAGCAAATTGACATCTATTAACGTAAATGTTAAAATAAATTTTTGTTATAAATAAACTAAAGTTACAGTTTTAGGTTAAGTTCTGTACAATAACAACATTTCATCAACGTTGTAACTAAGCAAAAGTATACTGATATTAGCATGCATCTGATAATTTACATATATGAGCTATGTCCTTATCACCAATCACATATTTTTAATTTGTTAGTTACATGATTAAAAAATGAAGAAAATGTTTTAAATAGTATTCAATAGGATAGTTTATACATAGAAGCGTTCAATTCTAACAATTATGTAAATTTAAATCTTGAAAATCTAAAATTCTTCACTACTTTTTTACTACGCATTTTGCAGCATTCCTTAAATTTAGTCATGGTGCAAATTACTATTTGTTTAACATTTTGTTTCATTCTTAGCTAATCTTTAAAGCATTACTTTACTTTCTACAGTAAATTTATAATAAATAATATGCAGTTTTATACTTTGACATAAGATATAAAGTAAAAATTACCTGCTATCATCATGAATATCAATTTGAGACATTGACTTTTGAAAATTATCTCCTCCATAATTATTTTGATAATCGTCAAATCTGAAATATTTAGTAATGCAAGTTTAATTAAAATAAGGGTGGAACTGTAGAAAAGACCCTCGTTTATATTATCGAAGATAAGCGGCTGGAGGCATCCAATACTGACGCATATGCTGCCACAGACGCACAACTTTGGCAGAATTTACTGTAGTGGTACTTATAGTTTTTCGCGAATATCTTGGAAACTAAGTTAACCCATTCTTTAAATGTATAGGAAAGAGTTATTCAAAATGTTGTGTTTTACAATATATTTAAAAATCGTTGAAATCGGACAATTCACAAAAATGAGAAAGAGGATTATAATTGATTACATCGCAGAAAATGAATGAAAATAGACTATCGAAATACAGATAGTCCGTAATATAGATATAAATAATGTTTATTTAAATATTTACCCATTATTAAATTTTTCTGATCTTCGCCTACCAAATATATTGCGAATGAAATCCCACAACTCCATTTCTTACTTTTTTAATTCATTCACTGATCCGAAACAAACTTACATCATATTGCAATATGTAATATGATAATATAAACAGATCGCTACGTCACGACTAGTTGTGAAAATCAACATGGCGGACAAGAAAGTTCTCGTCTTGCGCATGAGTGACATGCTATGAATGCCTCAGTAAGAGACAGAGACAATTTATTCATCTCTGTCTGTCTCGCAAGAACGCAAACTTTGTTGATCTTCCATACTGATTTTTCACGATTAGACACGACTCAATTTTGCGACGGTTTTCCCTAGCGAGTGTCGGGACCTATTTACATATATGATCGTGGTATATGCATATATTCTCAAATTAAAATATATAATCAGATTGTACATAAGTATGCTGCATTTAGACACATACTGCTATATTCATCATATTGTATTTTTAATTCATCCACGTTTCATCCATCCGTGCCATCCCTGTATTATGTCTGTAAATATACAATAAATAGATTGGCATTTACAATATAAGAAATATCGCATACATTTAGGCATCATCTAGGACAAAAATTTAAGTCAGATATAGTCATATAAATACATGTTTATTAACATTTGTAGGGTAATATAATAATATTTAAACTTGTGTTTATCATTATTATAATGACCATAGTTGACATTATTATTAAAATTATATATTTAAGAATATAGATTGTATATTAGTTTTGTCCTTGAAAATATTTTATTTATACGATTTAAAAACGGGATATATGAATAGAATGCAAGATATATGTAGATCACACATGTAAATTCAACTTTTGTAGTAACTCATATAAAACGAAATTAAATTTATTATTTGACAAATTAATGTAATTTAAATATAGACAATTTCTATATTTGTAAAGATATTAATGATAATAATAATTTTAATAATGATTCCCTAATAATATAATAATATAATATCATGTAATCAAAATTTTATATAGTAAATATAGTGCAAATTTAAACATTTTAAATTGAATAAAAATTAAAAAATTCTAAATTTGATTGAGTACATATTTATTTTACCTTTACAATGAACACAATACAAATAAATATAAATGCTTTTGAATGATAGATTTAAAATTGCCGCCAAATGTCTGTCCATCCCTATTTATATAAGTACATATATGTATACTAGATTCATTATAAGAAAATCTCATGAAATGACAGAATTTGAAAAAGGTAATCATTTTGATGTGAAGCAAGTTTATTAATTACAGTTATTAAAATACAGTGTCACAATTTTTATGTTATACCAATATATAAAATCCAGTGGAATTAGATCTTTTGAATCTGTCATATTGCCTGATTGAGTTGTATATACAAATAAATAAATAAATAAATAAATAAGTATTTTATGTATACACGTATGTATCAGGGAAAAGCATCATTTTCACGTAGTAGATAACCATTTGTATTAATTTAAACGTCTGAATTGTCATAATTGTACCATAAATATTTTATTATTTAAATTTATGTGAGTGATATTTTATTATATAAATTTATATCAAACATAAATAATACATTGTATAATCATATAACGAATCAATATAATTGTATATGTTTGTGAAATAATCGAAGTAAACCCTTTTGCTTTAAATTAAATTATACTACAAAGTATTAAACAAATTTAATGAACCGCTGTAAATTAAACAGAGTTGGTTTCTTATGTGATTTAAAAATTATATAATGATTTTTATTCCTCTATATCTTTTTTATAATTTATAACATAAATCATAAATTTATTGATAATTATAATATATGTTCATCTTCCTGTAAATTAAAAATTCTACTTTTTGTTTTAGATCAAAAGAAACTTTAATATGATAAAGTATAAAACATACAGCATAGGATTGCCTTAGACAAAATTAATATCTCAAAGATAAACAATGAATAATATTTCTGGACAATTCCGTAAAACAATGTGGGATCCGTTCCTTATAATATCTCAAATAATTGCAGTCCAGACTGTGATGTACTTCTGTCTTGGATTATGGATTTGGATTGTTGCATCATACTTAGGATCCACAAAATCATTAGATTATGTTTTCCATTATAAACAAATACACGTTAGAGATTTTGCTGGACAGTTTATAATAATTATTTTTATCTTAAATGCATTAATTGGAGCAATCGCACTGTGGTGGTTAGTACAAAGGACAAAACAGTGTATGGATTTTGCCTGTACAGCACACTTAATACATTTATTATGCTGTTGGATATACAATGCAAGTTTTCCATCAACTTTTAGTTGGTGGTGTTTAAACATTATATCTTTAAGCATAATGTGCGTTTGTGGTGAATTCCTTTGCATGAAAACTGAATTACAAGCAATACCATTAAGCATGAGCAGTCAGAAAACAGCCTTATAAAAATTTGCTACCAAAGTGAAATTGATGTTTAGTAAACAATATCATTTTATACTAAAAAGTTTAAAATAGATAAATAAAAGACTATTTGTTTTTTATATATATATTTCTAACATTAAATATACATTAAAATACATATATAATATATAATTTGACTACATGTATTTGTCCTATTTGTTTAATGATGTTCTTTATAAAAGCGTAAACCACAATATCCACAAGTATGATTACCAGGTTTATCCTAAAATAGAATTATATATTGTAAATAAAATTAAAGAATGTATCTACTTACGTTGTAAATACATATAACTTGTACCAAATTAATGTAAACTTTTGGGTGTCCTAAAGGTCCACCTCCCCCATCACACGCCACAATTTTATCTTTCACTGGTGTAGCAGGAACTTCCGCTATTAATTTAATGGCCCAATTATCATTAACCTCCTTTGGTCTATTTATAAATCGTACATTACGATAATCATCCTCATCATATATCTATTACAAAATAAACGATATTTATTAAAATAAATGTTATGTATCGTGGAAAGTTGTAACGATATAAATATATTTTTATCAATATTATTTTACCTGACCAGTATGGGTAACCTTTTTAGCAGATTTTGTAGTTACATCATGTACATTTCTTGTTATTAGTCCTATAATATTAGGTTTATACCTTTTGTTGGAAACTTCTAAAAATTTTACGATTTTCAAATTCGCCATATTTTTTAAAATGTTTTTACACTTTTTTCTTTGAGGTATCACAGCATGTTCATTAGATGCAGGATTTTAACCAAGAATACATATACATATATATATATTCGTCCCAAAGTTAGGCTACGCTACGACATCCACTACAATATTTGTCGAATTAACATTCATGTGACTGGGCTTTTAGTGTGCAACAATTTTTTCTGAGGTCACTATTAGAAGAAATGATTACCTTGTCTTTCTTAAATGAAACGTGATATTAATTTCTAGTACTCGGATAGCTCATTCATTTTAACATCGATTTTCAAATAAATTAAATATAGAAAAGCAATACATTTCATAGAATAAATTTTAAACAATATCAATGTCTTCTTTAGATATTTTATTTAGAAAACTCCAACATAGGATTTTATATATACTTTGTACATAATTTTCAGACAATTAAAAACCATTTTACATAAAAAGTTAATTATTTATAAAGATTAAATTCTCATAAAAGCAAAGGAAGATGTGCATTGAATAGTTTGTAATATGGAACTTTGTTTACATTACCAAAATGTACAAAAATTAATAGTAAACGGTATAAACAAAATGTGATTCTTATAAAAATAGAAAAATCTCTAAGATGTGGGGTAAAAAAATTATAATATATAATTTAAACATTCTATAATCATTAAAAGAAATATATAAAATATAATCGTGAGTAGGATGAAAATAAATGAAGTGGATCTTTCAATGAATGAAGTGTATATCACTGGATGATTTAATTTCAAAATATTTTATTTATTGTACAATATAACTGTACAAATTAGGTAATGGACCAATACATTGCGATCCTTAAATTTAGTCAAATAATCCTGTAAAAAAAAAAGATATTTATTAAAACAAGTTCTGTTCCCTATAATGTACCGTAATTAAAAAATAATATTCTCATTTTTTTCATGTCATCATATATAATATCAGTAGCTAATACATAATAATAATCATTGAGTATTAATATTTAACTGGAATATTGATATTATATTAGTTATAAATACATTACATACCAAAGCCCATATCATCGTCAGATTCTTGTTCTTCAGGTTCTTCTTTCTTCTTTTCTTCCTTAGGTGCACTTTCTGTACTAGCAGGTGCAGCGGCTGCTGTGGGAGCTTTAAAAGATAATAAGAAAATAATCTCATTGTTTAAAAATGCAAGTTCATAGTTATGAAAGAAAATGTTGATCTATAGTGTTGTTGTATAGAAATATCAATCACATTTCTAAATATGATTCACAATTTTCTAATACTATTTCTTTTTCCTCTTTTGCTGACCGTTCTACATAAATTTATGTAGTATGGTGGATGTAGAGGATTTGTACTTCTGTGAATGATACTAATATATACATATGTAAGTTTATCATATCTGGGAAGATTAAACTTATTTCATGTATATTTATAATTTTCGATAAAAAATTTTGATAGTGATATAGCTATAGTTGGTGAAAGATATACAACAACATTCTTAACTAAAATACAAATAGCACACGTTTATGCAAGAATATCTAGGCTCACATTCAGTGTTTTATGTTTTTCAATAGAGACTAAATTGAAGTTAAGTTGTATTTCATACATATATTCTATTTCATATATTAAGATTTGATTTTTTAATCTTTTCAATCTTTCGTTAATGCACTTACTCAGACATCAAAATATCTTTTAAATCAATTCTACATATTATACCTCAACTAACTTTCAACGTAGTATTTGTACAATCCAATCAAATTTACCTATTAAAGTAATCATTATGTGTATCTGTTTACAGTCAGTGATCCGACTTGTTAAATGAAATCAATATGGTATCAAAATAAGCTATCCAATGCCTATTTTTATAGACATAACTTTCGATTCCATGATTTCCTAAATTTGAAACTGATATTTTTAGATTATTAGTTAAATACTATCAAAATGTAAATAGATAAAAAATTTGGAAACGCCTAAAATAAAGCGGTATAATTCACGTTTTTTCCATTACCAACAAATGTATATTGTATGAAACATTTGCAGTACTTAGTATATATAAAATAGTAAAATTAATTAAGTATGCCATATTTTATATTATGTATAAGGTAGAAATGGTATATGGTATATTATTAAAAATCCTATTTTTAAAACCTGCTGGTGCACTTCCAACTCCTGATCCAATCTTTGTTATCAGTTCTTTTATATTGACTCCTTCTAAAGCCTTGGCAAAAAGTCCGGGCCAATAAGATTCCACATCAACAGCAGCAGCTTTTAAAATTGTTTGAATCTTTTCCCCCTGAGCAATAAACAAAGATTTTAAATATTAGTATTAAATATACTTTGTTCTTATATATTTATTATACTTTTGTATTTTGGTACTACAAATAATAAAATAAAATTGTCGAATTGCATTGTTGATGCTTATGCAGTTTTGGGAAATTTAAACTTCTAAAAATCTAGAAAATGCATATAACATGTAAAAATATATAAAATACCCAACAAATATATTATAGTATTATATTACAGTATTTAGTACATATGATAGAAAATGTTATATTAATACAATAGCAACATAGATATATGTAATAATTTAGAAAGCAATCAGAATTGTATTGCACGTGCACATTTGTAACCAATTATTGTACTATCTGCTTAAAGCCTCAAACAGTGATAAATAATAGCAATAATACATAAAATATCCAAAGTAGAGCACTTATTATAATATTTAGTAGATGAAACAAATTTATATTTTGAATCTATTTCTTTAATCATGTTTATAAAAATATAAAATTGCATAAACATTCAGTTTATTCATGATATTAAGAAATCACATGTATGACTGGTACTTACAGTTACAGCAACGTCGTCATCAACAAGTATCAATGTTGAATAAATGCAAGCAAGTTCAGCTTTGGAATTCATGTTTATTGCTTCTATAATATATAGTTAAACTGGATGGGATGATAAAACGGTGCAAGTCGCTGATTTAGCCTTAGCTCAATAAAAGAGAACAAGCACCCGGCTTCCACTTAATCCAGCTAAAAGGAAAGAGAAATGCGTTGAAGGGAAATCACGTGACTTATCTTTGGGCAGCATTTTCAATACAACTAGAGAGCGGACGTAATTCTATTGGTTAACCTGGTGATATAATACAAAGTATATTTCAACGCATTTAAGATATATTTGAGATGTATTTTTTTATTTATCTTATACATCCAATATTACTATTTATCTTATACATCTAATATTACTATTTTTTTTCATTATATTATTATTATTTTTCATATTATTATAATATAAAATTTTCATAGAAATATGATGATGGAGGTATTAACATACTTTATTAAAACAACCTTTTTATCTAGTATTAATATTCCAATGATTTTAATAACGATAAAACTTATTTGAAATTTCTTAGAGACAGGGTATTTTATTTTAAATAAATATAAGAGTTCAAACTTTTAACCGATTAATATTATTTCACATTAATGCGGATATTCATGTAAATAGAAGAGGGCGCCACATATTGATAAGTTTGTTTAATAAGTAGTGCATATATACTCGATGTTCTTCGAAAAGTGCAGATCGATTAGTGGATCATATACGCAATTGAGCTAGTTCAGTGTTTTTGTGAACGTAAGTTGAAATATTTTCAGTTAGAAGGGTGCGTGTCAAAGTGGTTGGTACACGACTAGTTCTCTCACGTTTAAATTTTACTTTTACGGATATCCCGGGCAATGTTCTTTTGTGTTACGTTGCTATGTAGTACGTAAATGAAGCGACGACGTGTAGCGTCGCATGTTAAAAGGATATCGCTTGTGAGAACAATGAGAATGGCGCGCAAATGTTGCGTGCGTAGCTGTGAGGCTGATGTGCAAGATGCGCGTGCTAAAGGGTTACCGCTTCATAAATTTCCAAAAGATATTAATTTAAGAAACAGATGGTTGACTAGTGGTGGATTCGAAGCGAGCTTTAAACCTTCACCAGGTCAGGTTGTTTGTCATAGACACTTCAAACGAGCCGACTACGAAGCTGCTAAAGGACATAAATTACTTCTACGTAAGGGCAGCGTTCCGTCGGTTTTTGCAGACTATGACAATCATCCAGGTGTGTATCATTTGTTATTTACTATACTAGGATCTTAATATTACTTTCTTGTGAAATATTGCCAAATAAAAGAATTGTATATCTAAAAGCTTTAATTTACACGTGTCCAAGTTATTATTTTTCTTTCTCTTAATATCTTTTTTTAGTCAGTTTCATTTTGTTATTCTTCTTTCATTCTTTCATTCTTTTTTCATACATTATTAAATATATTTAATTTATTCCTAAATTTCTTCCTTTATTCAATATACAATTAAATAAATAAAATAAATGAATAAATAAATATATATATTGTAAAAATAATAAATGCATAGAATAGAAGGAAATATTTTTATTTGTTATTACAATACTCAGTTATTATCTATTGAAATGATGTAGTATGCTATGTAATTTAATTTAGAATCAATACAATGTTTACTGAGTCATATGTGGAATGTAATAGACAGATTACATACTAGCTTATACATACCTTCACGTACAGGACAATTTATGTTAAAAATTTCATATGAATATTTGAGTTATTAATATTATTTAAATGTTAGAAGTAATTCAATTGGACATTACAACTAATTTAATGTAATGTACTAGACAATGTTGAGTTAAAACAAAGGATTTTATTAGAACAAACGAGGTAAAGAACGGCTATGAACAAAGAATGCAATTTATTTATAGGATATGCCTATTATTTTTTTGAATATGTAATTAAAACATATTTTTAAGTGAAGAATGCGCAAGATACATATTTCTTACATATATGAGATACATTTTTATATTGAAATAAAGACAATGTTAGAAATTTTATAGAGTATAATCGTAAGCAGATTAATCTCACTGTAGATATTCATTAAACATTATAACAAGTACTTTCAATATTTTCCATATTTTTCCATATTATGTGTATTCTGTGTATTTTTGTACTATTAAATTTCCTATAAATGCATGAAAATTCACAGTCTAATAATAAGAAACAGAATGTACTGTGCAGATGAGAAGATAGATAAGCAAAGGAATGCAGATCTGTTTGGTTATTTCTGATAGACCCAATAGAGTCATAAAGATAAGTATTATTGGACAAAGGTATCACATATACAAATATGGCAATAAGACAATAAGACAAAGCATGACAGAGGATAATAGAGATCAGTACTGCTCTTGTCCTTATGCTATCCCTTGTAATCTTCTCACCTACCTGTAGTACAAAACTTTAGACATGGATGAGTAATCAATACACTAAACAGAGAAAAGAAATCTCAGTTTACAATGCAGTAAATAGAGAAAACAAGCTTCAGTGTACAATAGCAATAAATCTGAAATTGATCATTCACAAAACACATTATTGAACATAAGGATTATTCAACCAAATATTAAACCTTTATACAAAAAATAATTATTTCAATTTTATAATTTAAATTTGTAAAATGTCCAAATATTTTTGTGAAAATTCTTTTTTACCATTTCTTCTCATGTTTAAATAATTGTATATAAAATAAACAGCTTTTTATTATTTATGTCTATATACTGTATTATAATATGTTTAGTACATTATGATTTCATATTTTGTTTAATACATTATGATTCTTTGAACAAAGAAAGATTTAATAAATGTAAACCTAAAGTTTTCTTTTTATAAACATATTTCTAGTCTATCTGTATAGTTGTTTGTAATTTCTAAATCTATGTGAAAATTTGTCATTTTAGAGAACATTATATTGGTTTAAAGATCATGAAAACCTTTGTTTTATTCATAAGTAATAATATAATTAATAAGTTTTATGTTGTATTGTGGTATTATTTACTATATATAATAAAGAGCATAATTGAACTAATGATCACATCTTATAAATATTATCTTCTATTAATATAAATCACTATCAATAGAAAAATTGCACATGAACAAAATATTTTTGAACATTTTGATATTACTCTTATTTATATATATTTATATGATGATAAAAATTAAAATGGTGATTCTTTCATTATAGTTGAAGAACTACTGTTATTACTGTTACTACTGTTATTACTAGTTATAATTAAATCAAGTAAAAATAACAAACTATAAAGTATAATTATTTTGTACATTACGCTTGATAAAATTATTTGTTTTTTACATAACTATGTATCAATCTATTAGGTTTTTGAAAAATATTCTTCAAGGCAATCAGCTATTCAACATTGATTGGGCTACCTGTAGTAGAAGGATGAATGAAAACTTTAAGGGGGGGGGGGGATAAGGTTTTAAAATCTTTTTTGCATTTTTTCATTTTTTTAATTGAATGCATAACATCTTAAGAATATTGCGTCAAAATTTCAAGTTGATTGAAGTAAAATTGACGAAGTTACGAGTATTTTTATACATGTCGGATGATATTACCTACCCGACCCGAGCGTGCTATTGTTACTTCGCAGACAATTTTTTTTCTATATAATACCTAATCTTACCCCCAGATCTATTTATAGTACTTAACGACTTAAGTACAAACCTCCTTATACCTGTACTGTATATTTTGTCAGTGTAGGGTAAAAAATTTAGTGTAGGAGTAAATATTCCATTTTCATTAAGTTTTGTGTTAAATTATTACTAAAATGCCTAAAAAAGTTACTAGATCTGATAGACAATCAACTGGTTCGGGATTATATCGACCTAGAAAAATTGTATCTCCGCATAAACGTAAATACGAAGGCACTTCAACAAGTAGCGCGTCAACTAAAAAAATAAAAATGACCGTTGAAGATCAAGTTACGAAGGATCGTGAAAAATATTATAGGATAATTGATTTTTTATTAGTCTTTTCAACAATTGCTACGCTCGTGAAGAGGTAAGCCGATAAAATTCGCTTATGAACGTTTTATACTAGATTTTTTAGTGTTCAAAACTTTAAAGCGTTTTCCCCACAACTCACGTTTTCAAAGTCGGTGCCCCCAATTACTTCAAAACTACTGCACCGATCCTTTTGAAATTTTGAAGACTATTTCTGTACATAATTTGCGAGGTAACGCTGTAGAGTTTTTTCAAATTTGTTAATTATTTTTATTTTAAAATAACAAATTAGCCGCAAATTTTCGCACAAAATCGCGTTTTTCCCTTCAAAGTGTTCCAAAAAAGTGAAAAATTGAAATTTCGAAAAAACCTTCGCAGCGTTACCTGGGAAAAACTGTTACCTAACGAATGAACTTTAACTTTTTGATTTCTGATGATCCAGCACCAAGTTCGGAGGGGCACCGCAATTATACTTTTTTCCGAGACACGACCGAATAATTGCTGCCATTGCCGTATTTTTTAATATTTCTCCGTGAAAATTTTATACAATATTCTTCGAATGTCATACTTTAATGTACTATTGGTTTTAAAAAAGAAATTTTAACTGTATCGTCAGAAAAAATTCACAAAAACATGCCTTTTTTTGTACGAATTAACCTTACCCCGCCCTTAATGAATGAAGATATAAAACATTGAGTGCAAGTATGGTTAATGAACTTTTAAAATGTGCATTTATGTGCATTATATGAAAGTATATTTGATAGAATTTAATCAAATTACTGCATTTCATATGAAATTCATAAAAAAGAATAGATAGAGGTATCGAAAATATATCTCATAGTTATTGAAAATATATAGTTAATTAAAAAAGACGTTGAGATTTTCAACATGATTGTAATTTTAGATACATGTATTATCACAATATGAAATTAATGAAGCGTTTAACAATTTTCTGTTTTTAAGTAACTGACTGAAAGTTTTGATCTGATTCCTATTGAAAAAATATGTTGTTATTAGTTCAGTTATGCTTCTCATACAGTATATCATTAGTTTTTAATACTAATACTTTTATCTATTATTCTGTATATTTTGTTTCATATTTATATATTTTTGTGATAGTAAATTATTAAAAATAGTTTTTAATAGTAATATCATACAATTTTATAAACAAATATATGTAATAAGAAGTATTTTAGTGTCATTTAAATATTTTATTTATAAAAGATGTTTATTAATGTATATCATCTAAGAATATTTTAAAATTATTGTAGAATAGAGTATCGTTTTTGAAAAATATCTCTTGAAACTTTAAACTTATATATTAATTCTTTTTGCAGATCCTGTAATTATGTCTGTAAAATCATCAACTTCTTATGCACAGGAAGATTTAGATCTTATTAATTCTGAAATTCTGAACTTAGAACAATCTACCTCTTCACTGAATTCTGGTCTCAAAACATTAAAGTCTAATAATTGTGGAGAAACATGTTCTTCTCGACCAGAACCATCAGTTAATTCCTTCAATTTACTAGATTCAACAGAATTACTTGATAATGGATATAGGACCTATAGTGTGAAACAAGAAAATGTATGTACTGTGCAACAAGAGATAAATAAAAATTCAGAAATAGAAGTGAATACTATGGCAGTGCAATTAGGCATTGTTGAATCTGATATAGCAATAAAACATATACAAAAAGATTTGGCCATTAAAGAGGAACTGAAAAGTATGGAAGTCGAAGATGAAAAAATATTTGATAAACCAGAAGAACTAAAACCAAAAATTTTTAATCGAGGTGGACTAAAATTTTTTCCTGGAGCCAAATTGGAAGCAAAAGATTTCAATGAAAAATGGTAAATATTTATAGAACAGTTAGTGGCAATTATATAATTATGTTTATTGTAATAAATATTGATGAAGCATTTTATTTATTTGATGTTATATTGTAGGTATTCAGCAAAAGTAGTTGAAACTGATTGGGATGAACGAGAAGTATTGATACGTTTTGACAAGTGGAGTTCAAGGTTTGATGAATGGATACCAATGGATAGTTCAAGATTACGTGTATTGCAAACACAATCAAAGTAAGTAAAGATATTCCAATGAATCTACCACAAAATTATTTGAATTAATAGATACAGAAAATAAAAATATGTTTACGTGAATAATTTTTGCCTTGATTTATTATATAAATTATATTCTGCATTACTTATAGACCTATTCTTTTTTAAAGCGAACAAACCTGGAATCTACCATCTCAGTAAGTGGATATTGTATAATTATTAGCTAGGCGAAAAGAATTTGTATAATCTATAGTATTTCTTATGCAGTGATGAGAAATGTTATTAAATTATTTTATTTTTTACGTTACCAATAATAAATTTTCTCCATTTTTCTTTTATCTTTTCATCTAAATCTATAATTTTAATAATTTTCATAATTTTAAACTATAGGTATTCTACATCATCCTATTACCTAAAAAATGGAAAAGAAATTTTTGTGATTTAATAAAACGGACTTATTATTTTTATTTTTCCAAAATGTGTGTGCACAGTTGTATATACACATATTTTAAATACTTCAAGCTCCTTATTTTATATTTAGATATCATTTCATAAGTCATATTCATAGAAGCTGGGATATTTAAAACAGATTCTTTTTCAGAATACATTTTAACATTATATAAACTGTCGTTCACAATAACTTTTAAGAATTATAATTACAATGCATTAGTGTTTTTTCTTTTCTCTTGTTCCCCCCGC
Source organism: Bombus vancouverensis nearcticus (assembly GCF_051014615.1). Taxonomy (NCBI): domain Eukaryota; kingdom Metazoa; phylum Arthropoda; class Insecta; order Hymenoptera; family Apidae; genus Bombus; species Bombus vancouverensis. The sequence continues at coordinate 6,881,979 of NC_134915.1, forward strand.
CCCTCTCTCTTTTTCTTTCTCAAATGAATGTAGTAAAAAAAATGTTATTAACAGTCATACAGACTTAAAAATATAAAGTAATCTATATTTACATTTGATCCTTATTTATTTTTTGCACAGTGTTTAAATATTGTTAAACAAAGTTACTGTTTGTATAAGAAATTAATCTATCATTTGAATCTATTTGTCATAATAATTAACCATATTTTTTCCAAATATGGTAATAAATAAATTTGAATCTCTTAGGGAAACAAAAATGAAAGATTTTTCAATGGGAGAAAGGATACTTGCTACGTGGGCTGATGGTAGAAAATATCCAGCTAAAGTAAATGCCGTCTTAGGAAACGGTAAGTGATCTAACCTTAACTACGTATGAGAATTACGTATATTGTTAGTTTGACGTTTCGTGATAGGACATCCTTCTAATTCGAGAAATGGTACTTTTTTAATTTAAGATTATTTTTACAGATAGATATGATGTACTGTTTGATGATGGATATACAAAGACAATTAAATCGTCAAAAATGACAAAAATCGCTACAACAGTCACAAAGGTACAGTGTTTGTAGTAAGGTTATGTTATATTATCGTTAATGTAAAATTCAATCAGCTATAACTACTTATTTTCTTGTCATTATTAGTAACAGAATGTACAGTAAATTGAGTTTTGAATTTGCTTTATTCGTCCAAACATTGAAAAACAGTGATAATTGTTGAAAATATATTTTTATAATCATGCACAACTTCCTTAAAGTCAATGAGAAAAGTATAAAATAATTTTATAAATATGTTATATATGAGTTCAACAGTTATTACATAAATAATATACGATGTTATTATCATAAATTAAAAATTTTATATGACATGAATTGTTTCCTTTTTTCCCTTTGAACTAAATTTCGCAATTAAAGAATTTATATTATTACAGAATAAAATTAACGTTAAAATAGATAATTTATTTTCTATCCTTTGTTTCCTTGAAAATTGTTTTAAAACTTGTAAAATGTATGTATTCAATAATAGTAAAGAAGATGAAGAAAGTGAAATTTCATTGTATTATTTGTAACAGCAAACTAGTCAAACTGAAGAATATATAGGAAGCAAGCAAGAAAGAAGAGATAAGAAAAGAAAGCATACAGTGATGGAGTTATTTCATACACATTATAGAAGACGTTCAAAAAATGAAACAGATAAATTAATAAAAAAGGAAGGAATTATAGTTAATGAAAATGTAGAATGCTTTTCGGAAAATAAAATTGATTTAGATGGAACTTTATTTGGGCCTTGCTATGATCCAGGCACAGATTTATTACGTGGGTTTGACACCAATGTATCTAAAATGAAAGCTTATCCTAAAAAAAGTAAAAAGGAAGTATCTAAGAGTGAAATAGATCAAGTAGAAGATGTGGGTCCCGAATGGATTGATGGAGAACCTCAGGGAACTGAATCTTATATAGTGGATGGAAATGATGGTATGTCAAAAGAAATGGAAATTTACACTCACTATTCTTATTCTACATTATTATCATTTATGTATATGAGTAAAAATGATATGAACGTGTAATATGTTTGTTTCTTAAAGGACCACGTCGATCAATAATAGTTGCAGACAGAAGATTACCACCTGGATGGCAAAAACATTTTACTCAAAGAAAAGCTGGTACATCAGCTGGAAAATGGGATGTCTTATTTCTTCATAAATCAAGTGGAAAAAAATTTAGATCAAAAAATGATATTAGGGCATTTATGGAAAATCAGGGGCAATTCGACTTTGATCCAGAAAAATTTGATTTTTGCATTCATCGAAAAAAGAAAAATCAAAGTCAAAAAGTAAAACAAGATATCGTTGTGGATACTCCAAAAAAGATTAAGACTTTATTGCCTAAAACAAAGGCAACACCAATAACTGAGAATTCTTTACCTGTTCCCCCAAGTACACCAGTTACAACATTATTATCTACATCAAGTACATCTATTAAAGATGGTGGTAAGATTCCATTTCTTTGTTTCATTTTTATATTTTTCATATTTTATTGAGTTTACTTTTTTATGCTTACCTATATTAGGAGTAATTTATTGTAAGTATTAGTAGATAATATTATTTATATATATTACGTATTATTAATTAACCAAATTAGACTAAATATATTTTTATAAATAAGTGTGTAAATAAGTAGTATATAAACTTTGTTTAATGTGTTGTTAGAAAAATAATTCTTTGTTTATTTGTTGACAGCTGTTTTTATTGGTGGACTTCGAGTAGAAATGGAGGACAGTGCTTATAAATGTCCGAAACAAGGGTGTAGTAAAACATTTAGGAAGGAAAATCTTCTACAAATGCATATAAAACATTATCATCCAGAATATTCGAAATTTTTGGGATCTACGCCAAATGTTGCAGATTTAGCTTATGCAAGAACAATTGGGGAATCTGTTGAAGATATTATTCCAAAAAAGTCAAATAATTTGTTAGAAAAGTGCAATAAATTTGGGAAGAGAAAATTTATTCAAGATAAATCATTGTATGTTTCATCATCTTCTGTAACAAATACTCTTCAACCTATATCGCCAACAGCAATTGTACCAACAACAGTAGAAACAGAGGATGAAGTAGACCAAATGGAAAAATCCAATGATGTGCAAACAGACGATATTAAAATGGATAGAATGTCTCCAAGTTCTAGTCATAGTTTAGATATGGATGATGAAATTGAACAAAAACAGGAAGATACGTGTGCAATGTCACCAGGAACACTATTTGATATGAAAATTAGGGAAGAAAAAACGCAAAGTGGCATTAAGACACTTCTTCCGGTAAGACCAGCCATGTCTTCAGAAGCACAGCGAATTGATAGATCAAAGTCTTTAGATGAAGCTATTCATATCGACAAAATAAAAGGTCAAAGGAAACGACAATTATCAGAATATAGTTCTGATGCATTAAACAGAAGTAAAAGGCGTCATGGTAATAACTTAGTCATTATAATTTAATCATTCTAATAAATTAAAAATATAAAATGTTATTTTTTAATGGGCATTCTAGAATTTCCGGATGAGTATGGTGATTTAGATGATAGTACTATGGATATAGAAGGAGCAGGACCGACTACACCCACGTATAGGTATAGTCGCAGAAAATCAGATTCAAAATCAGATGAAAATAGCCAAAGTAGTAAGTTGCTTTTTACTTTGATATGCAATTTTCAATACGAATAATTTTATATTGAATCCTACTTTTTAATTTTACTATTAACATTGGTTTATTTCCATGTAATAAAGACAGTATTTTACTGCTTTATTATTTTATTTTTCTTTAGGTCAACTAAACGATTCGCGTGTTGAAAAGGATGATCCTTTGAAAGGGAATATTGGTAAAAAAGATACTAATGATGGGGAAGGTATATTGTTTATTTTTTCAATGTTTTTCTTTATTTTATGTTAAATTTATATTGATCTTAGGTTTGAGTTATAAAATGTTTCGATGTATAGAGTATTTTTATTTCTCATATTTTGATATTTATTTCATAGTTTCTTTTAGTTTAATCATATATTTAAGCATGAATTGTATCTTTAACCATAAATGATAATTATCTTTTTATGGTGACTTAGCAATTGTACTTTTGTAGAGAATGAAGGAGTTATGATGATGATCAATGGTGAAATGGTGAAAGTGGAGCAGCTTCGTAGGGAAGAAATAATAAATTGCACTTGTGGATTTATGGAAGAAGATGGTTTAATGATTCAATGCGACCTTTGTTTGTGTTGGCAACATGGTCACTGCAATGCAATAGAAAAGGAGAAGGATGTACCTGAGAAATATGTTTGTTTTATTTGTCGGAATCCATATCGGCAACGATTATCCAAAAAATATTTTCATGATCAAGATTGGATAAAGGAAGGGAAGCTACCAACATTATCTAGCCGAACAAAAAATCAGCATCGAGTTAATCAAAGAACAGCTATGTTAAAACGTTCTTATGATCTAGTTGCTGCTCTTTTACACATTCAGCAAGTTTTACACAGTTTAAGAGTAAAAATCAATGTAGCTCAGTAAGTATTACATAACTATAATTAAATTGGAAAATATAGAAAATGATTATTAATAATAAAATTTGTGTGATAGAAAGAAAGATCATCCAAAGCTATATCTGTGGGCCAAAAATTGGGAAAAAGTTGAAGTACCAAAACCAAATGTTACACCAGTACCAATCATGGAGATTATGAAAGTAGGAAAAGAATGTACAGATATTCCAAGTGAAGGTTTTCATCGAACTGAAGTAAAAACGGAAGCAAAGTTCAGTTTAAGAGATGATCATGATGAAAAGTCGATAGCCTCAGATTCAGAATTAATGAAGATATTAGAAGAAGATAATATAACTCCAGATGAATCTAAAATTAACGGCAAAAAGGAAGATATTATACATCAAACTAAAAGTAATATTCTTCTCGATGCACTTACGAAAAATGATACTTCAGAAGGAAAATATACAAACTCATTACCTTCAGAGGTGAAAACAGATACAGGTAGAAAAAGAAAACAAATAAAACAGAGATAAATAAAAATATATCTTTATTTATAACAAAAAAATAATATTTTTGATATAGATTTGTTAACCAATCAATCAGATATATACGAGAATAACGTATCACCGACAACTATATCAGCGAATCACATGCATGAAGAACTAAATGAACATGAAATGTCAGCACCGTTGCAACCTTTCATACCACAACCAGAAGCGCCAATTGACCCAGGAGAATGTCGAATGCGATTATTAGAACACATAGAACATTTTCAACATCATATAGATGCAAAATTAACATTTATCGAGGCAGAAGTTTGTGGTTGGTAAATTTTGTCAACGTATTTTATAGATTGGAAAGAAAGTCAAATACAAATCTTTTTTTAGCTTTAGAAGCTATGGATCCTGAAGATACATCTACTTTAGATGTTGAGCCCCGAACTAAACAAACGGTTCAAATGCTTGTTCGAGATTTAAACACTGTACGAAAATTAGCTGCTTTATGTCGAATATAAATAATATTTTTAGAAAATATTTAGAAATAAGATTTCTAAGAATATAGTCTGTATGTGTAGAAATTCTAATATGAATCTAAAATCTTATTTTTTATAATGTTGAAGAATTATTATGAATATAATTTTGAACAGCTCAGTGGATACTCAATTGAGACTGACAATTAGAACACCATACAGCTGTATTTTATATTGTAAATATACACTGTTTTATGTGCAATTGTAATTAAATTGATTAAAAAATTATTTGTATGTAAATACATTGCTGTTATTATATCAGTCCTGTATTTTCTAAAAATAAGTATAATCATAACATAAGTATACTCATAATGGAAGTGTTACAAAAAGAACATACATAAAAGTATTATTATTCCAAAGATGTTTCAGTGTTATTTAAAAATATATTAGGTTTTAATGAAAATTGTATTAAAGAAAGAATGTTAAACGGTCATCTTTTTTATTTTTAATTATTTAAATTTTCCATTTGTGTGAAATATGGTGTTATACATTTACAAAAGAAATAATCATTTATGAAATATACAAATATTATTAAAATATATCATACTTATTAATTATAATTGGGAAATAGTGAAACCATCAGTGAAATGATTTTTTGATTTTATTTTATGATAGGAAAATTAGGAAGGGAAGTAAGTACTTGCCGCCATCATAGTTGGGCTGATGACGTCAAGAAGCATAGTGGTATACAATCGTAGCGCACGAAAAACAAAGACGGTGAAAATATTGTCTACATTAATAAGAGAGAACAGAAAAAGCATGTGTGCGCACGCATAAGAACGATGAAGATAGTAAGAGAGTGCCAAGGAGGGAATGAGAGGGAATAGAGGCGTGCAGCAAGCAGTACGACAGGACGTAGAACGGCCGCTGCCGTGGTGTTTGGGCTCGGCTCGGTTGTGCCGCATCCGTTATGACGATACGATAATCCAGCGCTTAGCGCTGTGAGTGTGTAATACGTTACTTGCCATTACGCATTATTGATATTTATATTTTACGAAAAATTCGGGGAGAACGTGATGGAAGTGTATTGTTTTCTAATCTGATTGGTAAACTGTTCCTTCGTTGATCGTTAGAGTTCTTTCATACGCCATGTGCCATTGCTCTATGTGTATTTCCTTTCTCTTTCGGTTGTGTTCGGTTAAATTTTCATGAAAATATTCGTGTAACCAGTTTACCGGTGAATTATTTTAATAAAAATTTTCTATTAGTGATCCTGGTGTTCTGTGTAGTGTAAGTGCGAAGACGAAATTTTCTTCTTTCTATATCTCTACATTATTATACGGTTTAAATTGCAATAAGGAATAAGAACAATAACGAGAGAAGCAGAAAAGGGGATAGACGGTGGATTTGTTGAGCTCAAGTGGAAAAGATATCTCGCAAGGAGCGCAAGTGGCGTATCAAGATGGCGCATAATTTGGCACCGAGCGTCAACTGTTCGCTCGACGACATTGATCTGAACGCTTTGAAGGTGCGTTACGACTTTTAATGCTTTTTATTTATCAGGCATAATCTAATATTTAATGATATTTGTTTATGGACGCAGAAGTCTATTTTTTGTAGTTTCTATGAATTCAATGATTGATAATTAACCTCATAAGAGTAAACGATGATTATTATTTCTTGGTAGCACCACAGCATAATGAAGAAAGAAGGAAATAAGAGAATACAATTTTGTTGAATTTCTGTACAATTCTTTAAAATTGCTTTTTAAATGCTTTTTAAAAAATAAATTAAGGAGATTCGAAGTTGTTTAGTTAGTCATTTTTGTATTTTGTTCGCGTTTACAGTTTTGGACTGATTTATACAAATTATCTAAAAATTAAGATTAACAGTTAATATTGTGAACAGATATTACACATACAATTTTTACGTACAGTATTATTAAGTAAATATAAAATTATAGTTAGTTATTATTATCTCATTTTTCTCTCTTTCATTATTGTATTATTTTTCATTGATGCAAGAATTTTTTTATTTCTAATAAGTTGTAATATATGTAACTTTTTTTAGAATGTGAACTAAATATAGTGCATACATGCATACACTATGCAGATGTGTATACATGTACCTATTAAACAAATATTAACAGTTCATATTATTTGAATATTAAAGATTTAAGTATTGTGATACATCTATTTCTTAAGGACCTATAAAATATTTAACAGTATTTTAGTATATGAAAATAACTGATTGAAAATTGTTGATTCAAATATTATTTTATACATAATATACATCATGCAGTGTATTGTATATATACATTGTACAAAAAACACGATATACAAATATAATTTATACTTAAATTGTATATGCATGTATATATATTTATATGTGTGTATGTGTGTTATAGGAACCAGCAGGTATTTTCGAGTTAATCGAAGTTGTTGGTAATGGAACGTATGGCCAAGTTTATAAAGTAAGTATATATTACAAGTTCATACATAGTAAAGTTTTAGATTTGTCTCTTTCTTATGAATAATATGAATGAATAATAGAAAATTTGTATAGAATCTTGATCAAGAATTCAATATATTTTAAAATGTTAGATTACATAATAATAGTAGTTTATATGTCAAAGATCTGGTACTGTTCTTTGAAATGATAATTGCTTTTAGTAATTTATGGTACTGAAAGTTATGATTTTAGATTTTTATTATTCAAAGAATAACTATAGTTTGTCAGAATAGTTAAATGTACGTATACAAGTAGTATACAGTATTAGGTAACTTATGAGTTTTGAAGAATAGTTAAATCTCTGACTTTCTTAATTTTTTCCCTTATTTACATTACATCTAGCTATAACTTTTAATTACTTTATTTTTATACACATTACTATGTTATATATCTTTTTATATATATGTGATTTTATGAAATAGATACATATATAATACATATATTATGAAATAAAAAAACTTTAAAGCTTGATTGTACAAGAGATAAATGCATCTATGACTTTTAAAATTTTTATATAATATGTATCAAAATTAGTGGTAATGAATTATAGGTTAATACAAAATGATATTTTTATGACTACTTGATATTTTCTTAAGATCCATACACACATATGTAAAGATTCATGTACAGATATTTACATATAGATTTATATTAACTTAAGCATAAAAATAAATAATGATTTAGCTGACTTAAATCACAAAATCAAAGAAAATAACCATTCATTTCGAAAGAGAATTTCTCGCGAATTATCTTCAATTTTGGAAGAAAAATATGTGTATAAGAAAACGTAAATTTCAATCGGAAGAATGCAAAAGATGCATCATACGATGTTAAGGTATAAAGAACAAGGCAAGCTCTAGTATTATTAATGTTGTTTTACGTGTATATTTTTTGTATAGTGTAAATTATATCATACATTAATTTATGCTTTTTACAGTGTGTATAGTTTTCGTACTATCAGAGGTTGTTATAATATGCTGAGTACATTGGATGTGACATGATGTGCCTAATTTTTATTTGCATATTGGTTAAACATTAATTTGTACATTGTTATGTTGCTCAGAGACATTATTATGATTCTTACTTTTCTATGTGTATGATAATAAAGAGTAAGAGGGGAATGAGGAAGAGTGCGATGACCTACTATTGATGACGACATAGAACGAATGAAACAGCCATGCGCATGAGTACAAACGATTAAACGCTGTGTTGTCAATTTGTTCTGATTCCTCAATTGCTTATATCTTTCACAGTCAAAGAATTTTTGAAAAAATTTGTATAAGAAATTAATCAGGAAAAGTGATAGCTGTGTCACATATTTTAATGTCATCGGTAGAGTATTGTAATATTTTATAACGCTAGTATTTTCTTTCTCCTCACTTCCTCTCTTTTTCGATAAAATGTATGTTACGTTAGATCAACTTGTAATTTAAATAAGAATTGAAATAATAAAGAATAGTATATACATACAGTAATATAAGATTTATCTTCTATGACTATTGACTGTCATTAAAATGGAAATTACAGATTTAAATTATGTCAGATCATTTATTCAGCATTTTAGTGCAAGTGTGTGCACTTTTGAATTTATAGTCATTTTAATAAAATTGTTTAATATTTTTCTTATCTGGATTCATCCCCTTCGCCTTCCTCTTTTATTTTTGTATTTAATTTAGTTCCTCACTTTCTCGACTGACTATCTTTTTGTTAATGTACTATTTTAATGTACGTATGTCAGTTATTCAGTTATATAATCTCATGACTTCAAATATTATTTTTTGGTTTAAAAAGAGCGATCTCTTTTTTTCTATATTTTTTATATACCAAATTTTAACGTTCATTTTAATTTATATGCATCCTTATTGGGATAGAAAAAGTAGTTCTTGCGAAATATATTTGAAGAAAAGATGAGAATTGAGATTATATTTTTTAGAATATTTTGGGAACTACAGGCTGCAAGACATCTTTTAAAACCCCTAACGGTCATTGTTAGTTTATACACAGGTGCTATATATGCTATATATAGCACCTGTGTATATGCTATATATAGGTGGTATATATGCTATATATGGTCGAAATTAATTTTCAATGAATAAATAGTAATAACATAATGGAAGACAAATAATAAACAAAATTTATTGTTCTTTTCGACTTCACACACATATGTGAAATAATAACATGGTTTCATTTGATATAAAAATCATATTCTATACTATTCCATCATGGTATAGTATCTCTCAAAACATTCTCCGATCCGATGCTCTGGTGTTCGAGGACATGTATCACGAAAGTAATTAGTTTGTTGCAATGAACAGAAATTTTAGATCCAATAATTTTTGTCTCCATCGCGTAATTAATTTTTTATCGATGCTATCCTTTAGGCGTGACATTTATACCAGTATTCTCATTCTCATCAGTTTCTTCTATTCATTATCGCCAGAAATTATTAATTACGTCACTCGTCTTTTTATTAGAACTATGTCACTCTCGGAATTACTATCATAAATATTTTCAGAATAACCGTTATCACTTTCTATGTAGGTACATCACAGGAAATGTTTTGAGTCAATATAAAATTCGTCACCATACTATTAATTTTACGATATACGTTTCTCGTTAACACTCAATTTTCTTCTAGTCATTTTAGAATACTATCCATTAAATGTTATAAGGAGCCCGAGTCTCTAATTGCGTTAAAAAGAAAAAAAACGTGTAAAGTGTTATTGAGAGCCTTGTGTATAGGGTACTCCGGAGTGTGTCAAGATTTTCGATTAAAATACATTTGAACAAGAACAAATTATTGAATTTATAAAGATCTCGAAATGTGACACTGACTTTTTGTTGAATATTTACATAATAAAATTGTAATATGACATTATTTCGTATTCCGAGTGAAAGTGAAAGTGAATATGTAAACTTGGAACTTTAAAAACAGAGCTCTCATTCAATATGTATGATGTTTATATTTTGAAGATTTTTCCAACTATTTTGTTTTATATACACTTTATAGTTGAAACAGTACAAATACTACGTTAACGAGATAACATATTTAAATATTAATTACAGGTAGTAGATTATGTATATATGTAAGAAATGGTAAGAAATGCCGAGAAATGGGATAAGTTTAGAACCAGTAATAAAAACAAAATTATGAATTTTGGCAATTGTATATTTTGACATTTTATTCCACGTATTTCGATCATTTCTGGTGTGTAGTTACAATTCGAAAGATAAGCAAACATAATTCTAATGTAAGAGGACAAACAATTTTAAAAACAGATTTTCTTTTTTGGTCTATAGTTCATGTATTTATATAAATTTAACTGGAAATGAGAAACAAGAAAAATGATTAGACATATTCAAATTTTTAAATATATATTTTAAATAAATAACTCTTTTCTTTAAACTTTGTGTCTGATTTGTTTTCAATAACATGCAATTAAAAAACACACATGCAGCTTTCAAGATTCGAAAACTATTTTCATTTCATTGATAATTGGATGATTGCCAATAAATATACGCGCGGTACAGTTTTCTAAGAACTATGTATTTCCCATATAAATTTCAATAAAATCGATGAATGCTGCTTTGAAATGTACCTTTATACGTAGTTTAGTTTGCAAGTGGTGTCAGTTATCTGTTTCCAGAATTGTAAAGGATTAAATTTATTTTAATCTCATCGGAATTATTAATAAATCCCGTTACTATAGTTTTACATATTTTGTGGGAAGATAATATTCATTATTATTTTATTGTTCATAATTCGTTAAGTATCCATCTATTAAATAAATGATTTAATTTGAGATACACAAGTAAAATTTAGAAGACGCTATATTAAAACTGTGTTTCAACGAAGGATTTGTCTCTCAATAAATGATTTCAAAAATACAGTGTCAGTATTTGAAAATATTAATCGAAGTTATATTGGAAATTTAATAAACAATAATAATTTAAATATATATATATATATTTAAGTTATTATATATATATATAAAAATCATGAATGAATAAAAGTGATATGAAAAATTCAAAGTTTTTAACTTCACATTCAAGTCCATTAATATTTCATAAAGTAATTTATACAGTACCATGTTTGAAAACGTAACTATATTTTTTACATAAACCCAAGATATTTTTCATCAATTTATACATTTCAACGGTAGTTTTCAATATCTTTCAATAAGCAAGAAGGAAACCTATATTTAACGATTCTATCGAAAATCCATATTTATTTTTAAGTATGTACTAACGACTTGCCTTTTTCGACGGAAAGTAAGCAATGCTAAAGTTGCGATCATTAAATACGGATATCTTGAAAATAAAAATTTATAATAACTCCGACGTTATTCTCTACTTTATTCAAACACACATGCCATTATAAGGCGTAACGTGTCTTTAACGTGTGTTGTAATGTCTTATGCGTTCACCGCTAATATAATTTATGTTACGGTTATGCTATTAGAAGGTATCTGGCAGTTTGAAAGATGGTAGAATTGCGTGTTTCTAGACCTAGAAAGTCAGCTTTTCGTTGGCAAGCCACATAAACGTGCCATTGGTCAGAGATTATCGAAGAGCTTCGATAAACGCCATGCATCAGCATGCAAAGAATAATTGACCAAAGCACAGAAAATTTCGAAACCAGGAGAAAACTTTTCAGAATAGTCACAAGTACTACATTAAGTATTGTTGGAATCGCCTCACCCCATCTGAAGCATAGGCGGGTATAATATCAAACAATCATGGGATCTAGTTCAATTATTAGTCATGACTCATAACACGTATAGTGACTCGCAAGAGCATTTATTTATTTACCATATAAAACTTTTATGTTGTATGTGCATATTATGCATGTTACATAAAACATGAAATTTCATTAACCCTATTATAGGACGCAATTGCCATGATTATATTGGCGAGATTTGAATTTAATCTGAAAATAAATGTAGAAGTTACAAGATATTTACTCCAAACTTATATTTAGGAAAAAATTAGTACATGGTATGAATATAATACGTGTTAAAGATGTTTCCACTGAATATTGAGACGTATTAACATTGTGACTGCCTGTTTAAATACTTTCGTGATCTCTGTAAAGTATTTGTATACGTGTGCTAAGTATCTTATAACTTCTGTATATATTTTTGGAATTGTTTATAACTTCACCAATACAATCATAAGAGTTGCATGCCATTACAGAGCTAATGAAATTTCAAAACGTCTAATATAACAAACATAATATGTTCATGAGATGTGATGGCAAATGTGCGAATACTTTCAAGAGCCTCTGTAGTTTGATTTATTGCAAATTTTGATTAGAAGATATAAGAATTGAATAAAGGTCAAGTTATGTTTTAATCAGAGACTTAGAATAATCAAATTCTATTAGTTTAAGGTAGTTTTAATTAGGCAGCTAAGATTTACTAGGAGTTTTAGCGTAGTTTCGATCAAAAGACTCAGTCAATCAATCTCAATCTGGAGATTCATTACTTAGGAGAATCCTATTTAGAAAAAACTCTATTTAATACCGTTATGTGCTATCGGCCAGTTGTCGATGATCATTGGATGCAGGAGGCTATGAACCAGGCGTCGATGACTACGAAAACATGAATGACGCATGAGCGATTGCCTGATCGTCACTTAAATCAAGTGCGTTAAGTAAATTATATATACCACCTTGATCATATACAAATTCAAACAAAACGTTGATATTTTTATTATATTTTGAACATTATGATAGAAATATGTTTTTCTAGTGTTAACTCTTTAATTCTCGTCGTAAATGGTATTGCTAATGATTTCTGCATTTCGGGGTGATGAAATGTAAGCATTCTGAAATGTAAAACATTTATAAATTAGAAGTATAAAGTTATGGGGAGTGGTACATTCAAAATTCATAGCATGTATGTATGTATGCATTAATAATTCACTGGGTGAAGTGCACGCTTAGGCATATGTGTAAATGGATTTCCTGATGATAAGAAGTAATGTGGTTGCTTTTTATTGGTGTGCGTCATCACATACTTCATCACAGGTTAATATACAAGCAAAAATGCCTTCGCTCTTCAGCGGAGGGCCAAGCTTCCATAAATCACGAGTCACCACTTTCCCAAGACTCCACAGTTGTATAATTTTCTATAGATAAAGCGACGATTGCATCTTTGTTACCACAAAACCTTGTAGCAAGTATTATTGAATTTTTATTAGTAGTATTTCTCAAATCGTTATCATGAATAATAATCTGGCATTCTTTCCGCGACTTACTTTCAAATTTGGCAGCCCCCGTTATCAGCTTTTGAACTATTTTTATGCAGTCCACTCACTTGGGTGCGGCTGGTGGTTTTGACTGGTTGCATCAGGACGCGAGATATCTCGTCTAGTGTTATGAAGGGGTTAAAGTACAATTAGGAAAAATTCATCGAATCAAACAGCAGGCGAAAGAAATGCCTAAACGGTTTCCTAAATATGGGGAAGTTTGTCCAATTACTTGATCTATTAAAACCCGATGAACAGCTTTCATTTTGTTTCTTTAAACACATTCTAATGTAACGAATAGTCTTTCTTTTACAATTTCTAACAACGAATGTAACATAAAATTGGACATGAAGCTGACGATATTAAATATTTCTTATTCAACATATAATATTCTGACTTAATAATCTGATAAAGGAGTTTTAGTAAGTATAACTATATTTCGACAGAGATGAACGAGATATGCTGTCCTCAAGTACGGATTTACTTTTACAAATTTCATAGTGTAAATAGAATTGTTACCTTTTTGACCTTTATTAAACATAATTGTAAATATTTTTAACTGCCACGGGTAACTTCGATTCGCCGAATAATTTCGGCTCGATATTCTGAAGAAGAAAGTTGTGTTTAGGAACATATATGGGAGATCTAGGGTGATATCGTATAATGTAGCCAGAATATTGATAGATGTAGGCGTTGAGGTAAGAGGAATGTTACATACATTTTTAAAAGTAAGATTATATTTTTTGACGCATTGATAGATGTAATTCGCTATTCCTTAAAGAAATATTAGCTTGTTATTGGGGTGTCCTAAATTGTAACGTTATAAAACAGCGTTTTTTTGTGATTTTTTTTTTAGAAGGAAAAGAAAGAAATGAAGTTATTGAATTTTGAAGTATGGTTTTATATATATTTAACGAATACAAAAAAGTTCTTTTTAAAGCAAAAAAAAATTATAACAGATTTCTAAGCCTATTTCATGGGCGTCTTGTCGCTGCAGTCTTCAATCGGCGGGAAAGATCCGCCTCGTAATTCTTGACTGAAACAAAAAATCAAAAAAGGATTAAATTTTTGTTTTCTTCAGGGTGAACTAAAAAAAGGCAGAAAAAAATGTGAAATTAAAAATTTCGGCGGGTTTAAGAAAGAAATGTGTTTAAAAAAAAATTTAAGGTGCTATAGCAATTGTTTAAATAAACTTTTTGACGAACTTTTTTAGTTCACTTAGAAGAGAATTTAATACTGAAGGAAAAAATTGTTGGTTCAATTAAATAAGTCGTTTAGTTTTTTTTGCTATTGCGCCCACCAATTTAGAAAAATCGTGAAAATAAAAACTGGTGAAAACGCGTTTTAAAGTTTTCAATAGGAAAAAATATCAATTTTTAGTTACTTACGTTGAAAATCTGCTACTCAGCTATTCCTGGTCAATATATCAGTCCTTCTTTTGATGCATTTGATGGAGTCTACGAGCTGTATGAGCCTCTTTACGGCTAAATGCCTGGCGCTTGTTCTCTCCCTCGATCCGTCGCGTGTCAGCGATATCAGTAAACATTTTGCACTGCTGGTCTATATTCAAATTAAGCAACTGCATGACACTCAGAATCGCTGAATACCCTTCGTTGAACATACCTGCAGTCGTGTAGGCAGCAATTTCAACGATCTTTTGGCCCGAATTGAGGTGTTTTGAAATGATGAGCCAAATTGTTGAGTTGAACGACTCATTGGAATTTTGAGTATAACCGCATAAGCATCGCGTTAAAGAGGTTACCGTCTGAGAGATCTTCATAAATTGGGCGAATGTGTTTCTCAACTTCTTTATTAATCAATCGATCGGGATGATTCAGCGTTGCTGTTATAGCTTCTTTCATCTTTTGGACAGAATCCACGTCCCTTCTAATGGCCAAACCATAATATTCTTACGATGTGTACAAATTCTTACAATCTGAACAAAACTAGTTATTAATGCTACAAACTAGTAGGTAAAGTCACGTACACTAAATGAATCATACACATTTGTACTTCTATTAGACACATTAAGACTCGACTGGATACAACCATGGATTATAACTATTGTATTGAACAACCCTTCAACCTTTTTCAGGTATGAAACTCTGAATAGAAAGTCGGAGTGGCGAGCGCTCGCATACCTGCTCCACGCTCGTTTGCTTTATATTCTTGGAAATATTTAGAATTGGCCTTTATCACTTTGCAAATATATTCTTAGATAGTTTATCTATCGATTTAAGCAATAAAAAAAACACGATTTTTTGACATTTTATTTCAGGACATCCCCTTATGTCAGAAAACTGTTACTTTCTTTTAAGAAGATGTAAATATTTTAGAGACGTATGTTAACGAGTACCTGCATCAACATTTACGTTTAATGATTTAGTTTAACGCTACTGCTCATTTTATGGCATATGTTCAATAATTCGTACATCTCCGAAAATATTAATAATAATCATAATTTTTAGTTTCTTTGGAAGATAATTAAGACATTTGTTGGGTAAGAGATAGTTGGTAGATATCAGAATACGATGATATATTTACATTACATCAAAATTATAAGCTGTGATTGAAATTCTTTCTAAAGGATTGTCAGCAATTGTCTTCTTATAAGATTAAAATATATTCTATTATATTTTCTTTTAATTCAAACTGTAGAGTATTTAGCATTTTCTTTGGCTTCTAACGCGTCTAATGTCATATTTGATGTTTCCTTTACACTTTATACAAATGAAATTTGGTAAAACTTGTAATTTTTTGCAAAATTACAAAAATAAATAATTTTATACAAAACATCAGAATAGAGATCACAGATAAATGTGAATAATTATAATAAATGCTAATCTTTTACTAACAAATTGCTTCATAACTTGAAAACCAAAGCCGACGAAAAGTTATTGAGAATGAAAATCTTGATAATATATTTCACAGTTATTTAAATCGGCGAGGTCGCCATTCCCAATAATTAAACTCTTAATAATAATTTCGTTTAATAAGACAAATTATAAAGAATACGAGATAGAAGAGGGGAAGAAGAAGCTAATTTGTGTATTGTATTTCTTTCTATATAATATGATTTTATAAATATAAATTTAATTCCAAATCAAGTTTTGCACAGATTATTTACGTATCCAGCGGCTTTGGTAGGTACTCGCACTGATAAATATCCGTCGATGTATGGGATGGGATACATAAATCGGAACACCTAAATATTTTCGTTTTTAGTGGTTTCATAGAAAAAACTACACAGCAGTAAGTTGTGCTATATGGAGGAGCACACACAGTGATAGATAATGTTTTTTCTGAAAGTCATTTTTTAAATAAGATTTTAAGGTCATTATCATTTTTTTGTGGGACCATATATTTGTTTAATACATTAATCGATCCATCTCGATATTCCCTACAAAGATTTAATTTAACAGTTACTTTAACTCTAATTTTTCAAATTGAAAATATGAAAGTCAAAGAGAACGTAAATACAAGGAGACCATTTCGCATCTTTCCTTGTTTTCCATATATTGTTGATTCTTGATTATCGTAACTCATAATAATAAATATCAGGATATTAGAAAACAGCTTCTCGTATACCGATTGTCATATATTTCAAACTAAATGGTACAAACAAACAATTCAGCGCTACATAAAATCTTACGCGTCCCATACCTTTCTTGTCAATAATACATATTATATTTCTTAATATATTTTCAAATATATGTGTCTTAATATAAGTAATTCCTCCTAATTGCTTTCTTTTTGTAGTTCAAACCATCTAAGCCTTTCATGGAGAGTTATTATCAAGTAAATTTTCAAAGTTCGTTCGCCTCTGTATTCGTAGCTGCGTTTATAAAATCTAGAAGAGTTTCCTGGATATCATCTTGTGTGTCGGTATTATGTTCCTTATCAGTTTCAAACCAGTTCATCACAGCGATACTGTCGCACCCTCCGCATCCTGGTATTTTGTTCAGTTTAGTAAGAGCTTCGTCTATGTCTTTTTTTATTATTTCGGGGTCTTCCGAACTCTGTTCGCTTTCATCTTTCAAAAGCTTGTCCCACGCGTTTTTCAGTATTGGACTCTTGATTTTTGACCAAGCATTATGTACCATACGACAGCAATCGTCTATATTTAATTGGGAATAGATGTGTATAAGTTCTTCCTCTGAAACGCTGTTAGATGTTGGCATTAATGATTCTAGCAGTTTGTTTCTGTACATTCGCTTGAAACATGCGATTATTCTACGATCTATTGGTTGTATGAATGGTGCAGCCTCATACGAATAGTACATGATTTTAACAAATTCATCTTTTGTACTTATTATCCTGTTTTCGCGATCCGAGCCTCCGTTATGTAACAACAACAGAGTTTTCTCTCTGTGTCCGTTTTTCTGTTGTCTTTCTGTAACTAATTTTAAGAAACATTTATTGAACCATTCATTGAGTATGTTACTGTCCATGAAAGGCTTGGTGTTAGTTTTGTTCATAATTGATGGATAACTTGTGTGAAAACTATTGAAAGATGGAAAATGCTCAATCGTGGCGATTATTAGTACCGGCAGCTTATGACATCCGGTAGCATTTGCACAGAGAAATGTAGTAACTTGTCCTTCTCCCATTCTTCTCCTTGATTGCGATTTCTCAAAGAGCAGAGTTTTTTCTGGTACTGCTTTCCACATTAGTGCTGCGCAGTCGGCATTGTAAACATTATCCAATGTGTACTCCCCGTCTTGCAGAAGTTTTCTAATCTCAGCTTTGAAGATATCCGCTTCATATTGATTTCCTAAATCTTTACTGATATCCTCTTTACGGAAATTGGAACGTTCTTTAAATCTTGTCACCCAACGGAGACTGCCTTTAAAACTATGATTTGTGCGAAATTGTGCATTCAATTCCCGAGCTTTATCCTTTAACATTGCATTTGTTACATTTCTGTTTTTTTTTGTACATTGTGTGTACCACTGGTGAAGAGCTTTGTGGAAATTCGGAACAGAGCATCCCACTTCTAATACTGTTGTGTAACGGCTAGTAGCTGCTGAGTTGGTCTCAAATAATTTTATTATCTCTTCTCGTCTTGATCTTATCGTGGACGCGGTGGCACGCCCAATTCCATACTTTTTTGCTATGGATCTATGAGACTCACCTTTGTCTATCATCTGAAGGATTTCATATTTTTTCTCAACTGTCAACCGTAACCGTTTTCGTGTTGGAGCCATTATTGTTTGTAACGTTTCAAATGTAAATACCGCACTGAAATGTTGTGACGAGATTTTACTTCAACAGTTACAGTCGTCGACAATCTTAATAGGGGGAAACAAATACTATATGGATTATATACCTATATAACTATATACGTATATATGTATATGAGGTACACTATGGAAAATTATACAACATTCTGATGATTGAACGTTCCGATAATGTATGTATGTGATGTGTAATCGAGATTATATTGTATATCAAAATAATATTCGACTAATAAAATAATATTCGACCAAGAGTTGATAGAAGCAAGCAGCGTGAAAGTGAGAATTTAATATGAGAATAATGAGAACAATTCTTTTTGCAAATAGTTTATAAATAAATGGTTCCTTGTAACTGAATTTATATTTCTGTCTATTCTACAAACGGTAACATTTTCGAGAATACTAATAATCCATTGTTTCTGCGAATATTGCAAAGCTTCTTTCCATGGTTTTATTTTTCGAGTATTTTTACGTAATTTTGTAAGAGCACAAGATAATGATAATGATTGTTTTTAATGCTTGTGTGGAAAAGACTACACGAGACAAAGTTACGCTATTTCGAGGAGCAAACGCAGTGGTAGATAATGCTTTTTCTAAGAGGCATTTTTTAAATAAGATTTGAAGGTCATCGTCATTTTTTTGTGGGACCATATATTTGTTTAATACATTGATCGGTCCATCTTGATATTCCCTATAAAGGTTTGAGTTAACAGTTGCTTTAACTCTAATTTATCAAATTGAAAGTATGAAAGTCAAAGAGAATGTAAATAGAAGAATACCATTTCGCGTCTTTTCTTGTCTTGCCTATATTGCAGAACCTTGATTATAGGAACTAATAATAATAAATATCCGGATAGTAGGAAAACAGCTTTTCGTATACCCAGTGACATATATTTCAAAAAAAATGTTACAAACAAACAATTAAACGCTACATAAAATCTTACCCATCTCATTCTTTACTTGACACTAAAGCATATTATATTTCTTTATAAATTTAATGTATATGTTTTAATATAAGTAGTTTCTCCGAGTTACTTTCATTTTGTAGTTCAAATCATCTAGGCCTTTTATGAAGAGCTGCCATCATCAAGTATATCTTCAAATTTCTCGTCAGTAGGTTTGTTCGCTTCTGTATCCATAGTTGCATTTATAAACTGCATAAGAGCACTGTTGAGATCTTCTTGTGGGGCGGCATGTTTCTTATTAGTTTCAAACCAGTTCATCACAGCAATACTGTCGCACTCTCCGCATTCTGGTATTTTACTCAGTTCTTTAAGTGCTTCATCTATGTCCTGTCTTATTTCGGGCTCTTCCAAACTCTGTCCGCTTTCATCCTTCAGAAGGTTGTCCCACGCGTTTTTCAGTATTGACGTGCTGACATTTGTCCAAGCATGACTTGCAATGCGGCAACAATCCCACATATTTAAGTCATAGTGCTCATTTACCACTGTTCCTTTTGTATAGGGTTCAGAATGTGGAACTAATGTTTTCAGCAATTGGATTTTGCACTTTCGCTTGAAACACTCGATTATTCCATGATCCATTGGTTGCATGAGCTGTGCAGCGTCGTATGAAAGATACATGATTTTAACTAATTCATCTTTTGTACTTACCATCCCGGTTTCGTGATGAGGGAAAACGTTATCTAGCAACAGCAGAGTTTTCATTCTGCGCCCTATTTTTTGTTGTCTTTCTCTAACTGATTTTAAGAAACATTCATCAAACCATTCATCGAAAAGGTTACTGTCTATGATAGGCAGGTCGCTAGCTCTGTAGATACTTGTCAGAATTCTGAAGGATTTTAAACATGGAGGATTCACTTTTGTTCCGACTACTAGTACTGGCAACTGATGACTTCCGGTAGCATTTGCACCAAGAATTATCGTAACTTTTTCGCCGTGCGGGGTACTCATCTTTAGTGATTGCTTATACATTGCAGTTTTTTGTGGTACTGCTGTCCACAGTATTCCTAAGCAATCGGCATTGTAGATGTTATCCAATGTGTATTCTCCGCTTTGCAGAAGATTTTTAATTTGAGCTTTGCACTTATTCGCTTCATCTTCATTTCCTATTTCTATATCTTCAGGCGTATCCCCTTCACGTAAACCGTAACGTCTTTTAAAACTTGTCACCCAAGTCGTACTGCCTTTAAAATTAGCAGCACCGCGCATCTTTGTATTCAATTCCCGAGCTTTACTCCCTAAAATCTCATGCGTTATTGTTATGTTTTTATTTCTATATCGTATGTACCACTGGCGAAGTGTTGTTTCGAATTTTTCATTAGCTTCATCTTTTGTAGAAGCTACTTTGGAAGTGCTAGGACCCGGTAAGCTGTTCTGGAATTCTTCTATTATCCCTGCACGGTTGTCTCTTATTACGCTCAGAGTTCTAAATGAAATATTGTACTGTTTTGCTATGGTATCACGAGTCTCACCTCTTTCAATCATTTGAGTGATATCGTATTTCTCGGCAACTGACAACATTCCCAACGTCCGTTTTACAGACATTATTGTTTGTAACGTTTCGAATGTAAATACCGCACTGAAATGTTGTGACGAGATTTTATTTCGACAGTTACAGTCGTTGACAATCTTAATAGGGGGAAACAAGTACTATATGGATTATATACCTATATAGCTATATACGTATAAATGTATATGACATACACTATGGAGAATTATACAACATTCTGATGATTGAACGTTGTGATAATGTATGTATGTGATGTATAATCGAGATTATATTGTATATCAAAATAATATTCGACTAATAAAATAATATTCGACCAAGAGTTGATAGAAGCAAGCAGCGTGAAAGTGAGAATTTAATATGAGAATAATGAGAACAATTTTTTTTGCAAATAGTTTATAAATAAATGGTTCCTTGTAACTGAATTTATATTTCTGTCTATTCTACAAACGGTAACATTTTCGAGAATACTAATAATCCATTGTTTCTGCGAATATTGCAAAGCTTCTTTTCATGATTTTATTTTTCGAGTATTTTTACGTAATTTTGTAAGAGCAAAAATAATGATTCTAACTACGGAGACAGGCGAATCAAAAATAATTCTAATTTTAGACATCAGTGAATTATGGAACTACACGTATCATTGTGCTTTATTGTTAATATCGAGTAATTTGAAAACAGTGTCTTCTTCCGTAAAAAATTTAACGTAGATTATACCTATGAAATTTGAATTTTTAATACGTACTGGCAACTTGCCTTTTTCGATTGCAAGTAAGCAATGCTGAAATTGCGATCATTAAATATAGATATCTTGAAAATAAAGATTTATGTTAATCCCGATGTTATTCTGTATTTTATTTGGGCGTTACTTAGGAGAATCCTGTTTCAAAAACTCAATTTAGTACCGTTCTGTACTATCGACCATTTGTCATAAATCACTAGATTTAGGACAATAGGAACCCATGCGCAGCTGACTACGAAAACATGAATGACGCATAAGCGATTGCCCGATCGCTACTCAAATCCGGTGCATTAAGCAAATTATATACACTGCTATATGCACAAGTATGCGAACACTCGGTGCAACTCAAACAAAACGTTTATATAATTATTATATTTTAAAGATTATATTAGAAATATGTTTCTCTAGTGTTAACTCCTTAATTCTCGTCGTAAATGGTATTAAATGTACTGCCAAATCGAAACTGGAACGAGGAAAATATACTTTTGCCAAACAAGTCCCATATTCATTACTAGTAACTAGCTAACACTTGATAAAATCTATATAAACTTATAGAATGTAATTGAATAAACGCATATTGCAATCATTCTAAACTCTCAACATTGTACAGATATGTATGCTTACAGTCACTGACCTTAGCTGTTTTCATGGAAGTAATGTTCATTCATCTTCAATTGTGTTTTGCTTTTTAATTACACTAATGAATATCAACTATTGTATTGGACAATATCGACTAATCGCACAAGGTTAACAGAGATAAGATCAGATGCGAATGTACATTATAGAGCCTTATTTCAAATATATTTTATGTACTTGCAATAATTTGGAAGTGTCTTAATGCTTACGCACGGTAGTATATACTCACTCTACGAACAATTTTTATGATTTCCCGTTGTGAAACCAGATTTGTGTAAAGCAGTAAAAATTAGTTTCTATTCCACGCAAGAAATTGACATTGACAGAGGAATTTTTTTTTTTACTGAAAACTTTCAAGTCGTCGAATTTCACCGTCTGATTTTCTATCTGTTTAAAATTCGTGGAATTTTAAATCAAATCTGTACTTCTATTAGAATGATTTTGGACATGTTAGATTTTTGGCCATCTAACCAACATGTTATCATGTGGGTTCTTCCCTTTTTACACTGCTGTGCGATAGCTAATTTTTCATATTCAGTATATCGCATGTATCTTTGAGCGGATAATAAATCTACAAACATTTAATGCTTTTTAAAAGATCTCTTATTATGAAGGGCTAATCTTGTTCAAAAGATATGTCTGTAAATACATCCGTTGTGCGCAGAAAAATTTTCTGCAAACTTTTTAATATATAAATTAAGCGTTTTAATATAAAGGGTTGAATCGACTAATTTGGCGTCGTCAAATAATTTGAAAATTACTGCAGAAAGCACTGTTTTGAGCAAAAATCAGATAGGACTCATGTCAATGTAGTTTTCTCTTATTCTTTATAACGACGAGTAACTTATAAATCATAAACAGTTTGCAAATATTTATGTAAATTTATATTTAATTATATTTATCAGTAGTATTTGTCAAATCGTTATCATGAACAATAGTCTGGCATTTTTTGCACGACTCACTTTAAGATTTGTTATTCCTCGTTTTAAGCTTTTGAACTATTTCTATGCAGTACATTCACTTGGGTGTGGCTGGTGGTATTGACTTTGATGATATTGGTTACGAAATGGCGAATTCCAGCAACTTGAAAAGAATTGCATTTAGTTCTTTTTTTCAGTTGCGTGACGGAATTAACTGCGAGACGTTTCGTCGATAAGGTCAAACCATTAGTATTAGATGACGAGATATCTCGGCACAAACGTTAAACAGGTGGTATCGAGCCGCGAGGCATCTCGTCTAGTGTTATGAAGGGGTTAAAGTACAATTAGGAAAAATTCATCGAATCAAACAGCAGGCGAAAGAAATGCCTAAACGGTTTCCTAAATATGGGGAAGTTTGTCCAATTACTTGATCTATTAAAACCCGATGAACAGCTTTCATTTTGTTTCTTTAAACACATTCTAATGTAACGAATAGTCTTTCTTTTACAATTTCTAACAACGAATGTAACATAAAATTGGACATGAAGCTGACGATATTAAATATTTCTTATTCAACATATAATATTCTGACTTAATAATCTGATAAAGGAGTTTTAGTAAGTATAACTATATTTCGACAGAGATGAACGAGATATGCTGTCCTCAAGTACGGATTTACTTTTACAAATTTCATAGTGTAAATAGAATTGTTACCTTTTTGACCTTTATTAAACATAATTGTAAATATTTTTAACTGCCACGGGTAACTTCGATTCGCCGAATAATTTCGGCTCGATATTCTGAAGAAGAAAGTTGTGTTTAGGAACATATATGGGAGATCTAGGGTGATATCGTATAATGTAGCCAGAATATTGATAGATGTAGGCGTTGAGGTAAGAGGAATGTTACATACATTTTTAAAAGTAAGATTATATTTTTTGACGCATTGATAGATGTAATTCGCTATTCCTTAAAGAAATATTAGCTTGTTATTGGGGTGTCCTAAATTGTAACGTTATAAAACAGCGTTTTTTTGTGATTTTTTTTTTAGAAGGAAAAGAAAGAAATGAAGTTATTGAATTTTGAAGTATGGTTTTATATATATTTAACGAATACAAAAAAGTTCTTTTTAAAGCAAAAAAAAATTATAACAGATTTCTAAGCCTATTTCATGGGCGTCTTGTCGCTGCAGTCTTCAATCGGCGGGAAAGATCCGCCTCGTAATTCTTGACTGAAACAAAAAATCAAAAAAGGATTAAATTTTTGTTTTCTTCAGGGTGAACTAAAAAAAGGCAGAAAAAAATGTGAAATTAAAAATTTCGGCGGGTTTAAGAAAGAAATGTGTTTAAAAAAAAATTTAAGGTGCTATAGCAATTGTTTAAATAAACTTTTTGACGAACTTTTTTAGTTCACTTAGAAGAGAATTTAATACTGAAGGAAAAAATTGTTGGTTCAATTAAATAAGTCGTTTAGTTTTTTTTGCTATTGCGCCCACCAATTTAGAAAAATCGTGAAAATAAAAACTGGTGAAAACGCGTTTTAAAGTTTTCAATAGGAAAAAATATCAATTTTTAGTTACTTACGTTGAAAATCTGCTACTCAGCTATTCCTGGTCAATATATCAGTCCTTCTTTTGATGCATTTGATGGAGTCTACGAGCTGTATGAGCCTCTTTACGGCTAAATGCCTGGCGCTTGTTCTCTCCCTCGATCCGTCGCGTGTCAGCGATATCAGTAAACATTTTGCACTGCTGGTCTATATTCAAATTAAGCAACTGCATGACACTCAGAATCGCTGAATACCCTTCGTTGAACATACCTGCAGTCGTGTAGGCAGCAATTTCAACGATCTTTTGGCCCGAATTGAGGTGTTTTGAAATGATGAGCCAAATTGTTGAGTTGAACGACTCATTGGAATTTTGAGTATAACCGCATAAGCATCGCGTTAAAGAGGTTACCGTCTGAGAGATCTTCATAAATTGGGCGAATGTGTTTCTCAACTTCTTTATTAATCAATCGATCGGGATGATTCAGCGTTGCTGTTATAGCTTCTTTCATCTTTTGGACAGAATCCACGTCCCTTCTAATGGCCAAACCATAATATTCTTACGATGTGTACAAATTCTTACAATCTGAACAAAACTAGTTATTAATGCTACAAACTAGTAGGTAAAGTCACGTACACTAAATGAATCATACACATTTGTACTTCTATTAGACACATTAAGACTCGACTGGATACAACCATGGATTATAACTATTGTATTGAACAACCCTTCAACCTTTTTCAGGTATGAAACTCTGAATAGAAAGTCGGAGTGGCGAGCGCTCGCATACCTGCTCCACGCTCGTTTGCTTTATATTCTTGGAAATATTTAGAATTGGCCTTTATCACTTTGCAAATATATTCTTAGATAGTTTATCTATCGATTTAAGCAATAAAAAAAACACGATTTTTTGACATTTTATTTCAGGACATCCCCTTATGTCAGAAAACTGTTACTTTCTTTTAAGAAGATGTAAATATTTTAGAGACGTATGTTAACGAGTACCTGCATCAACATTTACGTTTAATGATTTAGTTTAACGCTACTGCTCATTTTATGGCATATGTTCAATAATTCGTACATCTCCGAAAATATTAATAATAATCATAATTTTTAGTTTCTTTGGAAGATAATTAAGACATTTGTTGGGTAAGAGATAGTTGGTAGATATCAGAATACGATGATATATTTACATTACATCAAAATTATAAGCTGTGATTGAAATTCTTTCTAAAGGATTGTCAGCAATTGTCTTCTTATAAGATTAAAATATATTCTATTATATTTTCTTTTAATTCAAACTGTAGAGTATTTAGCATTTTCTTTGGCTTCTAACGCGTCTAATGTCATATTTGATGTTTCCTTTACACTTTATACAAATGAAATTTGGTAAAACTTGTAATTTTTTGCAAAATTACAAAAATAAATAATTTTATACAAAACATCAGAATAGAGATCACAGATAAATGTGAATAATTATAATAAATGCTAATCTTTTACTAACAAATTGCTTCATAACTTGAAAACCAAAGCCGACGAAAAGTTATTGAGAATGAAAATCTTGATAATATATTTCACAGTTATTTAAATCGGCGAGGTCGCCATTCCCAATAATTAAACTCTTAATAATAATTTCGTTTAATAAGACAAATTATAAAGAATACGAGATAGAAGAGGGGAAGAAGAAGCTAATTTGTGTATTGTATTTCTTTCTATATAATATGATTTTATAAATATAAATTTAATTCCAAATCAAGTTTTGCACAGATTATTTACGTATCCAGCGGCTTTGGTAGGTACTCGCACTGATAAATATCCGTCGATGTATGGGATGGGATACATAAATCGGAACACCTAAATATTTTCGTTTTTAGTGGTTTCATAGAAAAAACTACACAGCAGTAAGTTGTGCTATATGGAGGAGCACACACAGTGATAGATAATGTTTTTTCTGAAAGTCATTTTTTAAATAAGATTTTAAGGTCATTATCATTTTTTTGTGGGACCATATATTTGTTTAATACATTAATCGATCCATCTCGATATTCCCTACAAAGATTTAATTTAACAGTTACTTTAACTCTAATTTTTCAAATTGAAAATATGAAAGTCAAAGAGAACGTAAATACAAGGAGACCATTTCGCATCTTTCCTTGTTTTCCATATATTGTTGATTCTTGATTATCGTAACTCATAATAATAAATATCAGGATATTAGAAAACAGCTTCTCGTATACCGATCGTCATATATTTCAAACTAAATGGTACAAACAAACAATTCAGCGCTACATAAAATCTTACGCGTCCCATACCTTTCTTGTCAATAATACATATTATATTTCTTAATATATTTTCAAATATATGTGTCTTAATATAAGTAATTCCTCCTAATTGCTTTCTTTTTGTAGTTCAAACCATCTAAGCCTTTCATGGAGAGTTATTATCAAGTAAATTTTCAAAGTTCGTTCGCCTCTGTATTCGTAGCTGCGTTTATAAAATCTAGAAGAGTTTCCTGGATATCATCTTGTGTGTCGGTATTATGTTCCTTATCAGTTTCAAACCAGTTCATCACAGCGATACTGTCGCACCCTCCGCATCCTGGTATTTTGTTCAGTTTAGTAAGAGCTTCGTCTATGTCTTTTTTTATTATTTCGGGGTCTTCCGAACTCTGTTCGCTTTCATCTTTCAAAAGCTTGTCCCACGCGTTTTTCAGTATTGGACTCTTGATTTTTGACCAAGCATTATGTACCATACGACAGCAATCGTCTATATTTAATTGGGAATAGATGTGTATAAGTTCTTCCTCTGAAACGCTGTTAGATGTTGGCATTAATGATTCTAGCAGTTTGTTTCTGTACATTCGCTTGAAACATGCGATTATTCTACGATCTATTGGTTGTATGAATGGTGCAGCCTCATACGAATAGTACATGATTTTAACAAATTCATCTTTTGTACTTATTGTCCTGTTTTCGCGATCCGAGCCTCCGTTATGTAACAACAACAGAGTTTTCTCTCTGTGTCCGTTTTTCTGTTGTCTTTCTGTAACTAATTTTAAGAAACATTTATTGAACCATTCATTGAGTATGTTACTGTCCATGAAAGGCTTGGTGTTAGTTTTGTTCATAATTGATGGATAACTTGTGTGAAAACTTTTGAAAGATGGAAAATGCTCAATCGTGGCGATTATTAGTACCGGCAGCTTATGACATCCGGTAGCATTTGCACAGAGAAATGTAGTAACTTGTCCTTCTCCCATTCTTCTCCTTGATTGCGATTTCTCAAAGAGCAGAGTTTTTTCTGGTACTGCTTTCCACATTAGTGCTGCGCAGTCGGCATTGTAAACATTATCCAATGTGTACTCCCCGTCTTGTAGAAGTTTTCTAATCTCAGCTTTGAAGATATCCGCTTCATATTGATTTCCTAAATCTTTACTGATATCCTTTTTACGGAAATTGGAACGTTCTTTAAATCTTGTCACCCAACGGAGACTGCCTTTAAAACTATGATTTGTGCGAAATTGTGCATTCAATTCCCGAGCTTTATCCTTTAACATTGCATTTGTTACATTTCTGTTTTCTTTTGTACATTGTGTGTACCACTGGTGAAGAGCTTTGTGGAAATTCGGAACAGAGCATCCCACTTCTAATACTGTTGTGTAACGGCTAGTAGCTGCTGAGTTGGTCTCAAATAATTTTATTATCTCTTCTCGTCTTGATCTTATCGTGGACGCGGTGGCACGCCCAATTCCATACTTTTTTGCTATGGATCTATGAGACTCACCTTTGTCTATCATCTGAAGGATTTCATATTTTTTCTCAACTGTCAACCGTAACCGTTTTCGTGTTGGAGCCATTATTGTTTGTAACGTTTCAAATGTAAATACCGCACTGAAATGTTGTGACGAGATTTTACTTCAACAGTTACAGTCGTCGACAATCTTAATAGGGGGAAACAAATACTATATGGATTATATACCTATATAACTATATACGTATATATGTATATGAGGTACACTATGGAAAATTATACAACATTCTGATGATTGAACGTTCCGATAATGTATGTATGTGATGTGTAATCGAGATTATATTGTATATCAAAATAATATTCGACTAATAAAATAATATTCGACCAAGAGTTGATAGAAGCAAGCAGCGTGAAAGTGAGAATTTAATATGAGAATAATGAGAACAATTCTTTTTGCAAATAGTTTATAAATAAATGGTTCCTTGTAACTGAATTTATATTTCTGTCTATTCTACAGACGGTAACATTTTCGAGAATACTAATAATCCATTGTTTCTGCGAATATTGCAAAGCTTCTTTCCATGGTTTTATTTTTCGAGTATTTTTACGTAATTTTGTAAGAGCACAAGATAATGATAATGATTGTTTTTAATGCTTGTGTGGAAAAGACTACACGAGACAAAGTTACGCTATTTCGAGGAGCAAACGCAGTGGTAGATAATGCTTTTTCTAAGAGCCATTTTTTAAATAAGATTTGAAGGTCATCGTCATTTTTTGTGGGACCATATATTTGTTTAATACATTAATCGGTCCATCTTGATATTCCCTATAAAGGTTTAAGGTAACAGTTGCTTTAACTCTAATTTATCAAATTGAAAGTATGAAAGTCAAAGAGAACGTAAATAGAAGAATACCATTTCGCGTCTTTTCTTGTCTTGCCTATATTGCAGAACCTTGATTATAGGAACTAATAATAATAAATATCCGGATAGTAGGAAAACAGCATTTCGTATACCCAGTGACATATATTTCAAAAAAAATGTTACAAACAAACAATTAAACGCTACATAAAATCTTACCCATCTCATTCCTTACTTGACACTAAAGCATATTATATTTCTTTATAAATTTAATGTATATGTTTTAATATAAGTAGTTTCTCCGAGTTACTTTCATTTTGTAGTTCAAATCATCTAGGCCTTTTATGAAGAGCTGCCATCATCAAGTATATCTTCAAATTTCTCGTCAGTAGGTTTGTTCGCTTCTGTATCCATAGTTGCATTTATAAACTGCATAAGAGCACTGTTGAGATCATCTTCTTGTGGGGCGGCATGTTTCTTATTAGTTTCAAACCAGTTCATCACAGCAATACTGTCGCACTCTCGGCATTCTGGTATTTTACTCAGTTCTTTAAGTGCTTCATCTATGTCCTGTCTTATTTCGGGCTCTTCCAAACTCTGTCCGCTTTCATCCTTCAGAAGGTTGTCCCACGCGTTTTTCAGTATTGACGTGCTGACATTTGTCCAAGCATGACTTGCCATGCGGCAACAATCCCACATCTTTAAGTCACACTGGTCATTTACCATTCCTTGAATTGTATAGGGTTCAGTACATGGAACTATTGTTTTCAGCAATTGGATTTTGCACTTTCGCTTGAAACACTCGATTATTCCATGATCCATTGGTTGTATGAGCGGTGCAGCGTCGTATGAAAGATACATGATTTTAACTAATTCATCTTTTGTACTTACTATCCCGGTTTCGTGATGAGGGAAAACGTTATCTAGCAACAGCAGAGTTTTCATTCTGCGCCCTATTTTTTGTTGTCTTTCTCTAACTGATTTTAAGAAACATTCATCGAACCATTCATCGAAAAGGTTACTGTCTATGATAGGCAGGGCGCTACCTCTGTAGATACTTGTCAGAATTCTGAAGGATTTTAAACATGGAGGATTCATTTCTGTTCCGACTACTAGTACTGGCAACCGATGATTTCCGGTAGCATTTGCACCAAGAAGTATCGTAACTTTTTCTCCGTGCGGGTTACGCGTGTTTTGTGATGCCGTATACAGTGCAGTGTTTTGCGGTAGTGCTGTCCACAGTATTCCAAAGCAATCGGCATTGTAAACGTTATCCAATGTGTATTCTCCGCTTTGCAGAAGAGATTTAAGTTGAGCTTTGCAGATATTCGCTTCTTTTTCATTTCCCGTTTTTACATCTCCAATCAGATCCGTTGCACGTATACTGTAACGTCTTTTAAAAGCTGTCACCCAAGACAAAGTGGCATGAAAATTATCAGTACCGCGAATTTTTATACTCAATTCCCGAGCTTTACTCTGTAACATCTCATTCGTTATTGTTATGTTTTTATCTGTATATCGTATGTACCACTGCTGAAGAGCTGTTTTGAATTTTTCATTAGCTTCATGTGCTGTATAATATTTGGAAGTGCTAGGACGCGCTAAGCTGTTCTGGAATTCTTCTTGTATCACTGCACTGTTGTATTTTATGGTGTACACAGTTGCCCTTGAAATATTGTACCGTTCTTCTATGGTTACACGAGTCTCACCTCTTTCTATCATTTGAGTGATATCGTATTTCTCGACAAGTGTCAACATTCCGAAGGTCCGTTTTACAGCCATTATTGTTTGTAACGTTTCGAATGTAAATACCGTACTGAAATATTGTGACGAGATTTTATTTCGACAGTTACAGTCGTTGACAATCTTAATAGGGGGAAACAAGTACTATATGGATTATATACCTATATAGCTATATACGTATAAATGTATATGACATACACTATGGAGAATTATACAACATTCTGATGATTGAACGTTCCGATAATGTATGTATGTGATGTATAATCGAGATTATATTGTATATCAAAATAATATTCGACTAATAAAATAATATTCGACCAAGAGTTGATAGAAGCAAGCAGCGTGAAAGTGAGAATTTAATATGAGAATAATGAGAACAATTTTTTTTGCAAATAGTTTATAAATAAATGGTTCCTTGTAACTGAATTTATATTTCTGTCTATTCTACAAACGGTAACATTTTCGAGAATACTAATAATCCATTGTTTCTGCGAATATTGCAAAGCTTCTTTCCATGGTTTTATTTTTCGAGTATTTTTACGTAATTTTGTAAGAGCACAAGATAATGATAATGATTGTTTTTAATGCTTGTGTGGAAAAGACTACACGGGACAAAGTTACGCTATTTCGAGGAGCAAACGCAGTGGTAGATAATGCTTTTTCTAAGAGCCATTTTTTAAATAAGATTTGAAGGTCATCGTCATTTTTTTGTGGGACCATATATTTGTTTAATACATTGATCGGTCCATCTTTATATTCCCTATAAAGGTTTAAGGTAACAGTTGCTTTAACTCTAATTTATCAAATTGAAAGTATGAAAGTCAAAGAGAACGTAAGTAGAAGAATACCATTTCGCGTCTTTTCTTGTCTTGCCTATATTGCAGAACCTTGATTATAGGAACTAATAATAATAAATATCCGGATAGTAGGAAAACAGCTTTTCGTATACCCAGTGACATATATTTCAAAAAAAAATGTTACAAACAGACAATTAAACGCTACATAAAATCTTACCCATCTCATTCCTTACTTGACACAAAAGCATATTATATTTCTTTATAAATTTAATGTATATGTTTTAATATAAGTAGTTTCTCCGAGTTACTTTCATTTTGTAGTTCAAATCATCTAGGCCTTTTATGAAGAGCTGCTATCATCAAGTATATCTTCAAATTTCTCGTCAGTTGGTTTGTTCGCTTCTGTGTCCATAATTGCATTCGTAAAGTGCACAAGAGAACTGTTGAGATCGAATTAATGGTGGGGCATGTTTCTTGTTAGTTTCAAACCAGTTCATCACAGCGATACTGTCGCACTCTCCGCATCCTGGTATTTTACTCAGTTCTTCAAGTGCTTCATCTATGTCCTGTCTTATTTCGGGCTCTTCCAAACTCTGTCCGCTTTCATCATTCAGAAGGTTGTCCCACGCGTTTTTCAGTATTGACGTGCTGACACTTGTCCAAGCATGACTTGCCATGCGGCAACAATCCCACATATTTAAGTCACACTGGTCTTTTACCGTTCTTTGCAGTGTATAGGGTTTAGTACATGGAACTAATGTTTTCAGCAATTGGATTTTGCACTTTCGCTTGAAACACTCGATTATTCCATGATCCATTGGTTGCATGAGCTGTGCGGCGTCGTATGAAAGATACATGATTTTAACTAATTCATCTTTTGTACTTACTATCCCGGTTTCGTGATGAGGGAAAACGTTATCTAGCAACAGCAGAGTTTTCATTCTGCACCCTAATTTTTGTTGTCTTTCTCTAACTGATTTTAAGAAACATTCATCGAACCATTCATCGAAAAGGTTACTGTCTATGATAGGCAGGTCGCTACCTCTGTAGATACTTGTCAGAATTCTGAAGGATTTTAAACATGGAGGATTCATTTCTGTTCCGACTACTAGTACTGGCAACCGATGACTTCCGGTAGCATTTGCACCAAGAATTATCGTAACTTTTTCTTCGTGCAGGGTACGCATGTTTTGTGATGCCGTATACAGTGCAGTGTTTTGTGGTAGTGCTGTCCACAGTATTCCTAAGCAATCGGCATTGTAAACGTTATCCAATGTGTATTCTCCGCATTGCAGAAAATATTTAAGTTGAACTTTGCAGATATTCGCTTCTTTTTCATTTACCGTTTCCACATCTCCAATCGTATCCTTTATACGTTTTTTAAATTGATACACCCAAGACATACCGGCTTGAAAATAAGCAGCACCGCGAATTTGTATACTCAATTCCCGAGCTTTATTCCCTATCATCTCATTCGTTATTGTTATGTTTTTATTTTTATATCGTATGTACCACTGCTGAAGAGCTGTTTGGAATTTTTCCTTAGCATCGTGTGCTGTTAAATATTTGGAAGTGCTAGGACGCGCTAACCTGTTCTGGAATTCTTCTTGTATCACTGAACGTTTGAATTTTACGGTTTGCGCAGTTCTCCATGTAATATTGTACCGTTCTTCTATGGTTTCACGAGCCTCACCTCTTTCTATCATTTGAGTGATATCGTATTTCTCGGCAATTGTCAACATTCCGAAGGTCCGTTTTTTAGCCATTATTGTTTGTAACGTTTCGAATGTAAATACCGCACTGAAATATTGTGACGAGATTTTATTTCGACAGTTACAGTCGTTGACAATCTTAATAGGGGGAAACAAGTACTATATGGATTATATACCTATATAGCTATATACGTATAAATGTATATGACATACACTATGGAGAATTATACAACATTCTGATGATTGAACGTTCCGATAATGTATGTATGTGATGTATAATCGAGATTATATTGTATATCAAAATAATATTCGACTAATAAAATAATATTCGACCAAGAGTTGATAGAAGCAAGCAGCGTGAAAGTGAGAATTTAATATGAGAATAATGAGAACAATTTTTTTTGCAAATAGTTTATAAATAAATGGTTCCTTGTAACTGAATTTATATTTCTGTCTATTCTACAAACGGTAACATTTTCGAGAATACTAATAATCCATTGTTTCTGCGAATATTGCAAAGCTTCTTTCCATGGTTTTATTTTTCGAGTATTTTTACGTAATTTTGTAAGAGCACAAGATAATGATAATGATTGTTTTTAATGCTTGTGTGGAAAAGACTACACGAGACAAAGTTACGCTATTTCGAGGAGCAAACGCAGTGGTAGATAATGCTTTTTCTAAGAGGCATTTTTTAAATAAGATTTGAAGGTCATCGTCATTTTTTTGTGGGACCATATATTTGTTTAATACATTGATCGGTCCATCTTGATATTCCCTATAAAGGTTTGAGTTAACAGTTGCTTTAACTCTAATTTATCAAATTGAAAGTATGAAAGTCAAAGAGAATGTAAATAGAAGAATACCATTTCGCGTCTTTTCTTGTCTTGCCTATATTGCAGAACCTTGATTATAGGAACTAATAATAATAAATATCCGGATAGTAGGAAAACAGCTTTTCGTATACCCAGTGACATATATTTCAAAAAAAATGTTACAAACAAACAATTAAACGCTACATAAAATCTTACCCCTCTCATTCCTTACTTGACACAAAAGCATATTATATTTCTTTATAAATTTAATGTATACGTTTTAATATAAGTAGTTTCTCCGAGTTACTTTCATTTTGTAGTTCAAATCATCTAGGCCTTTTATGAAGAGCTGCTATCATCAAGTATATCTTCAAATTTCTCGTCAGTTGGTTTGTTCGCTTCTGTGTCCATAGTTGCATTCGTAAAGTGCACAAGAGAACTGTTGAGATCGAATTAATGGTGGGGCATGTTTCTTGTTAGTTTCAAACCAGTTCATCACAGCGATACTGTCGCACTCTCCGCATCCTGGTATTTTACTCAGTTCTTCAAGTGCTTCATCTATGTCCTGTCTTATTTCGGGCTCTTCCAAACTCTGTCCGCTTTCATCATTCAGAAGGTTGTCCCACGCGTTTTTCAGTATTGACGTGCTGACATTTGTCCATGCATGACTTGCCATGCGGCAACAATCCCACATATTTAAGTCACACTGGTCTTTTACCATTCCTTGCATTGTATAGGGTTGAGTACATGGAACTAATGTTTTCAGCAATTGGATTTTGCACTTTCGCTTGAAACACTCGATTATTCCATGATCCATTGGTTGCATGAGCTGTGCAGCGTCGTATGAAAGATACATGATTTTAACTAATTCATCTTTTGTACTTACTATCCCGGTTTCGTGATGAGGGAAAACGTTATCTAGCAACAGCAGAGTTTTCATTCTGCGCCCTATTTTTTGTTGTCCTTCTCTAACTGATTTTAAGAAACATTCATCGAACCATTCATCGAAAAGGTTACTGTCTATGATAGGCAGGTCGCTACCTCTGTAGATACTTGTCAGAATTCTGAAGGATTTTAAACATGAAGGATTCATTTCTGTTCCGACTACTAGTACTGGCAACCGATGACTTCCGGTAGCATTTGCACCAAGAAGTATCGTAACTTTTTCTGCGTGCAGGGTACCCATCTTTTGTGATGCCGTATACAGTGCAGTGTTTTGCGGTAGTGCTGTCCACAGTATTCCTAAGCAATCGGCATTGTAAACGTTATCCAATGTGTATTCTTCGCTTTGCAGAAAACATTTAAGTTGAACTTTGCAGATATTCGCTTCTTTTTCATTTACCGTTTCTACATCTCCAATCGTATCCTTTATACGTCTTTTAAATAGATGCACCCAAGTCGTACCGGCTTGAAAATTAGCAGCACCGCGAATTTTTATACTCAATTCCCGAGCTTTATTCCCTATCATCTCATTCGTTATTCTTATGTTTTTATTTTTATATCGTATGTACCACTGCTGAAGAGCTGTTTGGAATTTTTCATTAGCATCGTGTGCTGTTAAATATTTGGAAGTGCTAGGACGCGCTAACCTGTTCTGGAATTCTTCTTGTATCATTGCACGTTTGAATTTTACGGTTTGCGCAGTTCTCCATGTAATATTGTACCGTTCTTCTATGGTTTCACGAGCCTCACCTCTTTCTATCATTTGAGTGATATCGTATTTCTCGGCAATTGTCAACATTCCGAAGGTCCGTTTTTTAGCCATTATTGTTTGTAACGTTTCGAATGTAAATACCGCACTGAAATGTTGTGACGAGATTTTACTTCAACAGTTACAGTCGTCGACAATCTTAATAGGGGGAAACAAATACTATATGGATTATATACCGATATAACTATATACGTATATATGTATATGAGGTACACTATGGAAAATTATACAACATTCTGATGATTGAACGTTCCGATAATGTATGTATGTGATGTATAATCGAGATTATATTGTATATCAAAATAATATTCGACTAATAAAATAATATTCGACCAAGAGTTGATAGAAGCAAGCAGCGTGAAAGTGAGAATTTAATATGAGAATAATGAGAACAATTTTTTTTGCAAATAGTTTATAAATAAATGGTTCCTTGTAACTGAATTTATATTTCTGTCTATTCTACAAACGGTAACATTTTCGAGAATACTAATAATCCATTGTTTCTGCGAATATTGCAAAGCTTCTTTCCATGGTTTTATTTTTCGAGTATTTTTACGTAATTTTGTAAGAGCACAAGATAATGATAATGATTGTTTTTAATGCTTGTGTGGAAAAGACTACACGAGACAAAGTTACGCTATTTCGAGGAGCAAACGCAGTGGTAGATAATGCTTTTTCTAAGAGGCATTTTTTAAATAAGATTTGAAGGTCATCGTCATTTTTTTGTGGGACCATATATTTGTTTAATACATTGATCGGTCCATCTTGATATTCCCTATAAAGGTTTGAGTTAACAGTTGCTTTAACTCTAATTTATCAAATTGAAAGTATGAAAGTCAAAGAGAATGTAAATAGAAGAATACCATTTCGCGTCTTTTCTTGTCTTGCCTATATTGCAGAACCTTGATTATAGGAACTAATAATAATAAATATCCGGATAGTAGGAAAACAGCTTTTCGTATACCCAGTGACATATATTTCAAAAAAAATGTTACAAACAAACAATTAAACGCTACATAAGATCTTACCCATCTCATTCCTTGCTTGACACAAAAGCATATTATATTTCTTTATATATTTAATGTATATATATATGGTTTAATTCTAGGATAATTCAGGGATCGATTCTGAAAATCGAGTTTATTGTGAAAATACTTAAATGAAATACAGGAGTAAACAACAATTAATAATTAACCATAATTAATAACAGTAATAATTAAATAAACAACAACCAATTAATAACAGTAAACAATAAATGGCAAGTTCTGTGCAATGTCTACCTGAAAATCGAGAATCGATTTTCAACGTCCTGAGCAACCAATCTTTCTCCGTCAATCTTCAATGTTTTAAATAATTACTCTTTCTTCTGTGATCTTGTCTATCTCCGATGTTGATCTCCGTCCGTCCGTTGGGGAAATGCGTGTCTCTCAAAATGGCTTTTCGTAAAACAAAGAAAGCCGCTCTGCTCGTGAAACAAAAGAAGTCGTGCTGTCCGTAAAACAGAGAAAGTCCCCTTGTTTATCCGCATTTGAACTCTTAAAGAGTTTACATATATACGAGCTATTTTCATTTTGTAGTTCAAATCATTTAGGCCTTTTATGGAGAGCTATCATCAAGTATATCTCGAAAGTTCTCGTCAGTAAGTTTGTTCGCTTCTGTATCCATAGCTGCATTTATAAAATCTATAAGAGTACTGCTGATATCGACTTGTATGTTGATATTATGTTTCTTATCACTTTCAAACCAGTTCATCACAGCAATACTGTCGCACCCTCCGCATCCTGGCATTTTGTTCAGTTTTTTAAGTGCTTTATCTATGTCCTTTTTTATTATTTCGGGGTCTTCCGAACTCTGTTCGCTTTCATCTTTCAAAAGCTTGTCCCATGCGTTTTTCAGTATTGGACTCTTGACTTTTGACCAAGCATTATGTACCATACGACAGCAATCGTCTATATATAATTGGGAATAGATGTGTATAAGTTCTTCCTCTGAAACGCTGTTAGATGTTGGTATTAATGATTCTAGCAATTCGTTTCCGTACATTCGCTTGAAACATGCGATTATTCCATGATCCATTGGTTATATGAGCGGTGCAGCGTCATTTGAAAGATACATAATTTTAACTAATTCATCTTTTGTACTTATTATCCCGCTTTCGTGATGAGTGGCAACGTTATTTAGGAAGAGCAGAGTTTTCTTTCTTCGCCCGATTTTCTGTTGTCTTTCTGTTACTGATTTTAAGAAACATTCATCGGACCATTCATTGAAAAGTTTACTGTCTATCATAGGCTTGGTGTTAGCTTTGTAGATAATTGACAGAACTCCGGAGGATGTTAAACATGGAGGATCCTTCCGATTACTAGTACCGGCAACTTGTGACATCCGGTAGCATTTGCACAAAAAAATGTAAGAACTTTTTCTCCGTACGGGCTTTTCTTTGATTGCGATGCCTCAAAGAGCAGAGTTCTTTCTGGTACTGTTCTCCATATTAGTCCTAAGCAATCGGCATTGTAAACGTTATCCAATGTGTATTCTCCGTCTTGCAGAAGATTTTTGAGCTGAGCTTTGGAGTAATCCGCTTCACCTTCATTTACGATTTCTAAATCTTCATTCGTATCCGTATTACGGAAATCATAACGTTTTCTAAAACTTGCCACCCAAAGCTTACTGCCTTTAAAAGGTAAAGTACTGCGAAATTTTTTATTCAATTCGTGAGCTTTAGTCGCTAACATCTCATTTGTTACTGTTATGTTTTTATTTGTACAGCGTATGTACCACTGGCGAAGAGTTCTGTCGAAATTCGCACAAGAGGCTGCACTTCCAAAAACTGTTGTGGAACTGCTAGTAGCCGCTGAGTTGCTCTCGAAACATTCCGTTATTCCATCTTGCATTTTTTTTATATTGTATATGGCGCCTTTTGAAATACCATACTTTTGTGCTATTATTTTGTAATGGACACCTTCTTCCATCATTTGGAGGATTTCCTGTTTCTTTTCAACTGACTACCATTTCCTTCTTTTTGTTAGAGCCACTATTTTTTGTAACATTTCGTATGTAAATACCGCACTGAAATGTTGTGACGAGATTTTATTTCGACAGTTACAGTCGTCGACGATTTTGATAGGAGGAAACAAATACTATATGGATTATATACTTATATAGGTATATACGTATACAGGGTGGTTGGTAACTGATGGTACAAGCGGAAAGAGGGTGATTCTACGCGAAAAAAGAAGTCGAAAATATACAATAAAAATTTTTCGTTTGAGGCTTTGTTTTCGAGAAAATCGACTTTGAATTTTCGCTCGGTACGCGTGCGGTACGGTATAACGGATCTCACTGTAGATCGTCGCCTCGATGGAAAAATAAAAAAAAAAAAAATTAAAAAAAAATGTTTATTGTATATTTTCGACTTCTTTTTTCGCGTAGAATCACCTCCTTTCCGCTTGTACCACCAGTTACCAACCACCCTGTATATGTATCTGACATGCATTATGGAGAATTATACAACATTCTGATGATTGAACGTTGTGATAATGTATGTATGTGATGTATAATCGAGGTTATATTCTATATCAAAATAACGAATAATATTTCACTGAGAGTTGACGGAAGGAAGCAGCATGAAAGTAAGAATTTATTATGAGATTATTATGAGCGGTAACCTTGTCAAGAAGACTAATAATTCATTGTTTCTGCGAATATTGCAAAGCTTCTTTTCATGATTTTATTTTTCGAGTATTTTTACGTAATTTTGTAAGAGCAAAAATAATGATTCTAACTACGGAGACAGGCGAATCAAAAATAATTCTAATTTTAGACATCAGTGAATTATGGAACTACACGTATCATTGTGCTTTATTGTTAATATCGAGTAATTTGAAAACAGTGTCTTCTTCCGTAAAAAATTTAACGTAGATTATACCTATGAAATTTGAATTTTTAATACGTACTGGCAACTTGCCTTTTTCGATTGCAAGTAAGCAATGCTGAAATTGCGATCATTAAATATAGATATCTTGAAAATAAAGATTTATGTTAATCCCGATGTTATTCTGTATTTTATTTGGGCGTTACTTAGGAGAATCCTGTTTCAAAAACTCAATTTAGTACCGTTCTGTACTATCGACCATTTGTCATAAATCACTAGATTTAGGACAATAGGAACCCATGCGCAGCTGACTACGAAAACATGAATGACGCATAAGCGATTGCCCGATCGCTACTCAAATCCGGTGCATTAAGCAAATTATATACACTGCTATATGCACAAGTATGCGAACACTCGGTGCAACTCAAACAAAACGTTTATATAATTATTATATTTTAAAGATTATATTAGAAATATGTTTCTCTAGTGTTAACTCCTTAATTCTCGTCGTAAATGGTATTAAATGTACTGCCAAATCGAAACTGGAACGAGGAAAATATACTTTTGCCAAACAAGTCCCATATTCATTACTAGTAACTAGCTAACACTTGATAAAATCTATATAAACTTATAGAATGTAATTGAATAAACGCATATTGCAATCATTCTAAACTCTCAACATTGTACAGATATGTATGCTTACAATCACTGACCTTAGCTGTTTTCATGGAAGTAATGTTCATTCATCTTCAATTGTGTTTTGCTTTTTAATTACACTAATGAATATCAACTATTGTATTGGACAATATCGACTAATCGCACAAGGTTAACAGAGATAAGATCAGATGCGAATGTACATTATAGAGCCTTATTTCAAATATATTTTATGTACTTGCAATAATTTGGAAGTGTCTTAATGCTTACGCACGGTAGTATATACTCACTCTACGAACAATTTTTATGATTTCCCGTTGTGAAACCAGATTTGTCTAAAGCAGTAAAAATTAGTTTCTATTCCACGCAAGAAATTGACATTGACGGAGGAATTTTTTTTTTCCGGAAAATTTTTTACTGTCT
Organism: Bombus vancouverensis nearcticus; assembly: GCF_051014615.1. Taxonomy (NCBI): domain Eukaryota; kingdom Metazoa; phylum Arthropoda; class Insecta; order Hymenoptera; family Apidae; genus Bombus; species Bombus vancouverensis. The sequence continues at coordinate 6,923,618 of NC_134915.1, forward strand.
CGACTTGGAGCATGCATAAATTGTATAAATTAAATTCATCTACTGTAAGAAGGAATCCAAAGCTGAGGACGGCAGTAAATTTGGTCGCAATAAAGAGGATTTTACGGGCGCCTAATAACGGTTTATTGGGGTTATTGTGAGCCTGAATAAGCATGTTTGCACATTTCGTTACTATTTAGTCCGAAATCGAAGATTTGGGTCGCAGGAAATAACATGCAACATTGTAGAAAACTACTGGGAAAATTTTAATGGGCTATAGGTACAATTGAAAGTGTTGACAGGCCGGAAAAGATATATTATCCCGGTGAGTTATATGGCCTTTGGAGCAGCGACTAATTATAAAGGTATACCTAACTGTCTTGGGTCCTTAATAGTTGTAAAATGCATGTGGATGGTGGGAATATCGGAAATTTTGGTATAAAAGGACGTTTCGGTAGAGAGAATAGCCAGTTACGAGTAAGTTGCGAGCAGTTGCAGTTGCGAGCAGTTGCAGTTGCGAGTTAGTCTTTCCTCGGTAGTTGTCGAGTTGTGAGTTGTTGGTCATGAGCTTCAATTATTATAAATAAATCTATATAATAAATAAAATCTCATATAATTCTGGGACCCCGTGCCGGGATTGAACAAAACAGAAAACGAACTATTTAACAGATCGTGTTAACTAATTTAACTATTGGCGTAGTAATTGTGCAACTGAGTTGATATCAAGTCGATATCACGATGAGCGAAGGATCAAATGCGGACAATACCATGGTGGATATCGAAGAAAAGTGCATTGTTAACGATAAGCCTGAACGAATCGAAACAGTGAAAGTTGCGGAGTTCAAAGATGAACTCCAGAAACGAAGATAAAAAGCAGTTCGTAAGAAGAAAGAACTGCAAGCGCGTAAGAGCTTCCATTGCTTTGAAAATTGAGCATGGACGAAGAAGACGAAGAAGATGAAGGACGAAGAGCGCAAAGTGTTTGAAACACACGTAAGAGTCGACAACAGAAACGCACTCGTCTTAATATTCAAAGCTGGTAACAACGTCAATGTGCAAAGCTGGTCGCTGGAATTTGAGGAAATGTGCCACCTTTATGATTGGATTGACGTGCAGCGAGTAATATACGCGACTTTTACGCGTTCGGCAAAATTGTTCGTTAACTATGAAATGTGCTTTAAAAGTTGCAAAATAACGAAGGAAATGTTGAGTACCGAATTTGCACAAAAGGTAGACGCGCACAAGGTGCATAAGGGATTGTCGCATCGAACCAAGGACGCAGAGACATACCAATAGTTCGACATACCTAAGCAAGTGAATGTGGAGAGTTCAGTTGTGATAAAATATATCATCGACGGAATTTGTGACGAGGAAGACCGACAAAATAATACTGTATGGCGCCAAGGATATTCGCGAATTAAAAGAGAAGTTCGCCCCGTGCGAGGCCATGAAATAAAACGCGAAGACGGAAAGAAGAAAAATCCGAGAAGACGAGTCGCCACAGAGTTGCACAGAAACCGGTGCGACGGTGTTTTCTGTGCGAAAACAAAGATCATCTAAGTGCGAAATGTTCAACAAAAAGCAAAGCTGCTAGATGTTTCAAATGTCAAGAGTACGGGCACATCGCATTGCAGTTTAACAATTTAAGTGTATCCTCTGAGGAGGCGTGTAGTGTGTCGCAATTATTACAGACGAAGTGTTGTAGAGACGTTGACACTTCGTCAACCGCGCGCGCGTAGTATCAAGGACTAATGTTCACTACTTAAAAAACAAAGAAGTCTAAAAATTATTTAAGTGGTCAATTATATTTTTCGGTAATGATTTTATGTAACAATTTTACATACTGATTATACAAAGAACAAATTAAAGGTATTAGGTTGTCCGAAAAGTTTTTTTCGTTTCATAAGGTGACAATAGATGAACAACAATTTCTGTTTTATATTATTTTATTGAATTAGATATTATCCATTCTGTCATATTTCTATTATTGTGTTCGTGCATAATTCAATAAACTAATATAAAATAAATAACATTGTGCATTTATTATTTGGTAATCTATTCAGTGTTGCAAGTTCTTCATCTATGTCCTTTTTTATTATTTCGAAGTCTTCCGAACTTTGTTCGCTTTCATGTTTCAAAGGCATGTCCCACTCATTTTTCAGTATTGCATTATTGACTCTTGATTAAGCATCATATACCATGCGACAACAATCGCTCATGTTTAATTCGTAATGATTATCTATCAGTTCTTTCTCCGTATTGCAGTTAGGTAATGGCATTAATGTTTCCAGCAAATCTTTTCGGTACATTCGCTTGAAACATGCGATTATTCCACGATCCATTGGTTGTATGAGCGGCGCAGCGTCAAATGAAAAGTTGACTTTTCATTTTATGTTGCACCGCTCATCTTATCAATGGATCGTGGAATAATCGCATGTATTAGGCGAATGTATCGAAAAGAGTTACTGGAAACATTGATGCCAATACCTCATGGCCATAAGGAAGACAATGAATAGTTCGAAAAATATTTCTTAAAATCAGTTAATACAGTACTCGCAGAATTATACAACGTTCAGGTGACAAAACGTTCCGATAATGTTTGTATATGTATATGTGTGTATATAATCCAAGTTCTACTGTATATTAAAATAACAAGCAATATTCAACCAAGAGTATAGAAGCAAGCAGCATGAGAGTGACAATTTATTGCGAGATTATAAGAATAACAAGAATTATTTTATTTGCAAATAGTTTATAAATAAATGGTTTTTTGTAACTGAATTTATATTTCTGTCTATTCTACAAACGGTAACCTTTTCAAGAATATTAATAATCCATTGTTTCTGCGAATATTGCAAAGCTTCTTTTCATGGTTTTATTTTTCGAGTATTTTTACGTAATTTTGTAAAAGCAAAAAATAATGACTACGAAGATAAAGGAGTCAAGAATGAATTGTAATTTTGGACATCGGTGAATTATGGAACTGCGTGTATCATTGTGTTTTATTATTACTATCAACTAATTTGAAAAACAGTGTCTTTCCATAGAAAATTCAACGTAGATTATATTTATGAAATTTGAATTCGTGGAAACAAAGAATTTCATACTTCTCACATAAAATGATTCATACTAGTGTTAGTTTGATTCATTTTAGAGGTTTCGATCCATCTTCTTGTAGCGAATAATTCCTTCTTTGTAATTGAAACTTATAATTTAATCGTTGATCTGACGATTTTCATTAATAAAGTATTTAGGATGCGATTGAAAACTCATTTACGTAAAACTTTTGTACATTGATCTCTCTAACTGCGTGTATCGTCCATATAACAAATGTGTGAGTGACATAATTTAACAATTAGTCGCTGTTATGATGTAAAGATTGTTGTATAAATGTATCGGTGATTATGAAAGTGGCTTAAGTCACATATTTTTTGTTTCAGGATAGTTAAAGCTTCGATGCATGAACTGAATTATGTTTAATGATACGTTTCGATTACTGTTACTTTGCGAAGATGGTTTCAAATTATTGTGATGTAAATAGACGCGAAGCAAAATAAACGATAAGCTCCTTTCTTTTTTTTAGATTCTCGACTTAGATTATTTTCATAATCATCGACACAAATATGTATGTACTGATCTGTTTGTCAACATTATCTTACATCGTCAACGTATGATCAAATTTAATTGTATATTCGTGTTATAGAAATCTGTACTAACTGTATTTATTAAATTAATTACTTTATACTTGACATATGTTTTGCTTAAAACTTTAGCTACATGTATTTTATATTTTTATAAAGGAAAATAAACAGGAAGTTTATTATATATCTACCGAATTTTGTCTATTCAATTTACCTAAGAAGTTAAAAATGCATTTTTTAATAAAATTATTTATGTTTACATATCAGAATAATTTTTTTCCTAAATATAAATTTGTAGTAAATATCTTGCAACTGCTATGTATATTTTCAGATTGGGTTCAAATTTTGTAAAATATAGTCTTGACAGTCGTGTCTCATTATAGTGCCAGCGAAGTATCAAGATGTTAAAATACAACAATCTTCAGATAAAAGTTTTTTATAACAAGAATACGAATACCTTTGCGAGTCACTGTATATGTACAGTGAGTGTGACAGATGGGCGAATACTTATGTGGCCAACTGTATATATAAACAGTACTAAATACATAGAAATAAAAATTAATGAAAAAATTCAGGATATAGCAATAATATTTTCCCAAGATAGAAATATAGGTATACTATCATTAAGTAATATTAATGTTAAAATTATCTCCTTAGATTTCCTTTTTATCCAATAACATCTTGTAATCTATTTGGTATATATCGTTATACATTTTTTTATTGAAAAAGTTTTCTGTTCTCTTTTTAAAGATTCCTTGAGATATTATTTTAACGATGTACGATATTGGTGCATCTATTTTCCAAGTTTCTATCATACGTGTTCATTTATGTGATTGTGAAAGAGTAGCTATTGTTTGGTAAGTCTGCATGTAGACGTCATTGACGCATTATACGTTACCTTGTACGTTGGATCATGACCTTATTGGGAATAAAATGCGTTTCGAAATCCTAATATGTCAGCACTTTTTTTATACAAATTTTTCTTTATAATACAGTAGAACGTTTATAGAACGGTTATATGGACTAATTGAAGGACAAGAGTACGGATAAGAATTTTCGAATTTTCGGATAACAAGATACTTTACTTTCAAGATACTTTATTGATGTTTATCTTTATATTTGTATTTCAAGAAAGAACATGGAATGCAAAAAATATGGAATTCAACTAATGAAACTAAATATTTGACTAAAGATTTATTGGTTTCAAATTCTTTTAGCTACTTAATCGCTCAACTTCCTTTGCAAATTTAATTCGATAAACTTACATTTCTTTTGTACCTCGTATTATCTGAACCCCATACCTAAAGCCTAAAATACTTCAAAATGTTAGGGAATGTCATCATTGCCGTTATATTCGTGTTCCAATTCATTATTCCAAGCACACATAACAATGGTACCATAGTCAATTATTGAAGAAGTTTCATCACATTGCAACCGTTCTATCACGTCGCGTCAACGTTATCACAATCACTGAATCCTAGTATTGTACTCAATGCAGAAAGAGCTTCTTTTATATCTTTCGTAATATTATCTTTCATTTCTTCTTTATGGTGTCTTCAATGTAGTTTACTAGCTTTTTTCGTGTTCTTTTTAGCGTCGTACATTTAACACCCGCCCAAGTGTACGTCGCCGTATAACAGCAATCCTTTAAAAATTGCTTGCAAAGCTGTATCATCCTTTCATCGGTATTATCGTTGGTAGTCAAAAAATTTTTTCTATAGAAGATCGAATTGTTTACATACGAAACGTGTTCGGATAATCGTGATTTTATTGTATAAACTTTTATTTTCAAACGTGAAAAGGAACGTGTTCGCAGCTGTTAATCCGAACATCTCGTTTGCCATTGAATGGGAAAGAGTTTTTGCACAATTTGCAGAAAATCTCCATGTGCCGTTGTATCTTCTCGCTGAAACTAGAGCTTACCGTGTTCCCCGGTATCAGGAAATTCTAGCAATATACATGTATCTCCCAGTGACATTCCCCTCTTACTTACTGTCACAGTCTGATTATTTTCCTCAAAGTAAGGTTCAATGATACCGAAAGGTGACACTTGACACTCAGTTGTTACTTCGACATTAAATTGAACAAGACTTAGCCTCTTTATAAATCTGAGATGAATTCAATACAGAGAATCCTACGCAACTGGGCCAAACTGTATTTTTAAAACTTGTTCTCTTCGCTCATTCTTCACATTCGTATTCTATGAATACAGAATATTATATATATTATATACAGAATATTATATATATATTTTATTAATTTTTGCCCGTCGGCTACAAGATGATATTGATCTATATAGATTTCTCACACATGCTTTCATTCAACTTCGATATACACCCTATATTAGACTATTACCTATTATTTATTAAAACTTGTTCATTACGATTTAAAATTTGCTAAATCATTTTGATTTGTTAGCAAATGTAGAATATTTACGTTGTCTTCCGTTGCATTTTAAATATTTTCTCATTTTTTCTTCGCCTTCTTTCACACGGATTATTATACGAGCTGCTTTATAATACTTTTGCAATTGTTTCATTGGAAACGCATTTCATTTCGAAAAGAATACATTTACTCCAGGAACCCTTATCTTAAATTTCGCTACTTCCTCTAATGATGTAACGTTCCTTTATGATAAATTTTATAGTTTCTTTTTATCTTAATCTGCTTCGTTTTCTATTCGTCTTTCCTATGCTTCTTATAATCTTCCCTGTTATTGTATAACTTGTATAAATAATCTTTGCAATCTTTTTGTAAGATTTTTCGTTCGATAGATAGATAGATATGTTTCGTATATTTCTATATACAATAATAAATAAATAAACAAACAAACAAACAAACAGACAAATAAATAAATAAATACACACACACACGCACACGCACGCACACGCACACACACAATTTTCGTGCTTTATAAGAAATTGCAAATATTTCAAATTTATAGCAACATTATATTTTTCTCCTACTAAGAAACACACAATCGTTATGAATTATTGGATTATAATATATTAAATTTACTTTCGTCTGAGTACAACGCTGAATTTCGAAGTTCGATAGTTCCGTTTTTCTTCGTTAGTTTTATTTGTATAATATTTCTTACCTGCGATTCGTGAAGAATACAAGGCGTTCAAGGATGATTTGTCACGAGCACCGTAGCGTTATGCTACACCTCTGGATCGGTGAAGATCTGCAAAAAAAAAAAGTAGCCGCAAAATTGACTTGGTCCTTGAAGTTCCAGGCAACATTTTTTTTTCATTGCATTGTATCCTACTCATCGCGAGGATAAAAAGTGTCAGAGGAACCGTGTAATTTGCAACTCCTCCGTTCTCTTGGAAAAGAATGTTAGTTCCGAACTAAAAAAAAGTTCCATTGCTATTCCAACTCGCTTTATTTTTAAATTTTCCTGCATCTTGCAGTCAGATGCAGGAAAAATACTTTTTATAGCCTAATGTCGCTGGTAAATACCTCAGAGTCACCATTATATATCCCATGTCCTCCTGCTTTTCTTTCTTTCTTTCCTTCTTGCTGTTTAAGCAGCGCCGGACTCGCATATCTACATTCCATGCATGTTCCTACCGAAGAGTACGCATTGACTTTAGACGATGATAAAAGTGGTGAATCAGTCGATGATGGTGCTCCACCTATCTCACACTAGTCGACCGATACACCAGTTTTTGAATGAAATATTTAGATTGTGTGTCGTCTTCTAACTGCTGTCTTTTATTTTTTTTTACGGAAGAAAAAGAATTTAAAAAAATTGTTCAAAGGTAAACTATTTCACATCTGCGTTCCTGACTGATTAACGCCTTGTTCTTTTATGATGTATGAATTTCGTATAATATAGCATATGTAATAATTATGTCGATAAACGGATCTATTTGTACTTCGTCAAGTCAAACATCGAAATTTAAAAAAGTTTCACAAAGTTATTCCACATTTACAAGCTTGACGCTCGCAGTAGTCCGCAGTTATTTTATATATTTACTGATCGTGAGATATACAGTTGGGGTAATGAAAGTTCCCAGATAGATTTTCCGATATGTAAACAATTTTTAACTAATAGATACCGTTTTTAACTAATAGATAGATAATTAAATAATAGATATTATGACCGCGTGACAAATGAAGCAAACTTTCGTGACAAATAAAGATCGTTTATTGTTTTGTGACAGACATTGTTTTTTATTTATTTGTTTTCGTCATCGCGTTTGTACAAATGACATGACGACAAAATATTACCAAAGATCTACACTAAAATACATAAATCTATTTACATTATGAAATGTGTACAGAATTTTCTTATAAAGCAGTCGGAGATCGTAAATAATTTGAAAAAGTCTGCGATAGCTACGAAGCAATAAGCAATCTTCATCTATAATATTTTTTTAAATATTATTTTACACTTTTAGCTGGAATATCCGAAATCCAATATTGAAACTTGTTTCAGATATCCCAGTTAAAACATCAAGCGAAAATTTTCCCACGCAACTGTATGTGCTATTCGCTCTTCGCGCAACGATGAATTGCGGTTTTCGCGATAACCATCACGCGATTGTATCGCTTGACAGATTTCTTAGATTACGTGCAGGTTTGCATAACCATTTGTACGTTTGCTTTTCTTATTGAACCGTGGGATTTTTCACATTGTTTACTGTTCCCTCGTTCGTAAATTTATTTCCTAATTTACCGATAATTATATGTATTACATCTCCTTTGAATTCCTATCATATCGAACAATGTAGAATGGTCTCACGAACTACAGATGCACCCACGAAAAATTAATTCAATCGTTTTCGAAATTCTTAAGAGAAATAGCTATTTGAAAAACACGCAAGATATTGCGCTCTGCTATATTTTAGTGAATAATACGTGACATAGTAAGCATCTATGCACCATGACGTATTACTTTGGCGAAACTCCAATGTTTTGGGATATGGTTCGAAGCAAGTACAGTTGCTCACGAAACTACTCGAACGATTACCATAGAAAATTTGTACAACGTAAGCAGAAAGATATTCGGCTGCTTGTCGGACGGATGTTTTTTTCGATTAAGTTAGCCAGGCCTTCGACGAATACTTCCTTCCAAACTTCTGCAGTCGGAAATAGCTATCGCCTGTGATAAATATATTATGTTCGTTATACAACATTTTTTGAAATTTCATTAACACTGTTCTGAGACGCGATTATCGCAATCGTACGGGTAAGATATAAAGTCAGTCCGAAAATGTATTAAAAATGATTAGACATTTATTACAGATCATCCACTTAGTAAGAAATTAGTATACAGTATAAATGGTGGTCTTAAACGTATAATTAATGCTAAAATCGGTCTCACTAAATGTTCTTACATATTAATATAGCAAATGATCGGTTTAAAATACTTGGGTGATCTTTGTGGTGTGTATGCTTGGGTTAAATATCTTGTATCTGTTATACACATATTCAAAGTCGTTTCAAAGTTTATCAATATATTCATGACAGTCGTGTGTCATTAAATTGCTGAAATGCTAATGAAATTTCAAGATATTCCCTACATTCGACATGATATAGCGATGAAAAGTTTCTGTAAGTGTTCAAATACTTTCGCAAGCCTCTGTATCTTTAGTTAGATGTTAATTACCGGGCTATAAAGAAGATATAACGCCGAAGCTTGGAATTTGGAACATCGATGGATATGTAAAAAAAAAAAAAGAAGAGAAAGAAAAAGAAAAAAAATAATTGAGGAAATGGTCGATTTGGCGAAGAACGTTCGTGAAAAAAACAAACTATTCAAGTATTGTAAGAAATATTTACCTGTTGTAAGGTGCCTGAATTTTTTATGAGTTTAGATTTACAAACTTTTCTGACTTTGTGTTAAACAAAGTTCAGACCGGCTTTTGACTATATCACATCCTTGATTCATCGATGATATTTCAAAAACTATTCGCGTGAATTAAGGTGCAGGTAATAATCACCTTATTCGTTATATATATCGTGTTATCACTTTCTAATCACGGAGATTAGATCCTTCTTGAGCTCTCCTTGTAAGTCTTGAATTAGCCACGCTGGTCCACGACTGTCGCGTAACCAATTACCTGGTAAATTAATACTGAAACGACTGTTTCAGGATAGAGTTTTGAGTCCTGAAGGTGCCGCGACGGTTTAATTTATTATGTAGGATGAACTTTATGCTACCGAAACGATGTCCTGGATAATTCAATTTGGCGAGACGATGCTTTTTGAAGGTCGATTTCTCCATTACACGAATATCAAGTCGATTTTCTAATAACAAACGATAGAACTCTGTCAGAATTTTGAACGATTCTTGAAGGACGAAACGACTGTTTTATCGTTCGATGTGATTTAGTTGACGATTGGACTGATTCTTTCGACAATTGAAATGATTCTTTCTCGTGATGATCGGAGCGATTCTTGTAATAATTGAAAAGATTCTGCCTGATGATTCGCGCGATTTTTACTTGCCATTATATTAAAATGATTAAACTATTAATTATTAAAATTAAGTAATATCAATTTATTTTAGTCATTTAAGTAAAGAAAAAGCAGATATTAATTTTGTATCTTTTGTTGACTGGTAGTGTATTTTTGATTATTTAACATTAGTTTTATTTAAATACAATACTAATAACTTGATTTTTTATTTTGCAGGGCCGACATACCAAAACTGGACAATTGGCAGCCATCAAAGTTATGGACGTTACAGAAGTAAGTAACTGTCTTTAAAACATACTATTTTTGTCTCATAACAATGCTTCCCTTTACGAGACACACGATAGTCTACTATAGCACGATTTAACACAAATAATATAAAACACTAAATAAGAAACTAGTTAACATTCTTCTAACATGACCAAACTTTAACCTTCTATACTTCTACTTTTCTTCTCGGATCGTCTGTTTTTCTTTTATTTTCCTCTACTTTCCGATTTTCAGTACCCATTTCATTCCTTTGCTTTCTTCCGCTATAATTTCTTCTTTCGTTATATTCATCGCTTCAGACTTTTTACATTTCCTCCATATATGTTGCCATGATTCTTTTTTCTCCTCGCATAATCTACACATTTTTCGATTCACTTCCACCCAGTATCTACTTCCTTCCCATTCATTTCCACGTCTAAAATCTCGCTATTGTTTTCAGCTTTGTGACTTTTCCCTTCTCTTCTCGCTATTTTGCTCCACCTTTGTTTTCCACTTGTTGTATTGTTTCAACGATCTTGATCTCTCTATTTTCTTCCTCATTTCCTCTATCTTTTTCTTTCCGTATTTCCTTATTCACTTTTCTATGACGTTAATACCAACGGTCGTCCTTTGCTTCGCCCATTGATCAGCTTCTTCTTGCTCATAGAATTCCTGCATTTTTCCCTCCATTTCGTTTTCCCCTATTCCTGGCTGTTTATTTCTCCTCTACATTCTTTCGGTATTTCATTTTTCGTGGTCGTTTTCATTTTCTCCCAGAATTCTAGAGGTCTGCCTCCAGTTTCTTCATTTATTTGCTCTATTTTGGCCTCCTCTTTGACTATATACCCCGGTGTGCATCTAAAATGTTATAATAATAATAATAATAATAATTACAATCGTAACGATTTTATTGTTATGATAACAATAATTATATTAAAAATGAAAAAGAATGTCTAATGATATTTCCTATGTTGTCCATAGCATCCGTACGCTTACACAAAACTTTTACGCCGCGTTTTATAGAAGAAACATTTTAATGTTTCATTAGCGTTATAATGAAATACGCGACTCTCATGATTATATTGGTAAAATTTGAAGCCAATCTGAAAATATATATACAAGTTGCAAGATACCTACCGTAAACTCATAGTTAGTAAAAAATTAATGTACGATATGAATAGTGACTTTAAGTATATAAAGCGTTCAAGATGATCTATGAAGATAAGCGTCGTTGAATATTGCGATTTATTAATATTGCGAATAATTGCCTGTTTAAGTAGCTTTTTGATTTGTGTAAAATATTTTGCAACTTTTTGTATACATTTTCAGAATTGCTTAGAATTTTGCCAATGTAACCATGATAGTTGCGCGTCATTTTAGTGCTAATGAAATTTCAAAATGTTTCGCATAACAGGTACTGTGATTATAAAATATATGCACGCGAACGAATACTTTCGGCAGCCACCGATTTAGCTATAAAATTTCCCACTGTTAACTACGTGTATCGGTAACTAGCAACAGTCTCTCAGTGACTAAATTCTTCGACGTGTATAGTTCACAAGAATGCATACACGACAAATGCATTCTTTACAAATTTTCCGAGGAGAAGAATGCACGAATATTGCGAAACAGTTTGGAATAAAACTTCGTACAACAATAACAAGACGCATCTCTCAAATATTTTTGAGAAATTCAGCTCCAGGGCTAGCTTTGATCTCCACTTATCGAACTGTCTGAATATCTTAAAACAAGGAACATCCATTTCAATTTTAATCAGACAACCTAATTAGACAAGGGGAAGCGATTAAGAAACGTGCGGTTAAAATAAGGGATCGAGTGAGATAGTAGAAGTTATCGTTCAAATAAAAATTTATTCCAATAAACAACACTAACGTAACTTGAGCATTGATGGCGTGTTTAGATTTGTTACATTGTCTTATTGTCTCGTGTTTAGATCAGGCTGTACACGATTACTGTAGCTTATATGCTTTGATAATTACTGTTAATTCTCAAGTTAAGAAAGACTAGGCGCGTTAAAAAAACCACTGTTAAAGTTATGAATATAATAAATATAAACCAGGAGAGACTAATTTAAGAATAAAATGAAAGATATTAAAGTTATATTTTCGTCAGAAAAATAACATTTTTTTTATAAGAAATTCGTTTTTAAAAGTTATTTTTTAAATTGTAAGTATCTAGTTTAAATGATTGTATTAAACTGATGTCTGCTGTTTCTAGACTCGGGGGAAAGTATTTCTAAAAAATTGCATCATTGATTAGGTATATCTTACCAGACCATTTGTAAAACTCAGGCGCTATGGTATAATACAGAATGATTATGCTGGTAGGTCTTAAGGCTATTTTTATTTTTTTAAGCAATAGTAAGGTAATAATATAATAAAATAAGGTAATTTTTTTTAGCAATTTTTAAAAAATTATGTTCTCGTTTAATTACAATACCATGAAGTTCATAATATAGATTGTTCAATTCGTATTGACTTTAACTATCGTTCCACGATGATAAAAATATCTATCCTCATTAAGTAGAATTCAGTAACCTTGAAATTCCAGGAAAAAAATTTTCCTCTGAAACTTCTGCTTATCATAAAAGATAAGCGAGATATTTAAAACGCCGAAGTTACGCGGGAAAAGTTGTACGTATAGTCAACCACATAAGTATCCATTAGGATGCTCATCAAATTTTCTTTCAAAAACATTTCTTTTTTTTACCGTAATTTCTAAAAATACGACACTTGGTGAGAAAATGATATCTGGGAAACTTCCAGAGTGATCGAGTAAAAGGAGCCTGTGCCGCATTTATTTAAAGTTTTGCAATTTTTGTAATTTCACGTTAATTCCGGATTACTCCTTAATTACTCTTGTCGTTTAATTCTAGAAACATGGTACGCAACGATTATAAAGAAAACTGTCAAGGCCGTAGCTGTAGATATCTATCTAAGAATTACGATGTAGGTTTGTGTACTGATAGATTTTTTAAAACTTATCATATATATTATGATCATTAAATGCGTTATACATGAAGTACATTTTATTGTTATCATTCGTGCGATAAGCGAATATCGTACCGAATACAACTTGTAATGCTCTGTCAAAACGCATTGTAGATAAAGTGTTAATTGAATTGTATTTGTATAAAGGAACTCTAACATCCTATCAATATCATGATTTGTTGAGTGAATTGTATCCACGATTGATAAAAAATTAAAGATAATTTAACACGTATTTTTGTTTAGGATAGTTAATTAATTTCTTAATAAATTGAATATCTAATAAATTAATCTAATTGTATAATCTAAATAAATTAATTAATTGATAAATTTAAAAAATAAATACAATTGCGTAACTATATATATGCTTAATCTTATTGATTATTAAATGTTTGCTTAGTATGGCTTCCGGCTTACATCATATTTACAATGTTTACTATATATGACACATCGGTCTTCTTCGGGTTTACGTAGTTGACAGTTTAGTCATCGAATAATATTAGGTTGTCCGAGAAGTTTCTTTCGTTTCATAAGGTGATAATAGATGAACAACAATTTCTGTTTTATATTATTTTATTGAATTAAGTATGATCCATTTCGTTCTGGTTCTATTATTATGTTCGTGCATAATTCAATAAACTAATAAAAAACAAAAAGCATTGTGCGTCTATAAAACGAAAGAAACATTTCGGACAACTTAATATCTCATGACTAACTCTTTCGCTACGAACAGTGCCTATAGACGCTCAGTCAGAGTATCTTTCTCCGAGCATCGTGCGATCCGCGCGACTGATCTGCCACTGTCACACCGACTGCTCAGAGAGCAATTCGCTTCTGAGCGCTGCGCAGCGAAAGGGCTAGACTGCAAGTTTTGATGCATTCATGCGAAATTTGAAAATGTAAAACTACAGAAATCATACGCATCATACGAAAAATATATAAAATATCCAAAGTACAGTGCTTTCGATAACGCTGTGCGAGTAAAATAATTTTACTATTTCAATCATATTCTGACAAATATAAATTTGCATAGAGATCTACAGTCCAGTGGTGACATTAGAATTTTTCTCTCTGTTTTTAAATAACTTTTAATTAATCAAATAAATCATCTAATGAAATGATACGATGATATAAACATTCAGCTAGTTCTTTAATGCGCTAAGACACATATTTTAAAAATGTAACGCTATTTATTCGCTTCTACCTTTATTAAGAAATAAAGCAGCGAAATAAAAATAAGACAATATATTAGAAAAATTACGAACACCTGTTGTATCTATATAAAATCATAAAAATAATAAGTAACATAATATTATATCGATATAGTAACTATAAATAATATCATGTTATCTTCTTAGCGTTGAAAAAATTAATGGTTTGCAATCTCTAATATATACATAAATACATTCATGATAATTGTATTAATATGTAAATATAAATAATTTTCTTACAGAATGCGTTTTTAGTTTCTTTGATAGGCTAGAAAGAAATACACAAAATTCGGTTAGTATATGTAGGCTTTCGTGATTGACGATGTGCGACTCCTACTTTAGTGTCACAATTAATTTCAATAATTTCCTGCAAACTATAGAACACTTTTTCCACATTATACTTAATTGCTTATAAAATTGTGACGCGATTTGAATATAATTTTTAATATTGAATTGAAATAACATTAAATGATAGAAACACGTTTCTCAATTAAACAATATAATTACAAGTAATACACGTATGTATTTTCAAACGAAATTTTCAAACGACGTCCTTCCCACGTATTTGCAAGCGAAGAATTACATTATATCTATTTTTGGAATACTTGTTTGGTCAGCATTCTATGTACTTTGTAAAATGTTCAATCAACAAATGAATATATTATTTTTATTTATACCGTTAAACTTACTTATCTTCCAGACAATAATCAATAGTATTCAACTTAGAGGTATTTCTCATAATATCTTGATAGCCATCAATGTTCCAACAAACAGTTCAGAGGATCTCGTTTTAGTCAGAAGATATTCGTTTATAACGTTCGTAACTTTCTTAACACTTTACCGACTGATAGCCGAATCGGCTTTTTGTCGCCGACGCTTACCGATCGATAGCCGAATCGGCTTTTTGTCGCCGACGCTTACCGACCGATAGCCGAATCGGCTTTTTGTTACCGACGCTTACCGACCGATAGCCTATTAATCGGCTTTTTGTCCTCGACAATCTTTTTCATTATTTGAGCAGTAATTTGTTATTACTAGTACTAAGGTACCTTGCTCAGTTGTGTCCGTTGCGTTGCTTTGTAAGCTCCCACAGTTTTATGCCAATTTGAAAAACTTACCGTTCGCGATGAACGAAAAGAATGGTATTGTAGAGTCTAAACCGAAACAGAGCCGGCGCCAGGGAGAATCTGCGCCTGAGCTGCCGGTCGGACGTGCGCATGCTGTTGAACCGCTAGCGGTCAGTAAAGTGTTAACATAAATATTGCCGAGCATAACAATATAAGTAGAAGTATTCTTATACTGTATCTTATATTATATTTGAAGAGTTTTTTCATATCGAAATAATTATTTAAAATGAGTCAACTATCAACTATCAAGTATCGAGAAGACGTCTCGAAGATATGTGATAACTATGGTTCTCAGATATCATGAAAATTAATTGCAAATTATACGTGTTACAAGTAAGTAATTTCCGTTATTATCTGTTTCAGGACGAAGAGGAAGAAATCAAATTAGAAATAAATGTATTAAAAAGGGTGAGTATACCAGTGTCGTAAAGAATATGAATATTTCCTTGCAAAATGGATTCAAAGAGGACGAGATCACATTATTTGCCTTCTGTCGCGTGTTGCAGTATTCGAATCACAGAAATATAGCAACGTATTACGGTGCCTTCGTGAAGAAGTCATCACCTGGAAAGGATGATCAATTGTGGTTGGTTATGGAGTACTGTGGAGCTGGCTCCGTTACAGACCTTGTCAAGTCAACTAAAGGTCAGAGTTTAAAGGAGGAATGGATTGCTTATATATCACGGGAAATATTGAGAGGGCTTAGTTATCTTCACAGCAATAAGGTTATACACAGGGACATCAAAGGACAAAATGTTTTGTTAACCGATAATGCTGAAGTTAAGCTTGGTATGTTCCTCGACCATCTATATCTTAACTAAAGTATATAGTACTTGGACGATATTTCAACTCTATACAGCGTCGTTCGTTGCTAAATCGTTTGAATGATTAAATAACCGTTTATCCCGTTATGCCGTAGTTGATTTTGGCGTTAGCGCACAATTAGATCGGACAATAGGTAGAAGAAATACATTTATTGGAACGCCATATTGGATGGCTCCAGAAGTAATAGCCTGTGATGAAAATCCTGATGCTACATACGATAACAGAAGCGATCTTTGGTCATTGGGAATTACTGCTTTAGAAATGGCCGAATCACAACCTCCGCTTTGTGATCTTCATCCGATGCGAGTAAGTATTTCTAACGGCTGTGAATCTCCTTCACTGTTCTTCTACATTACTACTCTGTTTTAAAAAGGGTGAAATTTAATTTTATTGATTATGCTTAATTCACACAAAAGGCTTTATTTCTGATCCCACGTAATCCACCACCAAGACTCAAATCGAAAAAGTGGGCGAAGAAATTCCACGGTTTTATTGAAACGGTTTTAGTAAAGGATTATCATCAACGGCCGTATACAGAGCAGCTCCTTAAGCATCCGTTTATTCGGGACCAACCAACCGAGAGACAAGTTAGGATACAACTTAAAGATCATATTGACCGCTGTAAAAAGCGTAAACAGGAGAAAGGTATGAAAGACACGCCGAAGCGATTCGTCAACGATAATTTGTTTAATCGCTCTAACCCGTTATCTGTAATTTGTCACACAGAAAGAGACGATTACCGATATAGCGGTAGTGAAAATGAAGAAGACGAACCGGCATTAGCTGGTGAAGCGTCATCCATTGTTCAAGCACCTGGTGGTGATACTTTGCGTAGAAATTTCCAACAAATTCAGGAAGGTAGGACTCTAACCCAAGAAGTAAATCCACAACCACCCGCTGCTAAAGAAAAACCGAGTAGCAGAACTCAAAGAGATATACCAGAACCAGGGCCACCTGCACGTCCTGCTATACCACACAGATTAATCGGTGCGTTTGATAGTATACCGCTAATTATCTTCTACGTTTTTATGTAAAATTTCTATCCATTGTCACACCGAATGAACTTTTTTAAATGTTACGTAATTACTTTTGCACTGTATAGTAGTTCCAGACCCCCAACCACCATCTCGGCCATTACCTCCAACACCCAGAGATGATCCACGGCAACCTCATAAGGTTTCAACACCGCCATCCAATCATCAACCTTTAATTGGCGGGGCTGGTAGTGGAGGTTCTGGTGGGCAAGCTGCATCGCAAAGAAACAGTCATGTGTTTAAGCCTATGGTAAGTCTTTTCAATTTTTTGTTTTCGCAATTATCTTTTCTTGTATCTTATAACTTCTCCTCCGACACTTATTTTATGTCAATAACAAAATAATAAATAAACTGAGTTATTTAACATTGGTATCTTATACGTCTGACCGATTATGTCAGGTTTATTTAGATTTAGATTCGAAGAGGAAAAGTATTGATAATAATATCGATCAGGGCACAGCTCACCGATTTCGATGATTTTCAAATGCGTTACCAACGTCGATATTCTGAGCAATTTCACTTGTACGTTATGCGTATAACCGCCGTCCAGTTGTAATTTCCGGAACGTTCATAAAGATATTTTGCCCTGATCGTTATAATTACTAAGATATTCATTATAAAAAGACGAATATCACGGCAAAGAGATTTTTCCACGCGATTAATATTTTCCAATATTTGCAAGATTTTTGGCGTTTCTTGTTTGATATATGTATATGTATATGTGTTAGTAATAATCCATAGTGAAAAGAATCTACATAGGCAGGTACATGGAAGTATCCAAACGCTTACCTTTGCAACTTTCGACAAGTCACATACATATGTGGGGCAGTCCTCCTTTGGCAACCGAAACAAACATGAACGTTGATATGCAAGTTATAAACAATTGAATTTCGGGTTAGAAATCTCTGTACACAGGCAATTCGCAACGTTAACACGCACGCGCGCACACACGCACGCACTTGTACTTATATTTTATAGAACAGAAATTTTTTAATGTACTCTCAACTTTCTTTTTGTTCAACGACGTTTTACAAGTTGTAACAGATTTTGCTATATTCGGCATTGTAAGTTAATACGACATATTATTTAAAATCGCAAATGAATCGTTTCTTGGGACTGAGATTAAATAGGAGATTTTCGATTAAACGCAGTGAACGTATTTTCCAAATTCATATATTTCCTATCACTTCCGAGGTTTCTCCAAGGAAAACGATATCAACAATCATCGTGTATGACTCAATTTGAATTACATTGGAAATTGTGCAAGTTTCAATACCAACGAACTTTTATCTCTGTTTCACTTATGCTTAATGTTTCTTACTTTGAGAGCAACGAATCGAAACAACGGAAACATCATGTTCACACTTCAATCACGCATTCATACTGTATATGTATATTCACCAAAAATGTACTGTTATAATTGTCCTCTCCGTGACATAGATGACGTATAAATGTCCACATAGTACTGCAAGGATAAAAATCAGAATAAAATTATTTTATAAACATATGAACGCATGCTAGTACTAAATAATTTTAGTTTCAGTCGCAATTTATCAACCGAAGGAAAAATATCGTGTTATCATCGATGCGTTCGCGTTTTATGTTCGTGTTAAATATCGATATCTTACTGACAGTCCTTTTTTCCCCCTCGGATACTTGAATTTCTGGGACACTTATCTGGACGAGGCCCGGTCTTAAAAGTGAGAAATATGAGCTATGAGTAAGATAAAGAGAAATGTTCGTCAACTGATTCACTGATACTAGCATATACCTAAAATAAAATTATTTATCTTTTTCCTTTTTGATACACGTGCATGCTTGTATTTACCAGAAATTCTAGCAATAAATGTAAAAATTTCAGTATCGTTAGCTTCCATATCGTAAAAATGGAGAAAACAAATTTTTCGGATTTTCTTCTATATACGATCATTATTACTCGACATTTATCATGTATCACGTTACAGGAAAAACACAAATAACAAAAGTTATAATCAACAACGATATAAATATATGTATGATTCAGCTATTTAGGTAGTGCTTTGCGAAAAGTTTTGTCAGTAGAGTATCAACATTTTTTTGCAATTAATAATTTCAATTAGGTGTAGTTTCTTTATAGTATTTTCGATCGAATAAAAGCTCGATCCTTAACATCTAAGATATTTTACATCCTTAATACCTCGATATCATCGATGATATTTTATCGCAATAAAAATACAAAAAAAAAAAATAAATAAATAGAAAGCTTGATCGCAACCATGGTTTATAAACCATGCAACCATCTCACTTTGTCAATGCAGTTTCGATAACATTGCTGTATACTCACAGTACATCATTAGGTACGTAATTTAAATCGTCTATATCTTTAAGCGTATCAAGTAATTACATCTGACATTCTATACATATCGTTAAGAATCTTTATCCTTATTTTATAAAAACTCGTTAAATTCAAAATTTTCTCTTATTGACATCAATTGAGTTTATTGCTCGTTATATCTGATGCGAAGATTCATCGTAAATATTGTTTATACGCATTCAAAAATACTTTCGTGACTCGCTATGGATCTGTGGTTATAATAAATTTACTCTAAACAAATGTAGATATGTAATGGTGAATTTTCCAATTTTACGGATATGATTTAGAATCTACGTACTTCTCTTGCATTTCCTTCTGTAGATGTGTCATTGTTTTAAATACTTTTGTCCGACGTACATGTTTGATTGCGTTAAAAGTTGCAAATGTAAGTTCGAATATTTTCATGTGGCTTTGTGTCTGTTGATTGGATAATAAATTTGTTGCGTTCTAAACATGGAAACATTGTTTCCATAAAATAGATTACTTTTCAGAAAGATCGCTTGATCTGTTCAAAATTGTTTTATTTCGATAATACAACAATAAAAACATTGCTTTGTTTATCAGAGAAAAATACAGACGACCTTAAAACATTGGAAAATATGATCACGCGACAAAAATTTGTTTGTCATAATATTTTTTCTTTTATAGCAAATATCTTTTCCTTGGACATTTTCTGGTATCATTAAAACTGATGAAGAAATGCCAAGTTCTAACGTTAGATGACTCAGCATACACATGTTATATATAGATAGATATAGTCTACAAACTACTCCAATTTATAAAGATTGTAGAAAAGCACATGCTATTTTTATCCTACTTTGCTTTCTTGCTGCCTTTCATCAACTTAATGTATTTTATGTATCATATATTTTGTTACGTATATATATACAGTTTGTTCAATTTAAATGGAAACGGTTAAATATCTCGCAGAGTGTGCAAGATACAGGAACGTACGTTCTAAACAACAGCTGTAAAATATCAGACGTTTAATCTTGCAAAGACCTCGAAAATTCTTGAGAATAGCATGATTAATATTTCAAATGGAAACCAGTATTCAAGCATATTTTCGAGATGGTAACGTTCAAAGGTAATACGTGGTTGATTATGTAATATCATTGTAACATTAATAACACATACGTGATAATAAATCGGAAATAAAATATAAGAGTTTTTTAAAATAGGGCTTCATTTCTGAGAAAATAATCGTTCCAATTTCGAAAATCTGGTAGATATTCGTGTATTTAACTTCGATAAGTCAAAATCGATAATTCTGATTCGATTGATTCTTCATATTGATAACAAATCAGTAAGATGATAAGTAAGAACGAGATTAGGTATAACATGTATGCTCAGGAATAAATTTACGTACATGCAAGTGTTATTATTAGACTACGGATGTTATGTGTTTATGAAAAATTTACAGAACATGTACACATAACGTAAAAAATATATGCTTAATATCCGAAATATAGCACACGTTATAATATCTAGTAGATGAAAAAAGTCTCTATTCAAGTTGACATTTTTTTAATTGCGATGATAAAGATATAAATTTGCATAAATACCCTCACTCTAATTATGATGTTTGAAAAGTCAAATCTCGTATAAGTAATACTTGAACTTCGAGAGATTAGAAATTACGTACATGCAACAGATATGCTCATATTTGAATTTTATTCGAATTCTGTATGAAAGTAAAAAGTTATCGCAAGCTTCTGTTAAATTATTTATGAAAGGGTATTTTGAACCTAATCGTCAAGTTTCGATTATATTTGGAACTATGTACTTATTTACTATTAGATTTGAGTTTACAAAAATGTATTCCTTTTCTCTCCGTTTTCTTTACCAAAGTAGTTACGAGATGCTTGAAACTTTCCAGGAAAGCTCGATTCTGTTTGCGATGCTCTTAATACCACCTCTAATAATAAATAGTTAAATGTGTTGTAAATATAAACAGTTATGTGAAAACAGTTATATGCTAATCAACTCATTGCGCCGTAGTTTTTATTATTACGCGGCAGAATTACGTCCTGTTCGATAGTATCCACATCTTATATGCAATACTTTTCAAGACATAAGCTACGCCATCGTTCACAAGTATCTGGACGTTTTGGTCGATTTGTACTAACGGTACGTGAATTTTACCAAATTGTATAAATTAACGATGAATTAATATCGTCAGAATCGTCAGAAATTTATATCGGGTATTAAAAAATAAAACGACGATTTATTTCACTGTATATACTAATATATACATTTTTATATATACATTAGGTGGTAATGACAAAATCCGCAATAACTTAATTGCCTACCCAGTATAACGTACTATTATACGTAACTAGAGTGATTACGAAGAATCAATTTATCGGAATTTGATGAAAGCTTGTTGTAGCTTATTGAAAGTAAGCAAGCGTCGGTATACTTTTGAGCGATAATGTACAAAGTCCGGACGAGCAACCTTGCGATCTACAATGTCAAGTAATATTAACGCCGACAGCGTACAACGTTTAAAAACTAATATCTTGGGAACAGTCTGTACAAAAGATACGGATGGTTATTATTTTGAAAATACTTGTGAAAGGTATGATAGTATGCAATAAAAGATATTGGTTTCTCTCGGAACATTTGATTGTGATTTTCCTCAGAACTTTCATGGCCATCTATAACTTTTGCCTGAAATACTCTTCCGCATCTTCCATATCATTTGAGATATTTAATTGGTTTCCATCTAAATCAGACTATATTGTATATATATATATATATATCTTTATATCTTTCTTTTGCTACATACTCATAAACAGATACATATTTTAATCAGTAGCACGTAGACTTTCCTTCTATTTTGCTATTAAGTCGTTGGCGTGCACGCAAATATAATTGCACAATTATTTCCTAGGGCGCGTATACTTGATTGCATTCATGAACGCGACACGTGCACACATATGTTACACGCCTATAAACGCGCACATAGATATATCCACATAAACACATGCGCGCGCTTCTTACACGCAGATTTGAAATTATTCGGTTTTTGTTTTTTTTCCATGTTCACACGTACCGTAGCTGCCTCCAAGGAAGCCAGAGGTAAGAACACGTACACTTATTTTCCTCTTTACATTCCCATTTTTACATTTATACATACAGTTACACGTATTCTTATCTCTACGCGTAACATTTTTAATTGTTTATACATGCAGTCTATAAAACAGGTTACACGCGCTATGACGTAGTCTTGGTATTACTATATAATTTGCTTGGTTTATTTTTATACATACGAAGTTTCAACAACACTTCTGAATTTTATCTTTAGCAAATGTGTACTATTTACCGCTATCGTGCTTAGTCCCCATTACTTAGACGATATAACGTTCTTGAATGCTTCAGACAAGCTCCCTGAATGTATGCTTTCACGGAGATCGATTACACACTGCTTAAACGCATTAAGTGCAATTCATGGTTGTGTTTGTAATTGTTGATATTTTAAGAAATATATCTTTAACATTTTTATCAACGTACGAGATATTTCATTAAACCGACATTAAAACTATATACAATTTGCTATTATTATGGACACATATCGGAACAAGAACTAACAATTACGATTGAGACTATCTTATCCCTGTTGGCATTCTTTCTTTTTCATATGTATATGTGTTGTGTTCCGGCGAAGAAAAACAAATTCAGAAGTAACATAATAATTATTTAATGTCACCATTTAATGTACTACTGTCATAATGTTAGTTATCAGGGAAACGAACAAGTTTATCATTGCCATTTTCGGTTTATGTTATAATTTAATTTAATCATGGTTTGATAATAATTGAACGCTGTTAAAGAAAGAAGTAACAAATTATCACAATTTTATTGTTTTTTATTCCTCGCGATAGATACGTTGCATTAATTATTTTTTCATTTGCGTTCTTTAAGTACGTTCTTAACATAATAGACCGATAAAAGTGTAAGATAAATTAGTATGATTTATAAACACTTTTGGAAAGTTTTCTCATATAGGTAACTATAAGTATTGAAGAAGATAATCAATGGGAGGTCAGATAAAGTTATCTGTAAAGTATGGTCATAAACTTCGATTATTTATACACAATTTTGCCACACGTAAACGATCTACTTATCTATTTTCCTTAATTTAGATTTGTAACAGACAAGACCAATAATATACATATTGTTGTTTGTAGCTGTGTTTCTTTTAAAGACAATTTTACTAGAAAAAAGCGTTATCTATTTCTAATTGATTCCGTACTTATTTAAAAAAAGGGGAAAAAATAGAACAAGGTTGAAATAGTACAGCTTTCGATGCAAGTCTAGAATTTTTTTCGATGAAGTATTCTCGTAATTGATTTTCTACCGATATCATGTTTTTGCTCAAATTATCGTCTATTCATATTCGATTCACGAGGTACTATAGCTATAATGCAAATTATATTTTTTTAGCGTGTTTGTGTCCTTTGATCGTCTACGCTACTGTGTTTAATTTAAAACAGTTTAATTTGTTTTACGTGTGCACAACAAAATGCGTAAAATGTAACTCGAATGTGAGTTAGGATTATCCATCATTGTATTAACGTATCATTTATAACATATTGGTTTTTTCTTTTTATTAAAAATAAGGGTCATATCAGTAGTTTCTTATACAGTATAATAATATAATCGTTTTCTAATTTTCATTAAAGATACCGGAGAAGGAACAATCCATTCATTTTCATGATCCACCAATGTATCTGTTCGATAATCGTTCACAATGACGCGTATCGCTATAATCACAGGCATTACGTATTAATCCATGATCCAGTAATTATTCGAGATCATTAGGAAATATTAGTATAAATATGTATATGTACTTTGAGATCATTGCATTATTGTTAATTGAATCTATCATTTTGATATAAAAGATAGTATCATATACAGGGTGGCTAATCGTAATCTATAAACGCAATTACCTATACACGATACGTTAAATGTTAACACTTTACCGACCGATAGTCTATTAATCGGCTTCTTGTCCTCGACAATCTTTCTCATTATTTGAGTAGTAATTTGTTATTTAGTACTATGGTACCTTGCTCAGTTGCGTCAGTTACGTTGCTTTGTAAGCTTCCACAGTTTTATACCAATTTGAAAAACTTACCGTTCTCGATAAACGAAAATAATGGTATTGGGGAGTCTAAACAGAAACAGAACTGGCGCCAGGGAGAATCTGCGCCTGAGATGCCAGTTGGACGTGCGTATGCTGTTGAACCGCTAGCGGTCGGTAAAGTGTTAAGGAATATTTTATTAGGAAAAAAACATGGCGATTGTCATTATTCGAACTAGTTTCTTTCGTACATGTAGCGAAGTCGTTTATTAAAAATTCCTTGTACACAACGTACAATTTACTTTATGTAGCGTTTATCTGAATTTTCGCAAAGTAGCGTGTTTCAATTAATTCTCTTTCGAATTAGAATTAAACATAACATTACGAACCAGCAGATCTAGATTATATGGATAATAATTAATGACTAACTTTGGACCCGAATTATTGTTTCTTACCAATCATAAAAAAAAATCGGTAATCTATCCACGAATTTCATCGTCATCTCAAATCATTCAATTCGATTTATGACAAACAATTTGCACTGTACTACAGAGAGTGTAACAGTTTCACATAAGAGTAGCTTGCATCTTTTGTACCATTGTTAATTGCTTCGTCTGGCTGGTTGGTGGCGGCTTTTAAACAATTTTTGGAGGTGTCTCGGAACAGTGACTAACGGGGCTGTGCGTGTGTGTGTGTGGGTGGTAGGACTTGGACATGCTGGCCGCTCAACTCAACGAGCTTGGTGTGTCACAGGGCCCAGAGGCCCCGCCAAGGCCGAACAGGCAGCATAAGGCTGCGTCATCAACATCCAACTCCGGTCAGCCTGCAAGCAGCAATGATCAAAACAATAAACAAATGCCACAGTCTTCCAGTATACTCGATCAAGTAAGTATTACTGCGATATACACTATCCTGCGTAAGTATTAGGGTCCTTCTAGATTATTGCAAATATATAAAATACACTTTAACACGTTGACGCTGGCGTGCACCATCGGCGGGCCACACGCGTGTTTCCCGTGAGATGGTGTATCTCTATCTATCGATGACACTATCGATGGGTCACTCGAGTTTGTTCCGTGGGGCAGTGTGCATCGCGATGGATCACACATGTATTTCACAAAATAGGTAGTACAAAATAGGTTTATATTATTTTATCTCAACATTATAACACACTTGTAATTTTTGGAAGTAGCTAGCATACATACTGGCTTTTTGTCAGTCCATTTTAAAAATTTAACGTAACCTAACACTATTTTCGTCGTGCATGTTCCTCACGCGCGCTAACGTTCTCCGACGAACACGCATGACTATTTTTTTTCCTGTACGGAATTGAAAATTTTTTTGATTCGCGCTATGAACGTTTCTTATAGAAAAATGTTCACAGAATTGCGTGTGATGGTCAGAATTCGCGCCAGACCTCTACTTTTTGAGAAAAATCGAAAAGAGTACCAAATTAGAACCAAAGCTGGCCCCGTCAGTTTTACTTAATATTTATAGATATATGAAAATTGATATTGCCAAACTATCGTATATCAATGTATTAGTTGAAGTCCACGGAATTCATTGAATCCAACAGGAATCGTATAGCTTTTGTAATTTTACTATAAATTGAGCTCAAAGTTGAAAAATTGCGGTCGTGTCGAACAGTCTAATCTGACGCTGCGTTTCCCCACGAAACAGACCGTGCATTTGGGCACCACAGAGAAAGCCATGAATATCGGCGCCGGCGTCAACGTGTTAAATAACGCTGTGTAATCTAATTTTCACCTCTGATCTTATCTCACTTAGCTGTATACTCGGTTAGTAGGTACCGATGAAAATAATAATTGACATCAGTAAGCATAAATAAAAAAGCAACATGCATGTTTAGTGACTTTAAGGCTAAGTATCTGTGTAATGTGAAGATCTTACGATAATTAGAACATACGTTTAAACTTGAAAAGTTTCTACAGATTCCAGGAAGTGTCAGCTATTTATTAGAGACTAGCATGGAACTTGATTGGCACAAGTATATTCCTTGTTTCAGTTTCAATTTAGCAGAACATTTGATGCCAGTTACGACAAGAAGTAAAGAATTAACAGTGGAGAAACATTCTTCTATCAAGATATTGAGAGTATAGTGGAAACATCAATGTTTTGATTGGATTACACTAAGTGTTCAAATACATATTACTATAGCGTTATAAGGTTCTTCGAATGTTTCAGTTTCTTATTGGATTAGTATCATAGCGCATCGCGTAATTCAAAATGCCGATTAAAACTTGCTTTGTTTTCAGACTATTTCTTTCGCTTTACAGGCTTTGTCCGTTGAAAGCGACAGCGACGACGATCTTGAAGATGCAGGGGGAAATAACGCAAGGAACGATGGCACATTACTTGCTAGCGACCCACCGAAACCTTTGTAAGTAGAGAAATTAATTTATCAATTTAACAGCGACAAAGGAGGAATTTACATTTACCCTTCAGTGATAGATGGTCGTCGCTATTTATAGCAGAACACGATCTGTTTTCCCGTTCTTTACTTCATCCTGATACAGCGCATCTCGTATATTTCGAACTAAATTAATTTGCACTGTTATACGAAGATTCAAATATTATAATTGAGAGATCGAAAGAAACTTTTAGTTGTTGAAAGTTCAAGATAATACATATTTGCTCCTGAAAATTTTGTGAAAATCCATGCAACGCGTTCGTGTAGTGCAAGTAAGAATATCAGCTTGATACTATATGATTTTACACAAATTTAAAAAATTGTTTATAAAGTTCTAATGCTTGAGGTCATCTTGACTAATTTAATAGTAAAATGATTGCCCCTGGCATCACATCTGTTGCTGACTCAGCTCTTTGGATATCATATTGTAAACTGATCATAAATATTATCTAATCGAATATTATGAAATCTTGTACGATTACTCTTGTAACGATTATTCGTAGCAATAGATTTCAATTTTAGTATTTAATAATGGTTCCGTGTTTCTTATAGCGATATTTTTGTAAAATATTGTTAAAAAATTGCAGATAAAAGGATTTGTAAGATATTTCCAACAGCTTAATATTGCGTTGGCAACTAAGTGATTGCGGATTTTGTCAATACTACCTAATGGCAAGATCTGCAATCACTTAGTTGCCAACCCAATAATTGTGACACGAGGCTCGTTCAGTTGCAAACAATTACGTGAATAAGTTAATTACTTTAGGAAACGAAGAAGGCTATCTTAGATGAAAATATTATGTAGGACTATAGAATAACGATGTATAATAGGTAAAAACAATAGGGTGGGATTGTAAAATCGGTTAGTGGTTAAAGTTTGCAACTGTCGATGATCGCAAAAGTTATCACGAAAGGAACATAATCATAAGACTTCATTACTGCTAGGATAATAACGTTTTCGTTATCAAATAACAGTTATCATGTATATCACTTCCCATTTTTAACAAAGATTGTGCAAAGAAAATTATATTCAATTATATCCAGCACAAGATTATTTCATTAAATTATATTCATAATTATATCAACTTACAAAACAACAATGTAATATTGTAAATCATCAATAAATAATAAGTTAAGTTGTTATTCAGGGTTTCTGTATCGATGGGAACTTTACTTGTATTAATAATAAATTTTTCGTTTGAAAGAAGAATTTTAACTAATAGAGTAGTCATTTAACAAATAGTTGGACAAATAGTTGGACAAAGGAAAAAGTTGAATCAATGTGCAGTAATTAATGTTAAATAACAAACAGAGAATAATTTACAGTTAACTTTATATGTTTATATATTTTATATGTAAGGAAAAATGAAATTAATTTTACCGATGTTGTTTTGTTTGATTTCATCTTTCATTCCGCTTCGACACGTTGCTTCGAATCGTCGTCTTCGCCGCATCGCCACGCAACATGCACTACGCATTCCGCATCGTTCGTGCGTCATCATGATCCTCTTCATTTCTATGTGTGCTGCAGACCCGAATTTTCTCCTTTCAGACCATCGGCAGATCCATCGTCGACATCGTCGCACAATGCTCAGAATTCACACCTCGAAGGTAAGCCGAAAGGTAGGACATCGAACAAGAATTTTTTTATATTTTTCACGAAAATGCATACTATTTATATGAATGTCTCAATTAAGTATAATTATGTAAATATTGTATTATGTAATTAAAAGATTAGAATACAGCATGAAAAAACACTTTAAATGTACACGGTGTCCCATTGAAATTGTTTCGGCGGACACCCGATACCATCGACGAGATCGGAAATATTTTAAATGAAAGGTTTTGAGGAATATATATGTAATTTGATACGAGCAATTTTGTTGTAGAAGAGTAGAGAAGAATTTGTTGCAACATTTTTTTGTATCCTCAAAAATTGATTTTGAAAATTCATTATCTAGACGTACTTTTCATATGAGACGAAATAACGAATAAGAATTATTTTTGCATACGGAAGCGTATTACCAAAAATAAACGGCATAATCGTTTGTGATATCGCAGGTTATGAGTTTACTAATCATTGTAAAAAATGTGTTTTACTATATCTTGTAAAAAGTTTTGAAAATCCTGTAAAAATATATATTGGGTTGTCCGTAAAATGTCTTTCTTTTACAGACACGTCTGTTACAGCGATGCATCTTTATACAAACATGAAACCTAATCTGTCGAACGTTGTGATTTTTATTTTGATAGAACAAAGTGGATCATACGTAATTCGATAAAATAATATAAAACGGAAAATGTTGTGCATCCATTATTTCCTTATAAAACGAAAGAAACTTTTCGGACGACCTAACATGCACATGTAGAAGCTGAGTTGCAAGCTTCTGTTTTAGTTTATTCTTAACTACGTTTGAATGAATATTTGGATGATATGGAAACAGAGCTGATTCTAGATTTCTTTTTCCTGTCAAAGCTTTTTACGGGATGAAGCCTGCAACAAACTTCCATCTCGATTGTAAAGTAAATACTTTTATTTTATTTTTTGCGTGCAGGTGGAGCACCAAATCGACCTCTTCCACCGACCCCTGATGAAGAAGAATCAGGAGATCGTACGCTAGTCATGAAACGGGTAAGTGTTCTCCAATTATGGGTCAACCTAAATGCAAGTCAACGTAATATTTTTTAGCGCCTTCTTGTCGTTTTTATGTGTATTGATGATGACACGGATCGGTCAATTTTCGCATACGGATTGAATGTAATATTTACTCTTGTGTTTATTTACATTTTCATAGAGCGATCCATGTATTTTTTCAATTCTTTCCATTCTTCAACATTTTCGAGATCAGATTTTAATAGAATCGGAGGAGAGAATGAAGATACAAACGATTGCATTGTATTTATGTTTCCCCTTTTTATAGATATATCTCTCAGATGTGTTATATATCTATCGTTAGTCGGAAATAGTCAGAAACACATGTCAATTTCCATATTAATTATTCTTGTGCAATTCCAACGATCGAAACCGCTTTATTTGTATATCCGTTGTTTTCACACGATACATTATATGCTTGGTGACTATATGTTATGGCATACAAACATATATTCATAACGCCGCTACATATATAATATTAGCACCGTTGTTAAGCAGTAAAAAGCCATACGAAACATACGAAGAATATAAATATAAAAAGAGGAAAAAGAGGGGATCGGCGAAATCGAGAGCCAATCGATAACATCACGATGTACAGTGTATATAATGATCTATTCGCAGAAAGATTATAATTACGCGAGTATACATCGAGCGTTGCTCGAAATAAAATATTCCGAAATTCGCAGCTGAAAAGTTCCTTTCAACGACGCTTGATCATTGCTCGTAGTAGTTGGATAGATGAGATCAATCGGAGTCTCACGATTTCGTTTCATCATGTAGCTTCGTATCGTGGAATGTTTCTCATGACAATGTCGCGCAACATCGTATAAAATATAGTAGATGTTATTATTTATACATTATCTTGCTTCGTGTGGAACGTGTGTCAGTACGTTAGAAAATGAATTCCATTGACCGGTTGATATAATTACACTTGATCGCAATGCACTGCCATATCACAGCTAGCTCGCGTTATGTATCACCGCACGCCTATGATTTTCTTCTTTTCGTGTGAATGTTTTTTTTTCTTTTGTCACTTTGTTTATCGCCCTCGTGCGCGCTCCCTAGAAACTTAGTCAGATGTCAGACGATCGCGGCACGGCTAACAACAACCGGCGCTCCGAGGCGGAGGAGCAACTTCTACTGAAGGAGTGGGATTTCACCCGCTTCTTTCAGGGTTTTAACGAACGGTTGGATAAAATGAAACAAGAACCTTCGCAAGAGACAACGGAGACGAGCAAGTCTATTAACGAGAATCACCTTTCTTCGTCGTCCACGGAGAAAACGTTAAAGAGGCAGGATCAGTTATCGTCTCGTAGGAAGTATGAGAATCATTCGCAGCAGCAACAGCATCATCAAAAGCAGCAACAGCAGTTGAAAGCAGCGCATAGACGACAAGAAAGCGATTCGAAGCTTGGCAACACGTCCAGCGCTTTTGCACGTGCTTTCCGCCGCGAGAATTCCGACTTTTTTCCTTCCGCGAGACACTCTGCATATTTACAGAAGTCAGACTCTGCAAGATCGAGCATATTCTCAAGCGGTAACCGGCGTGGCAGCGAGATAAGCGTTGCCGGTATCGTCGGGAAAAAAGGGAACGTTGTGAGTACCGGCGAGCCGGTTCTTACGGACTTTTCGTTCGGTCGTGACGGTCTTCAGAGGCCTAGAAGGGAAAAAACTGAGAGCGAAATCGTTTTCGGTAGTAGACACGAGGCCAGAAGGTTCGACTTTGGACGTGATAAAGACGACACTACGAGAAGACGCAGTTGTAGACCATCAGATGCTGTTTCTGTCAGCGTTGACGAAGCAGGAACTATTAAATCTACGGCCAGTACAACGGCTAGCGAGTACAGCCCCATTGTCACCCAGGTCAGTCCCCCCTATCAGCCCTGCCTGTGTGCTTGCCTGAAAAATATATACCTATTGCATTACCTTTATCTCTACCTTCGATTTCTCTACCATCGTGTCAATTTCGATACCCTGATTCTTATAAAAATCCACTCTCCTGACAAATGCCTCTCGATAAATAAATCGTAATATCTTATCCTAACTTGATCTTGAAACTGATCGAGTCGCAAACTTATCTCGTTAAATTATTCGAGCCGAGTACCTACATTTTCTCATTTCGAAATCGCTTAACGTAATTCTCCGACATTACATTATTTTGCTTGACAAAATGCAAATTCCTTTGACACATCAATTTTTTTCAAATACAATCAACTTAACCAGCAACTTAATATTAACATAAGCTAACCGTTCGAATTGTACAATGTATTTCATCACTTGTATCTTACTTTCTGATGTCACATCGACAGGCATATTTTGTCATTGAACCTTTACACGTTCGTTCTTCCAACATCTAACGGCATACAAAAATCAACATAGAAAGCTAGTCAGCTACGCTCGAATTTTAGGCGCATTTCCCCCCGTTACCTTCCTTCTTTTTATTTCTTCAGATTTACAAACATGAGTAGGATACATAACTATTAGCGCTATGAGTATTCTGTTACCAACAATTACTATTATCCTATACTATCTTACTAGATTATTCATTCAGACAAGGTCGCACAAAGCTTCATAGAGGAACGTTAGAACTTTGATAACGTATACCTGGTATAATGGAATTAACAGTATATCATTTCACGTTACTAATAGTATTTTAAGATTGTTATCTTGTAACCTAGGAAAGGGAACATTTTCACCTTATTAACGAAACTTCTTTTTCTCGCTTCTCATTCTGTTTCTCGTGCTTAACGATGTTTTCTCATATTACAGTATCTGTCGAGTAGTATTAAAACGACGCATTAATCATTCTCAGACATTTTTTTTTGATCGATCTCAATCTCATCACTTCTACGGTGTACTTTGATGTTTAACCCTTTGCTATATAATTTGCATCTTATTGAACAAACTCGTCTTCAAACTTTGTAAGATCAGCGCAAAGCCAACGATGCGACGATTTCAGTTTATCTTGTTCAATTTCCAAATCATACGATAAATTCCTCGTAGAACGTTGACAATTTTTTTGGACGATTAATTTGTACATTTATACATATATATATATGATTAGAATCGATGATTATATGAATTACACAGGAACTAATGCTTTTTAACGATTAAATCGCACACATAGTGCGTATTGTGTTGTCGGATATGTCTTGAATCTTTTCTGGTGTGAATTATAAATTTCATTTTAAGATCTTGCGATAATATACGATTGAACCAAATGTGCATTGATTAGTATTATTCTTAGCAATTCTGAGCAAATTCCGACAACTCAATAAATCATAACTTTAATTTAAAAGAGATACTTAAATCTAAAAAAAATTCTGTCTACAACTCGAGAGTCTGGCAAATTCACCGCGACAGAATTACACTTTCTGATACACAGGGTGTGACATAAAGGTTGAGACAAAAATGATACTACGTATTACTGGGGTCAAATGGATGAATAGAGTTCGTATAAATTTGCGTCTGAAAATGATTTATCGAAGAATTCTAAGCGCTTAGAAATTTTTATTAATTGCTTTGGTACTTTTCTTATCTATTTTATCACATTGATACGTAGTGTAAGTTTTGCCCCATTCTTCTCGGACACCCTGTACATAGATGTTACTTTCTTAGTAGCAAAGGGTTAAATCGCATAGAAATTCTTAGTTTTGTTATCATCTTAAAGGTACTTGTATGGCTATTGCCGTCGTTATTACTATTACCATCATGCATATTACTAACAGTATATGTATTGCTACAATTATTGTGTAATAATAACAATATTACTTACGCTCACACCCTACTATAGCAATATGGATATAAGTTAGTATCTCTGAGTTTTATCACGAGCTATAAGAGAATAAAAAGTAACTTGGTTTCTATTGTAATTTACATCTACTAAAATGTACGAAATATTTCTATTAACGAATAACATCTATTTTTTTTATTTTACTAATATCATCCTATATGGCTTGTTAATGTTTTTTACCTTTCACGTCCAATTGTAAAAGTGATTAATGATGGAGGATAAGATTAACGATAACAATTACCAAAACTATGTAATGTTTCACTAACTTCATTGTGAAAATTGTTAGAAACATTGTTGACTATTGTGCACCTTTGAGAAATAGTGTCGAAATTTTACGTGAAAGAACTTCAGTTTTTTATGTCCCCGTGTTAAGTCCAGTGTATAGTACGTATATTACTTCTTCCGATGAATAAAACTTTATCCGTATAAACAAAAGGATTCCTTAAAATTGTAACATTTCTTAAAACGAATCCGCCAATTTCTTCTACACGTTGTTAAAGTAAATGATAAAATGGAGATGAGAGAAGTGGGAAAGAAACAAAGAGAGGAGAAGGAGAAGGAGAGGGTGAAAGAGAAGATCAGGAAATATTTTTTGAATTGAAGTTAGTGAAACTGCATGTACATATGCATTTTTCTTAATAAAAATGATTAAGCTTGTCGCGTAAAAAGATATTTCCTATCAGAATATTATTTTGAATAACAAAAATCGTTGTAAATAACATTGCTTATCGGTTTCAACGAACATCAGAGTCGATCATTGGCCATAGAAACATGTAAAAATAATCGCTTTCATTTTCAGGAATCCTAATATCCAACAAATACGAATACAGTGCGCTATTTCTAGTACCATATTTATTATCCACTAACATTACTGCCATCGATATCATCATCGTTAGCATCACTATCGCCACTGCTACTATCGCTCCGTTTCTTTTGGAACTAATCCTTTCCTTCCTTTCGAATGATCTACGATACTTAATACGGAGAAAATACGAGAAACCCTATCGCTCTACAACGATATTTATCGTTATTTCAAATTCCGTACCTGAGACAGGAGGATTAACCGCATGGAATTTCTTTGAGGACGTTCGTCTTGTTTCTACGTTACATCACCGTGTGAAGGGAAAAACTGCTAGCGTTGCTACGATCATCGCAGCGAAACATCGCGGGATTCAGAAAAAGAGCAGTTCAAAATTTGTGAAAGTGTGTCTTACGTACGTCATTTTCGTTAAGTTCACGTTACGCATATTTACTACACAGGTTCCACGTTGATTTTATCACGTTTCTTTCTTCTTCTTCTTCGTCTCTATTTACTTTGATTTTCCGTTTCCTTTTTTTTTAAAGTTAAGAGGAAGACATCGTCGTTTCCACAGGAGCGAATCGTTAGGAAACAAAATGTTCCTTGCACTTTTGCAACATTCTCGTTTCGTATAAATATAGGCCATAATTGTCGCAGTAGATATTAAATCCGATCGTAAAAAAAGAAACTTTTACGTAAGAATTATTGCGATGTAGAAGTGATCAGCAACGAAAATAGCAACGAACGTTAACTTCCAAGCTGATAATTAAATCGAATTTCACGCATATGCTTTCATTTGTATAGAATCAATCGCTAGCTTTCTCGGTGTATAAGCGTGCATTCTAATCGATTGTAGTCTTTGCTTTAGAAGAATCTATAGGATCTTTCGAATTGATAACTACTTAATTTGATAATAAACATATCAGTTATATTATTTAATCTAAAAAAAATATCATAAATTTAAAAAGAAATATTTTAATATTATATTTATATATAGATATAGATATAATGTCTTACAAAAAGTTATAATTTTACGATGATAATAGCGATCAAGTGTTATTTTATTACTTTCTTGCATGTCTGTTTCTGGTTAATCGATTCAAATTTTCAAGCGATTCATGTCCTTCGTTCTTCATTCATTTGACAATGTTATCATAAGACACCGATCACTCAAAGCTGTATACGTGTAATGCATGTTTATTCACGTTCCTGTCGATTAAAAGAAGTTCTAAACAAGAAGACAGGGTAATATTAATTGTTACATCGATACTATCGTATGAAAGTTATTCGACTTATATCGTAGGAAAAAAAGGGGGATGGGATAAGTTGATGAGATAGAATCATTAATCCAGTGCTGTCCATGGACGAGATTCGTTACACAGCTTTCTTCTTCTCTGCTAACTTTACCTCTACAGATATTTATTTATGATTGATAAGTACGAATAAAAACGGTTAATGGATACATCATTTTTTATTAAATTTGCTTCAACAAACCGAGCGATTATGCTATGCCGAGGATGAGAGAGACAAAGCAGCAGCCTCTAGCACCCGGGTCAGATTAATTTTGAGGGCTCAATAAATGATCGATCAACGGAAATTCGAATTTTTATATTTTTTGTGGATCCCATGTTAAATCGTTATTGTCATTGTTGAGATTCTGCTAACAGAAAAGAATCCAACTACGATCTTGTTCGGGATTTATTACGTTACATGTAAGACGAAAATATTATCGTTATATTTTTTCTTTTACTTTATTGATAACCGAATGAGTTTGTATTCGGACACATTTTGATTGGAAAAACTCTCAACAACGTAGCGGTAGCTTCCTGAAGATCTAATAAAAAATATAATAAACGTAAATTTTCATTATCAAATGACCAATCTAAACTAATGGGTACTCAAAATTTAGCTCTTTCAGTCGCACCATACTGGAAGAACATTCACTCGGAGAGGAGGATGGTAAAAAAATGGCAAATTTGTACCCTTTAAAAATTGTAAAATTCCAATAAAACATCATTCTATAAGTGCAAACGTATAAACGTACAGTGATTTATGGCAAACGTGATGGAAAAATTGTAAAAAATGTAGATGAAGTCGACGATGCCACGAAATACATTAAATACATTCCATCTCGTTTCAGAATTAACCCCTAAACCTACGATTTACGTTCGAGAATTTTGGGCCGAAAACGTAAACAAGCTATTATACAGGGTGGTTGGTAACTGGTGGTACAAGCGGAAAGGGGGTGATTCTACGCGAAAAAAGAAGTCGAAAATATAGAATAAAAAATATTTTTTTTTAATTTTATTTGTTTTCTTTTTTAAATTTTTCCATCGAGACAACGATCTACAGTGAGATTCGTTATAACGTACCGCACGCGTATCGAGCGAAAATTCAAAGTCGATTTTCTCGAAAATGAAGTCTCAAACGAAAAATTTTTATTCTATATTTTCGACTTCTTTTTTCGCGTAGAATCGCCCCCTTTCCGCTTGTACCACCAGTTACTAACCACCCTGTATATTATATTATATGTTATATTTGGCCCGATCATCCACTACGGGCTATGCCCGTAATGTTTACGTTTGGTCCGATCATCGTACTACGGGCTGTGCCCGTAGTTGTAAGTTAAGGGGTTAAGTTATAGCGTAATTGGAAACAGATTTCATGAAAGAATCACATAGTAATATCATATCTCAATTTCTTGTTTCTATTAATCAAAAATTTGAGTAATACGTTTTTATATTCTACATATTATTATATAAATATTTATCGACTTTCCTTTACAAAACAGCGTTTGAACTTTTTTTTTGTATTATTTTATTCATATAATTTTAAAAATATATTTTCCATTCATATAAAGATTCTGATCGTTTTAAGCCAGAAAGTTCCAATTCGCCTCTCAGAGCACCGTGAACTTCGTCTACATCTTTTACAACTTGCCCGTCACATTTGTCACGAATAATTGTACTTTTACGATAACACAGGATTTAGGACTTGTAAAATTCTAGATCCTAGAAACGATACAAATTTCTCCCTCTTTTTACCATCCTTTATCGTGTTTTCTCACTTAACGCATCTAACACACGCTACGTCTTCTCTGAACGACGAGACATTTGCTTCGGTTAACACCAAATGTGACGAATAAAGTAGCTCTTGGTTGTTCCAAAGGAGGCGTACGTATTTGAAATTCCACGTACGAAACTCGTACTTACGTTGGATACGCGACAAGCGTTTTCACATCTCTCGTACGTAAATTAAAGGCAGTGATGGGAATGTTGGTTTGCTCGCGAGTAAAGCTTGGACAGCACTGCGTTAGTCGTCAATGTGGATTGTATACGTAATGTGTGTTCTTGATTAACAGTGTTTTTATAATTATTTTGAGAATTGTAGAATTGTACGTGAAGATAAATTGAAAGGAAGAGAAAAGCCACTTAGAAGATAAAGAAAGGGAAATACTGCTGACGAAAAGATATTTTAAGAGATGGAGTGCTGTTGTATGCGTGTGTGCGTGCGTGTGTGTGCGTATGCGTATAATTCGCGCGCATTTGTATGTTACACGTCACATGCATAAATGTCAGCTTGCAAACATTTTTGTGGTAGCACTGTTACGAATCATGATTGAGACTTATTGTCTTGCATGATGCTTTTCATTTTATTTGATGTATGCGATGTATGTTTGTAACGCTATGTCCCAGTATACGCCAAGCATGCTCTGTTTTTCATTTTATGTGTTTCTTGGGCATGGTATGAATTGTGTTTTTATTACTGTTATTCGTAAAATCAACGTACAACGAAGGAAATCGACAATTTTGACGCTTCCGCTAGAAACTGATTCTTCAAAATAGCATTGTCTGTCATGTTGCGATAAAAATCCATCGATACGATAAAAGTATCTTTAATTTTTACTTGCGCTTAATAGTCACACCTAACGATCCAACCACATATCACACGTGTAATTTCAGATATTTCTTATTATAATCTTTATTGGTCTTATCGATAAGCGTTGAAATGTGATTTCTTTTTTTTTTTTTATAAGCATCAACAACAAATAAACGTACGAACGCTACGTACGTTCTCAAACTGTTTATTGTTAATTTTGAAACAAACTTTTAGTCACCGTTCGTGTCAAAACTGGAACAAATACATCTTTTACGATTAAGTTATTCGTATCATTTACGAAACGATTTGTTCGTATTTTAGTACGTAACTGTGTTGTCGGATTATAGTAGTGTCATTTTATTGTTTGTATCCTGTCGCACAATAAAGTGTACACGGTGACAGTAAAATGTGTAGTATTTTAAGAGATGTGTATTGCGTTATAAATACTTAACATAAAATAATTAAAATATGAATGCAATCATTATAAACGCGAGTATCTGTAGAAACCAATGTACAATACGATAATTTCGTGCCAAGATGTTGTATTTCATCCTATTGCACGCTTTTGCTAATGTTACGAATATAAAAGCGATCCTGAGATTGCTTATCCCCTGCTTCCGTCATTACTTTAGAAAGTGTGTATTGTTATATGTTTTTTTTTCTTTTTAATGCAGTAGACGAGTGAACCAAATGTTTATTATTTATTTTTGTCAACTTTCTATGCACGAACCCGGTTTACTTACGTTTTGCGCAATATTTTACATTTAATTGTAACAAGTACTTTCTCGTCAATCGAATATATGAAAATCAAATACCAAATATATTTTTATTGTTGTAGACTTGTCGTCGATGCATTAGCGATTTTAAATTAATAACGATTATACTTAGTATTTACTTTCTCTGTTGCTTCCTCGCGCACTTATTCATTTTTTTTTTTTTAATAATTGCGTTTCACGTGTTTTGCTTGTCTTTTCTTCTCTTCTTCGATCCTTGTAAAATCATTATCCATAATTTCATTGTTTTCCCTTCCTTTTCGTTCTGCATTCTTCTTCGCCTCTTACAATTTTTCAATTCGATCTTTGACATTCACTTATTTCATTGCAATTTGCTTGATCGTCTTAAAACCTGAATTTCAAGTAAATACGTGTATTTTTTTGCGCAACAACAGAACCAGACTGTTGACGTTTATCGTAGACGAAACGTAATTCGTATTGTAGGTGAGAGAAAAGAAAGAAAACGAAGACAATCGTTGCGTCCATTTCGTTATCAAGTTGTATGTATAGATCGCTACAATCAATTACACGTCTTTTTATATCGAAACACACGAATACATATTCTTACGTATCGGTAAGATTTAATCTATCGATCGAGATGAAGATCTCCAGCTTGCTCGAAGATTATCGTTCAAAAAGAAATTCAGGTCTTAAATCTTGAGCAGATTTTATCGTTGTTCTTTTATTTAGATTTTTTCCTATTATATTAATAGCGACGACCGATTGAAGTATTAATCGATATTTTTATAGAATCGGGAAAGTGGTGATCGTTCGAGAGGCGGAGGAAGTGGCGGTGATTTTCAGAGGTCGGATTCATCACCCGGATCACGGCCCAGTTCCGTCTTGCCGGATCTTCTTACCTCGTCACCAGGTCAACGACAGGATAAGACAACAAGTGAAGAGGTTAGATATATACATATTTACACACATATATAATTGCATTTCTTTCTATTACCTCATCTTCTCCATATATGTAACCGCGAATGTGTCAATTTCCACGCATTCAGATTCGTCTCACATGTTTGATGCTACGTGGGAATCATTATTGTCCATGACCGCTGATTTTGTGTTATTCTTATAGTGTATGTAACTCGCGTATCGTAAGCCTATTGTACGCATTTCAAAGATTACAGATATAGCCGCTATATTTAAAAAAAAGGAAAAATAGATTTAAAAAATTAAAAAAAAGGGTGGTATTTTTAGATATAAAAAAGCGATGACATACGAGCGTTTCAAATGCAAAGAATTCAGATCGTACTTGAAAATCTAATCTTCTTCTTAGGACAGTTTCGTAATAGTTGCACCCTGTGGTCGACCAATTATGTTTTCTCTTTCTTTCGCTTTGCTTCGATGCACTTCTTTTATTTTAACAACAAATGTGAAAGAAATAAGTTAAAATTGTTGCTTTTTTTAAAAATCATAGTAGTCATTGATAATGAGCTTAATATTTGAATCATAGTATTTTTTTCTTCTTTTTATATAATTTTAGGCAAAGTATATTTTTAAATTGCATCCTTTGATAGAATTCGAGTAGTTATAGGAGAAGGGTCCAATGAAAATTTAATCCTCAATTTCTTCAAATATGTGACGTGTTTTCACGATACAGCCAATTCTGTTTTTATACGATTTTCTTTTGCGCAATTTTGATTCTACACAGTTTAAAAAATATTAAATCTTTTTGTTATACGATTTAATATGATTTAATGCAATTCACATCGTATCCTGTACAAAAAAAGAAAGGATCATTTGACGTTAATCTTTTTTGCTCGAAGCTTTTTTCATATTTTTTTTCGTAGATTCCTATTCCAATTTTATTTTACATATCTATTGAAATTTAACTGCTAACTGGCTACTGCTTAGTTATTTATTTTTTGTTCAAATCCCACTTTATGGAAAAGTCATATAAAACGTATTTCGAAATTGAGTGGTGACGTCGAGTTTCGGTAATTCCAAAATTAAGAAAACTTAATTAATAAACGTATGTCGATTCTGATCCTCAGATTCAGAGTGTATTAAGTCCACTTAAAAAAAAGAAAGAGAACAATGATTTTTATATCTTTGCTCTATCAAATTTTCTACTCTATCCAATGGCAAAATCACTTTCATTCCAAATCGTTTAGTTTTTAATATAACAATCTAAAAATGATACCAAAGCTTGTGTATCTTGTTACAAGGTTTTTGCAACATCGATTTACTCTCCTTTAGGATACTTTCAGACGATCAATAATATCGTCAATATTTCAAGATTTTCTACGAAAATGCGGTTTGTCAATAAATATTGACACTATACATTGATCCCTTTAGTTGAGAAGCTGGAAATATTGTCAATATACACAGAATGAATATGAAGTTTGAAAAATGTGACTTAATACACTGCAGTTCTGAGGCCCAGAAACGTAAGTCATATTCTTTGTCCTTTTGTATTCTTGAATTAGTGGTATGTCACTTCCTTTATATGAAAAATAATTTACTTTGTCTATATGTGTTCATGCGTATATAACTATCTTCATAAGTTTCTAAAATAAGAAATATATTCAAATAGATAAGGATGATTTGAAGATTTAATTAAAGATTTTGGTACAGTCTGTTGAAAAAAATATATTGTTTGTTTTCATATCACTGATTTTTTTGAGTGTGAAACAAATTTTCTTTTTTCTTTCACGTGCACTGTATCTTTTTTTTTACATGACTTCTTTTGTATAGTTTCTCTTTTTTTAACAATATCCTACCGTGTAAAAACAGAATTCTCTGTATAAGCCATAAGTGTAAGCCATAGTAAATGTACAATATTCTGTATTTTGCTAATGTGTACTTTTAACCAAAATTTGGTTTCATTTCAATCCAAACGTAGGTTAGATGTAGTGCAACATAGTTTTATTCATTTGAACGTAGCTGGTTCTATTTGAAATTCTCCAGAGATTTAAATTGTTAGTAATGTCATTTAATTTTTAACTAGTGTCGCTAACTTTATGAGACTAAATATTTGCAACAATATTGTTCAACATATCTAAACACAAGAAACGATAAGTCGTTCTTGCAGCAAGGAAACTCACAATAATCGCAGAATAATTATTTATTATCCTTGGTGAGCTAAATCACTCAGTTTTTTGTATTTAAAGAAAATAGTATTTGATTTAACGTAGTAAAGTTTAACGTAACGCCTTGAGCGTAAATCGTTAATGTCGAAATATAGATGTGATATGCTAAAAACATTGTGGAAATAATTTTCAGTGTTAATGTTACAACTCTTACGTTTTCAATGGTTTGGAATTTATTAATAGTAGGAGAATCTTGTTTAACTGTAAAATATAACGCGCTTTAAAGAATATATTTTGTTTTTAATTACACTTTAAAAGTAGTAATATTGTCGCATAATCTAAATTTTAAAGAAGTTGAAATTTTTCATTACAAATATGTGATTATTTCTATGAAAGTTTGCGCTTATAAATTATAGACAAAAGTAAGAGATACCTTATCATGATTAAAATATATAAAGTATGCTTGTCAAAATTTTCACACATTTTATCCAAGATACAATTTTTCTATAAATACGTACACCGTGTAATCAATACCATAAACATTATAGTTTTGTGTTCCTCTGAACAGTTACAACACTTGCTTTATGTGATTTGTTCTTGTTATTTTCTATTTATATCTTTCATTGTAGTTTCAAATCAACACGTTGGAAACATATAAAAACGATCTATTTTTGAAACATTATGTATTACGCTATTTCTTTTCTTTTCTTTTTTTGTTTTCTTTGGTAGTACTACGTATTAGTGAAAATATTTTAGTATGCTGTTTTTTTGCGAGTTACGTCCCGTATATGTGCTTATTTATATACATATGTATGCGTAGAATCATCGAATAGTTGCGTATTAGCGTGAATGCATGGTGGTAAAATTCTACGTGAACTGCCATGCGATGGACGAGAGAGATCTGAAATATCTTGACAAATATGTTGTACACATCGTGCTAAATACGATAAGAGAGCTTTCCTGCTATGTCTTCGAGTGTTAGTAACGAATAATTCTGTATGTGTATACACGTTAAAGACGCTTCTATGAAATTGGCATGCGTGGATTGTAAAAATCGTTCTTCAAGGTGGAAATGCAGGAGAAACTGAACTGATTTTCTAAAAAGCGGCTGTGCGTCCGCGAGAACAACAAATTGAGCAAGATTTTCCCTAACAACAATATTACATACGACTGCTGTTAACAAAGCACATTGAATCGAGGTATTTTATTATCTTGACATGGAATTAGTACATAGGCAATTCTTTATAATAAGGAGAAATATTGTTTCGAAATATCTTTTAATTAATAGCGATAGTTTCCATCCGAAAATTATTTCCACAATTTCCTAAACGCGATTTTTCGTAGCTCGCGCAGAAAATATCATTTTTCTCTCAATTAACGAAAGAAGTTCAATTTGGTCAATTTCGGGGTAAATGTTAGTTACGTTGTAAACAGAAACTTTTATCAGGTGTAATAATAGCTGGAAAAGTATCGGAACTATGGAAAATCCTCAATTACTATAAAAAAAATTCTTAACTAAACCTTGTAATTGTAAAAAATTACTAAATTACAAATCATTACTTTTAAATATCAATAATTACAAACGAACAAATGATAGAGAAGTAGAAATTAATATAGTTTCTTCAAAACATATAACAACCACTAATAAGTGAACGATGTTTCAAAGGATCGTTGAAAGCGAAAGGCGAGACGTGAAAAATTTTTCTTTCTCACACGTTCGATTCGACATTCGATAGTAAAAATTGTATATTTATTTTACACTGACTTACGCAACATTTTTGAAGTTGATTCTTCCCTGACTTTCCGGTATAAATATCCGACTACACATTGCTAGTCAATGGACAGAATTTCTCCTTAAACTTGGCCCGCATTTGGCCAGATGATGAGATCAACTGTCACGTTCAACGATTATTATAAAAACGGCAAAACTCGAAAATTATCGAGATTTTAAAGGAAAGGTCCAACCTGAGATGAAAGAATTTTTCGTATGGAATTTTTGAACGCGGTTTCAAACGAGTGCGAGTGACAGATTTCTTTGTTTCAAACACATCCATAGTTTTAACGGGGATATTTCAACGAACGCATATGTAGTATTCGTACACTTAGAAAATTTGTATGGATATGTTATGTGGATTGTACGAA